>NC_081825.1:247569039-248169039 GCF_030867095.1 Alligator mississippiensis
AACAGTTTAAGATAAACCTGGATAGATGTAGTATCAGACTTAACAGATTTAGGTTAATAAACTGATCAGTTTATTGAACTTCTGTCCCAGATCCCTTCTAGATTGAAGTTAACTCACAGTCCCTTGCAGGGTGGGTGGGCTAGCCTTGGCCTAGTTATCTGCTCCGGCCAAGCAGGGAGGCATGCTTTAGTGCCCTCCTGGCCTGGAGGTATGTGGCTGCATTTTTGGAATCAAAAGTGAATGGCTATTCACTTGACTATTGGTTCAATGTACACAGTTTAGATTAACCTGGGAAGATTGAATTGACTCAGCCTTGTGCTTTTTGACCATTTGTACTTAGCCTGTTTGGTCAGGGTAGTGGGCAAGGGGGGATTGAGCACCACTTTGGACCTAAGCTATCAAAGAGGCTGTGTGTCTGCAGCCTCTCTCCTGTAGCCCCCCTCCCCTCCCAATTCTGCTCTCTTCAGGATGGGTGGGGAGAGAAGGCATAGGAGGGAGCTCTGGTCTTGGGTTTGCCCAATTTATGCCTGATAGGGCTCAGGGTTAAGGTGGATTGGAGTGGGGAATTGCAATGTTTAATAGCAGGTGCTGCAGTCCACCTGCCCCCTCCCCCAAGCACAGGCAGGGCAAACCCCAGACTGGAGCTCCCTCCCCTGCCTTCTCTCTCCTCCCATCCTAAAGATAGCACTGGGGGCAGAGCTGGGCTGAAGCCCAGCCCTGCTCACACACGGGGACAAACAGAAGTTAATGAAGGCGCTCCACTTTGAAGCTCCTTCATCTGAACCCTCATTAAATGAGGGTTAAATTGTCATACGATTGGGCACTTTTAAAGTGTTCTGCAGCCATGCTCTTCTGTCAGGGCATGGCTAGAGTGCTTTCAGGGGCCGATCATATACCAAATATCACTTCTATCAGCACCTTAAGCTACTATATAAGAGGGGCTTCCACCAACTTCTCACCTCATGTTTTAAAGGAGAGAAGTGACAATTCTGCCCTTTTTGAAGGCAAAAAAATAGGCACCTAAATCTAAAAGAGGGCTTAGAGCTGTGAATCTCCACTTGATATTCATCTCTCATCTAGAATTAGACACCAGGAAGGGACAGGATTTAAGACAGTCCTTCTCTTCACTTTCATACTGGCTAATGTAGGTATCGCTATACTCAGTGTGTTGGCTGTTGTCAATCCCATGAGATTCTTGAATCTCCTGAAGCATGATATAAGACTTTTAGGCATGTAACTCAGGATTGTGGATTGTGCTTAAATGTTAGACATTGCAATATCTAGTTCTCTTTGGTGATCTAGCCCAAAATGAAATTGTGACCACATTAAAGTCAATGGGAGTTTTCCATTAATTTCAGTGGGGCCAGACTTTAACACACAAACCCTGATCCAGAAACACTTATCCGTATGATTATCCTTATATTTGCAGTTTCGACAAGACTGCTGTGTATGAAGTTAAGTATTGGTGTCAGTGCTTAGAGGATCAGGACCTTATTTATATGACTCTAGTATTAATTTACTGTATGGTAGACCCCCAGCATGCATGCCCATTCTGTATTTATTAGGGAAAGTATTTACATTTATAATTAATTGGAATGTAATCAAAGACTTGAAGCACTGATGAGGAAGATAGCATGTTTGAAAAATGACTTGCTACATCAGTCTGAATCTGCACTTGTACTCATCCTTTTCCATGACAGAACTAAAACATGTCAAGAAAAGGTAAATCAAGAGGGTCCAAAAAAAAAGAAAAAAGAAAATATAATCTTTTGTTTCTCTTAGGGCCCCTCTAAATGTGAAGATAAAGGTGCAATAGGAACTAATGCATGATCCACACAATTATGCCTCTTGCAATGCCACTCATGTATGGCAGGAGGCATGACTGTGGGATCACAGATTCAATCCCATCATGCCTCATTGTCAGTGTAGTGGAAACCCTATCCTGGGCTCCCTGTGCTCTGGAAAGAAGCAAGCTCCTATGGGTAAGGTGCCCTACACACCCTCAGGCGTGGGAGATTGTAGCTGTCTCCCAGCCTTGGAGGTACATAAAACTGAAGATGCTTGAAGGATTAGGGCTGGGTTTTTTTTATTTTGAAAGTAGGCCAGTCATTTAACAGCCTTCACTTTTGTAATTCTGGCTTTATAGAAATACTCCTCTTGTGTCCCAGACAAGCCTCTTTTGCCCCGCTCACTTTACACCTTTGCATTCTGCTTCTTATAACGATTAAACTCCTTAATCCAGGACACATGTTCTTTCCAGTTTGGCTAAAAACTAAATGTTTTCAGTATATGCAGGGCAGACTCCTCAGTTCTCCTTATTGCATGATTTGCCAGATGCTGAAGGGTGTTGGAGCCTCCTTCAGACTAAAAGGCAAAAACTAAGAACTAAGCCATTTCAGGATCAAAGCAGCCTAGCCCCTTAGTGCAAAGGCAGTTGACCAGGTCTTTTAGTGAGGTCTGTAGTGATAACCTGGATTCTCCATCTTGTCTAATATCTAATTAATCCTAGCTATGAGATACGTTTTAGATGCTATGATTACACTAATATTTCTGTAATCCACATAGAATCTAATTGGCCTGTACTTCCTAGGTATCAGTACCTTCTGTGAGGCCCATGGACTGTTCAATTGCTGAATCATCCCCAGTGTTAGCACATCTGTGAATTTTTTCCAGGTCTGGACTGCTTACCTAGTGACTTTAAAAGGGTATAATCTAATGGAAGTTTATTCCGCATCTCCACATAGTGAAACAAATATAATACACCCAAACTGAATGGAAAAAAAACCCTGTTTTTTAGGATGTATCTGTCACAGAGTGACCTTCTGAATGGTACTTGCTCAGGTCTGCTGCAGCCTTGTCTGATCTCTGAGAGAACTCCTTAAAGCCAGTCCAGGCTTGGCATCTGGAGCAAGGGAAAACCCAAGCTCCTTCCCACTCAGCCTTTTGATCCCTCACCCTCCCTGGTTCTCCATGGCCGTGACTCAAGAAGCTAGTAGCTAGTTCTGCTCCTGAGAGACTTCACCTCCTCTTGGGGTGACTTAGCCCAAGCCACAGTTTCAAGCAGCAGAGCAGATAGTCTCTTCAGTAAGGGCATTTATTGGGCAAAGGTTAGTCAGCCAGAGTTTCTCTGTCCCCCTCCAAAGTGTTTAAGCAGTCTCCCTGACCCCAGTCCAGCCCACACATCCCTAAACACCCCCAAAGATACTCAGCTGTTCCCTTTCCAATCTCTCCAACTCCCCAAAGTTTCTTGACTTCCTTCAATTCTTCTGGCCATGAGCTCCAGGGCTGCTCGTTTCCTCTGCTCTCCCATTGTCATGTATACCTTGTCACAACACCTCTTGGATGTTGGGCATCTCACTTTGTTGATATGTCAACAAAGCCATTCAAGACTGTTATACTAAGGGCTCATCTTGTTTAGCCCTTCCTGTATCCAGCCCTGGAACTTAATAGTTCTTTTTCTGTACACAGGCTAATGAGGTAAACTGAGTTACACAATATTATAATAATGTGAATACAGTTAACACAGAAATGCTACAACAAAACCCATAGACCCATAGTCTTTCTGGAGTAAGTCATGTTATTGTACACAAGGCAGACTATACTCTGTGAATCTGATGAAGCCATACTATTATATTACTCCAGCAAACAGAGGTTAGATGCTGTATATAGCTAATATATGCATGCCCGCAAAATCTTGGGGTAGATTCAGTTAGGCTGCCAGAAAAATGATTTTGTCTGTTTGGGAGAAAGATGAGGGATTGTATCAATACTGGCAGAAAAAACTCTGTTAGAATACGAAACATTTCCACTTGGGGGCCTCCTAACATACTATGCTAGTGGCATCATAACTTGGTACAAATGCCATGCGACTGAGCATGTTCTGTGTAATCATAACAAACCTGTTTCCTCCTGACATTAGCTGAGTTCTCCTAGGAAAAATCCTTGAGTCATTTAAGCTTTTATTTAAAGCAACCGTCAGTCCTCTGGATCATGATGTATGGGTAAGAGGTCTAATCAGGTGCCTGATGAATCCGCTTGTACAGAGTCCTGTGACCATCACACCAAGATCTTCAATGTATACGCATAGGCAATAACACGGAGGAGTGGAAGCTGCTCAAGACTTATCCCCCCTTTAGGCCACTGAGACATAATCCAAAGGCCAGACTGACTCCAGATGTTCAGTGCAGTTTTTCAGTCTCAGTCGGTTTTAACTGAGTGCATCTTTTGGTTCTCAGTCCCAGACTCCTGATACTCGTTTGAGGAAGAGCTGTGTAGCTCCTCTACTCAGACAGTGTTCTCTGAGTCTGAGTTTAGAGAACCACTGTTTTCAGCATAGCTACTCCAATGAGTGTAAAAAACTTATCTTGAAGCTTCAGCATGAGAGCTTTACTACCAGCATAACTTTGTAGTGATGTATTTTTCTAGTATTATGTATTTTGTAGTATTTTTGTAGTGATGTATTTGTAGTTAAGCCTTTTGGAAGCAAGGCAGCTATTTTAGGGTCTTTAGTCTAGAATGGAAATGAAAAGTCTGTAGGCATAACCATACTTGCAAGATTGCTTGCCTTTCTAGCTCAAAATGCTTAGGATTTAATCTCTTGCAGAGTTCTTAGCATGCTTCTTGACATCCTGATCCTTTTTTTCAAGTTCTAGTCGAGTGGTTTTCACATAGTCTCCTTTTCTTGTCTGCCAGTCATTAGAAGTTGCTGGTCTTCTGTTTTACCTATACTATGATGTTTGTGTGAGTTTCTCCTCTGAATCTCAAATCTGGTAGAGCCTTAGTCACACTCGCCCTCTGGAGGTGCCATCTTTCAGATAAAAACTAAACTTGACGTTCTCAAAACTTGTGCGCAAAATCCAGAACAGTCCAAAAATACAAGTATTTAATCTAAATTCCAAACAAGATTCCTTGTTTGTTTTGTGCTGCTAAATAGAGCATTCAGCTTCAGCTAGGTAAGATAGCTGACTTTCTTTCCCAATTCCTGGGTAGTATTGTTGTGAATTGTCAAGTAGCTCTTACCTTTCTCTGTAAAAATAGTGGTGTAGCAGTGTTGATGAAGTTTTCTAAGTGTATATTAATATCTATTTGTAAAGCACTTTGGAATCCTTGGAGACAAGAAAGTACTAAATAAGTGAAAGATGTTTTCTTAGTATTACCTAGAGGAGTCATTTTATTTCCTAATTATTTTTTATTTTTGTTTTGCTGTAATTCTTAGCACATTTGCATAGGGAGAAAGGAAACTTATTACTGATAGGGTGTAACATTTATTTTCTTTCTTGTAGTTCTCCTGACATCTTACATACTTATTTCACCTAATTATATAAAATGTGTGTGTTGTAACAAATAAGCTTGTTTCCACACAGCCTTCCAAAACTTTGCGTAAGACAGCATAATAGTTATACTGGAATGCACTGTGATTTCACAGGCATTGGAATGTGAACCAAATCAGGATCAAACAGGAAAGAAACCTTTTTTTTCTGTATGAATGATGAAAACAGTACCAGTTTAAGTACAGATCTTCATTGTGAAATATTGCATGTTCTAACATATTCATATTAGAGTTTTATTTGTGCCTGTTTCTGTAGTTTGCTTGTGAAATATGCCTATTTATTATTAAAATTAACTCATTTTTGTGAAAGATTTATAATTACACAGAAAGATGTTTCATCTAAAACATCTACTTCTGAAGTAAGATTTCTTAGTTTTATAACATTAGACCTTATGATAAGGAATATTTTTTATTAATTATATATGTCATCTG
This sequence comes from Alligator mississippiensis, assembly GCF_030867095.1. NCBI lineage: Eukaryota > Metazoa > Chordata > Crocodylia > Alligatoridae > Alligator > Alligator mississippiensis. The sequence continues at coordinate 247,574,801 of NC_081825.1, forward strand.
TGTGTAGTGATCTTTAGTCCTTATCTTTATTGTGATAATTATTGCCAAACCCATGTGGCAACACAGTATTAAAACATGAGTTAATAAATGAAGAACACTGTTTAATTGTGTTTGTGTAAAGGCAGGAACTGTTTTATAAATAAGTATTTACAAAAGGGAATAATATTTTAGAAACAAATGTTACAATGAAAGTTAAATGAATTATGATAGATTGTACAAACTAGGCAGTATCACAGGAATATTAAGTTTAAAAGAGAAAGCCCAGTATAGTACAAAGAAAGTCTCCTCATAACACATGGTACCTTTTTCTTCCTCCTTTCTTAACTAAGGGTTTTTAGGGTCTTTTTCTTAGGGAAAAATGTGATATGTCTGGGGCTTTTTCTAAATACGAGTAACCTGACAATTTTCAGGGATACTACAAGACCCACCTTTTTATCGAGCGTATTGAGAAAGAAGATGCATGCTAAGCACTGACATCTGTTAGGAAAGAGGTTGTTTAGTATGATTTGTCATTTTCTTTGGCTGGGAAAAGGGGAAGAATTAATCTTAGTTTTAATTTTGGCATAGATTCCTAGAGTCTGGGACCAGTGTAATTTCCCCCTGTATATAAACCTACCAAATAATGATTATGAATGAAATAGTTATAATCGGTGCTGGTTCCAGATACTTGATCTGTTCCTAATTTTTCCTCAGACCTCGCAAAGGCTATGTAATTCTGGTATAAGACACACTAATACATGAGCCCAACAGAAATCACTTCTACTGCTGCTAATCGTGTTAAATGCAACAGGTACTGCTAATACTAGACACTTGATACCAGTAGCATTTCTACTGTTAAACACTAAAGTTGAAATTCTGTTCATGTTGAAGTCAATGTGAGTTTTATTATAAATTTCAGTGGAACCAGGATTCCACAGGAAGCTAATGAAAAAAGTGCTGGAAGAAACATGAGAAGAATAAAATGAAAAAATGATGAAGCTTAGAAGTGGGAGGAAGAAAGTGGCAAAGGAATGGACCGGGACAATAAAAAATACAAAAAAAAAAAAAAATTAGAAAGTGGAAGTGAAAAATATTGATACTTTGGGTAAAAAAGGAGAGCTTGGCAAATGTGGAGTGAGAAGAAATTATTAAAAGGGAGAGAGAGGGGTCTTTTAAACAAAAAAGATGAAAATATGACGGAAGGAAAAACAAGATAGAAATAGAACAGGCAAGATAGAAATACACAATCAGAGAGGATTTTAATCCAACCAAAAATGGCTTCTCTTGTCATTAGCAGATAAGTAGTGTCACCTCCAGAAAGGTCAGTTCAGGCATTGCCAAGTGACAGGAATGATATGGGAGTACCACGTCATCTGCTATAAGGTAGTAAAAAGAAAAATAAGGCACAAGACCTAATTTTATCATTGGTAGGACACTGTCTACTTTGACAAATTTTGAATGCTTTCTAGAAAAGTGTGTGAAGTTCCAGTGAATATATTCTACCTGTTCCATTGATTTTTCTGCCACGTCTTGTAGCTAAGATTCTCCCAAACACATGCATGTACGCAATAGTATATTTTTCAAATGACTCTATTTGAAAAACTGGAAAGTAATTTATAAGTGGTACTGCACACAAAACAGGCAATTTAGACGGAAAGTAATATTTAATGCTTCTTGAAGGTGTCAGCACATTTGGAAGCTCTGCTTTACTGAAAGAAAGATTGCATGTTTTATACAGAAAATGTGTGACATCACAATAAAGTTACAGTCATTTTGTTTTCCTGAAGATGTTCTACATACCCTCATTGAAGTACTGTCTGTCAAGTTTAAATGTAGTTTAAGGTTTATATTTAGTTTAAGATGTTGTTGTCCTATGTTAAGATGTAATGCATTCTTTCATCCTCTAAGGTGGGTGTTAGGGATTTCATATGTGGAGCTTTCTTCTTAGTGGTTAGTATTTAGTTGTGGTGACTGCAACAATAAGAAGGGGCAGCAGTGTCAAGTTATTTGTAAAGCTTCAGCTTTTCATTTTCATGGAGGTTAAGGTTACCATACACTTTTTGATCCAGTAGACTAGGTTAATAACTCTCTTGCTGCCTCACAACCTCCTCCCGAAGTAATTGACATAATAGATAATGTTTCCTTTTTGTCTAGTTTGATTGGCTTTCCTTCATGTTTATTATTGACCATATGAGCTAATGCCGAATTTTTAGTTAATTTTCTTTTACTTCAGAAAACCTATTTTATTAGATGATTTTAGATTATATTAATCAATGAAAAGGGCATCACATAAAGAAAAAGAAAACAGCATGATAAACGTTGTGACCTTCTAGTGAAAAATGGTACTGCATGCATAAAAGACGGCTGCATTAGATGGAGGAGGAGGGGGAGAAGGAAGTGGGTAATTATTTGTAGCAGTGCTTTTACTGTTGTTGGAATGAGACAGACTAACAGTGGCAGCAGTCATTTTGCTGAATCAAAGTCCATGTTAGTCGCATTATACACTGCCACAAAAGGTTGTTAAGGCTGGTATTAGCATGTACCACTGAGGACATTGGAAGGACTCGATCTGTCACACTAAATCGCCTTCTTGCCCTCAACCATTGAAGTCTCCAGCTCCTCTGACATGTTCTTTCATTAATGGCCTGGCCTTGACAACTGATCCTAATTGCCTCTGAACCGCACTTCATGTATTATTGGTGTCTGCCTGCCCTGGTTCATGTCAACAAGCCGCAGCATGCACAGGGTGTGCCCGGTGCCTTTTGCTGAAATGATGCTCACATAGTCATTTACCTCTGAGGGTTTGGGTCTTACTGGGAATGAAGTATAAAGCTAAAGATCTTCCTGTCTCTTCTTAGTAAGATGTGTAGCTGTGCTAGGTGCTTATTAGGCATATATAAAGACTCAGTAAAGCATCAAACCACTTCTGCAAGATTCCATGGAAGCATAAGCTATAAATGCTAAATAAAAGTTTCTCTTATTTGAGTTCCTGTTTAAGTGTTTCTTTATTCATTCTGAAAAGCTTGTTCATCTGCAAAGAAAAAATGGCTTATAATTCATTTTTCATAAATACCAATTATATTCTAATTTAAAGTAATAGCCTAGGAGGAAAAGAAAAACCCTATAATATTGACAGAGTTCTTAAAAGTTGAAGCACTTCAGTTTATATATATATAGATAGGGAAATCTATTGGAAAGGGATTCTTTTGAGATGTATATTAAAATAAAAGCCATTAAGAATCTCAATAATCTATTCAAGCAAATATGCACAAATATTTCTCTAATTTTCCAGAAATTATATGGCTTTAAAATAATATAAGGGGATAAAATTATGTTCTTAGTTCTGAAATCTTTTTATCTTTATTCATTTGGGATACAAACATCAGGTTATACTTTAATCCTGCTTTTATCATTTGTATTGTTTGGTTAAAGTGTTATTTTTAAAGCCAAAATAACATTTCTGGCTGCTCAAGGTGTTTATTTTCCCATAAATGTGGCCATGATTTAAAATTTGCATCTTTCCTGTGAGAATTTTTTATGATCACCTCGGTGAACAATAAGACTATATTATTTCAATCTTTTCACCCTTTTTTATTCATTGAAAGCATTTTTCTGGGGAGCCTTTTAAGAATGCAAGTTCTACTAGTGATAATAAAAAATAAATCATAGAAGCTCTTTGGTGCTAGGTATCATTTAGCCTAATCTAGACAGTGACATTTGGGCCACTAACAGCATAATCATAGTTATTGCTACAAATTGCTCCATGTTTGAGTTTTAATGTTATAAGTAAATTATGCCACAGGATAAAATATATGTTTCTTTGGGAATTAAACATGTTTATTTCAGCAATGTGGATATATATGGAACATCAAGTACAAGGTAGATTTCTTTCATGTAGTTATACTGCCACCTTCTGAACTGCTTGAGAATTGTACAGAAATTTAGCTTTTTTCCCCCCTCTTCTTTTTTTCTGGAGACCTTTTCAAGACTGTTTTGTGGGTTGGCTGTTTGCTTTCCAGCAGTATAACCTCTCAAGTCAAAACTGATTGAGACCAGAAATTGCCTGAATCTTATTGTTTAAATTCTTGCTTCAAAAGCTACTGTGGGAGAAGGCTTAACTTTTCAAAGATGCTGTATTCCCCGTGTTGACAGCCTGACAGACTAGAAGTCAGCAGGAAGACTCAGTGTGTAACATTTATTAAAAATACTTTTCTAAAAATACAATATGCTTTAACTCCGGGACCACAAATTGTCCTTGTTGGTATTTTATATACACTGCCAAAATGCTACATAGATCTTAAGCTGAATTTTGTACAGGAATTATATGGCTAAAAAGGTTGCTGTGTGGTTGTAGGGCAGAGGTGGCCACAGCTGGGATTAGGAGATGAAGGGGATTGCGAATGTTCTTTCACCATCATTCAATCAGACAACATGCCCTTCAGCAGAACAGCAAGCTCTCCTGATTCTCTTGAATTAGGAAGATTAGCATGAAGCGCATAATGCGGGATGATGGAATTTGTCATAATTTGCATTGTCCTGGAAAGATTCAGTTTGATAGAGCGATGCGTCTTGGAGCATGTCATGTCCCACGGGCAGGTCATGGAGGAAGCTTGGCAGAAATAATTTTGCGATATGTGCATCAGTTGTAAATGCCTCATAACCAATTTGTCACAAAAAAAAGTGGAGGTCAAGAGAGTTGAAGGAGGTGGGCATTTGCCCAAACAAAAGTAGAAGTTGGATGCATAATGATAAATCAAAATTGTATCATTTGAACTAAAATCTGATTTATACAATTAATGAATGCTCTGAACTAAAGATCTGACAGGTTGCTGGTACAGTTTTTCTTCCTGCAGCATATAAGAGAGGTGACTCTTTCACTAACTGTACATGACCATCACTGTAAAGTTTATTTATGAAAGCTCCTTACAGAAATTATCAGACACAAGAACATCAGAATGGGTTTTCTGAGCGAGTGCTCCTGACCTTGATAATGTTCCCAAACTGCAGATAGAAAAGGATAATCAGCATGTAGTTGACAAAACGGACATGACAGTGTTACTTATCTGCTGCGGCATTTCTGGAAATGGGCATGTAGAATTCAGACAGGCAAGGGGAACATGCTTATTTACAGTAGCATAGCAAGAAGAAAAGGTCCAATGTCATGAATTGACCATGGTTTATTTATGGACCACCTGACAATGATGCCACTATCTTTGATATTTAGAAATTTCTTCCTCACAAGAACAGTATAACTAGTGCTCATAAGTTATGTTATTTATCATTTCAATATCTGGTTCTACTTCAAGAGGACATTTTGCGATGTCTCCTTTATTTGTCTTTCTTTATACATTTCAAACAAAAGATTAATGCTGGCGGTTCAGTAACACTGATCTTTTGTGACAGTTGAGCATTTGCGAGTTGAGGGTCTAATAAGAAAATCAAAATAAAAAAGGGAAAAAATGAAAAGAAAATTGTCACTTGTAAGGACCAGGCTTACAGTCTGTGGGATACAAATGTTTCTTCTTACCTGAAGGTTGATAGTCAGACTGCTGTGTCTTTCAGATGGTTATAATTGTAGAATTAGGTTTTTTGAAAACTGAATTACCTTAGGGCGCAGCTCAACATGAATAAATCTTTCAACACCCAGTATCTAGAAACATGATACATGTGAAACTAATAATACTGCACAATTAGAACTAGATCAAGAAGAACCATGCAAAGTAAAAAAAGAAAGTACTATTTATAGGGTTCTGCAGCACAAAAGTGGGTTTTAATAATGTTAGTTCACACTATTATAAATCATTTGTTGTCTGCAAAATAGTAGTCCTTTATATAGGCCTTATGAGTTTTTAATCTCTCTTATCCATAGTTTACAGCTCTGATTAAGTTTTCAGACAAACTGTTATGCCAATCAGAGATAATAATTGATATGCGGTGTCAATGAAGAAAAATAATGATTTTTATAAAGAAGTTTTCCCATGAAAGCCTTCTCTGTTGATGGAAGAAACCTATGCTCTGAGTCACAACACCCTCTACCTCTATGGTTTAGTATTGCGCTTTTTGCAGTCACATAGGTATCAAATTCTTCAGAAGATTGGGCATGCTTTTAGAACTTTAGTAGTTAATATGTATGCTATTTACATGTTTAGAACTACAAATTTCATTTTCCTTTTTGGTTTTTCATGCAATTTGTGGTTGTTTTTCTAATGAAGACCTTCTTTTTGCAAACATTTTGACAGAAAAGCAACAGGTACCCATGATTTATATAGTATCTTTGATTTGGAAAATGTTATCCAACATTGGTGGTTCACATTTTATCATCCATCCAGTTTGGGCTCTGAGTTTTAAGAACTAGTAATAGTAAATGAATAAACATAGAGTTAGCAGATAGCCTTTAAAATAATCATAAGAATGACTTCAGTAGTTTTTCCTATACAACATATTCATGGACTATGGAGACAGAAATAACATAAACAGGTAGCATAACAATGTAGAATCTTTCCACACATTTTGTGCATTGAAAGTACTTTTTTTATAGTCTTTTAAGGGCCACTTGGATGTATTTTTACTAGTTTACCTATGAAAATTTACTCATCATGTATTTCACCATAGATTTGAAACAGAGCAACAGGGTTCTCTTATTTGGAAAAAGAAATAATACAAAATACATAATGCTTGAATATAGCTTCTACCCATAAGTGATCCACAGGCACTGTTTTGATATACATGAGAAATGGGCAATAAATGCCATCTTCTCAATCTGCAGCCACTTCCGATACTGGGTATCTTTCTACCACTCTTTTTATAGCATGGTTGTGGATTAAGCTTTGGCAAACTGGAGTAAGGTTCCATTTATGGAACTTAATGGTTTCTTAGGTGGTGGCTGTGAACCTCTGCTCTTGAAATACTTTTGAAAAAAGGCAGAAAACACTACTGGATGTTCTGTGTCATTAGCATCTAAGGCGGGGGAAGGGAGGGAGGGGAGAATGCATTAAAAAGGGGAGACAGTTTTTTCTCCTTGCACTTTTTGTGGTTCTGCTTTTAAAATGACTCTATAAACATAATAGAATCTAATGTTTATCACTTCTCAGGGCTCTCCACATATTTTCAACAGTATATATTAAAAAAATGGTTGATTACTTGCCAGCACTACAGACTTGGTCAGGGATCTGAAAATCAACCCCGGTTTCTTCCATTATCACACATCACCACTAGCTATAAACATTTTGCAGATCAGCTTCTGCCTTGATTTACAGCTGTGCTATCATCATCTAATTTTTCCTTAGTCCATTCATATACCTGTCCTGGAGAATAATAAGAATGGGATAGGTATAACTGAGAACCTAATGTGAAGATGATAACGTTGTATTTCATAATGGCAGAATTTGGCTTTGGTTGTGATTCTAAGCAGTCTCCCTTACATCCTGGATAGGCTGTGCTTCAGGCGAGGTCACTCACCATAAGGCAGAATGACCTGAGAAATTAGCAAAGTAGTTGTATATTACAGGGAAACAGGAAGTCTGGTCATGTCCCCTTTCTGCTGGTCACAGTGAGAGAAGTACTCCTTTGGCTCTACGCTACTGGAGAATTCCAGTGGGCTGATCCTCTCAAAACCAAATGTCTTTACTTAGGGCAACGTGCATAACCAAAGCAGTGCCAGGCAACCCAAGGAAGCTGAGGTTCAGGATGTTTATTACTAGGGGGTATGTCAGATGATGAGAAATAATACAATTAGAAACTGATAATGACATTTCATTTTTTCAAGGCAGAACTATATATCAATTATAATAGTTCTTGGCCTTAGAGTTATTCAAATGCTATGAGTGTGAGTAGTCAGAGACAAAAAGGATGCTGAATATGTTAATCCTTTTTTAATTGAAAAATATTTAATATGTTAAGAAAATAAGTCTTTGTTGCCACTGTTTTACAATTCTCCCTCACCATTTGTGATCGATTTTTCTAGAGTTTTGGGATATTTTTTCATGATACTTTATTGCAAAGAGCTAATATATTTTGCACCTTGTTTTAAATGAAATTGTAATGAAAAATCAGAAGTAATGCAGAGGATGATAGGAACACAAGAGTAAGAACATGAATGTGTGTGTGTGTGAGGCAAAGTATGTGGATGGCACTGCATTTGTGGGAGGAACAGGACCTGGACATTATTGTTACATAATACAGGGTAAGAATCAAGGTAAAATTACACCAGTTTAAGTTACACCACTGTTGTCTGCCTGTAGCTTATTCTGAAATAATTTCTTACTGAAAGCAGTCAGGCTATTTGCTACTCCCTACTGCTCTGTGTTGAGGTGCTGTAATAGCTCTTCTGCATGCAACTGCCATGGAGAACTGCATTTATTATCCTCTCCAGATCCTGTTATTTACATCAGTATATAAAACTTCTGTAAGTCACGCTGATATAAATGCGCTGTCAATGCCCAGAAACAGAGAGATTAACAGTACCTAGCTAAGAGAACATGGTGTTTTGTGAGAGATAGAAGATGAGTTTTGGTGTGTGTATAGGAGAGAGGCAGAAAAAAATTCTCTATGTGCACTTGTTCAAGAAAGCAGTTTGTAAGTGAAAAGGGGGAACAATATTCAGAGAGGGTATGGTACCAGGAAGCAAATAAGGCTGGCAAATGTTGGCACTATGATTGGTAGCTACAATGGGTAGGGAGAAGTAGAGAAGTGCTTTTGGGTATGGAAAGAGAAGAGAGATTAAGGTTTGGAAAAGAGGGTTAGGGTAAATCTGCACTGCAGTACTGAAGTAGGATAGTAAGATCAGTTAGCATGTGGCAAGCTTCATGCTGTTGTAGCTACACAGCTAGTTTTAAGCTGCTCTTGCGTATGTACATTATATTGCAGTCAGTTCTGTGATATCACTGTAGGCATATCCTTAGTGAGAGAGTAGGAAGGAGACACTGAGAGAGAGGGGGACAAAACAGGAAATGCAGTGGAATGTGTGAGAGAAGAGAAAATTAATATGAAGGAGGCATAGAAGCTGAAATTACATGAGGAAGGAAGGAAGCAGCAATATAGGAATTGGAGATGGAATGTTAGAGAGAATATCTACAGTATGAATATTACAGAAAAATTACAGTGAAAGCAAAACATGGAACAAGGAAGAAAATGTATGTTACAATTTGCAATAGAAAAGTCAAATTAAAAAAAAGAATAAAATTATCCATGGTACTTATAGAGGAGAAGATTCCAATAAAAATGCACATTTTCCTTTGTTTTTAGACAGTCATAGTTTAATATAGTGTTAAAGTCATTCTTTTCTTCTAGAAGAATGTCCGACTTCCATCCAGTCGGAAAAGTGTATGACCTGTGGCAGGAGATCTGGCCTAGGAAGGACAAACAGGGAGTGCTCCCTTGTAGGAAAACCAGGTGGACACTCAGGCCAGCTCAATCAAAATAGTATTTTAGGGTAAATTAAAGTCTGGATAGATTGGGTCAAAAGAAAAAACCCAATCAGTCAAGGGAGTGTTTCAGTTTAATTGCATTAAAGTGCCCAAGTGAATATTTCCATCTCTATATTTCTCCAAAACTGTCCTTCTATCATGAGAGCAACATGATGTAATTATTATTATTATTATTTATATGGAAGCTATCCAGTGCCAAGAAACACAGACACACTTTTTTACTGTAATTCTTTACAAACACAAGACGCTGTCAGAGTGAGGTGTGAAATCGTGCAGAACTTCACTCGGCTTCTTCATCTTGCTCTACCTCCCACCCCACCCTTTCTGCTCCTGCTTCTTGCCTGCCCACCTTTCAGCACAGTTAACCATGTGCTCCATGCTGAGTTCTCACAGTGGGCATCTAGTTATTTTGCTTAATCATACCATTCATCCATATATTTATTATTGACTATTGTTTCCTTCACATTATACAATGTGATTGTCTCTGCTAAAAAGTAATTACTTTTATAATCCAACTAATATTCAGGAGAACACAGTATGTGACAGTATTTTAAAATGAAACCTTTTGTTTTTAGTATACAGGTAGTCAACCAATTGTATTTTCATTACAGTTTACCTCCCATTGTTTTCAGTCTTGTGTTTTTCAGTAGAAGCGGGTGGAAGCTGAGCACTTTTGAAAATGTGGCCACTTCATAAATGGAGGCTGCTGTGGGTACTAAGCCCTTTTGAAAATTTGCCTGTGCGTAACAATAACTGGAATGATAACAATAATAGTAATTTTGGCAGTATCACTGTTCCTTTGTATAGTGATTCAGTCTAGGTTAGTAAATATTGCTTGATAAATATATTCTGCTCTGAGTTACTTTATTAGTAAATCCAGACTAAAAGTACTGACAAAAATTGTGTAACTTTACTGTTTGTTCACTTGTTGTATTACTTTAACATCTAAGGGTGCATCCATAAGAGCACGCACGTGCCTCTTGCAGCATCTCAAATCCCTTTGAGATGCTGCAAGAGGCACGTTCAGGAATGAAACTACATTCCTCGCGCAGCAGGTTTGCAGCACGGAGCAAAATTAGACCCCTGGATATCCAGGGGTCAAAAAAGACCATGGGGGGAAAAAACGAGGCAGGGCACAGTCCTGGACCATGCCCTGAAGCAACCGAAGGCTCAGTCCTCCACAGAGATGCTCTGGTAGCTAGGCAGATCATCTCTGGCTGGCCTTCGCCCTAGTGCTGAAGCGCAGCCGCAGGGAACTGCACCCAGTTTCCTGCTGGTAAGTAGGGGACCCCCACCAACCCCACCTGCTCCCCCAGCTCCCCAGATTGCTACCCTGCCTGGCTCTATCCCCTGCCCAAACCCCCAGCCCCCCAGACCACTGCCCTGCCTGGAACCCATCCCCTGCCTGCTCCCCCAGCCCCCTCGATCTCTGCCCTGCCTGGCCCCGTCCCCTGCATGCCCCCCCGAGCCCCCACAATCAGTGCCACACCCGGCCCCATCCCCTGCCTGCCTCCCCAGCCCCCACAATGGCTGCCCTGCCTGACCCCATCCCCCGCCTGCCCCCCCAAGCACCCCCGCTTGCTGCCCCACCTGATCTCATCCCCTGTCTGTCTGCAGGAGGAGGCTGCAGGAGCTGGCGGGGGATGGGGCCCTGTGGGGCAGCAATGTGGTGGGGCTGGGGGAACAGATGATGGTGTGGCATGAGGGCCCTGCATGGGGGGTGGCCCCTGTTGCAGGACTGTGGCTCCTGTGGGGGGGGCAGTCTGTGATCTGTGCAGGAGGGCTGCGCCCTGTAGCAGGCAGGGGACCCACCCCTCTTGAGCAGCCCCACCGCACAGTCCCCCCACAATCCACCCACACCTACCCACATACCCCACAACCTCCCACATCCCTCCATAGCCACCCACATCCCCCCAGCGCCTTCCCACCCCCCTCCTGCAAACCCCACATCCCCCCAGCACACACCCTGTGTGCCCAACTGCCAGACAGGATGAAGCCTGCTGGCAGAAAGTGTGGCTGCAGGGCCAGCTATCCCAACATCCTGGTTAGTGAAGGGATCATAGGGAGCTCTAACTGCTCCATGGTAAGTAAACCAAAGGCAAACAGCAAAACATACAGGTATTTAGAATTCATTTTATTATGATGACAGAGACACTGGTAGGCTTCCAAATTGCTTTAACACTGTAGATATATCAATAAAACATTGCCCAACTGATCGCTGTCTCTCTGTCACTCTCTCTATATAGTGGTTTTTTATATGAATTGTGAAGAGATGTGGATTTCAGGGTATTTTGCAGAGTAACTTTGGGATTTTTTTATCAGGGATTTTTCAGTTTTCAAATGGGGAATACCATAATTCCTGCTAGGGAGGCAAGTGGCAGGACCCAGGCAGAGGAGCCTGCTCAGAGCTGGCACCTTGGACCCAGCTGGAGGTGGCTGACCTCCTGGCCAGTTGGGGCCAGGAGGACATGCTTTGACAGTTCAAAGCAAGCCCCCACACTGGGAACATCTTCCGGGCAATAGCTGCCCAGATGACCGGGCAGGGGGCACACATGGCAGTAGTGCCGCATAAAGGCCAACTCTGCAGCCACAGCCCAGAGGCAGCTGGCCGAGAGGGGCAGATGCCTCTACTGGCTGTGCAGTCCCCATCTGGGTCTGGCAGGTGTGCAGCAGGTCACAGCCAGGCAGCAGCCCCCACTGCCAGACTGCTGCAGTGGGTAAAGGGTGCAGGGAATTCTCAGGGCTGCTTCTGCAGTTCAGCTGGCACAATTGGTAGTGTGCCCAGGTACCAGTTGGCCGGGGCCCAGAAGCTCCTGAGAGCTAGTAGCCCTGAGCTACTTGACAGGGTGGCTTTTTGACTGCTGGGACCAGGACAGGGCAGCTTATACTGCTGGAGACAGCACAGGGGCTGACCCCAAGCTCTAGTTCCCCATGGCCGCAGATCCAAGAGGAACCAGGCAGGGTTATTTTACCTCAAGTGGCACAATTTGCCCCACACCAAAGTGCATGTCCAGGCACATGCACTGAGGCAAAAAGCCCTGGATCAAATATGCACCACTTCTATTTGAGCTGCTGCAAGCGCACGTGTTTGCATGTGTGGACGTGCCCTAAGTGCTGTATCGTAGACCTGGACCTAATTGTGCTAGAGCCACAATTCGATTAAACAGATGGTGTATGATGCAAAGAGCTTAAAGTTTAAGTTACCTTAGATTAGCACTTTAGAGCAAACTTTGGTTTATTGTATACTAAACTAGCCCTAAATAGGAAAATGCCTTCAGCTGTGTTCAAACCAACAGTAATCTACATTAAGAGTCCGATTCAGGTACAGTGAAATGAGTCTTAACATTGCCTAGGGTGGGTACTGAGTTAAGTTCTAAGCATGACAAGTGCACACCTAACATAGCGTTAGTATTTTTTTTGTCAACAAATCATCAGTTGTTCATATGACTACTGTATATTTAAAAAGAAGGTTCTAGTTGAATGTGCTCAGGTACAAAAAATGCCTGATCATTAGGAGATCTGTAGAACTTTTAACACCTAGAATGTTTGCCTTTCCACTTGTTTAATGTTCTGTTTGTATGTTTAATTTATCCTTAGCTTTTTAGCTTTATTAGACAATATTCTTCTTCTAGTAAGCAGCATGGTCATCTCTTCCCAGATAGATTCAGAATTACAGTGATTATTACAGAAATAACATAGTTGCAATTACAAACAACTGGTTTGTTTTGGACAAAAGGTTCAGGGTATTTTTTTTTCTTTTCTGTCTGTATAGGTTTGCTAGTCCATATCTTAGTCAGCAGATTACTTCCAGTTATATTCAGTAAAATATAATCACTTCCAGATCTAGATATTTTCCTTATTCAAGCTGAAAATAACCCTAAGAAAGAAACGTTTAGAACAACTATAATTGAAACTAGAGTTTCATGCAACAGTCCTCCTCTTCCCTGTCCAGCTATGAGACCCTCTCTGACTTTTTTTAACGTTCTAAAGAACTGGGCACCTGGATCTGAGAATGAATGTAGTCAGAAACAGTCAGATGGCTACTAAGGTCACTTATTAACCTTTACATTTTCTTTTTCTACATTTATTCATGGCACTTCCGTTTTGGCAGGTCTTATCCTTATATTAAACATATTAAGCCAGATTTAGAATTGAGTACCTTCTCTTGCCTCTTCAGTACATTTTAAAGTGAAAGAGATATTTCTCTTCAACTTACTACTTCTTTCTTATAGTTTTCATTTACTTAAGACTCGCATGCTAAAGTGTAATTTATTTCATGTTATGTATTACCTCAGTATTCACTGACTATGTGGTGAAGTTTCAGATAATTTTTACATAGGGTGTAAATTGTACCCTACTAAACAATTTGGGGCACCTGGAATCAAAGCAATAAGTAGTAGTTCAGACTTTGATTGTTGTTGTAATTGTTGCAACAAGAAATGGAGAATACTTTTGCAAAAAATGAATTGAACTGGAAAAAGTTTATTGCTTTCGAAATGAGGAAAAATCCATTATACCATATTCTCTCATCATTTTTATTTTCCACGTATGAATCTCCATTCTTCCATGAGAAAAACTTAAAATATCCTGAAGTTTTGTCGGTAGCTTTGATATTCATGCATATGAGATTTTGCACGTCAAAATGGCATACTCTAGTGTTGTTTTAGTGATAGAAAAGGCCTCCGTTTATACATGCAGGTAAGTGTGCATTGGGATCTAATTCATGATTTGTACAGTTGCACCTCCTGCCGTGCCACACGTGTGGCAAGAGATGCGATTATGGGATCGTGTATTAGATCCCACTGTGTCTTAGTGCTGCTGCGGAGGAATCCCAATCCTCGGCTTGCCCTGCACTAGCAAGAAGCAAGCTCCCACATCTGGGACCCCACGCACCCGAGATGAGGGGCACCCAGCTGGGGGCACCCCATGTGTAAAACCCTCAAGTTTTAGGGATCATGGCAGCCTTGATCCTCTGGCCCCAGGGATTTCCCCACACCCAGAGGATCCCCGCTGCAGCAATCTCCCTATTCCAGGGGCGTGTGTAACCCGCAGGGCAGAGAAGATTGCTGCAGGGGTGATCCCCCCCCTTCCCCAGGGGTGCAGGGAAACCCCTAGGAACAGAGGATCCTCACAAGGGTGGAATGAAATTAGATAATTTTAATGTGATGTGAATTTTAATCTGTTAATTGAGAAATTATGTTTTAGGGGAGAAAAGTGCATGCAAGATATAAAACTGCAGGATAAAAAAATAAATGGTTGGGGGAAATGTACTGTGTGATCCTGAGATGCTTCTAGGATCAGCCCATGTACTGCACCTCATTTTGCCAAAACAGTGTCTCCAAATATTGTCAAAAATATGTCCTGTGAATATTTTGGAAGAATAGTGTATGTTAAAAATGTTTGCCTGGTAACATTTTTCTCAGAAATATTTTTGGCTTATAACCAAGGAAAGATATAACTTGTAAATATGTAATAAGATCATATGCTGGGAGAAAATTACAGTTCATCTGGAGCTGAACAGTGAGATTGTGGGTGGAACAAGGGAGAAGGTTCTAAAAGAGTGTATCTGTTGGAGCCAGGTGGTGAATGAATGTCAGACTGGCAGGGAGTAACTTGGTCAGAAACCAGTCAGACAGGTAGTGGGGTCATCAGACTAGTCTCAGATGAACAAGACATGCACTGTGGCAGATAAAAATATGTGCCAAATAAAATGAACAGTTTGTTTAAACTTTTCCGTGTCCTGGCAATCCTTTTGAAATTAGTAAGAACTGAGGGTAGTGCAGAATCCTGTAAGGACTAAAACAACAAGACATCAAGAGAGAAAGCTAAATTATGAACACCATACTTAATGCAGTTGTGCATCTGTTATAATGCCTTGTCACTAATCCATCATTTCAAATACTTCTTAATGTGCATTTTCAAATATGATTTTATTGATTCTGAAGGAGCCTTTAAATCAGTCCTCCTAACTTGCAGAGTTACCATATGATATTTGCTATAGGTATATGCCTCTATGCACATTGACCGTACAAAACTGACTTGTATAGAAAACATGTAGTCAGGATACAGGGTGGAAGTTAGAAGGTTCTTGTCATTAAAACACTGGGTGGGGACTTGCATGCTACCTGTGGTACAGACTTCCAGTGCAATCTTGTGCAAGTCACTTAATTAGTTGTCTCAGTCCTCATTCTGTAAAACAGGACAATAATATCTTCACGCTCATAATGAGCAGGTGAGGTCCTTAAATTCTGGAGAAGGTCTATTTTAGTGCTCAGCCTTAAAAAAGGGGAAAAGGAATACTCGAGGCATTATAAATCAGAAATTACTAAAGGTATTTTTAAAACAGCCAGTTGGTAAATATCTTGAGGAAGTGATCACTAGCAAACAGAATAGATTTTTTTTAAAAAAACATGCAAAACCAACTTGATTTTCTTCTTCAGTATGATAACTGTTTTGGTGGATAAGGGAAATTGCATGGACAACATACCTGGACTTGAGTAAGGCTTTGACAGTCCTGCATGCCATTCTCATAAGTAAGCTGGAGAAGTGAGTGTTAGGCCAAATCATCATTAGGTAGAAAGGTAATTGGTTGATTAATCACAAGCAGATAGTAATTATGAATAGTTTTGTATGCATACAGAATAATGGATAGTAGGGCTGCGCAAAGCTTTGGGTGCTGATTTGATTCAAAGGAGATTCAGCCCAATTTGGCAGCGGAATTTCTGAATCTGAATCTAATTGGGAAACCAATAAAAAGGTCTGAATCGATTCGAAACCTCCGAATCGATTCGGAGGAGATTCAGAGATGAGGCGATTCAGGCAGTCCATGCTCACCATCGCAGGAAGCTAGACCTGGACTCCGTGCCAGTAAGTAGGGGCCGAGGGGTTGGAGGAGGGGGAAGGAGGGGGGGAAACCATGGGGGGACCCCTGCTAGGCCCTATCCCCTGCCTGCTCCCCCAGCTCCCCAAGTGCCTGCCAACCCCCACCTGCCCCACACGGTCCCAGCTCTTAAAAAAAACCAAAAAAACCCTGCATTTACTGGCTGCTGCAGCAGCTGTTGGGGCTTCTGGGGGCTCGTGACAGATTGCCCCCATGCAGCTCGGGGCAGTGAGGATCACCCTCCCCTCCCCCCTGCCTGGCAGGAGCCGGTGAATGTGGGGGGTTTGGGGTTTTTTTAAAAGAGCCAGGACACTGGGGCCAGGCGGGGCAGCCATTGACAGGGCTGGGAGAGCAGGCAGGAGATAGGGCCTGTTTGATTAGAAGATTCGGCCAATTCAGTGGTGGCCAAATCGATTCGGGACAGTGATTCAAATCACCGAATCTAATCGTTGCTCCCTGAATCAGCCAAATCCTGACCGAATACTAGCTGCTTCACACAGGCCTAATGGATAGCTGGTTTGGCAGTAGTAGTGTCAAGAAGGATCTGTTGGTTATGATCAGATGTTCAGCAGAGTCTTCAGTTGGAGGCTGTTGCATGAAGAGAAAATGCAGCTTTTAACAGGTGATTTTTTAAGTTTTAAAATATATGAAAGGCTACCATACATCATAGGCGAAGAAAAAACATTCTCCCTTGCAACAGAGGGCAGGACAAAAGGCAGTGGACTTAAGCTATTGCAAGAGAAAACTGTATAACTGTAAGAATAGTAAGAAAATGGAGCAAATTGCCTAAAGAAGATGAGGAATCACCTTCATTGGAGGTTTTCAGGAAGAAGTCTGGGTAAACATTTTTCTGGGGTGGGTTAGGATTCACACATCCCATATCTGTGCAGGTGGTTAGACTAGATTACTCTGAAAGTTCTTTTCAGTACTATGATTTTGTGATTCTTGGAATATTTCCTTTCTCTTGTAATGCATTTTTCTTGTCTCTTCAGACTGTAAGCTTTTTGGAACTGGAACTTTCTCTGTGTATGTATAGCTTTGTATGTAACTTTAGCGTTGTGAGACTCCAATACCTAGATGATGTAAATTAAATAATAATAATAAATAGTCTAATTTCAATCTATGTGCTTATGCCCACCTTTCTTCAATTTGAAATAAGGAAGGTGTATTGAATGAAAAAACTATATTTGAGAAGAGTATTTTTTCATGTTTTCTCTTTTCTGAAGACTCCCCTAGTTCCTCAGTCCCTTCCATTAGTGACTATACTTAGAAATATAGGGGAAATATAGAATAGTATAGTATAGAGCAATGGCAGCCAACCTTTTCGGCAGGCATGCCACAAATGAGCCCTGCCCCCTCCTTGAGTGCCACTCTGATCCCCTTCCCCTTCTTGACCTGCTGCTCCTCTTTCTTCCCTGTGCTTCCTGTGCAATCTTCTGCATTGCTTCCTGCTCCCTGCTTTGCCTGCCACTGTGCTCCCTCCATGATCTGCAGCATGCCACTTATGGCACCCATGCCTCAAGTTGCCCACTCCTGATATATGGGAAGCTGGCAAAGATTAACAGCACTGAAGACTTTGTTTCACTCAGCCTCACCTAGCTCAATAATAGTGTTCCTTTGTTTTCAACAAGTAGCACTGATGCCATGGCCCATGTGAATGAGTCGGGAAGATGGTATGAGCCTGAAAACTAGCTAAAGTAGTCTGGAACTAGCTGAAAAAAGCCAGAGCATAGGATATGTTTATCTGGAAAAACCCTGCCTCATTCACTTCAAAAGGCAGATGGCATATAGTGGGTAAGGCAAGAAACCCTATAAGTAACAAAAAGGATAATAAAATACTAAACAGCTGCCTTGTTGTGTGAACACCATTCTGCCTGATTGTTTAATGAGACAGGGTTCCACATCCTGTGGCTATGTAACTAAAAACTGCTTTGCAATTCATATATGCAAGGGGATAGAATTAAGGCTGTACAGTTAGATTTCTAAGTGTTCCATTTTAAGTGGAGCTAACATTGATTTAACTTAGATGTTATCTGTGTGTATGTGTAGGCAGGTCTAGGGTTTTATAAAAGAGGGTAGCAGGTGGAACTGGTGTTACATCATATGTAGGTGGAGCCTCCACACCCACTGGGGAAACTAGGGCAGGGGGCAAGTGTAAGAAGAGGGGAACTGCCTACATAGCTGCTCCCCACAGCCTCTGGCTGGAACAGGACAGGAGTGACCCTGGGGCTGCCCCCATAACTGGGTTATCTGAGGACAGTAGCAACAGGTGGATCCCCAGCTTTCTGTGACTGCTTCTGGGGGCTCCAGCTCCTAAGAGCCACTGTGCAGGGTACCTCGCTCAGCTAGGGATGGTGGTGCCAACAGTAGGCAGGTCCAGTCTTCCTGTGTCTGCTCCCTGCCTGGCCCTTGAGGGTATCCCCCACCAGTCTTTCAGGAAGCTCACTTTGCTATACAGCAGAAGAGGGTCTGCAACCCACCACTTCATGTACATGTGTGTATATGTGTAATTACATAAGTTCTGATTCTCTTAAAAGTATATTCCTAGATATAGAGTTAGAAGAGACTCCTACAACTTCCCAACTTCTGAAACCATTAAACTGCTTTGCCAGTAAGTAGATAAAAAATTATAATTGTTCCTACTATTTATCATACTCAGTCCCTTTTTCATTAATAATGAAACTATTGTCACCCCAATGCAACAGAGCCCTCTACCTTCTTTTGATATTTTCAGAAACTGACAGTGTTTTTGGTGGATTAGCTCTGGAATTATAAATCTAACTGATATATAAATAATTGCAGTCTTTAAGGTTTTAAATTTTACTGCTAGAATGCATTAAGCTTGATAACCCCCCAAAATACTATAGTTAGTTCATAGGTTTCAGTGTTTTCCTGTTGTTGTATCTTTTGTTTTTTCTTATTTATAAAATGACCCTTTAGTTACCTGTTGGCTTTAAAAGGCAGTCTGTTCCTGAAAGCGTGTAAAACTTCTCCCTAAATAAAAGGTTTCATGAAAGAACTCTTGCCTGTTGTACATTCCCTAGACTGTCAGGGCTACAACACCCAAATCCTACTACAACCAGATGTTTCTACACATGGGTTTGACTGCTTTTTGAAGTGTCTCATGGTGGACTACAACTTGCTGGCTCTAAAATATGCACCCAGAAATTAAAGTGATCTGTCAAGTTCTGGAGTAAGTGTTTGAGGGCCTGCTGACCTTCTCAGGAGCTTCTGCTAAACCTAATGTCAAATGAACCTATTTAGTCAAAAGATAAATCATTCAGAACCAAATAATTCACCTAATACATCTTAATCCATGGTCCTACAGAGTGCCTGGGTCCTACAGAGAGGAATCATAGAATCATAAAAATTAAGGGCTAGAAGGGACCTCAAAAGATCATCGAGTACAACACCCCCCCTCCTCCCCACCCCCCACTCTGGGCAGGAATACTGCTGAGATCAAATATACATAATATATAAGTAATATGTAAATTTGTTTTTGAAATTGGGTACCACTCAATTCACAAAAGTTATGGAAGGGTGGCTTGAGTCCAAAAACAGTTGAGAAACACTGACTCTATCATAGGTTGCAGTAAATAATCTTCATTAGAACCCCAGTAACTTCACTTTGCAGTGAGTTTCTCCACTGTAAGGTTCACATGGCTGCATTCTTAACTGCCCTTCTTCTGATAAGTCTCCATCTGTTATCTCAAAGTGCTGTGCTTCACTCCTGGATGGATTTACCTTTCTTCTCTATGCCCTGCACTGGGCTGGAGTCATTCTCACATGCCAAGTCACATATTCATTATATCACCTTTGCACTACTCCTGTGCACACTTTTACATGAATTTATACTGAAGTTCATGAAGTGGGAAGCCCTCTTTGAAACTTTGATGTTCAGTCATGTCTAGAGTTATGTTGTCAAATTGGTGACATATATAGGGCACTGTTAGGGCAAAGGAGGAAGTGGGGCACTCCTGAAGCTGGTCCAGTGCCAAGCAAGGCACAGAAGCTATGGCAGAAGTGCCCAAAAACAAAGATCCAGAACAAGACCTGTGAGAAAAATTGCACTGTCTGCCTAGATTAAGAGGAACTGGACTATGATTGACAAGTGACATCACCAGTGAACCTGAGAATGATCTGGAGAAGCAATAGGCTGAAGAAAATTTAAAGGAAGAGATAGCAATTTTTACAATGATCAGATGTTTCAAACCACTCACCCAGTTAATCTGGACATGAGGATCTCATCCACGAAGAACTAGAAGTGATATCTTATCATGTGAAAGGAAGTAGAGTCCTGTTAAACCAGGAAATCTGGTTTCAATTCCCATCTTTACCACAGACTTCCTTTGAAACCATTAGTAAGTCACTATTTTTTTTTATGTCTAAATTTGCCATCTGTAAAATGGAAATAGAAATATTCTATCCTCTGTGTAAGCTGTTTAGACTGCAAAGCTGAGAACAGTGACTATCATTAAATATTTGCATGACAGCTTATTTCTATTGGGCTTCTACAACTACTGTAATATAAATAAAAGAGGTGCTTTATTTTCTGATTGGTGTGATTTATAATAGTAAGAGCACATACCTCTGTGTTCTTAAGGGGTGATTAAGTCAGTTAACAGGGAGTATGTCACCCTTTCTGTTGATTCTTTCCAGGTAAGTTCTTTCTGAGACATGGCTCTCAATTTTCTCTCCACTTCAATAAGAGATGATCCGGAGACCTAAAACTAAAACCCTGTCTGCTAAGGAAGGTAAGACCCAAAAGGGATCTCCAGATGAGAGCAATGGCTGGTCCAGTGATGGAGATGGTTGATCTATCTACCAATCAAAGGCACAACAAAAACAAAAAGGGAAGGGAGGGAAGGAGAAAGGAGAATAGGCATTACAGATTACATGCTCCATCACTTCTCTCAAGGATGAAACCTCAATGTCAGAGTCCCAGGCCAAAAAACTGGGAGATGTTTGCCCTAAAGAGAAGACTTTAGCAACCACTTACATCTAGAGGAAGAGAATGTGCTAGTGAAAGCAAACTAGAATTGCAAACAACTTTGCCTCCTTTGAAGAAGCCGTTATGAAGGGAAGGAAGTGATTGCAAAGGTGAAGACGCATTTTCCATTTTGAGTGAGCCTCTGGAGCAGATGACAAATCAATAATCGCTACCCTATGCTTCCTCCCAGACAGATAGGTATACTAAGACACCTGTATCTATATCTAGTTTGTCTATAGATTTACCAATCAGATGTCAAAGTCAGCAGTATCAAAGACAACTCCTTTGAAAGCATCAGAATATACTATTGATCCTCATTGCTGCTATGTTGACCATTTCAGACTATTGTATGCTTGTTGAGGGAGGTCACAGAAATGTAAGACTTGTAAATAGTTCTGTCGTTACCTTGGCATTACTTTCTTTCCTGAAAGATAATGACCCCAGACATGAAATAGTGGAGACATTTTTCATTGTTAACAGAGCTTTTTAGGTAAGGGCCAAACATTCTTTTCAGAGAACCTTGCCTTTCTGAAGGAAGTGACAATCTCATTCTCACTCAGTTGCTCTCATTTTTGGCTCTTCTGCATCCCTCTGGCAAACCTAGCACCCAAGAGATGTTCTGACCACTTTTTGTGTCATATAGTCTCCACCACTCAGACAAACTTTTCTCCTTTAGAATGATCAGTAGGACTCAAGAAACCATATCTGAACTGTACTTTTCAGGTGCTTTTGTTTGTCTAAATCTCTGTTAAAAAGAAGTTCTATGTTGTTTCAGAGGAACTGCCTATTTCACACTATTATTGTTATTTGTATTACTGTAGTGCCTAGAAGGTTTAGGCATGTAGCAGTATCCTATGGTGATTAGACACTGTATAAACAGACCAAAAAGAAAGTCATTTCTCCAGAGAGCTTACAATTGAAGTAGGAAAGAAGAGACAACAGATGGATACAAGCAGATGGGGGAGTACAAAGGAAACAATGAGACAATATTTGCCAGCATGACAGGCAGTAGTATTAATCACCAGTGAACTAACCCTTCTCAAGTGTTTCATAGGCATGAAAGAATTTTAAGGAAGGATTTGAAGGACAACAATTAAATGATTTCATGGGTACTTATGGGGAGCTCCTGCTAAACATGAAGGGCAGCCTGAGAGAAAGCAGGGAGATGCTTGTTTGAAAATGTAACAAGTAGGTGATGGAAATTTGGCATCATAGGCCAACCAGAGTTGACATGTTGGTAATCAATAAGAAAAGTTATGGTGGAGATAGTTGGCTGACGGGGAACAGCTTTGAAAGTGAATGTACAAAGGTTTGATGCAATATATAAACAGTGCATGTTTGCTACAACAGAGAAGGGGAAACCAGTGGAGGGGTGTAGAATGGGGTGATGTATTCAAAGAAATGAACCAGGAGCATTCTGAATGAATATGTACAAGGTAAGTTTTCATTTTTCTAGAGCAGAGAAAAGGATGGTCCACAATTGAGACACAAAACTGGAGAGAAGCTTCAGCTATAAGGTGGACAGAAAAATCCATGCCTTGCAGATATTATATGGAAAGAAACTTCAGCAAGGTCAGAGCAAGGTCAGACCTGAAGATAATGTTTAGGTTATGATAGTGTTGTCCACAGCATTCAAGAAAAGAGGTAGCATGGATGACTTGGGAAAAATAAAGAGATATATTTTAGCCATGTTGAGCTTGAGCTGACAAACACATTTTGTGTTTGTGGAAATTGTTCAGAAATAAGATGTAGATGGACAAAAGAAGGAGACCAAGGATAGAGCTCTTTGAGATCACTTCAAGAATTTGGAGAGAGCTGAAATGGATCTTCCAAAAGATGCAATTAGAGAGGTAGGAAGGGAACCTACAGAGCATGTTTCCATAGTGTGAATGGAAAGAGCCAGAAGAGAGTGAGAACTACAGGAGATAATTAAGAGCTGGGGTGCATACAAGAAAAATCAGGTGATAAGGATGGAACAAGGTGAAAAGAGCAAATGGAGATGTTAGAGGACAGCAGATGAGGAACTTCAGAATCTCTGGGTAGGAAAACAGGAAAGAAGGGTAAAGGAATGCAAGCCAAGTGGCAAGGTCACCTCATATTTTGTTAATTGTTCTTGGAAAAATTGGCAAGTTCCTATGCATAGACAAAATGGAGGCAAGAGAGGAGGTTTAGAGAAGCGAGTGAAAAAGATGGTAATATAAATCATGACATGGGATTCCGTTAAGTTGGAGGAGTATGCTATTTATAAAGGAAAATGTCAAACTTAGAGAAGAGTGAACAAATCTGTAGTGCATGAAACCACTGGATTTTCACCAGGGGTGGTTTTCAGCAAGAGAGTCGGAATAGGAAATAGCCAGAAAAGTTAGCTGTGGCAAAGAGCTGACAAACAGACCTAGCAGAATGAAAAAAGAACAAAACCATAAGAGCAAGTAGAGAGAGTGAAACATGGAAGAAATCAGCAGCTACATCAGTAGAAGAAAGAGAAGAGGGAAGAGAGTTGAAAGGAGATAAATCATTGATGCTGTTGGGTTACTATTACCATAAGCAGCAGCACATGTTCATCTCGCGGGATCAAATCACAGCATTTTTAGTGACAAAATTCAGCTTACTTTGGCCTCTATCTAATCTGCTTGGGAGAACATTATTGTAATATGATGGTCTGTCCCCTGTTAAAGATGTTCAGCTATGGGTCATTCTGCTAATGAGGGAGTATCCCACCAGGAGCTTAAAACTCAGAGCAGGGAGTTAAAGAGGTGGGCTATGAGGGAACAGCTTGACAGCAGGAGAAGCCAGGCTGCTGGGCTGGGGTAAAGCAAGAGTAGAAAGTGGCTCCTCTTATGTCTGGAGAGGATGGAGAATTTTAGTTTGTTCCATTTATGTTGTTAAATGCTGAAGTTTAGTACCATTGCTTATGTCAGAATTTGAGGCAAGCTGGAAAAGGGTTAAAAAGATCCAGGTACAGTGGGGCTTTGCTATTTATTTTGGTGTAAGCATCGTCATAGTAGCGAAGTCTTACTCAAAAATGGCAGCTGGAATAGAGGCATACAGTAGCATGGCTGTATGGCATACAGCGGCATTTCTTAACCTGTGGGTCGCAACCCAAAAAGGGTCGCAAGAATCTATGAAAGGCTTGCAAACAAACTTTAAAAATGGATTCTCCTTTAAAGGAGAAAAATGTGGGAAACCATGGCTTTTTCCTTGCAGGCTGGCAGAGTTGCAGCCTGTGAGGAGCTGCTTGAGGCCCACCCTACCCCACAAACTACAGGGTAGGGGACAGAGGGTCAGGAGTGAGGGGCACAGGGCTAGGACTGTCCATCGGTGCTTACAAATGGGTTCTGGTACAAAAAAGGTTGAGAACTGCTGGCATAGAGTTCCTGATAGAATGTGTGCATAACAGAAGGCAATGGATCAGCGTTCCTGTCTTGCCTTTTGTAAGTACCTGAGCTAAACTTTTAATTCATCAGAGAAATGAATTATCCTCCAAGTCAATCATATCTGACAGAAAGCATTTCAATTTGTGGTCCTTTTGGACAGTGCGGCTGTTATGAATTGGAAGTCACAGTAAGGAGGAGTAACAGGGAATAAGAAAGAGGGCAGATGGCTACTTCTTAAAGTGCTGGTCAGAGGAAGGGAATCTAGTAACAAGGATTAGGGAGAACAGTGCTGTGAAAATTTTGTCAAGTGAATGGCTTTTTTGATGAGTGGGAGAGTTGAACCAGGGCTCCAGGGTAAATGAAGAAGGGAAGGGAAGGGAAGGAAATATAGAGCTTAAGGAGTCAGAGAGGGGTCATCAGCATGGCAGTTGAAGTTACCAAGGATAGTTATTGGAAGGAGAGGCAGAGAAAAACCCAGGATCTGAAATGTAAATCCATCTTGGTGTCTTTGTCCTTGTGAAATTTGGAAATCTGACCAACAGCCCTTTGGAGAGCTAAGATCCAACATATGAGAATCACATGTGTTCAAAGGCAAGATTCCTTTTCAAAAATCATTCCATCCTAAGCTTCCATGCCTATGGCTAAGGAGATGTACAAACGCTTTTTTAACTCAGAATGAATTAATTTTATAAAATTAAGGAGGTAGCAGCTGTGTACTGTAAATTTTGGACTGTGTTTAATCAGGATTAGTTTTCTATGAGGATGGGGAGAGAGATTACAATGAAGATTTCATATTTCTTTTGGCTGTCCAAAGAAGGCCATCAAGAAATAGTTCTGCAGGAAAGATTTTTATTTAGCTGAGTAGATGGGAAGGCTAAAGAAACTTATTTCATGTACAGAGAATAAATAAAGCACTGAAGAAGATAGCCAAATCAGTAATTTTTACTTTGTAAGCTTTCATATTTTGAAATACAACTTGAAATAAGTTTAACAAATTTGTCAAGGTATTATAAAGAAAATGTAGTATTTCATCAGGAAAATAATTGTCCGTGCTGCAAAAAGGCTTCCGAACAGAAACTGTTCATGTAGTACTTTCATCTACTAGGGGGTCCACATTAGATTTGAAGTATGAGATCTAGGTGAGGATTTATCAGATTGTTATACACTATTGTTTTTTCCTACTACATATGTATACTTGGCTGAAGCACTAAGAATAGTTTTCAGTTGTTTTTATGTTTCTGTTGTTGACAGGGATATAGTGTTTCACTGAATAATGTTATTTTTCCGTTATATTTTAAGTAAAAGACCTAACTTAATATTTGTATTGTAGTTCTGCTTTATAGCTGCTATCATTGTAATTTGTCATTTGAATTCAAATGCCTGCATTGCTTGTGCCTAATTCACATATTTTACATATATCAATACAGTCACTTTGGCCATTGTTATCTTATGAAAGGAGCAGTGTGCCCTAACAAATGCTTGGTCCATTATGAGTTGCCTAATTTATCATCATCTCAACGTATAGCAATGAGTATACTATATGTGTGTACAGTGATAAAGATTAGGTTTATAATTAGAAAAGTGATTTTTTCTATTTCCTCAGTTCTTTCCAAATTCTGCCCAGTATCTTAGAAAAGATCCCCTTCACTTTCCCTGTGCCCTGTAACTAAAACTGTTACTTTGACAGTTGCTGTTACAATGCTGCACCAATTTAACTAATCTATGATAGTTATGCCAGACTTCACTAACAGTCTAATTTCAGTAAACTGTAATAACATCTCTGATTTGATTTAGCCGGAAAATTGGTTAAGGGCAAAATGGGTAGAGTTCTACAACTATGAATTGAAGTAGGGGCTCTGTAAAGCCATTACTTTTCATGTTCTAGTTTAAAATTCCTTCACTGACCCAATTCCTGGTAGTGGAAATATTGAGATTATACTTTATATTTGAGTATTGAGATTATCCACTCTGCTGTGGCAGCTTGCTTTTGGTTTCCTACCACATATTCTGCTACATGCCAGTCCTGTACAAAAGGAAGGATCACAGCAGTCTGTGGCAGTATAGGAGTCTATTGGGGTTGGAATGAGGGTAGTAAATATTAGCTTTGTTACTACACCTGCATTTCTCTAAAGTGCTTTTTTTTCCCTTTCTGCTGTGCTAGGGTTATGTATATAATATGACCTACAAATGTCACAGTTGTTCTATGGCAGACATGCAGAGAAGACATCGTGATTTTATTTCTTAATGTTACAACTTTGCTATTAGTTTTGTATTTTCTCAGTAGAGAAACAAATCTTAGTCATGCTAAATAAAACTCTGACAAATGTTATCAAATGCATATTTTAGGGTGATAGATTGATCTCAATATGGATATGAAAAGCGTAAAAGGTCAAAATGGGAGATTGAAATAAGATTTCTTTTTATTTGGTGCTCAAGCTTTTTGAGGCAGCATGTAACTATTGATACTGAAGAACCTTTAAATATTCAGTAGATAGAGAATTGTTAAATGTACACACCAGACATTTCCCCTCTTATTCCTTTCCCCCCCGCACGTAAAGTCTGTCAGATGTTTTGTATACCTGAAGAAATGCCTGAAGACCCTCAGTGAAGTCTGGATGCAGTTACACATCATGTGGAAGTATCAACTTCCCTCAAAGTGGAAATAACAAATGCAGAGGGAAATATTTCCTGAATACTAAAAAGGCAAGAGAATATTTTTGAAGGGCCAGGATTTAATAACTTTTCAGTTTTATGTGTTCTAGGAATAGATATTAATGACCTCTTTAAGGTTGTGTTACAGCTTTTATTCTCAGCTCTCTCTTTTAAGTTTTTCAGAACTTTTTCAGTAAAAATTTTGGAAGTTAAAATGTTCCATTCTATTCCCGCAGCTGAAAAGAAATATACCAGAAAGGTTGGATAATGCTGATTTGGAGATCGCATGCTTGAGTCATGTAAACTATGCCTTAAAACTGAATTCATTTAATCTAAGAGTTAGAAACTTCAAAGTTGTTTTTGTTTTTGTAGCTCCTTTGAAGAAGAAAAAGAAGTATAAATATCAGTTCATTGTGACCTGGATCAAGGTAGAAAATCTCTGAGTATTACCATTCACAGAGTGGAGAATGGGCTGTAATGTCACATTAATAAATAACTAAAAATTCTATGTCTTCTTCATCTCCGCTTTTCCTACAGAAAGAAAACACAGTAACTAGAATGTAATCTGTGTGAAACTGTTAAGGGACATAGCTCTTGTTAAAGCAACTCATTATTATTAAACTGACCTATAGAATTTCAGAGTTGAAGTGAAGGATTGTTCATGTGGCTGAAAGGGATCTTGAAGTCATTGTTGACTTCAGGATGGTCATGAGCCACCAATGTGAGGAAGTGGTCAGTAATGCTAACCGCACCGTGTCGTGCATCTACAGATGCATCACAAGTAGGTCCAAGGAGGCAATCCTTCCCCTCTCTGTGGTGCTGGTCAGGCCACAATTGGAGTACTGCGTCCAGTTCTGGGCGCCGCACTTCAAGAGGGATGTGGCTAACTTTGAGAGGGTCCAGAGGAGGGCCACTCGCATGGTCAAGGGGCAGCAGACCAGGCCCTACGACAAGGGCCTGAATCTATTCAACCTCCACAAGAGAAGACTGAGAGTAGATCTGGTGGCCTTCTATAAACTCACTAGGGGGGACCAGCAGAAAATAAGTGAGGCTCTGTTCCCCCAGGCACCACCTGGCATAACAAGCAATAATGGCCACAGATTGATTTAGAGTGGGTTCAGGCTTGATATCAGGAGGCATTACTTTATGGTTAGGGCTGCCAGGCTCTGGAATGAGCTCCCGAAGGAGGTGGTGCTCTCTCCTCCCTTGGGGGTCTTCAAGAGGAGGTTGAATAGATATCTAGCTAGAGTATTATGATCCCAGCATTCGTTCCTGCCCAGGGCAGGGGGTTGGACTTGATGATCTGTTCAGGTCTCTTCCGACCCTAGAACCTATGAAACTATGATTAAGACAGTACCATAAGTCAAAAAGACATTGGTTTATTTGGATACAGTTATCCAGACTTCTTCCAATGTAAAATAGGGATGGTTGAGACTTGTATCAGCTTCACTTATCTCTCATGGCTTTTAAAATAAGGAATCATAAAAGGTAACAGGTAAAGAGTATCTGCAAAGGTGATAAGTTGATTAAAACCATTAACAATTCAAAAACACCTTCAAAAATGGTATTTATCTACAAAGGTAAAGAATGTTCATTTACAAAGGATAAACAGTTGAGCAGTTTAAGGTAGTGAGTTTCAACCAGGGTCCCTGGGTATCGCCAGATCCTTTGAAGGGTGTTTTAAGGTGTAAGGAGATAAGCAAAGTGTGAAGAGTTAAGCAGATACATACAGGCTTAGTCTTAGGCTTGTTTATGCTTAGCCAGTCCCCCACCCTCATTGCTTCGTTCCTCTTCAAGAAGGTAACCACTGTAATATTTTTCAGTTTTTAAAAATGGGTGCTACTCAAGTCACAAAAGATATGGAGAAGTGCCCCAAGTCCAAAGAGAGGTGTTTCAAGTCCAAAGAGGTTGATCCATCTATGAGATTGACAGGCCAGCCCCTTTGGATCCTAACAGATCTGTTTTTAGTTGAACCCTAGGGCCATGTCTAACACAAGCGTGAAGGACGTTTGGTTGCTTGGGGACAACTAGCACAGGACACTTTGTGCCACCACTCATTGTCCCTGGGGAATACCTGTGCCCACATGCACACAGCAGGTTATCTCAGTTGAGATAGAAGAAGCTGGGGCCAGCACTGGGCTGGCCCCAGCAGCCTTACCTGGGGTCCTGTCCCTCCCACCCCCCCGGGCTGCAGCAGCAGCTATCCTCCTGTTCAGAGCTTGGCCGGTAGCTGGAGAGTGGCTTTAGCCAGCCAGTCTTTGGTTTTGACCGGCGCATGCTGCCCCCATGTGCACTGCTCCTGCTGTGTGTGTGTGTGTGTGCGCGCATGTGTGTATTTTGACTCCTGGATATCTAGGGGTCAAAAAAAACCCTGCACTGCTCCCTTGCAGTGAGGAGAATAGCTGAATGTGCAGATGTATCTGAGGTGCCACATAGAGCACAGTCCCCCTGCCTGGACACAACCTAGGGGTGGAAACAGAACTGACAATTTCCATCTGATCTGGCCACAGAAAGCAGTTTATAGTTGTGATCAAACACCTGTGCATGGCTGCAAACAGCTTCAAAAGTGGCTGATTGGGTGAGGAGGCAGGAGGTTATATACATAAAAAAACCCCAAGAGGTTATATATGTAACCAGAGAAGCAACTGTACTTAAGCTACTTCAAGAACATGGTTTTGTCTTCAGTCTTCCAGGGTGCAGGGGAGGCCGTGGTCCCTCAGCTTGAAGGCTGAGTAAAGAAGCTAAAGAATGTGTAGGAGGTTCTGCATAAGCTGCTTTTTAACTTATTGAAGCTGGGAAGGGACCTGAGGAGATCATCTAGTCCGACCCCCTGCCATATCAGGAAACAGTACTGGGGTCAAACGACCCCAGCCAGATGTTTGTCCAGCCTCCTTTTAAAGACCCCCAGGGTAGGAGCCAGCACCACTTCTTTTGGAAGTTGGTTCCAGGTCCTAGCCACCCTGACAGTGAAATAGCGTTTCCTAATCTAGCCTGAAACTACCCTCCACTAGCTTGTGTCCATTGTTTCTTGTAACTCCCGGGAGTGCTCGGGGGAACAGGGACTCTCCCAATGCTTGCTGGTCCCCGTTGACTAGTTTGTAGACTGCTACTATATCCCCCGTCAGCCTTCTCTTTTGGAGGCTGAACAGGTTCAGGTCCCTCAACCTCTCCTTGTAGGGCCTGGCCTCCTGACCCCTGATCATGCGGGTGGCCTCCTTTGGACCCTCTCCATATTGGCCACATCCCTCCTGAAGTGCGGCGCCCAGAACTGGATGCAGTTCTCCAACTGCAGCCTGACCAGTGTCGCATAGAGGGGGAGGATCACCTCCTTGGACCTGCTTGAGATGCATCTGTGGATGCACGACAAGGTGTGATTGGTCTTCCTGACCGCGTCCCCACACTGTCGGCCCATGTTCATTGTGGCATCAATAATGACTCCAAGATCCTTTTCTGTCTCAACACTGGCAAGAAGGGAGTTCCCCAGCCTGTAAGTGTGCTGCTGGTTCTTCCCCCCGAGGTGCAGCACTTTGCACTTGTCAGTGTTGAAACCCATCCTGTTCTCTTCAACCCACCCCTGTAACCTATCTAGATCCGCTTGCAGCCTGTTCCTTCCTACTAGCATACCCACTTCCCCCCACATCTTAGTGTCATCTGCGAACTTGAGCAGGGTGCTTTCTACCCCCTCTCCCAAGTCACTGATGAAGGTGTTGAATAGTGCAGGCCCGAGGACCGAGCCCTAGGGAACCCCACTGCCCACATCCCTCCAGGTCGTTCTGATATTTTATTTTGTTTGTTTATCCTTATACCTCTTGCTGCATTTTAACATATGGTTACTGATTTTTTACGTTGGTTCTTTTTTTTTTTTTTTGTAATAAATCTTTTTTTTCATAATGATCATTTTACCCACTTATTGTCAGTGATACTTGTGATTCCAGAGCACTATTGGACAATACAGTCTTGCCCATTCTACAGAAAGCGGGGTCCATCTTTTCTGAGTTAGTACACAGCTGGATAAGGCTGTGACTCTTCTAGCTGGCAAAGATTCTGATTCTTCTAGTTCTACTAAGAGCTGGCAAGGCCTGGGTGCAAAAATGTAAGGCTGAGAAACCACAGGCAGGGTTGGCTTCTGGCACATCCTGGCTGATTCTCAGTTGCCAAGCAGCAGACAGCACAAAGGGATTTGGGGCAGAAGGGCATCCAAAAGGTGTAGGGTTGAGACTTGTTACAACCCTCACCCCCATAAATTGTTTCTCCCCTTATTGTAGAAACTTCCAATGTGGCTGAGATGAGTGGTTGATCTCAGTCTTTAGCCCACAGATCTATGTGATCTTTTGGTTATGCCAACCTATAAGTGCCTTGATATCGCATTTTAAACAAGTTTTACTTATAATAGTCGGTGCTTTTGTACACATGCCTTGTAACCAAAATGTAGATGGCCTAAATCATGAAGTAACCTAATAGAATTCAGTACCTGCCTTGTATGAGAGGCAGATACTTGAAATCCAGTTATTTTTAGACATTCTCTCTATTCCTATTTTCCGGATCATACTGATCATTTCCAATACCAAACTCATATATGCAGTAATGGTGCTGTTAAAGTATAATTTCTTATGTAATAGCATTAGGAGCAGCCAGTTCCCCTATTGCTAGTAGTACCATCTGAGGTTACAGGGTGTCTGCTCTCTTATTAGTTCTCCTGGAAAATTAACAGTTTCATTTTGGTGCTGAAGCTTAAGTAGAACAAGAGTTTATAAAAGATTAGGCTGCTCTGTTTGCTTTGATATTTTTGAGCTTTATTCTTTATAGTCTTTAACGTGTGTTTAAAGAAAGATTTTCAAAATATTTGTTAGTATTATTTGACTGTTTTGTTGCTACTTATAAAAGCCTATTAATAACTGAAAAGCAGCCTGTTAATTATGGAAAGGTAGAGTTTCCCTGAACAACTTAAAAAACAACTTGTCTTGGAACCTAGCATCCATCTCTCTGTAAACTGCTACCGTGTTTAGTATGGCTCCTTGGTTTTACTCTTAATCCTTTGGAACCTCTGGTAAGATTTCTATGGAATGTCTGGTAAATTCTGACTAAAGCAGTATCACATAGCTAGGTGTTTTGTTCTGCAGCAATACTCTTGAGAGGGGTCAGGACAGAAGAAACTTTCCAAAGTTTCTCTTATGTATGTTCTCCTACTAGTGATGTGGGTATGTCAAGATGTGGGTTTGCTACTTTCTTCAAGATAGATTCTAAGTTCCATGATGGTCTTAGGCAGTTGTTGTATTCCTCTCACCTGTCCATGAATCTCCTCCAAAACTGAAAGCCCTAAGTATCAAACCTCCTTCATATCACACACACACACACACACACCCACACACCCACCCACCCCCCTACCTACAAATGAAGCATGTTTTCTTTTCATTGATTCATAGATGCTAGGGTTGGAAGGGACCTCAGTAGGGCATCGAGTCTGACTCCTTGCTCTGGGCAGGAAAGAGCGCTGGGGTCAGATTACCACAGCTAGGTGCTTGTCCAGTCTCATCTTGAAGACCCCCAAGGTAGGGGAGACCACTACTTCCCTTGGAAGCCCATTCCAGATTCTGGCAACCCTTAGTGTAAAGAAGTTCCTTCTAATGTCCAACTTAAATCTGCTCTCCGTCAATTTGCGGCCATTGTTCCTAGTTACTCCAGGGGGTGCCCTAGTAGCAAATAGAGCATCTCCTATTCCCTGCTGCCCTCCCCTAATGAATTTCTAGGCAGCCACAAGACCACCTCTCATCCTTCTCTTGCGAAAGCTGAAGAGATCTAGGCCCCTCAGTCTCTCCTCGTAGGACCTTGCCTGCAGGCCTCTGACCATACGAGTGGCCCTTCTCTGGACCCTCTCAAGATTCTCTTCATCCCTTTTGAAGTGTGGCACTCAAAACTGGACACAGTACTCCAATTACGGTCTGACCAGTGCCACATAGAGGGGAAGCATCACCTCCCTGAAACGTGTTTGTGATGCATCTGCTAATGCTAATCTGCCAATTAATTCTTGCATTTTGGATGTAACATATGTATTTCCCTGTTGTAAAGATTATAATAGAGAATAAATAGAAAATATACTAATTCTGCCAGCTAAAATAACCTGAGCTACAGTATTTAAATACAAATACAAATTGAAACCAAATGAAAGAAAACAAAATAACCCCCCAAAGAATTATTATAAACTATGGTACAGATTTTTGTTAATCTTTGAGAAGAATCAAAACTTTTTAAAAGTTTTACAAATACTAGAAAAAGTTGCAAGTGAGACATCCAGAAACTCCCTCCCATTGAAAATTAACAGATCACCCAGAAAATCCTTTTTATCCAAATATAAATTCATACAGGAACATAAAAAGGCAACATTAAGAATTTAGCAACTTGAGATCATGAACCCACACAGAATTATAGAATTGTTTACTTTGAGATAGCCATAGATGTGATTTGTTTAACATAACCGTTTGAAGTGCCAAATCTTTTTCTAAGATGGCTGGTTGCATAGACATTGCATGCTTCTATTAATAAACACTGATTTTTTTTTTCCTTCAGAGTTTTCACATATGAAATGCTTTTTGTCTGATATTAGGTATATTAAATTGATTACCTGAAGAAGTATTGAAGCTTTAAGATCCATGTTTTGTCTGTGTAAGAATTTAGCAGTAACCCTCAAATGATATTGTTCAGTTTGATAGCTATACTTTGGGGAAAATATCAAAGCTAATATCTAATTTGTAGTATATGTAATCTTTCACAGGTCTCAGCTAGGATGATTTGGGGCTATCCTCGTCCTAGGGACTCAAATAAGTTCAGCATTTCAGGTGATTTATATTTCTATTTTTTAAACTTTTCAACTGACATTTTAATTGCCAAAAAATAAATGTGATCATTTCATGCATCTTTCTGTTAGTCTTATATTTCACTACAGAAAGAATGTGGACAAATATGGGAAAGTCCAGTGGAGGGCAACAAAATTTATTAGAGGGCTGGGGAACATGACTTATGAGAAGAGGCTAAGGAAACTGGGCTTATTTAGTCTAGAGAAAAGAAGACTGAGGGGGGATTTAGTAAGAGCCTTCAACTACCTGAAGAGTGTTTCCAAAGAGGATAGAGGTAGCCTGTTTTTAGTGGTGGTAGACGACAAAATAAGGAGCAGTGGTCTCAAGTTGCAGTAAGGGAAGTTTAGGGTAGATATCAGGAAAAGCTTTCTCACTAGGGGGGCATTAAAGCACTGGAACAAGCTACTCAGAGTGGTTGTGGAATCTCCATCCTTACAGGTTTTTAAGACCCAAGTTGACGAAGCCTTGGCTGGGATGATCTAGATGGTCCTGCTGTGAGCGGGGTGGTTGGACTAGATGACCTCCTGAGCTCCCTTCTAATTTTCTATGATTCTGTGTTTCTAACCTGACAACTTTTGCCCAAATATTATTCATCCCTTAGTAGAACATTTTCAGAAAGGCATAATTTAATCCTATTTTTTTTCATTTCTGCTCATTTTTATTTTGCTGATTCAGAAACTTACTAAGTATCATTATCTATGCAGTGCCATATTTATGTCCATGCCGGTTTATGGACAGCAATATGTTCCTCCTCTGATCTTTACTGTATAAGAGTTCAGTCTTGCAAACACACACTAAAAAGCATGGTGTATAATACTAAACGTATCATCATTGGCTATATTTGAGTGCTATCTCAGATGTTTTGAATAGGACTGTGTTTTGGAATAGGAATGATGCAAGGCACTAAGTGTTGCAAGATAAAATCCTAAAATTCTGATGATGGAAGACACCAAGAGAACTGAATTGTGTTGAGCCATGTCTCTGCTGAGAGTTTTGTAAGAATCCCTTCAGTTGCCAGCACCTTATCAATTCCACTAGTTTTATTAATATTTGGATCTGGAGAGTAGAAGGCCATCAAGGTCATCAACATTGCTATCGTTGTGATAAGCACCGTGGGATGTAACCTTAATCAGAGCATGTCTGATTAATCTGTTGGTTGAAATGACACCAATGGCTACTAGCCCATCTATTCTTGGCTGCAAACTTGCTAACTTTAGAGAAATTGATTTGGTGTGAATAAGTGTGGGATACCTTTGTGAAACTTTAAGGATGGTAATTTTTACTTGTAGAATCTGTAGAATGTGCTATACCAGTGCTTTTTTGGTTAATTATATGGTTTAAATGAAAATAAACAAGATACACAGGTGAAGTAATATCTTTTATTGAACCAGCTGGTATACTTGGGAGAGATAGGAGACAAGCCTTTGGGCTTCAAGTGTCCTCATCAATTCTGGGAAAAAGCAGTCACTGTCCAAGTTAAGTACAAGTTGGAACAATTGCTATAGTTTAAACTGATTATGTTAATTTCACCACTTGAAAGGGAAGTATTTAATGATTAATTTTAAGGTTTTCTTAGCAATGTTCTCATCTTTTTTGAGGCATAACAGAAGAGTGGCGCAGATTTTCATTTACCGTTTTGAGTTCAGATTTATTTTGGGTTTAATGATATTTACAGTTCACAGAACTAAGGCAAGAAAATTTTACATCACTTTGCATGCCTCATATATTGTAGCCCAGTTATACATGTAGAGTAGAGGTATAAACTATAGTTGCAAATTAGGATGCAAACAAATTTTGCTTAAGGCATGAACCATAAATTAAAGTAATGATCATCTCTGTAAGACACAACTTTTTTCCACTGTTCTTTTAAAATAAAAAGGAAAGTAGGTCAGGGAAATTTAGGATATTTTAGAGTATGTACAGTATTGTATTGTTTGCCAGTACCTAATTTACAATTACAGAGCTCCATGAATATTGAAATGATTCAGCTTCCTATTATAAATGTATGTGGCAGTTTGGTTGTTGATCAGTTTATGAAGTTAATGCAAATGAAACTGTCTTCCTGTCAGCATTTGAAATATATAATGCAGTCATGTTGTATATTCAGGGACAGGCCATTGACAGTCAATTAACAAGTTTGATTGGTATGTCAACTCATTCTTTTGAATTGTTAATAGTATGTTAATAGCATTCATTTCTTTGTGCAGTCCCATTTGCAGCTTCACAGTTACAGCTATTTTTTATAATTCTGAGTAACCTAAAATAGTGCCTTAATAATAGATTATTAAACACCTGTCTGGTGTAGCTTAGGGAGGTTTTCGTAGACTGGGAGTTTGCAGTGGATCCCTTTGATATTCAAATCAACAAATGATAGCCTTTTTATTCAAAACGTAAGTTCTTTTGATGGTTAGCTTGTTAAGAAATATTCAGCTCCAGTCTGACCTGATCTGGTTTCCCATGGAAAAGATCTGATGCTGTTTGAAGGTTCATAAATGGAATGCCAATGACAATTTGTTGTTGACGTTTTGCTGCCTCAGCCTTCAGATGCTGCTGGTTGATGTGCCGCTTTAGCTTCACCAAATAATGCTTGCAGGTAAATGATCTAATGATTGATCAGATAGTTTCAAAGCAAAGAGTTCTCTTCTGTGGTCTGTAGTCATGGTTTTTTAGGCTTGGAGGGGTACTTTAAAAGATGCATCAAAGTTGACAGATGAATCTTGAGGCAAGGAATGATGGGAGACAGCAGAATTGTGGGAATATTTTTAGTGAATAACATATTACTGAGAGTTTTGAAGACCTTCAAAGGTCTATCAAACCAGTTCCCCTAGCAGATTTATTTCTCGCTTTTTTTTTTTTAATTCTGGGTACACAGGTTAACTCTCAAGATTCCTGCGCTGAGGAAGTTGTTGAGTTATCAAGCCTGATTGTTCTCTGGTGTTTTACAGTGTATGTTTCATTTTGATTTCAAAATGGCCCTTTTCTTTAGTAAGTATCCAGTCCTGCAAAGTGTTCTCAGTGTCTAATATATTCCCGGTGAAGTCAAGGCATTTCATCACCTTGCAGGCTGAGAGCCTAAAGTAATGGTGCCCATATAAGGCTCCTTTACACTGTGATAAATAATCATTTTCAGTAATAAACTGAAAGCAGCAGAAAGGGAAAGTATCACAATGGAGTTATTTGGTTTCATCTGCATGTTCCATATTCTAAGTATTGTTCTTATACGCACCTTCATTCCCCATTCTTGCCCTTTCTGAATATAACTCAACTCTTATTTTGGAGAATCAGACTGGCAAGTACAAGTCTTCAAAAATATATTGCAAGAGTAGTTCACTGTACATGGGTTTGAACATTTACTGCACTATCATGTGTAATTTTTACCCCCCAGAACAAGTAAATATTCAAGAGCTATGTGATTTAACCCCTTCGAGCCAAAACAGCAGTCACCTCAGTGGTTTATACTTAAATGTTGATGTGCTACTGGTATTGCTAAGTACATCTCTTGGTTTGAAGGGTAGAAAGACACTGTGCTTTACTTACAGCTAACTTAACTGTATTAATAAAAAACATTCTTACTGGTTTAATTCAAGCAAAAAATATTTCATAACTGAAACACTGTCTAAATCTATTTATTAAAAAAAATCTTTAATTGAAAATTACAAGATTTAAATCCAACAGGTTTCAGTCCAAAAAATGAGCAAAACATATATTATATAAAATCTCTTTGGGAGAAATTTAATTTTGCATCCTAGTTTTGACATTTTTACACTGGTTTAGAATTATTATGTATTATTTCAATTGACATGAAAACCAGAGTTAGAAACTATTTCCTGTCAGGCTGAAAGAGCAGAATATAATACTTATACCTGTACTGGCTTCTTAAGATCACTTTTTCAATGACAGGAGCAGTAGGTTTCCTTATAAACACTAAAAGCCAACAATTTTAAGCTGTTTTCAAAATAATTTGTAAGCTTTACTTCTAACAAAGTTTTTGTATCCTAGCTTGAGAAATTTAAAACATCTGTCTGAGCCATGTACAAAGTTCCTGGGATAATAATACTACCTACCTGCTTATCCTAGTACCACTCAATGTAAGCACCAGTAGGTTTGCTGACATCATTCACAAGATGCACCCTGAGATTTCAGATACGAATTCAGTGTTAAAAGCTCTTAAGCATGTAATATGTTGCCCAGATGTTTCTTTAAATGTTTTTCTTTGCTTTTATTTTCAGAACAGTTTAAGTTAGATTTGTGTCTCCATAACTTTCATTTCATTATATCATATCTCATAAGATTAAAAGAGGTGATTGGACTAGATGGTCTCCTGAGGTCCCTTCCTGCTTTTCTATGAGATCTATGCAAGACTTTTTATTTTTAATATTGAATTTTAAAAGGACTAAGTGTAAGTGTTTTAAATACAGGATCATCTTGCCTTATATATTCCATAGCATTAGCTTTATTTAGTACATACTGAAGTATCACTTTTATTTCTAAATTACCCATGTATTGATAACATGGCAATATTGACCATTTTGATCTGTCTGGACTGCTTACCAATGAAAGTACTAGAAATAACAACTTTACTTAAGGATAAATAACAGTTTCCATTCCAAACCCTTGTTTTAGTCGCTCATGATTTTTTAAGGTCGTGCATATATTATAAATACAACTGTGTCAGAATCATGTCATAATTACAGCTGATCAGAATTCAGTGAAGCATTTTGTTGGAAAATGTTGATTTAGCAAAACTGAAACACTTTGCAGGAACATACCAGTTTGCATAAAATGTATATTAGAAAAGCTTTCTTGGATCCACAATAAAATTTCTGATCAGAAATCAATCTGATTGGATCCAATCAAATCTGATTGGATCCACAGTCAAATTTCTGACCAAGTAGATGGCCCCAGTCAAATGCATTTTTATACAGAATAGATCATTTTCAACAAAATAGATTGCGAGAAACACACCATAGAATAGCTAGTAGTCTGGGAATGAAGCAACTTGCCTGAGAAATGGTACAGGAGCAGAGCAGGGACGTCAATCTCTCATCCCAAATGAGTGACATAACCACTAGGTTTTTCTTTGGTAAATCTTGCCCTTTCTTTCCTCTGATTTACCCTTCTTTAGTTAGAACATGCCTATCCTGCAAGTGAATTTTAAACTATAAAAGGTGACTTGGCAAATGCTGCCAGACCATGTGAGTACTCTCATGAGTTTTGCCATTGGCATCCATGGTAGTAAATTCACAAGTTCAGGTTCCTGGCTCCACTGTGTAGTGAAAGGTGGAACTTAACCAAACTTTGCAAACAGCTTTGCTCTGAGCAAGTGGGGTTTTTTTTCCCCGTGGACCTCTTAAGGTATATAAGAGCAACATTTTCTTAGTATCTTGTCAATTAATTTCAGATGACACAATTTTCAGTTGCTACTACAAAGAATTAGAAGCCAACAGGATATGAAATTTTAGAAAGTAAAGATATTTTCTTCCCCCATCCCCTATTTATTTATTTGTTTATGTAGTTTTTTTATTTTTAAACAACCAGGAAACTGTTCAGAACTATTGTAAGTGATCAGTAAAGTTGTATGGTTAAATATGCAAAAATAGAAATTACAGAGTTGCATACAGGCAGTATACAGAAGCTTATTTTTATACCCTTACAAGAATACATCATGAAATGCACTTTGATTAGAATTAGTATTATTTCTTAAATAATGCAACCTAGTGATAATCAGTAGGTATGTGGTAATCTTCATATGACTCGGCATGCCTGAAAAAATGTTAAATATATTTTCCTGAAAAGTACTTAGTGAACTTTTCCCACATAATATGCTACACCTTAAGCTACTGAATATACATTCAAGAATTCTTTAAGATAATCCATGCTGCAGATTCTGATGCAGGATCAATATTTAAGCATTCAACACAGAAAAATAATTAAAATGTGTTGCATCTTAAATTCATACTAAGTAAAATGATCTTATATGCACTGTAGAAGTTATATCCTTACAAATGTCTTCTTCTTTGGTGTATTATTTATTTTCCTAAATTCAGAACCAAAAATTTGGGTGAGTCTTCAGTGCAAGGATATTGTATATTCAGAAGAATGTGGTATTTTTGTAGGTTTGTTACCACCTTCACTTTCAAGTACATTTCTATTTAATTGCCAGGGACTTTACTAGAATATAATATCAATATTTATTTTTTCATAGATACATTTGCTTCCTAGTTAATGAACTCATGGTTTGAATTGCTTCACTGGAAGATAGCGCTCCAAATGAAAATATGGAGTGCATAGTTGCTAACAACATTATTAGTACATTTTCATATTACCTATAACTGGGCTGAACTTCAACCTAAGGACTCTGAATTATATAGTGCAGAGCTGATTTCTAAGTGTCTGGGGGCTGCACACTGCAGGTTGTGCACCCTGGGGGCTGCACTAATGCGATCCTTGGACCCCTGGGCTGCACCCCTCCCCCCACTCCACCCCCAGCACTGCTTATATAGACAATACCTCCCCACCCCCTCACCAACACATGCACACACCACTTTACTGTACTGTACCGTGTACTCCGCCTATTTTATGGACTGCACTGCCTAACCTACTAGGGCAGGAGCAGGAGGCAAAAGCTGATGGAGAGGTGAAGCTTAAAGACCCCAGCTGCAGCAGCAGCCAGAGAGATAATGGAGGCAGCAGCTGGGTAGGAGCCTTTGGGCTGCACATTAATCCATC
The DNA here is from genome assembly GCF_030867095.1 of Alligator mississippiensis. Classification (NCBI taxonomy): domain Eukaryota; kingdom Metazoa; phylum Chordata; order Crocodylia; family Alligatoridae; genus Alligator; species Alligator mississippiensis. The sequence goes on from NC_081825.1 coordinate 247,615,681, forward strand.
AACCAGTCAGACAGCTATATTATAGTTTTATCCTGCACCACTGTAATCAGCGAGGACTTTGCTGGTGACTTCAGGGGGTACAGGGTTACCAGTAGCCAAATACACCCCCTTCAGGAATTTGGCTTTATTTATTCACGTACATAGAAATGCAACATAAACCTCTTCCAAGCTTCATCCATGACATAAACTTAGGATTTCTCTCCAGGACTTCTGCTTTAAACTGTGTAGTTGTATTTTCCTTAATTGCAATTCTCATTTAATTTAGGTCTAGAGCAAAGTTTGTAATAAACCATATTTCACACAACATAAGAGCTATCAAAAGGCCACATCTCCCACAAACTACCGCAAAAGGTTATAATTATCATTTCATTTATTTTTTCTATTAAACATTGTGTTTATATGTGTCTGATTACATTTTCTTTGTATCCATGTGTTAGTAGTCAAATGTATACTTTCATGATGTGAAAGAGTCGACTATCTATATGTTTGCTCAGAGTGTATAGTATTTCACCAAATGAGAGAAGAGCTGAAGATGTTCAGTCTATAAACTGAACTGCTGGGCTGAACATTCTTGCCTGGCCATGTTTTCCCTGTGGATTAGAGGAAACGTGTTAATATTGATTGAGCTATTATTTGACTTGTAGTTTGTCTATCTACTGTGTCTAAATTTCTTGTGAGATCAGAAATATAAAGTAGTTAAAATTATTTGAAATTATGTTCTCCTGATATTATGAGACCAATCTCTAATAGTTTGGTAATGCTATGATATTATGGTCAACTGTTTTCAAATAGTGTATCTTTTTATGAGACTGCTTTTTACCTGTCTTCCAATTATTCCAAAATAAGATCTTAAGGCAGCAAGTGACATTCACAAAAGGTATATTTTGAGCAAGAATATAAAGTCAAGTGGCTTCTGGGAAAGAGCATCTTTGCCATGAGAATAGAATGTCACAGTGTTAATGTGTTTCATACACTGTGAATTACTGTAGTATGATGTACTGCTTTCACCTTTCACTACAGAGTATTTTGGCTGCCTAGCCATCCCTCTTCTGTTTATAATCACACTAATCTATGGGCATGGTTGGTATGAGTAAAGATTGTAAAGATAGGTGGGAATGGCAAAAACCTAACTCATTCTTCATAAAATTTTATGACTTCAATCTAGATTCTCCTTGGATGCCAGATTCCAGTGCAATGTCACAGCCTTGAGTGGTAGCAATTCTAGTGTCAATAGAAACTTCAGCCTAGAAATTTTCAGGTTGTCCTACTGTACTATTTTATCATAGTAGTCGTGAGTTGATATTATAAGATATGATTTACTTGACTTTTAGGAGACATTCTTTGTGGCAATTTTCATCAGTGTGAGGATACAGTGAGAACTATTTCTAAGTATACTGTGCATGTGTATGTGAGTAAAAGGAAATGTAGGAAAGAGACAGACCTATTGTAATACATGTACATTCTATATCTATATAGTATAGACATCTTGAATTCATACAGTTAGATCAGTTTTGCGTGTGTGTGTTTACTACATGATTTCCCTCCACGTATACCTTTATCCATAAATAAAGAAATGTATGAGGAAACAGACAAAAATACATATACTCATGCATAGGTGGGAAAGCTCATATAGTATTGTATAGTATTATAGATTTATATTGATCAATATATATATGGAAAGAGACAAGGACAGTATGATGATGTTTTATAAAATGATGTTTAGCAAAATAAATTTGGGGTCTTGTTCCCTGGTGCCAAACCCCACATTTTCAAGGCAGAACCAGGCAGAACACCCCAAATGAATTCAAGCAAAACTTTAATACCACACTATGCTAGCATGTAATTGGTGTGCTCTGGAAATACGGGAATCATATCTGTCCAATTCTATAATATATTGATTTCTGTCTGCATAGGAGAATTTAAGCCTGTCATTGGAATGTGAGTAAATATTACATGTCCTGGATCAAGTATCATCCAATGTTGATGTTACTGAATTTGGACTGTGTGTCATCTCCAGGTCCTTTGAGGGGAGACTCTTAACTTCCCCTGTTCTATGGGAATTTATATTCTAAACAACAAAAATAATTTAGTTTATATGATCTTTTTAATGTTATCTCATAATTTCTATTTTTCCCTTGTATCTTTTGTAGTATTTAATTTACCTTTATGTCTGGTAGAAGATATTCCATTAAAACATTTGCAACATAAAAATGGGTTTTCAGCCATACAGGTTTTTTTTGGGGGGGTGGGTTGGCTAAAATATCTGCTACCATAGAAAAAAATTGACATCATCAGTCAATATCATCAACCTACTAAACATTTTTGTTCCTCTTTGTATTCCTGCTAATTCCTATACATTTTTGGTAGAATCCAGAATTCAGTATAGCATCTCAGTTGCACTTTCACCAGTCACAAAGAGTCCCTGCCTTGTGATGTATCTGAAAACACATATCATTTTACAAACTCACTTCTTATTTGCTGTCTGCATACTATAACTGTAGGTCACTTACAGTATTACTGCTGTCAAGTTTTCACTTTAACTTTGAATATTAATATTTCAGAATAGTTTTCCCACATGGTCTGGTGTTAGTATTCATTTTTGCAAAGTTAAATCTCATTTTGTTATTTCCTGCCCATGTTTCTAACCTGCCTAAGTCTATTTGTATTACTTTTGCTTTTTTTTTAATTGGTTCTTCTAATTTAGTAGAAAAATCCTTGGATTTCATGAGTATGCTGTTAATCCCTTCCTAGCACCAATCCCTATGGCACCCCACTAAACACCTACCCCAACTCAGTACTTTGACATTTTTCATTACACTTTCCTTGGGCCCGTTAGCTGGTTAACAATATTTATATCCAAATCATGTTATGTTCATATTGTGAGACAGTTTCAGATACTCTTTAAAACCTGGATGATTTACTGCTACTGAACTTCCTTCATCCACTAATTTAGTCATTATACATATTACAAATTAAAAAACAATCAGGTGTGGCTGGCGTGACATATTTTATATTGTAAAATGCTAGAGAAAATAATCAAAGAACACATTTGTGCAGGCCCAGCAGGGGAAACGATGCTGAGGGGAAACCAGCACGGGTTTGTTACAGGTAGATCCTGCCTGACAAACCTTGTAGCCTTCTATGACCAGGTCATACACTGCCTGGACGCAGGAGCCGAGGCTGATGTCATCTTCCTGGACTTTAGGAAGGCCTTTGACACAGGTTCGCACCCTATCCTCATTGGGAAGCTAGCAGACTCTGGAGTGGACACCTACATGGTCAGGTGGGTGGCCAGCTGGCTTAGGGACCGCACCCAGAGAGTGGTGGTGGATGGTTCCTTATCGGCCTGGAGGGAGGTGGACAGTGGGGTCCCGCAGGGTTCGGTCCTCAGACCGATATTATTCAATATCTTCATCAGCGATTTGGACAAGGGCGTGGAGAGCACCCTCTCCAAGTTCGCTGATGATACCAAGTCATGGGGCAAAGTTAGTACACCGGAGGGCAGGGAGCAGATTCAGGCTGACCTGGACAGGTTGGATCAATGGGCAGAGAGAAATAGGATGCAATTTAATAAAGATAAATGTAAGGTACTCCACCTGGGAAGGAAGAAACCCCAGCACACCCATAGGTTGGGGAGTGTCCTTCTCAGCAGCTCGGAGGCAGAAAGGGATCTTGGAGTCATAATTGACTCCAAGATGATCATGAGCAGGCAGTGTAATGAGGCCATCAACGAGGCCAATCGCACCTTGTCGTGCATTAGCAGGTGCATGACTAATAGATCAAAGGAGGTGATGCTCCCCCTCTATGTGGCACTGGTCAGGCCGCAGTTGGAGTACTGTGTCCAGTTTGGGGCGCCGCACTTCAAGAGGGATGCGGAGAATCTGGAGAGGGTCCAGAGGAGGGCCACTCACATGATTAGTGGCCTTCGTGATAGACCCTACGGGGGGAGGTTGAGAGAGCTGAATCTCTTCAGCCTTCACAAGAGATGGCTGAGGGGAGATCTTGTGGCTGCCTATAAATTTATTAGGGGTGGTCCACGGGGAATAGGTGACATGCTGTTTACTAGGGTGCCCCAGGGAGTGACTAGGAATAAGGGGTGTAAACTAGTTGAGAGTGGATTTAGGTTAGATATTAGAAAGAAATTTTTCACAGTAAGGGTGGCCAGGATCTGGAATGTGCTTCCAAGAGAGGTGGTGCTATCACCTAGCTTGGAGGTCTTCAAGAAGAGGCTAGATAGTCACCTGGCTGGGGTCATCTGACCTCGGTCCTCTTTCCTGCCAGGGGCAGGGGGTTGGACACGATGATCCATTGTGGTCCCTTCCGACTCTACAATCTATGAATATATAACTTTTTGTTTCAAATTGTTTCCTTCTCCTTTGAAACTTGGATCACCTTATTGTTTATTTTAAGATAGTATTATTTATACTGCATGCAATTATTATTGTCATACAACACAGTACTTTTATATGGGAATGAGTGCATTCAATTTTTTACTAGTGATCTTTTAGGTATTTAAACATATTTTTCACTCTTCATATTGTTTTATTACAAATTAAAGTTGGATTCACTGTGTGGCGAAAGTTAACATCACCCTTTCCTTTTATGAGGATGTTGAAACAATTTTTTTTCAGTTCTCTGGTACCTGACAATATTTTCACAATTTCTAAGGGAAATTGTGAAAGATATGCATGTGAAAGAAAGAGAGAACACCTGCAGATGAACATTTATAAAAGCAAAAGGGTTTATTGTGGTTTAGCTGAATCTGCTGTAATTGTTACATCGATATGCTGCTATCCTGTGTTAAATGGAACTTAAACCATAACAACTTACTGTTAAATGAAACAAGATTACTTTGCCACTTTTTTTTACAGCAGGATAGGAAAAGATAGTCAAAAAAGTTGTACCAGATCTATATCTATGTTTTTATGAGAGATTAACATGAACTGCAAATATAGATGGAAGCCTGATTTTTGTTTTGTGTTCTGTACTCACTGGCATTGGTACATGAATACAAGACCCTGAGATGTTACTTTATGAGAACTTAAGTTTCTGAAACTTGGTCTTTCATACATCTGAGATGTATGACTTATTGCCATCAGTTGTAGAATTTGCTGTAGAACAGAGTAAGATTGTTTTGCCTTTGATCAAATTTTATACATAACTAGTAATTATATCACATAAGTGTATCTGATGTAATTGTGCAATAAGAATTGTGGACCTGTAGTGAAAAGTCTTTATGAAACATAGCTATAGCACATGTAAAGCTGTGATTTATCATTTCACTTTTTAATATCAAAAGTCTCCAAACTAAGAGATCACAAGTATTATCATTTCAAAAATACAATGTAAATCAGACAGTGTAGTCAAATAAACTTGAGTGTTGCAAGAAAATGCACTGGGAAGGTAGGGTTTGTACTCATGTAATTTACATAGCCAAATAGATTTCTTTGCAATATTACATATATGATTCTGTCCCAAAATTAGATGCAGCAGGTTTAGGCCACACAGAAATAATTTAAAGCTGTGTTGTAAACTGGTAATTCTGTGTCTGTAATGAAAATGTTGGCAGCTATTTTACTACAAGAGCCTTATTCTAATTAATTGTACTTTTACAAACTTACCCCCTCCCCAAACTCTTGTATTATTTAAGGATGGGTCTGAAACCTTGATGAACAAATATATTTTTAGTTTTACATGTGTTGTTATATGTTGCTTTTGTGTATTTTTGGCAGCTTGTTGTCAATAGTAGACCTTCTGTTTTCCCAATATTAATAAATTCCTTATTTTCTGACAACTGCTCTTGTAGCCATTTTCCAGAAATGCAAAGCATCAACCCATTCATACCTTTTCAAAGATTTTTCAGCATGAAATCTGTATGATTTCAAGAAAAATGTATATTTCTGAGGAGCGTAACATGTTAAATTTGAATGAGTTGCATGCAATTCAAGTGCATAGTGTGAACTGACTATTCCCATAATATTGTCTAAATGGCACATAAAAAAAAAACTTTATTCGCACTGAATAGTTGCATCAAAGATTCCACATTACAGAAAGCAATTTCACCATCATTAGCTAAATAAGAGGGCCCTAGGAAGAAGGGATTATCATATATTAAATTAAAAGTTCACCACCTTACAGCTTTAATCCCGTTAGAAAAGATGATTTCTATCTAACTTAATCAGCCAGAGGTCTTTATTGCCTGAAGTATTAATTGATTTGGGTCCTCATTAAGGTCAGAGGTACACATGGCTGACCAGAGGCAGCCAATTAGCACATTGTCAGCTGTGCTTATTTACATTGACTGAACATAATGGTGGGTTATTTGACTGTCAGGTCAGGGGGGTCACAGAATCTTTTGTGCACTCTGACCTCTTAAAGGGCAACCATCACTCAGACACCAGACTGCATTCATAACAAAGATTTAGTTTATTACATATTGACTCCATTTATTCCTACAAACAGGTGTTTTGTTCCTGCTGTACAAATAATTTATCAATACTAATATAAATACGTTAGGGTAGAGGGTGGAAATATCTCCCTTTGAATATTTTTGAAACTCTTATGCTGATTAATCTTTTGAAACCTCTAATCATACATTTAAAAAAAATAATGAAAAATAAAGAAAATAATGGAACTTTTAACAGTGTGATCACATTACAGTACAAATATTCTCTATTCTGAAGCAGTGATAACACGTTTTTGTGTGAAACACCCAAGTTGAGGGTCAAGCTTCAAGTGGAGACTTGTGCCTAATTAGTACTGCATTAGCAAACCGACCTCACTGCTGAAAGGGGTGTTCTGCAAATTCAACACTCATGAAAAGGGAAAGATTTAAGACAAGGTAAAACTGTAATTTGAAACAAATAATTTCTATCTGACCTTTTTAATTACTTTTTTCCAAAGAATTATATATGAAAGGTTGCTGTAACTCAAAGAGACTAAGGAGAGGAAAATTCCCCCTTTTGGTATTAATTACTTTTCTTTTTTTTCCTAGATAGTCTAAACTCTACCAATACCTCCTGATGTAAATTTAACACGTGCATAGGTTTTAACAGAGGCCTAAATTAGCACCCCTGGTTACTTGTGCATATCTTTCCTATGGCAGTGGTGGTGAGAGAAAAACATTTTAACAAATTAGAAGATGTAATTATTAACTTACTATTATTAGTGTGGGGACAGTATGAAGAATTGAGGAACTGGTCTGTTGCAGTACTTGCAACTATTATGTTTTTTATTACAGTTATAAGTAGAGCTCCTATTCAGGGTTACCATGCTAAATGCTGTTTAAACTTGGGTGAAAACAGTCCCTACTGAGAAGTGCCTATGCCTGGGGGAAAAGGGATGCATACATATTTATCCCACTTGGGAAATGTTTTTACTTAATTACGTTGCTATACAGGAGTGTATATCTGCCATGGGAGCTTAATGTTAACACCTGCCTCTGGCAGTGGCACTGGTCCCTAATATATAAGGGGAAAAGACTTCCCTAGTAATTAATATAGGATGGCCATTGGTCCTGTTTTATACTGGACCATCCTGTTTTAAAACCTTTTGTCCCTTAGCTGTTTCTAAATGAGGAACGGAAAGCCAAAAGACCTGTTTTTCAGTTCCTTGGTGGACATACATGTAAATCATTTGTCCTTGTGTTTCTGTTGGCTGTGCCTAGAGGTAGGACAATGCACAGACAGGAGGAGAGGGAGTCCGAGCCAGCCAGGGAAAGAGGGAGGTGGCCCCGCCTCTTGCTGTTTATTAGCCAAGGGGCCTGATGGCACCACCCCTCACTGCTGATTGGCTGAGGAGGTGGCAGCCCTACCCCGCACCACTGGCCAAGGGGGACCACTCCTCAACACCAAGGGGCTGTCTGGTATTCTGGGTATGCATCAGTTGCCAGCCTAAATTAACGTGGTCAATTTTTGTTGTAGTATACATAAGACAAACAGTAGTCCCTAAGCTTTGTGATTGCATCTCCCTAAGCATGCATGCATTTACTTGGAGATACCATCATTCAGCCTTTTTTAGGATACCTAGCTTAATCATTTAATTGTGTGCTCTCTTTTACTGATGATTTTCCACAGATAGATTGCACACAATGTGAGGAAAAAAGCACCAATCTGTTTTTATTATGTTTTTCAAGTTTTTAACTACCTCAGTCAGGTCCTCTACAAGGTTTTGTGGGTTTTTTTGTAAAACAATCTAATATTTACAGTCTGTAATCTTATGTAGCTCTTTTAATTGTTCCTTCTGTCTTATCACGTTGTGATTTTTAATTTATGGGGGATCAATGCCCAGTGCACTAGAAGAATGTTTATATATGTATTTAAAAAAATAAAATAAATAATTAGATATATCCTTCCAAGTTGAGAGAACCAATTTTGATAGTAGCACTTCCAATAGAGGCAAAACATGCTTTGTTACGTTCACCTTGTAATATATTCTGTGTTGTTGCCTATACCATTTTCAGTGCTTCCATTCTGTTAGTCTTTTTAACTGTTTCTTTAGGCATTAAAGGTCTTGGTATGATGGTCTCAGGACTCCGTAAAAGCGGATTCATCAGACACCTGACTAGACCTCTCACACATACATCATGATCCAGAGGCTAGATGCCTATCGTTGTTGAGCTGTCAGCTATGGTAACAGCTAGGACCTTGAGCCTGAAAGTGCCTTCAGAGCAAAGAGTGTGCATAAGTTTTTGCACTATTGGGCTCCACGTTTTCTTCCATTAAAAAAATACTTCAAACTCAGACCCTATAACAGTATAAGTTTTATCTACTTTTAATGGGCATTATCTTATGTGTAGCCAAACTGAATTTCATTTGCATCATACTGCCTAATTTTTAAATGAATTTAAAGTCACCTAGAATATTTCACAAACATCTGTGTATTTAGCTAATCAAAGCAATATAGTTTCATTAGCAATTTACACTGGTTCACTATATTTTTCATTAAAGCATTTTAAATATACTAATAATGAGCTAAATCCATGGCATCCCTTATGAATTCCTTAGATTGCAGTAGTTTCCACCCTTTCTCATATCACTTAACCTTTTCCTAAAGTCTTACTAAAGCTTTGTTCTATTTATTTTCCTTCATTATCTTTTCTGAGACAGGTATTCTTGTAAATCAAAGTAACTTATGCCATTTGGATCACTTATACATTTGTTTGAAAAAAATTCTGAAAAATACCTAACTAGTTAAAAAAATGTTATTTCCTTTCTCATCTTCATTTGATTCTAATGGATAATTCTTGTCCACTTTCTTCTGTCCTTAATAAGACACCCCATTATTTTCACTGCCACAGTTGCTTTTCACTGATCTGTAAGCTTTGGCTACATTTTTTTAAAGAAATAATTGTCCATCAGTTATCTCAATTTCCATAAGCAATTGTTGTATATGCTGTTGTTGTTAATGTTCAAATACTATTTTATTGGGAAGTATTAAAAATAGATTACATGAACAGTTTGTGGAGCAGAACATAGAAAAAATACCAAGTTAAGCATTATTTCAGATATACCTTTTTCCTTTTTTCTTTCATATTTTTTTCTTACATCTTTTTCATATCTTTCTCATAACTTCTCCTTATTGAATAACTACCAGATTTGCTGCATAGAGAAGTATGAAAAAATAATGTATTTCACTGCTGATGCCATTGCCATAATGTGGATTTGCCCATGGATGTTCAGAGGAAGATGTAATACCATGGAATGTTCTCCTCTGAGGAAGAATTTTGGATTGACTCAAAGAAAGATAGTCTTTAACATTGGCCTTTGTGCTTTGGAAGTATTATTTAGAGACTTTATGCAGTATGAGTTATATTCATGTTACTGTGATTTACATTAATGGTGAACGTTGTTCAGAAAATTAAAGTAAATTGCAAAATTCAGGCCAGCTAGATTCCCTGCCAAAAATGCTTCTTATTTTTTTTCTGGTTCAACTCTTTTATTAAATGGTACAGGTCAGTCGCATCTTATGTGGGGGTTACGTTCTAAAGTTAGTGCGTAAGGCAAAAATCGCATATAGACAAATCGCGTATTATCGTGCCAGCGATTTGACTAGCAGTGACTGCCTCTGCCTCCAAAACCTCCCGCCACCGCCGCGGAGCCATGCTTAGAGCTGTGCAGCCAGCGGCAGCCGCACAGTGCGGGGTGGTGGTGGGGATGGCTGCGTGCCTCCCGGCCACCACCACGCTGCCACCCGGCAGCCAGCCACACAGCTCCGGGCATGGTTCCATGGTGGTGGCACGAGGTTTTGGAGGCAGAGGCAGTCACCTCTGGCAACATGGCGGTGGCCAGACCTCCAGGTAAGCAGCAGTGCCATGTGCAGACTCAAGCTCCGCCCTCCCTCCCACCCCGCATATAGTTGAATTTGTGCAAGTTAAATGCGCATATGATATGACTGACCTGTATATTCTAGTTTACACACACAGGCATTATATAGATTGCACGCGCACATTCATTATATGTATTGTGTTATGAAGTACTAAAAGAGCTACAACCACATTAAGTGTTTGTACTAAACTGAAGATTTTTTGCCTCTAGGGCTAAGTACAGACAGTCAAAAAGCCCAAGACTGAATCATTTCAGTCTTTGCAGGTTAGTCTAAGCTGCAGAGATTAAACTTAGAAACAACTGAACAGACATTCATTTTTGATTCAGGAAATACTTGCAGTGGCTCACGCTAGAGGCTGGGGGTCACCAGAGCATGGCTCTCTGGCAGATAGCGAGCATGGGCTGTGTGTTTTCTTCCTCTTCCTGTTGCCTTTGAGGTTTCTAGGATTTGCAGTTCAGACTGCAACAGCTCAACTCTGCAAGGTTGCTCATCACTTCCTCTTCCTGCTTCCAGGTGCTTCTGGGATGTGTAGTCTACAGTTTCAGCCAGCAGTAAGTTTTTAGCAGGGTAGGGCAGGGCAGCTCTGTACTCAGGGGAAGGGAAGTTTAACCCCTCTCCCTGCCCCAGGCCCCAGCTGGGGTTTGCCTGCAGGGCAGTCCCTGCCTCCCCCTTGTCCCCCTCCTATGTCCAAACCCTTCTCTGCTGGAACAGACAGCTCAGCCCAGCCCAGGGCTGGAAAGCATGCTGGGGGCCTGTGATTTAACTTGAACCAGGAAGGGATCTTGGACAGAAGTTTCATAAACTGGTTTGACCCAAATCAGTTAAGTCTGATACTACATTCAACCAGGTTTATCTTAAACCAGTTTCAGCCATTTTGAAACTGATGCAGTGAACTTCTGTTCTGTTACAGGTTTAAACCAGTTTCTGATTACTTAAATTGGTTTATAGGGTCATCTATAACTTTGTCAGAAGCCAGAGTGTTGTGCAACTTTGGAGGTAGCCAGTCGAGAAGTCTCTGACATGATCTTTGCTGCTCTCAGGTGGGAATGTAGAGTTGCAGGGCAGCTGTACAGTCTACTTACCCTCATGGACTGAGAGCAGCAGAGCAACAAGCAGCAAAAATGCTGTACTCTTTTGCAGTGGTACACATGACAGACCATGATCAGGCCCAGTATTTTGCGTAGGTATTGCAGCACAGTAAACATATGTAAGAGAATAAACCCAAGTGAGACCTTGGCATTCCCAGCCCTGACAGGATGCATTATATATGTGGTAGCCCTCACTGTCCACTGTCTTCTCTTTGTGTAGTCATTAATACCTATGTAAATTGAAATTAAACAACAGCTAGAGCGATAGCTTAACTCCAATTGGCATTCATTCTACAAAGGTACACATGACTATATAAGAGACGAAACTTTATAGAATCATAATGATGCACCAGAATAATTCCATTGACTTCAGTGGAGTTACACTGGGCATAAATTGGTATAAGTAAGAGGAAAACCTAGCCCTAAGGGACAAGACAGAAGGAGTTTTAACTTGCTGGTTTGTCAGATCTTTAATCCCATTTTAAAGTAGGAAATATTTTTAAGAATTCAAATGAAATAATCTGCAGTGTAAATTCAGTTACAATAGAATATGAATGTATGGGTATTACACTGCATTTCTGTTTCTACTGACAGTGTATTGGGTATGTTGGTCCTCTGGAGTTGCTATGCTGTTAATATCTATATTTTGTTAAATCTCTTATCCTCATAAATACTGAAAAAAACTGTTGCAAAGTTTTATCAGGGTTTTGTAGAGCTTTAATACAATACAAGGGTTGCAGCCATACATTGTGACATCTCCTGTTGTATGATTTCAGCACTGCAAACAAAATATTATAGAGTCTTCCCAGCTTTAGATGGGTTTTTACTCTGCTATCACCTTTTTGTATAGTACATAAAATATTGTACAGACAACCCCCTGAAACCTGCTAAAACACTGCTCTTTGCTGGTTTGCAACTTTGCCCTTGTTGCTCATTTATTGATAGTTGTATTTCATGACCCAGACACTGGGAAAGAGAAAGAGAGCGAGAGATGCAAACCTCTTTTCTTTTTATCTTAAGTTATGCCCCCCTGCAAAAGAGTTGTTGAAATTGTGTGTCCTTGTTTTGGTGCATTTTCCCTCCTTTCCCCCTTGCACCCACCTTTTTATAACATGGTAGCATCTTGGGAATACTGTTTTTCAATTAATTATGTCTTAACATGCAAACAAGTATGTTAAGAACAGAGGGGGGGAAAGGTTTTTGGGTTTTGGGGGTTTTTTTTAAGATCTCTGTATAATTCCCATTGAATTTGAGCCAAAAGTGTTGCCAGTTTTGCTCAAATCTTTCAGAGATTTGTTTTGACCCTGCTTATGACCAGTGGGGTTAATTGTATTAGAACTATCCAGGAGACTTTAAGAAAGTGCTATCTTAGTCCATATTTCAAAACACTGACAGATATTTTATCATTAATTAGTATTCATATTATGTCTCAAACAATCTGTTCAAGAATAGGGGAAGTGAACTGGTTGAACAGCTCTTCTGTCTATCTAGTAATTAACATGGTGATGCATGTAAAGCCAGGGGCCTAGCAGGGGAAGAAGGAGAAATAATGCTGGGAAGATTTTTCTATAGAAGAATATAAATTACCTGCCCTGGAGGCTTTGCCTTCTCCTAAGATTTAACTTAGTAAAGGTGAGAACAAAGGGCTCTTTTAAAAAATAAACCTGTGCCCCTCTGAATCATATCTTTCTAGATTTGCTTCTCATCTTGTCAATATGCCACTTGATAGCTGGCTGGACTCCCTTGTTCAATGGCACATATTTTAAAATAGCACTTTTTTAAGGAAGACCATTTGTTCTTTTTAACCAAAATATTGCTTGCATTTTCTTTTTTTTTAATTTAGGGTTATATATAGCATTATCAAAACAATATTTCAGATATCTTAAACAATTTAAAAAGATAGTTGATGGGTGTCAGTTAATCTATTATGCTTCCTCTCTGCCTCCTCCCCCTCTTCAGCTGCTAATCATAGAACTTGTATGCCAAATTGTGTAAGATACTCTTCCAATAGTTACATGTGTGAGTCTTTTGTGAGACAGAGACAGTTATGAGGACAGATTTGGAGTTGCATATGGGTCTGTCACATGGTTTGATTGCTGTGTCTTCCAGGACACAGATTTCTTTTTTACTTAGCCTTCTGAGGATTTTATGCAGCTTATACCAAAAGTTCCGCACAGTTTCTCATAAAGGCTTCTTGCACAGTCCATTTTCCCCCTCTCTACTTGCAGCAATATGCTTTTTCGGCTCACTTCAACACTGCTTACACCCACTGTACATCCCACTTCTCTATTCATTTTCTCTCTTGATATGCAGTAACATTTACTGTTTGCTGTTCAAAAAATGCATAGAATTTTTTGGTACAGAAGAAGAATGTGATAGATCGTCATATTTATCTTAAGATTTTGTAATAATTTTTTAAGATGTCTGGATAATAGGAACCCAGGTTCCTACTCTTAGCTGTGCTAGAGAGAATAAGTCCTTTCAAGTGTTGCCAGGTAAACTTCTCTAAAGCAAGCTACTTTGTAGCCCAAAAATAGCACACATTTGTGGCATATGCCCCATATGAACATTATATCTGGCAAGTAGTGAGAGCTTTTGAAGTATTCTAGTTGATTTCTGAGTGATTATTAAACTATCTCTGTAAGCCCCAGTAACACGCTTCAGTTTATTTTTGGTCTGCAATTTCGTATTCCTTTGTGGTTGGTCATGATGAATTCTATTATCTAGTCAAATTGTATTTTATGATTTTAGGTTATGCCAAAGACACCAATCCTATTATAGATTGAACATTTTACTGTTTGTATAAACCTAAATAAATTAAAATTAAAAGCAGCAGCAAACCAAAGTCAAATGTAAACTATTATAAGAGTACAACAAAAAAAATCAAAGATTAAACATTATAAAATATACCAAATCACAACTCTGATTAAATTCATGGAAAACATATTTGAGCTGTGGCATGTTATAGCAAAAGTAACAAACCTTAAAGTAAAGCATAGTTATTTTTTTCCAGAGTGTGCACTGCAGGGAATAATGACCTTGGCATGCCTTCCTTAAAGTTATAAAAAATACTGTTGTCTGTATATTGTAAGAGTAGAAAGTTCCACTTTTTTCTGTATACCTGAGTTGACAGACTGTAAACAAATTTACTTGGAACTTTACACAAAACCTTTCAGTAGTTCTAGGGAAATATTGTGACATTGTGAAAGGTTAAATTTACATATTTCTAGACTTACCTCATCAGTTCACAGCTGATTCATTTGAAGACGATTATGCACATTTGACCATCCATGTATTAACTCTTAGGTTGAGGTTTATTGCAATGCCGTACGTACATTTAGAGAGTAACTAAATCTCTGTCAAAAGTGACCTTTAGATTGGCATACTTGCTTCATTTGTAGCAAAGTCAAATATGGTTTTGTGGTGCAAGGGAATATCTAGAAAAGAGGGAGATACTTCTTTCCAACCTCTTCTTCTCCATCCACTCCCCAGCAGTTCTAATTTTTTTCTCTTTATCTTATCTTCTAGATTGGAGATGTTCTCTACTGTGCTGGACAGATTGCACTAGTACCTTGTACTATGCAGCTTGTAAGTGGTGGCATACAGACTGAGGCCACAGTCTCCCTACGTCATGTTGAGAAAGTCCTTAAAGCTATGAGTCACAATACTGAACTCCAGCACGTCCTTATGGCAAACTGTTATGTAACTGACAACAAGTACATTCCTGTTGCTCGCGCTATATGGGAAAAGAAATTAAAAGAAGACAAAAAGGTATCTGTAATACGCATTTTCTTCTTTCAAGTTTTTTAAATGATTTATGAAAAGGGTTTTCAAAGTCTTGAGGTAATATCAGAATTTTCTCAGTGCATTTCGGTGGGGTTCAAGTAAAACTGATATAATAAGGTTTGATTGAGCTGTTATGTTCTGGCTCATAAGTGGCTGTGCACAATTGAGAAAGAAAGAAAATTGCTTAATAGAAAGTTATATTCATCACTAACTTTCTCTTAATTCCCCAAAGCAATAAGTTACAGAATTCTTTAAGAGCAGCCTATTCCTCCAGGCAAAATGTGAACAATATTATATTTGAAATGGCTCTACCTATATATTTTCTGTAAAAGGGTTAGAGGTGGGCAGTTTATCTTAACTTTTCAATGAATTATTCTGTTGTCTGTCTGTCTGTCTGTCTGTCTGTCTGTCTGTCTGTCTGTCTTTCTTTCTTTCCTCCTGCCGCAGTCCCCTCTAAGACAGCTGGTGTCCCGAGTGCTGGTGCCCCACCGGGTGGGGCGACTGTGGCTCCCTCTTAGCCTCCCTCCACCCTCCCCCAGCCTGATGGGGCTGCCCCCCAGTGCGGGGGTTTCACCTGGTGGAGGGGCTGGGATGTCCTCCCAGTCCCCCCGTCCTAGTTCCACCCAGAGTGGGTAGCGTCTTAGGTGCTGGAGCCCTGTCGGGTGGAACAACTGAGACCTTCCCTCCACCTTCCTCCACCCCTGCCTTAGTCGAGGTGGTGGACCTGGAGGTGGCAAACACCAAGCAGCCTAGCCCGCCCCCTTCAGGGGTGGTGCCACCTGCTCCCAAGAAAGCTAAGAGCAAGAAGCAAAAGGGAGCTTCTAAATGAGCCCCTGCCCCTTTGGGGCCCACCTCTGACAGTGCCAGGGAAAATGTAGCCAGGGAACCTGACCCCACACTGCCTGCCCCACCCTGGAAACCCCGCCACCTCAGGCCACGACTGAGGGTGTCCCAGCGACATCTGGCAACCCTTCGCCTCCATCCCAACTCGTGGGGCTTGTGAGTGGCAAGGCAGGGAGAGAGTGACTGCCTCCCCAGCATCAGTCACAGGAGACAGCAGAGGGTCCTGCCACCCCCCCCCCACCCACTCCCCTGCCCACCAAGGCCAATGAGGAGGAGATGGAGTGCCTGCCCTCTGAGCGCTACAAGCGGCCCCAGGAGCGGGACATTTGCCCCCCAAAGCCGATGGGGATCTATCTCCCAGAGACGATCCTTGACCCAGGTATTGAGGGGGGCCTGCTAGGCAGCCTGGCCATTGAGGGCACTTTCACCGGTCTCACTGGTAGGTCCCCTCCCAGAGTACAGCCCCACCGGTTCTCATTTGACAACATCCAGCTCCTGCTGAAGAACCCCCCTGGGTGGCCCCAAGCTATGGAGGCATCCTCAACCTCTTAGAGCAGACCAAGGGCCAGAGGAATGTGGCAGAGAGTATCCGGCAATGGTGTCCAGACCCCGTGCGGTTTGTCCCCGCCGCTAGTGACGCAGCAAGGCTCATGAGCCGGGACCCGGGCACGCATCAACATGCCTTCTGGCTTGAGAAGCTGGTGACCCGGGTGAGGGAGGTGTGGGGCTGAGGTGGGTCCGCGGAATAGGATAGGGCAAAGATAGGTCTTCCCCTGTCTCTGTGGTTTTGCCCTGCTTTGTCACCTCCTCTCCCACCTGTACCCTGCCTATCCTTCCTTTTTATTCTCCTGCTCATGGCGGTTACCACAATTGCCTTGCTAAACACCATTGGCTGCAGGGACCCGGTGAAGTGGATGGCCGTCCTGGAAGGTTTGCGACAGAAGCAGCTGGCGATTGCCTTCCTCCAGGAGATGCACAGCAACATGCACGTTCAAGCTCACTGGCACGCTGCCTGGAGAGGCTGCTCGTTTCTAAGCCATGGCACCAACCTCAGCACAGGAGTGGTGACCCTCCTCTCGCTGCAGCTGCAGTACTACTCAGCAGTGGCACTAGAGGTTGTTCCTGGCTGACTGCTGACCATCCATGTCACCCTGGCACACCAGAGCTTGCTCCTTGTCAACATCTACATGCCCAACAAGGGGAGAGAGAGGGTAGCCTTCTTAGAGACCCTGGGTGACCTCCTGCGTGACACCAGTGAGAATGATGACCTGCTTCTCATGGACGGGGATTTCAACTGCACCATCAACATGCTGCTAGACTGGACGGGGCTAGAGCCGCATCTGCCTTCGGCCCGCAAGCTGTGGACTGTGCTGGAGGCAGTGGATCTCGTCGACGCCTGGCAGGTCCTCCACGCTGACACGCGCCAATATATCTGGGCAAACATGAGTGCCAGTGGTATCACCATGGCCCACCTGGACCACCTCTACATCGCCCAGCACCATCTGCTGTTACTGTGCAGCAGCCGCATCATCTCATCAGGCCTCTTGGACCACGTCCTGGTCTGCTGCGAACCGAGCCTGCCTGGCAGAGCATGCACGCGGGCCCCTTACTGGTGTCTCAACATCAGCCTGCTGCAGGACACCCACTGCAGGGACTGCTTCGCCCACCTCTGGAGGAACTGGGAGGCTGCACGAGCAGACTACTCCTGGCGGCTGTGGTGGGACATGGGGAAGATACAGATTCGGGCATTCTGCCAACAGTAGTCCCAGCTGGTGGCAAGTGAGATCTGCCGCTGCACCCAGGAGCTGGAGGAGGACATGGCGGAGCTTGAGGCAGCCCTGCTCTGTGCAGGCAATGACACGGCACTCCTCGAGAGCCTCCAGTCCCACAAGAAATACCTGCGGGAGCTGGCAGAGGGCGCAGCCCGCGGTGCGTAGGTACGGGCCCACTGCCAGGAGCTGGCAGAAGCCAACGCCCCGACTGGCTTCTTCTTCGGCCTGGAGAGGCGGTGGGCTGTGGCAAAGACATTGGACCATCTCAAGACCCCGGAGGGATGGCTGCTCATGGACTCAGGCAAAGTGCAGGGGCATGCTGTTGCCTTCTTTCGGGACTTGTTTGCAGCTGAACCCATTTGTCCAGAGGCCGCTCAGCAGCTGCATAAGGACCTGCTGCGCCTCGGCGCTTCTCAGTTCGAGGCCCTGAAGTGCGAACTCTCCCTGGCAGAGCTCGAGGCTGCTGTGGGGGGGCTTGCCTTGGGCAGGACCCCAGGCCTTGACAGACTGCCTGTGGAATTTTATAAAGCCTTCTGTCCCCTCCTTGGGCCCAGCCTCCTCCGTGTCTTCTGTGAGAGCCTCGCCGACGGGACCCTGCTGACCAACTGCCACCGGGCAGTGCTCACCTTGCTACCCAAGAAGGGGGACCTCGGCTGCCTTAAGAACTGGCAACCCATCTCCCTTCTGTGCGCTGACTATAAGTTCCTGACGAAGGCGCTGGCGAACCGTCTCTGCACTGTCATGGCCTCCGTCATTGGGCCCGAGCAGAGCTACTGTGTGCTGGGCAGGACCATCCAGGTCAACCTGTTTCTGCTGCGTGTGCGGAGCATTTTGGCCTGGATGTCAGCTTGGTCTCCCTGGACCAGGAGAAGGCCTTCGATTGCATTGACCACCGGTACCTGCTCGGCACCCTCGAGGCTTTTGGCCTCGGGCCTCTTTTCATCATGGCGCTCCAGGTCCTGTACCATGATGCCTCCAGCCTGCTCAAGTTGAACAGTGTGCTGTGTTCCCCATTCCCGGTGCGTCGCGGTATATGCCAGAGCTGCCCCCTCTCGGGCATGCTGTACGCCCTGGCTATCAAACCGCTGCTGCAAGCTCTGAGACGTCACCTGACCAGCTTAGCCCTGCCACCGGCATCAGGCCTGACCCTTGGCCCCCCAATCCAGCTGACAGCATGCTCGGATGATGTGACAGTCTTCCTGGGCAGCCAGGAGGATGTGTGGGTCCTGGTGTACTGCCAATGGACCTACAAACTCACCACGTCAGCCTGCATCAACTGGGGCAAGAGTGACACACTCCTGCTCGGGACATGGGCCAGCAAACCACCTCCAGACCTGCCAGGGGGCCTCGCCTGGCTCCGGGAAGGCCTCAAAGCCCTGGAAGTATTACTGGGGCCGCCGGCCTTTGCAGCCCGCAACTGGAGGACCTGGCGGAGGGAATGGAGGCCTACCTGCGCTTACCCGCCCTTTCCTACCATGGCCGGGTCCTCATCACCAACAACCTGGCAGCGGCGACCCTGTGGCACCGCTGCATTGTGCTGGACCCTCCACCGGAGCTACTCAGGAGACTGCAGCGGCTCCTAGTGGACTTCCTCTGGGACAGACAAGCTTCCCTTTACCTGCCCGCTAGCGAGGGGGGCCAGGGCCTGATTGACCTGGCCAGAAGGTGGCTGCCTACCGCCTGCAAGCCCTCCAGTGGCTCCTGTATGCCGAGGGCCACCTCCCATGGCGGCAGCTGGCGTGCTGGTTCCTGCAGCAACTGGGGGGCCTTGGCTTTGACTGGGAGCCCTTTATGTTGGACGTTACCTTCCCCCGTTCTACCGCGACATGGTGTGGGTCTGGCGGGCTACCTTCCATCTCTGTCCCCAAGCCAGGCTCCTGCATTTCCCACAACTGCTTCAGGAGCCCCTGGTACACAACCCAGCCCTGCAGCATGTCGTGCCAAGCCTGGCCTCCGCCAGCCTCGTGGCTGCTCTCATCGAGGCGCACACCACCCACCTGGAGCACCTCCTGGACCCTGCTCAGTTGGGCTGGCTGTCAGCTGAAGCCCTGGCTGCCCGGCTGGCACTGCGCTCCATCCGCACCACGGGCCGGCTTCTATGGGCCATCAGGGCCACCCTCCCAACAGAAGCAGTGACCACCCTAGAAGGCTACCTCCAGGCTCACCAGGACCTCCCCACCACGGACGCTGCAGGTGACGCCTTCCCACCATTGCCGGTCATCCCAGCGGTGGCCAGTGAGCTGTCTGACCGGCCCAACACACTGCTTAGGCTCCCTGTGCCCCCCAGTAGCAGTACGGACTGCCCCTTTGGCACACTGCCCCAGAAGGGACTCTACGTGTGGGTGGTGCACACCTGGCATGCCCAGGTGCTGGCCGGCCGCCCCGACACTGTGTGGAGGCGGCGCCTGGCGTGGCCGGGACCCCAGTATGGCGCACGCTGTACAAGGCGCTCACCGCCAAGAAGACCGGTGACCTCCAGTGGAGATTGGTGCATGACATTTTGGCCACTGGCACCTTTGTGCTCCACCTGAAGCCAGTGGCCTCAGCAGCCTGCCCCTTCTGCCCGGGGGTGCTGGATGAGGATGTTTTCCATGCCTTCCTCGACTGCCCCCAGCTGTGGCCACTCTTCGCCACCCTCAGAACACTGCTTCGGGCACTAGACCGGGACTTCTCGAAGGAAACCTACATCTACTCTTTCCCGTACCGGACAGCTGAGCGGGCCACAATCAGCCTGGCCCACTTCCTGCTGGGCCAGGCCAAGATGGCCACCATGAAGAGCTGGCGAAACTGGCTCACCAGGACCGGGATGGACAACGCCCTGCAGCTCTTCTGCCTGTTGGTGCGGGCCTGCCTCTCGCTTGATTTCAAGCAGGCAGTCCTCTTGTGGACAGTGTCCACCTTTGAGGAATACTGGGTCGTTGAGGGGACACTGTGTCAAGTCGAGGCAGGACGCCTGCTCCTTGCCCTGTGACGCCACCAGCTGCTCAAGATGCAGAGGCGCGTCCAGCAAGCCGAGACCTCGGGCTTTGTCCATGCGGGCCGACCCCTGATGTCCTAAGGCCCCCCTGGGTGTCCCCACTGGCAAGAACTGTGTGTGTGTGTGTGTGTGTGTGTGTGTGTGTGTGTGTGTGTGTGTGTATAGATATATATATATATATATATATATATATATATATATATATATATATATATATAAAAAAATACTTCTTTTGTTCTTTGTGGGTTTTTTTTCTCTAGAGTGTATGGGCAGGCCTTGTCCTCGAGACCCAGATCTTCGGGCCAACCTGTACATGACTTCTACTGCCCCCCATTTGTCATCCTCCCCGGAATAAACGTTTCTTAAAAGTCAGAGTCTTTCTTTCTTTCTTTCTTGAAGTTGTTAGAACTTGACAGGTTACTTAAGGACCCCATCCTGAACATTCATGATCTTACCCAAATCCACTCAGACATGAACCTCCCAGTGCCTGACCCGATCCTTCTCACAAACAGCCATGATGGACTGGATGGGCCAAACATGAAAAAAAGGAAGCTGGAAGACTGTGAAGAGACCCTCCAGGGTACCAAAGTGTTTGTGATGCCCAATGGGATGCTGAAGAGCAACCAGCAGCTGGTGAACATCATTGAGAAAGTGAAACCAGAGATCAGGCTGTTGATTGAGAAGTGTAACACGGTCAAAATGTGGGTGCAGCTTCTTATCCCTAGGATAGAAGATGGAAACAACTTTGGTGTTTCTATTCAGGAGGAGACTGTAGCTGAGCTTCGTACTGTGGAGAGTGAGGCAGCTTCCTACCTGGACCAGATTTCTAGATACTATATCACACGAGCAAAGTTGGTTTCGAAAATAGCAAAATACCCTCATGTGGAGGATTATCGCCACACAGTGACAGAGATTGATGAGAAGGAATACATTAGTCTGCGCCTGATCATATCAGAGCTGAGGAATCAATATGTCACTTTGCATGACATGATTCTTAAAAACATCGAGAAGATCAAGAGGCCTCGGAGCAGCAATGCCGAGACCCTCTACTAAGTGTCAACATTTGAACTTGAGAACTGTTCAGTCCACTAAAGACTGTCATTGCCTTGGTTTGTTACGTGACTATCGAGATGGGAAACTGGCTGGAAATAGTATCGCACTCTTAGTTAAATTCTAACGAAACTCAAAAAAACCCAAAAAAAAAACTTATCAGCTGTAATATCTGATACGTCCTCCATTGGAGGCTGTGTATTGAGCACATTTTTGGTCCTGGGAGGTGGAACCGGAGCTTGCTCCATCCCCTCCATGCATCAGCCTGGTATTGCAGTGCTTCTTTCTTATCAGTTTAATCGCTGATACGTCCTCGATGTGAGGACCGACGCATTAAACGCATTTTTGGTGCTGGGAGCGGGCCTCGGAGCTTGCTCCAGCCCCTCCATGCATCGGCCCAGTATTACAGTGCCTCTTTCTTTCTTTCTTTTTCTTTCTTTCTTTCTTTCTCTCTGTAACAAGGAATATTTACACCAAACTGAGTTCTGTAGAATTTTGCTGCTTTTTTTTTTTTAATCTGAACTCATATGGTCACATTCTTTTCTGAGCAGATATGCATGGGTCTGTATAATCCCAAATTCTCTCCAACAGTATAATAATTTAAACAATAATGGAATAATTATACTTTTAAAAATTATTTTATGTACCCTATTTTTTCACTGGTACACTTTTTCTAGTACCATTTACCTCAACATAATTTACAGCTAATCTTCACAATCCCTCAGTATGATAGATAAATGGTACCCTTTCTACAGGTGGGTAAGCTAGAGGCAATTGCCATAAATGAATTATTCTTATTTCTATAGGGAACAAATATCTGGACAGAATAAACTGTTTTACATTCACAGGGAAGAAACAAGGATTTCATTATGTAACCTAGTATTACTTAGGAGATGGACACCATCATACAGAGTCCTAGTAGAATTACACAAGTGATGGACATCAGTGGTCAAGATATGAACTACAGTGGTCAAGCTATTGTCAGCTAGCAAATGGAGAATATCTCTTTTTTTGGCTCACTGTGAAGGCCAGTGAGGTATGCAGTATAACCATGAAGCTACACACACACCAGAATGGGTTGAGGGCAGGTTGGCAGTGTTTGCTACTTCTTTGGAATATGTCCTTTTTCCACCTTAAATCTTTTAAGTCTTCCCTGGATTTAGTATGAACCAGCCATTTTTCATTCAGTCTTCTGTTTCTTCTGTAAACTTGAAATAACTTTCAGATACTGCTGCCAGAGATAAGTGAAAAACACCTATCGGGCTACATGTCATTGGCAGATTGCTGGTATCATAGATCCTGTCACCTTGTTAGGCCTAAACAGAATTTAAATAGGAGCAGTGACAAGACAATCCCTTTCAGGACTCTGGTTGTAAGTTCTTGGGGAGAAAGATTAGCTGTTCCCCTGGATCCCTGATGCTGCTATTGATTCTTGTCATTCCTAATAGCCAGACTGGGACATTGTTAGTGACAATGTCAGAAAGAGCAAAAAGAACCACAGATATCACAAATGTTTCACTTTTGTCAGGGGTGCAGGTTGTAGCCATGTTGGTCTAAGGACATAGGCAGACAAGGTTCTTTGGGTAAATCCGATATCTTTTATCAGACCAACTGAAATAGTTGGAAAAAATCTTTGTGTTTGTACCCAAAAGTGTGCAAAGAAAATGTTTTCCAACTAAAATAGTTGGTCTAATAAAAGATATAGGATTTACCCACAGAACCTTGTCTGCCTCACTTGTGTCAGTCATGAGTGAAACAGAGGACATTTCTTTGCATAACTTGACTTAAGACAGATTGGCAACGTCTTAAATATCAATAGAAACCAGATGAGGCTAGAATCAGTTTCCTACCATCTTCTTACCAACCTTGTGCCCAGGAATAGGCTAATTGAGTTCTGTGTGTTTCCTAAGACATTTTTGAGTGAAGGCAGACCTTTTTGGTAAGTGATTCTTCCTTTCTATTTGGCACTGACAAGGCTTCACCTGGAGCACTGTGTCTAGTTTTGGTCCCTACACTTAAACAAGGATGTGGACAGTTTTGAAAAAGTTTAGCACAGAGTGGCAAAAATGATTAGGGGCCTGGGAGGCAAAACTATTGAGGAAAAGCTAAAAGAACTAGGGTTATTTAGATTGGAAAAGAGAAAACTGAGTAAGTATTTGTTAACAGTCTTCAAATACCTGAAGGGTGATTATTGAAAGGATGGAAATAGGCTTTTCTCTATGGCTGTGGGAGGCAGGACTAGGAGCAACAGCCTTAAACTGCAGCAGCGGAAATTTAGGCTGGAGATTAGGAGGAACTTTCTGACTATTGCTAGGGACAGGCATTCAAAAAGCCTGAGCCTGAATCACTTCAGTCTTTGCAGGTTAGTCTAACCTGGATAGGCTAAACCAGTTTGTAACTGTAAAGACATCTCAGAAATGCAGGCAGATGCCTGCAGTGACTCAGACTAGAAACTGGGGGCTGCTAGAGCAGTCCTCCCTTCCCTTCCATAGTGCTGGGGGGTGTGGCCAGGCCCCCGGCAGGATGCTCTGATTAGGGCGGCCCCTGCCCCAGCATCCCAGCAGACAGTTGATAATACAGTGTTTATCACCTCTAACTCAGTGTCTATCTGCCCATTAAGAAAACAACAAAAACAAAAGCTTCTCTCCATTGCTTCAAGCTGTTCTTAAAACAACTTTTTTCCAAGGAAGCCACAGAGGGACGTGTTAGACATCCAAAAAGCCATAAGTGGACACAGTCCTGTCTGCCTTTGTCTGGTCTCCCACAGCACTGACCGTAGCCAGCATGTGGTATGCTAGCTAATGCTGAGAGGTGTCTGAGTAAGGCAGAGGGGACGGGGCAATCTCTGCTTAGCAGGGAGTGGTGAGGACCTCCAGTTAGAGAGCAGGGGGGAGGGACCAGCTTTGCTGTGGAGCAGAGAGCCCAGCCCAAAGAGCATGCTGGGATGCTGGGGTAGTCTGGTTTAACTTAAACCAGGAAGGGGACTGGGATAGACATTGCATAAAGAGGTTTGACCCAAATCAGTGAAGTCTGATACTACATTCAACCAGGCTTAACTCAAACCAGTTTCAGCCATTTTTAAACTCATTTATGTACACTAAAAATCTGTTCTGTTACAGATTTAAACTAGTTTCTGTACTCTTAAACCAGTTTATTTAATAAATTTTTAGGGTCAAAAGAGACCTCAGTAGATCATGGAGTCTGACCCCCCCACCCTGGGCAGGAAAGAACGCTGGGGTCAGCTGACCCCAGTTAGGTGCTTGTCTAGTTTCCTCTTAAAGACTTCCAAGGTAGGGGAGAGTACCATCTCCCTTGGAAGCCCATTCCAGATTTTGGCAATCCTCACCATAAAGAAGTTTTTCCCAATGTCTAATTTAAATCTGCTCTCTGTCAGTTTATGGCCATTGTTCCTAGTAACCCTAAGAGGCACCCTGGTAAATAGAGCATCCCCAATTCCTTGCCACCCCCCACTCCCCCAGTGAATTTGTAAACAGCCACAAGATCCCGTCTCAGCCTTCTTTTGTGGAAGGTGCCTCAATCTCTCCTCATAGCATCTTACCTGCAGGCCCTTAAACATATGTGTAGCTCTCCTCTGGACCCTCTCAAGGTTATCCACATCTCTCTTGAAGTGCAGTGCCCAGAACTGGATGCAGTACTCCAACTATGGTCTTACCTATGCCGCATAGAGGAGAATTATCACCTCCTTAGACCTGTTTGTAATGAACCTTCTAATGCATGAAAGAGTACAGTTGGCTTACTTATCATGTTAGTACATTGATGACTCATGTTCATTTTGGACTATGAGTCCAAGATCCCTTTCTGTTGCTGTGCTGCTTAAAAAGTCACCTCCCAGTCTGTAGGTGTGTTTAGTGATTCTTTCTCCCTAGGTGCAGCACTTTGTACTTAACTTTGTTAAACTGCATCCTATTCTGTTCTGTCAACTTTCCCAATCTGTCCAAATCCACCTAAATCTGCTCCCTGCCCTTTAGTGTGTTTACTTTGTCCTATAATTTTGTGTTGTCCACAAATTTGGACAGAGCGCTTTCCACGCCCTTATCCAAGTAATTGATGAAGATATTGAACAATAGTGGTCAAAGGAACAAACCTTGGGAACTCCACTGCCCTCAGTTTTCCAGGCTGAAAATGACCTGTCCACCACCACCCTCTGGGTGCATCCCGTAAGCCAATTCTCCACCCACCTAACTGTGTAATAATCTACTTCACAACTGCTTAATTTATTTATAAGAATGAGATGCAACACTATATCAAAGGCCTTTTTAAAATCCAAGTAGATGACATCTACTTCAACTCCTGCATCTAAGCATTTTGGAACCTGGTCATAAAAAGAAATAAGGTTAGTCAGGCAGGATCTATCTGCTGTGAATCCATGCTGGTTGCCCTTCAGCATTATTTTTCATGCTGGACTCCAACAACTGTGTTACTTAATACTTTTTTCAAAGGTTTTCCCAAGGATAGAAGTGAAGCTAACTGGCCTATAGTCACCCAGATCACCCTTTCTCCTCTTTTTGAAAATAGGGACCACATTGGCCCTTTTCTAATCCTCTGTGTTTGTGTAACATCTGTCCCTAGCCTATGAGGGTGGTCAAGCACCAGAACAAACTACCTAGGGAAATTGTGGAATCTCCATCCTTGGAAGTTTTCAAGAGCAGGTGAGACAGAAACATGACTGGAATGGTTTAGTCAGGGATGGTTCTACCTCGTGTAAAGGGATGGGCTAGATGACCCTTCCATCCAAAGTTTACTATGATCCTACAAATTGTTATTATTTATTCACAAATAAGGCAGGAGACTGCTAACTCCCTTGTATCAAAGGGGACCGAAGGGTGGGCCTGTGTTGCCCTGAGAATCTGCTTGGCTTACTGGCTGAGAAGCTTTTCATCCAGGCTCACCAAGGTTTACAGAAAGGAGGAATTAACAGCTTGGATGTTCTTAAGTGGAAATATTGTGTATTCTTTGCATCTGTTTCCACTCTAAAAATAAAGAGAAAATAGAGCCTGATGCCTGAAGATTTTGGAAAACTAAGTCACACTAGAGAACTGTGCTTCTTCTCTTGTTCCATAAAGACAGTGAAGAGCTCCAACCTTGTTGGCTCTGGTGTGAACTTAATATTTACCTTTGAATCAAATATTACTGAATCAAGTTGGGAAAAGGCTTGGTATACCATCTTTCAATGAATAGGCCAAAGCAAGCCAACTCTGCTCTGAAACATTTTTACATTAAGGAGATCCTGTTTGGGTCTCTTTTTATTGTTTTCCCTGTCCCAGTGCTAAAGACTAAGAAACCCTTATAAACCATAGTATGAAATAATCTTCTATCCTAATTTAAAATAGAAGCTCCTAACCAGCTAAACCAAAAGCTTTGTTATTTTACAGAACTTTCTTTATTTCAGGCAGTGGCCAAATATAGGCATGTATGAGTAGCAACCTACTGATGCCTAATAAGAACAAACAGTGCATAAATTGGAATTATTCAGTTCTGTCATTCCATGAAAAACTGGCATTATGCAACTGCAAGCTCAGATCAGAACACATTTTTTCTTCACTAGACATTATAAATCACAGATTTAATTAGATTTTTTACAGGGTCGCTTTCTTGTTCTGTATTCAACTACTGGATGTTTTACATTTAATAGAGAAATGACAGTATATTGTGATTATTAAGGTATTTCTATTTTACATTGCAACTAAATCATATACATTATACTTCTTAAACTGCCGAAGGCTTATTTATGGAGTACCAAAAATTATTAGTGTACTATCATATACGGATGTGAAATGAATTTATTCTACATAAATAACATTTTTCTAAAACTTCAGTTGAATAATTCTATTTATTTTACATTGGTAATATTTCTATTATGATGTAATACAAAAGAGTACAAAAGACAATGTGTAAATGGTATAGGACAGAGGTGAAATGAGTAGAAAGTGGGGAACTGTGGAGAAGTATGTGGGTGGGCATCGGTATGTACATGCACAGAAATGGTGACAGAGCTTCAGCTTGGGAGTTTAGTCTGAATACGGACCAAAAGAGCTGACAAATGCTCTTTTAAGAACATCAGTGATAACAAATGAACTATGAGAGAAATGAAGCTCAGATGTTTGAAGTTGATTTCTAAATGTCTTGAGTTCCTTCTGTGAGATCCACTCGAAAACATGCATCAGACATTAGAGAAATTTGTGTCTTTCAGAAGCAACAGTTAGAGACACATTGTAATATGATGGATAATGTAACAGCCTGAGAGTTTATTTCTGTTCCTGACTCTTCCAATTTTCAGTGATAGGACTTTGGGTCAGTCACTTTGCTTCTCTGAATTCTTGTTTCCCTTCCTACCTGTCTGTATAATTGTCTGTATAACAATTTGTTTAGATTGTTCTTCAAAGATCAAGAATTTTTCACCATGTGGTTGTGCACAGACTAGTATATTGGAGCCAATGGTTGTAGGCCTCTTCAAGTTCGCTGTAGGTTCCTCCTGTCTGTCATCTATTCCTTGTCTCCCATCCTTCCTAGTAGCAGCAAGTAGAGATGACATTGGACTTCACTTTCCACAGGCCAAAAAAAAAAGAAAGAAAGAAAACTTGCTTTCAGACAATCCTTACAGTGCAGTCTTTTCAGTTAGAGAGTCTCCTCTTTTAGTCTAGGGTCTGAACTTTCCTTACCTCCAAAACAGCTGCTTCATCACCAAGCTCCTATTTTGAGGTCGAATGCCTACTCCTACAGTCTTGGGAACCTCTTCAAAAGCACCTTGTGAGGTGTGGCAGCCTGAGAGCTATGACCTGTATACCAAGAATCCTCATTCCTTTTTCAGTGCTGCCCTGATTCTGCAATTTGTGGGTGAAATCTCAGTGTCCCTTGTTCTAGCAATTAACTTTTCAGAGAAAGACTGATTCATAATGGATTGGCTCATCATGAATCAGCAACAACCCCTGGAGAGTGGTCCCCAAGCACTTCTTCTCTTAAGAGGCTCTGTAGTTTAGAGGTTACCCATTAATATAGTGATTTATTTCAACATAGCAGTTTCTCTACTCCTGCTTGTGATTCTTTGATCATGAGGCTTTGGGACCCAGTGGATTGTCATAGTTTTTGTGTGAGGGAATTAGGTTTTGATTTTCTCCCACAAGATAATGCAGATGATGCTGGGAAAAGGGTTAGAAAAAGAAATGCATGAGGTCTCTGACCCTATGAGGTGTTCTCTCATTTTTGATTTTGGAACTTATTGAGCCTGGCCCTGACCACCACTCTACAGGACTTGATTTCTTATACAGGAATGAAGGCTGAATAGGTGCTCAGTCAACATTTTCTACAAGGAGGAAGCTGACTACTTTGCACTGCATAATGTAGTCTCATGCCCCTCATCTGTTTCTGGATATTGAATACACATTTTTCCTTTGGAGTTCTGAAAAAGATTGTCTATGCCCTCTTGCTACCCACCATAATAAATAAAAGTCCTAGTTTTCTTTTTGCTAGAAAAGTCTCCTATGCCACATCCACACGAGCATAGACATTTGGTTCCCCGGGAGAACTCCTATGCCATGCGCCCTCTGGCACATGGCAAGTTACTCCAGGTGGGGTAGGGGAAGCTGAGACCAGCACTGGGCTGGCCCCAGCAGCCTTACTTGGGGCCCTGGGAGCCTCCCAGGGCTGCAGAAGTGGCAATCCTGCCACTTGGAGCTTGGCTAGCATTCAGAGCATGACTCCAACCGGCCAGGCTCTGGTTTTGAGTTAGTTATACATGCTGCCCCCACATGTGCCACTCCACTTTTTTTTTTTTGCACAGTTTTTTTTGACCCCTGAATATCCAGGGGTCAAAATACCCCCTGCACTACTCCTTTGCAGTGCAGAGAGCAGCTAAATGTGCAGATGGTTCTGTGGTGCCACATACCTCATGGCCTTGGTTGTCTGGACCTGGCCATAGTTACCTTTTTCAAGGACCACACTCAGAGAACCCAGCCATTTATGGTTCTGTCAAGGGTTTGGGATTTTGCTTAGGAAAAAAGTAGAGTCATATCCATGGCTTCCCAAGTACTCTGGAACTCTATTCAAACCTCTTTAAGTACTTTAATGGAATTCTGCCTGGTTTTCTGCCTGGGCAACACTGTAAGGAACTTCCTTTGGGGTAAAGCAGCTCTGCACCACACAAAACTCTGCACAACTTAACCCTTATGGAGTAAAGCACTTAATTTAAGCTAATACAGTTTTGTAGCCAGAGTCTCTGTTATATCATTATACAATAAATATTTGGAATTTTTCCATCTATCAATAATGCCATCTGTCCCATCCAATACAAATGGACTACAACCCATCTGGCTTATTTTTTCTATTGATTACTCTGCTGAATGAGTTAGCAAAACCACTCATAAAATCATCATATTACATGACACTGTCATTAAAAAAATGCGAAGAAAAGAAAAACACAAGATGATACTTAATTGGAAAACTGTCAGTTTAGTCTCCAGAAAGTTTTAGAAATGTTATGTTATAAACTAATAAAAGGAACAAAAGCTTTAAATGTGAATTACTGGGTTAACTGGAAACTATTCTGGCACCTGAATACACACACACTGGTTATTAGTATTAATTATGTGATGTTACAGGAGCTCCCAAAATTTGTTATGGGCTTTACAGACATGCAGACAGTCCCTTCTCAACAGAGTTTACAACTTACCAAGATGCAGAAAGAATATGGGAAAAATTATAATTTATAGACAAAGGGATTAGGGTGATGATTGGCACATGGCTTGTTAGTTCCAATTATTTCTTCTATTTTTGCCTTTACTAATTGGCACTACCCATGCCGATATTCTATTATCCCTTTTTCTTTTCATCTTTAACCTTGCCTACTATTACCTAATTATTTCTACCATAGCCACCATGCAATATCAAACCATATCCCACCTGGACTCACTTTGTCTCATTTGGTCTCTGTGCCAGGGGCTGATGCAGGAAGCAATCTTTGTTGCCCCTTAATCTATCCCAGTGTCTCACTGCTGGTGCTAAATCTCCCAGAAATTTTTATTTTAAAGCACTGTATTCAATGAAGTTAGAAAAAAGACATTTCCAAATGAATCAGATAAGCTATGCCAAAAATATGTCCTGACACAGTTGACCTGCTTTACTGGGTGAACACACACATCACCCATTGTCCCAAATGTTGATCCTGCAGGACAACAGGCAATGCATTCACCGCTCGCTTGCGCCCAGGAATCTTCATCCAAAAGGATCCCAGAATGCCCAATAATGTTAATGTGTAGCATCCAGCTATGGCATAAAAAACCAAACCATTCACTAGGCCCAGGCATCAAGGCTATGGGAAAAGCTTGTAGATTCCTTCTAAGACACACTCATCCACCACACACCTAAAACCCTCATCCAAGCTCAGACTAGCCCTTTCATTAATGCTCCTGCAACATCCTTCTGCTCCTTCTCCACTCGTATTCATCCATTCAGTATGCTGTTGCAAAGATTAACTGTAATGATTACATTAAGGTTAACTCTTTTGACTATATCACCCCTCCCTTAGAATCCCTTCACTATTTTTGCTTTCAAGAGCAAGCTGCTTGTCTTCCCTGTCTAGGCCTTCTGTGGCCGACCGTCATGCTCATCACTGCTCATTTTCAAAACATTGAACCCAGCCTTTGATCAGCCTATGATCAGCTCCATTGTCGATTCATTACATTTTGAAATAAGCACTTTTGTGCTTTCTCCTCTCCTGTTCCCCATGTTTGGAAAGGGATCTTAGTGACCATATGTAAAGCTCTCTCATTAACCTCTTTCAAATCCTTTCTTAAAAATTCCATTTCCATGATGCCTATACAAAGCTTGCACAGGTTAGGCCACTGGTATGCTGCTACCACTATTACTTGTCCTTCTTTCCTTGTACTACTTTGTCTCTACATATTTATTATCTCTTGCCTTATATTTAAATTGTATGCTCTGTGAGAAGGGACCTATCACTGTGCAGTCCTGAGCCATGATGTGGGCTTGTAAGCAGTGTGGTAATATAAATAAATAAATACGCAGAATGTGGAAAAGTCCATCGTATAGCTAACTAGCCAGAAATGAAACTGGCCAACATATCAAGGTTGACGTTTGTATTCATATAAAAAGCTAGTCATTAATAATTACCAGTGATCAGAAACTTGGTGTTTTTTTTGAATATTTGATTTGATGGAATATACAGAACTCCAGGTGATAATTTGCCAAAACTGTAGAACACTTACCTCTCCTTTACATTCCCTCATCGTAAAAATTGAAAAACTGAAAATCTGCTTAAATATTCAACATGTCTGTGTGGTATTATTGATGGAGATTTTGTATTTACCATTTCAGGATTTTAGTATGGGAAAGGGTTTGGGGGGGGTGGGGGGAGGGACACTTGTTTGTTTGTTTTGCTTTATATTAAACTATAAGGAACAAGTGAAATTTTGACATGAAGGATAATAAAGCAAAAGTGAATGAATAGTTCAGAGAACTGGATGAAACAGTAATAAGAAATAATCATTTGCAAGATGTGAAATAAATAAGAACAGAGAATAGAGTAAGATAACATCTAATATCACTGAAAATCTGCTATTGACTCTAAGACTAGTTAGTCCACATCCATTGCTTCAGTTCATTTCATTTTCATATTTACCCCCTCTTTCTCCAAGTTTATGACATTACGATTCACTGTGTTTGTTAGTTCCATGTTGGATTAATTCTTTTATTTCACATTTTTAAAGCATATTTTTCATCATTATCAGGATGAAAGAACATGAAATTTGTGATTTAAAAAAAAGTATGTATGTTCTGGATGTTTTTACACTCCTTGGATTGGGCAAAGCAAAATTTTAGTAATGGACTGGTCATAGCACTCCAGTAAATACCCACCACCAAATATGTACAGCGGTAAACCGTAAAGCCCATTCCATCTTTGGCCCATTGTCAGCCCTTAGCAGCCCAAGCAAAATGACAGGAATTTTCTTTTTATGATAGTCATTCAACATGAGTTATTGAGATTCCATTATTGTTTCACATCCAGCAGACAGTGCTACTGTTAACTTTTGTTCTGCCAGAAATGCCAGTCAGGTTGTTGACAGTGTGTCTCTGTGGCACATAGTGCAGAAGTGCTAGGAAGTGACTTGCAATATTTTATCTGATGTGTCTATGTACCATGTTCATTTAAATATTGAGCAAATCGAAATTTCACTTTAAGTATGAAAATGTCATTGTTTGCCTTTGGTGCCAGATTTACAAAAGTTTTAGTTACTTGAAGATGCAGACGGATGCCTTGTGGGATTTTAATAGATAAGCAAGTAGGTTAAGCACCTAAATCCTGCGTTAGATAGCTAATGTACTTGGGAACTTTTGTATCTGACACTATGCAAGTATCTTTATCTTTGAGGTCTTAAATACCTTTGTAAATCCAGCCCTTGATGTTTTGAGTATATTGAGAACCATTAGATAAATAAAATACATAAATGGCTTTGATCCTTTTTTTCTCCAAAGAAAGGATGTAAAAAAACCAACCTTTATACTCAAACAGTAGACCACAATAAAGGACTGTTCCTGCTGCAAAACAATGGGCATAGGTACTGTGCAGTCTTAACCTTCGCTCTTAATTCACTGTCCGCAGTAAATGGTTTTAAACTATAATATTCAAAGAATATATTTGTGTGCCTTACATTTATTTGTATCCTTGTATTAATTTTATATTAGTAGTTACTATACAAAATACAATTACTTGAAAATATATAAAATTCTCTGACCCATAAGATATTGTACAGGAAATACTAGTTAAAATAACTAGTACTTTTTTTACCTAATCATTACAAGGAGAATAATTGAAATGTGAGAAATAGAAGTAAAAGAATGTTATAGAGGTATAAAATGACAGCTAGATTATAATTTCTGCTACATTTACATTGCTGAAAAGATCTCCTACAGTTTAATTAATATAATTGGTCATGTTACCAAAAGAAAACTAATAGTTTTGAAAAATATTGCCACAAACCAGTATGTGGCCCTATCAAAAATTCAATAGTAAGAAAATGTATGTTTCTGTTTCCTTCTTCCGTCACATCAGGTTTAGGACATTTATTTTTCAGCAAAATGTTGTTTTGAATGTTCCACGATTTGAGATATTAAAAAGGGTCTCTTTTGCAGTCCACGTTAAAAACATGCAGTGCATTCAAATAGCACAGTAGCAGTGGGTCTTTCATCTCGTGCCTAGTGTATTTCATTTCCCCAAGGTTAGGATTAAACAAAGCTTTTGTATTCATTTGAAGTAATTGTAATAAGAATATTTAACACAGGTCAAATGCAGATAGTGGAACTTTGGCAGTCCTTGGAAATATTCTGCCTTTTGACACTGGCCACAGTGGGATGGGAAAGAATTGTCATTTTTATATATATTTTTAAGAGGGAGATTAAAATATTCTGTTTGTAAAATTAGTGAAATCAGTGTAGATTGATGCATTTAAAACAGAATATGGTTAACAAAGAGAACAATGAAACAGTCTACATGATCTTACTAGTAATTAAATATATTCATTTGTGAATAAAAAGTCATTATGGAGTACATAGTGTTCTAATCAGCATGGATGAAGATTATCCATAAAATCCTTTTATTCATTGTGGAATATAAATGTAAAAAGTGGGGGAGAGGAAGAGTTAATTTATGAGAACTTCAGTTAGTGTAGCTCATGAATTGTGCTAATTTACATCAGCTGAGGATCAGGCCATATTTATTATCTATTTACATAATACAAGGGAAGACTTTTCTATCAGATTTAGGTGCAGTGAAAAATTACACTTTGAGTTGTTCAGAGTGGTAAACACTTTAGTTCATCCAGACTGACTGGTTTTGCCCTGGAGCAGTCTCTTTACATGAGTTCTGTGAGTGATTTTCCATCTTCTGTGCTGAAGGGATCAGTTGTGTTTTGAGCCTGTCACTTTTCCACTAAGCAAGAGGGCATGAATGCATGCACTGTCCTGATTGGGTGAGAACCTCTGGTCAAATATCTTACCTGCCATGACTTGTAAAAGCAATTAGCAAGCCTTTATCAACATGGCTGGCATCTGTTGTCACTGCCTCTTTATGGAAGGCTGAACGTTGGCTTGGTTTAAAAGAGATTCTGTTTGTAAAGTTTGGTTATAACATTTTTTGGCCGCTGGAAAAATGGAGTAAACCACGGATTTTACCTTTTACCAGAGGCAAACGCAGATTTCAAACTCCCGGGGGCCAGGGAGGACCCGTGACCCCAGATCTGTGCATGGGGCAGGCTGTGGGCACGAGCTGCCCATGCACATGGTGCCCCCTGTCTCACCACCTCCCAGCTCCCTGAAGGCTGGAACTCTGCCAACCTGCAGGGAACTGTCTGCAAAATGGCGAAATCTGCCGGTTTCTCTTGTAAAATGAGAAATTCACGTTTGCCTCTGGTAAAAGGTAAAATCCATGGTTTGCTCCATTTTTCTGGCAGCCAAACAACATTATAACTGAACATTGTAGGACTTTAAATGAGTATGTTCTCTAATAGATCAGCGACGTAATAACGAAACAACGTTAACCGGAACGACATTAAGTGAGGAGTACCTGTACAGACTTCTAAACTTTCCAGTTGAACAAAAGTTCATCAGGAAAGTAGTCAGTTAATAACACCACAACCATGTTATTTACTATATAACCCCATTTTTCTGACACTGAGGTCACAGTGATCAGTGGAGAAGAAAAAGGACAAACTCTCAGGGAAGCATCTTCTTCTTTACATGGAAAGTCTCCTGGCCAAACCTATAAGACAATCCAAGAAATCCTATTCTGTTCACATAACTTATCGGTATTCTAGGCTTCTCTTTGCTGGTCATTCTCTCCATCTCCCTGAAATCAAGTCATAATGGCTTCAGTAGATAACTCCGTAACTTGACCAGTTTTCCTACTCTGAAATGTCAAAGGAAAACAAAACAAAACAAAATGTTTGTCCTTTTCTCTTCTCCACTTTCAAGCTAGTACTCAGTATGACATGAATATGAACTAGCACTGTTTTGATGCCACTTTAAACTTTTGCACAGCAGACAATGCTAACTATTGACCCAGTAACATGTATGTCAGCTCAGCAGTGAATAATCACTTTAACTTCCTCTCTGTGTTTATTCTGCTTCATGGACGAAGAAGAAAAATGCTTTTAGCTAGAGTGATATATATTTGTAACTCTCTGACAATCCTCTAGTCAGGAAAAGCTGGAAACAAATTCAAAATCTACCTTCAGTTTTGTTTTAGATGTATATTGAAGATGATTTTGTGTAGTGTTTTTGTGTACGTCTCAACAATAAAAATCTTAGTGGAATACCTATACTAGGAGTGTCAAACTCATCCACCATCGTGGGCTGGATGAGCGGTGCAGGGCTGGACCAGACCCACAGACCAGCCTTGCACACCAGATCCAGCAGTGTCTTGGAGCAGCTGGAGTGGGTGCTGCATGTGGCCTGGTCTCACTCTAGCCACTCCAAGGCTCTGCTTCATGGCCCCGAGCAGCTGCCATGGGACCCTGCTACACAGCCCCAGAACCCCAGCAACCCCTAACTTGGCTTTGGGGCCATGCTGCATGTGATGACTGCTCTAGGACACAAGCTGGGGCAGGTGCTGCGTGTAGCAAGAGGTCATCCGGCATGCGTTGCAGTCTGCATGTGAATCATTCTGGGATGCTATGGCTCTGTGGGCTGGATCCAGCCATGAGATGCATCTTTGACACCACTGACCTAAGGTAATCATCTGAAGCAGCTGCTTGTGGATACACCATGTCCTGCAGTAAAAACAGCAAACAAATCTAAAGTTCTATCCGTTAGTAAATGAAAGATAATATTAACAACTATTTACTAAATAAAGTAATTATGAGCAATTCTCAGTTTCTGGTCAATAGTTTTGGTAATCTTTTTGTCAGTTTTCATAATTTTTCCTGTACTTTTGTTTCTGAATATGATTGTGTGCACATAGTTATCCACACCTCATCTCTATACCTATGTAGTTCATGTTTATGTCTCTGTATATAGAGAAATATTTGTATGTACTCCTGTATTTTTCATAGTATGACAAATGGCAATAATTATCTGTGGTGATCTACTAGATCAACATTTGAAGTGAGTTCCCTAATTGAGGACCTTACGTTAGAAATATCTTGCCCTTACAGTGGCATTGTCTCAAAAGAGTGATGATTTCTCAGGAGCCAAAGCTCAAATTATATAGGACTTGAATTGCTGATTCCCAGAAGTTTGAGGTGTACGTAGAAACGAATAGGATGCTTGTAAAGTCCAAGCAGGGCTGGTGCCAAAGTGGCCCCTATTGCTGATGTTTCTGTGTAGGCAGACCATCTTTAGGTTCTGAATTAGATACAGTTTCTTACAACGCTATAATCAAGCTGGCGAAAATTATGTAGAGGAGATTATGATTGGTTAATTGCATCAGTATCTAATGCAAAGCCTTAAGAGCAAGGAAATACCAAGTTATGAAACATTTCTTAAATTCATATCCATGCAAAATATTATGCAGACTTCCTGAGTGAAATCCTGGCCCACTTCCAGTCAATACAAGCTTTGCCATTGACTTCAGGGCAGTCAGAATTTTATCCTGCATCTCTGTAAGGGACTTGCATTTTTTATTCTAAAAATTGTAAACACACTGAGTTTTGTGTTGAAAATTAAGGCCACAGGTCAAGCCAGTTTCAGACTTGAGAAAGAAAGGAGACTTGCAAAGACAACGTAAACCAAAATATGAAGTTTCTATTCTGAATCATAAAGTAAGTCATTTTAAAAAGCCCATGAAAAAGATTTTGAACATTAAATTTTCCTTTCCCTTGTCCCCATTTAGTTCACCTTCTCAACTACTTTTCATCAGGTAGAATATTTCCATCTTGAACATCCTTAATTTAGCTCAACTCTCTCTCTAAAAGTGCTTATTTTTGACACTGCACATGAAGAATAAAATCCTCAGAGTGACAGTCTGTGATCATGTTTCATGTGGCAGACTTCATTTGCTTTCAGTTTATATTGCTATCAATTTATGACTTTGTTCCTTAAATAGTTATGCTTTTTTCCACATTGTAACTGATATATTGAATGATGTATGATTGAGAGGTATTTCAAGGAATCTTAACTTTAATCATTAACTGGTTTTATCTTGGCTCAGGAACCTTTAGTTTGGCAAGAGAGAAGTTAATATTTTTAAAGCTAACAAAATTGCTTTTCAATATATAATTATTTTCTTATCAATTTCACATTTCCATACCCTTCTGATTATCTGGCATACAGTGCTTGGCTTCACATTTAGCTCGGTAGGAACTGTTTTAAACATTATTATTACAAAGGAAGAAATCAGAAATCAAAGTGAATTCTTAGTACAATACTGAGGTATAGGAAGGTGCAATTGCTGTAACAGCAGCCTGCATTAAACTATGGAACTAACTCACAGCTTGATAGAAAGTCCCTGCTGGGGAGGAAATGTAGGGGAACTGGCAGAGTTTTGCTACATCTGCTCCCTGCTGCTAATAAGCTTTAACCTGTTTCATTTTTATTATGCTTACTGTTTAGATATTTTGCTTCCAAAATTATCTCTGTAGCTATGAGAACACATAAAAGGGAGCATGGCACATAGGGCTGCTTAAAAATTTAAAACTATCAGCAAGGGAGATTAAAGGCCATAATGAATAAGATGGTTGCTTTCTGAGTGTGGATTTTTCAAGTTCAGGTGCAGAGGCACTGGTAAAAAGACTGAGAATGGGTAAAACATAGATTTCAAAGATTTGATCATGTATAATACCGGAAGGAACCATTGGATCATCTAATCTGACCTGTATATCATAAACCATTACATTTCATCCACATACCCCTATGTCGGGCCCAATGCATTTAGTTGTCAGTAGCCTAAATTGTGCCACAGGCAGAAAACTAGAGAGACCAGGGTGATGCTCATATCTCAGGCCCTTACAATGGCAGAGACCTGGACCATGCCCAGATAATCCTAGCAGGTGATCCACAACTCATACTGCAGAGCAATGCAAAAAAGCCTGAGGTCTCACTAGTTTGATTAGGTACAATTTCCTATCTGACCATCGGCTTCATTCTGAATATGAGAGAGACACCTGCACCTTCTCAGAGCATTACTGCATCCCATCCAATGTCCCAGCTCCAGTTTTGACCTATTGTTGATGTTTTAGAGATAAAGGCAAAAACAAACTAAAACCAAAGTATGAATCAGTGTATGTTGGGGACAATTGGCTGGCACCCCAAAGCATAATATTTTATTACAGTCATCCTCTTAATGCTGAAAACTTTATCAGTATGTTGAGGGCAGTACAGACATCCTGTGGTCTATGAAAGAAGGAGATAAGAAATAAACTGAGGGACTGATAGATTTCTAAGGCTAGACAAGACCGTTGTGACCATCCAGCTGGACTCAGATTACAAGCGAAATAATTTCTCTTGGAAGCTGGATTGCTACATATCTTTAGAAAGATATCTAATCTTGTGTTAAAGATTACAAGCAATGGAGTGAGCCCACTACCTCCGCTGAGAAGCAATTCCAAGGTTTAATTACCCTTCACTGCTAGGAAATTGTCTCCTATTTCAAGGCTGAATTTGTCTAACCTCCGCTTCCAACCATTGTGTCCCTTGAAGTCCTCTCTATATTTTCAGTGCTTTGCAGAGGATGCATTCATTTGCATAAGTTAACTAGTGTTTCTTCCTTTGGGTTGTGGAAGAAGAGACTCATTCTCAAAAATGTGGAAACTGTAGCCTGCATTGTATAATGAAATTAGCTTACCAGAAAAAGATTACCTAAGACTAGAATTCTCACAAAATTTCATCAAAATTAATTTATTCAAATTATTAAACTCTTATTTATTAAAACTTTTGGAAATTTATTGACTAATCTTCTGGTAAAACTAGTACTCTCTCGTAAAGCTGTATTCATCTAAGAATGTGAGAAACTTGATTTGATGTTTTGATAGTATCATTTGTATCACATAGGTTGATATTTGGCATTGTCCTACCTTCGTGCCAATGTGTATTGTCTCATGAAATTACTGTATTTTGGAGAGAGAATAAAGTGAGATTAATTCAGTAGCTATCTGAAAATTCTAGGTCTTTAGAGATTTTAACCACTGTATAATGAGACATAACTTTAGCTGATTATTTAAGCAAAAGGAAACTTCTCAGTCTCAGGTAGTATGCAATTTTGGGATTACCTCTGTTACTCATCATGGAAAGGAGTATGTCAGCTGAAGGAATATGTTTTAAGCTACAACAAACAGATGGTAATTTTTTGTTTTTTCTATTTTTCTTTTTGTAATACACCATAATAAATTTACCATATTTATATGAATTTAGTGTTCAAGAAATGCTGCCCCTAAAAAAGTCTTGTACAGGAAGAGAGATAGTAGCTTTTTTATTTATTTTACAGACGGGGGTTCAAACTGATTTTGTCTTTAATGATATGACATGGTTCTGGTTTCTTATGTTTTCAGTCGGTATTGACTAGCATAACAAATCATACATATATTTTTCTCTTAAATGTGTCAAATACATTGCATACAAAAATCCAGAGGTATATGTAGAAAAGAACCCTAAAACTTAAGTGTCTTATAATAATCCTAGTATTCTTTGTTTTAAAGGATTTTGAAAGACCTTTTTGGAAAATTTATGCCTTACTTTTCAACTTGAGCTCTCTTGCACATCATGGAATCACTAAATAATTAAATGCAATTGTCTCTCTCTGCTCAAGGAATTCTTAACAGCTAAAATAGCATCTTATGACACATTAGCATTGTTGTGTATGACCTGCAATATACTTGGGTATATCGACCTGGTCTCTAATGAATTCTCATGAGCAAATGTGTTAATTTTTTTACATACTTAGAGAGGAAAAAAAATATATGTAGGCTATGAATAAAAAAAGTCCTAATCTTGAAAGGCATCATAAATAGGGACTTATCTTTACAGATGTTTAAAAGTTACTATGAGTAATGTTGAATACATAGATAAGTCTTTGCTGGATTGGGGCCTAAGTGGCATCTTTAGTTAAGACTCTTCCTAATTATTTTCAGCCTGACTATAGAAAAGGTTTACATGATCTGTCCACTTAGCAAGCATGGACTTTACCTATTCCCGATTTACCCAATACTCCTTCCCATTTAATTGGACTTGCCTCATTTTATTGATCTAATAATTGGCTTGTCAGCAAAAATAAAACTGTGCCACTTAAGATGGTCAGAAAATTAATGTTGCATCTGATAACTAGTTTGTTGCAACAGTGTTATATAAATCCATGTAGAATTTTATAACGTGATTATAAAGATTTTAACATGGATATATTGATGCATGCCTAGCTATGTGGTAATTTAATCCTTCAAAAGAGTACATCATTTTGAAACCTGATAGATTTCTGAAATTAAAAGAAGATTCTGATTTTTTTTCCCCTAATTTTCCAAGCCATTTTTATGACTTTATTCCCACTTTCCCAGTTTTCAAAAACACACATGGACACCCCCCCCCCCCCCCCCAACTTTCATCAGGGGAAGCTGAATGTCCTGTGTGTGCAATAACCCAGGTATTGCAAAATGTGCTAGCAAATGCACAGTGATAACAAACTAAACAAATAGACTCTTTTTCTAGTCTCTTTCAATTACTGGAACACTTGGGCATCTTTTAACAGGAGTAAGTAAACAAGGCTCCAATCCTAATTTTGACTCTGCACAAGAGGGCTTCAGAACCACAGTGAGGTTAAATACAGTCCATTCTGTCCAGCATGTTGTAGAAGTGGGATCTAAAATATCAGTATGAAATGTTATTTTGAAGCTAAGAGTGTCCTTCTAACTTTTATAACAAATATTAAAACTTCAAAATGTCTTATTTTTAATCCACACAACTTGTTAACGCATTTTTAGTATAATTTCAAAAAGGAATTTCTAAACACCCAACTATATATCTTTTTTTGTACTTTGCAATAGTAAGCTTTGCAAAGGGAAGATCTTTTATACTTTGAAACTCTGAGGATTTCACTATTTGATACTGTGGACCTACAGCAAAGATGTTCTTGGCCCATTTGTTAGACAAGCTAGAATGTTGAAAAGGTTTATTTCTGTGCTGCTTTCCTCAGAAACTGACTGTTTTATTTCTTTGCAGTTCTCCTAGTGGAATCTCTAAAGTTATAAACCTATTGTTGGGAGAGATTTTCTAGCTAAGCTTAGGCTAGCTCTCTGGAGTTTGGCACACAGTGTTTTATGCAGACCGTGTAAAGGAAATTTTTAAATGTATTATTTAAAAGCACATTAATCTTGCCACTGTAACAGTGTAATAATACATACTATAAGGTTTCCATAAACTCAGCTTCTAAAAGTAACATTACAGTATCTTCTTTTTTTGTTCTCCAAGTCTGTTCTTTGTATAGCTAGTAATCATACATTCTTTTTTCTCTCTTAAAATCTCATGTTTGCACATAAAATCACCAAACCTTAACCTTTACACACACAAAGGGAAAACTTGTAATTTGCTTAAACATAAAAAATGCAAACAACCAACTATATAATACATGGTATAAGGTTACATTTGTATCCTTTTTCAACCAAGTTGCTTTATTTGATAAAATAATGAGAAGCTAACAAGATATATTGAAAACAGTGTGTCAAATCAGAATGCCTATGACTTTGCATTTCATTTTTAAGGTTTTTGACAAAAAACCTTCAAAAATTGGGGAGGTTATTGTTTTTGTTTTTAAACTTGTAAGAGACATATTATTCTTAAGTGAATATACATCACATATAATATGTTTTTGATTCAGCTCCGTTCATTGCAGTGATTTCCACTCTGTTTTGTAAAAGTGCTGTACCTCATTAAGCATTCATTTGAATAAGTGATTGACTTCATGTAGCTGTTCTGTCTCTGGGGATTGGAAACAAAATGAAATTAAACTAGTAAGGAAATATCATGTGCTAATGTGCTAATTTTGTGTTATCTATACAAAATTCAGGAAATCTTTATGTGTATAAGCATAGAGCAGTTTTATTATAAAGTGCCATTTTAATTTTCATATGGGAATGTCACAGGTGAATTATATATTTTAAAATGTGGTAGACTCCATTTTTTAATGTTCATTCTTTTGGTAAGTAGTGGCAAGATTTACTAAATTAAATGTTTTCATACAGAAGTGGCCTTCTTATCCAGATTATTTCA
The DNA here is from genome assembly GCF_030867095.1 of Alligator mississippiensis. Taxonomy (NCBI): domain Eukaryota; kingdom Metazoa; phylum Chordata; order Crocodylia; family Alligatoridae; genus Alligator; species Alligator mississippiensis. The sequence goes on from NC_081825.1 coordinate 247,658,739, forward strand.
ACAGATTCAGCTGATTCATAGATATATGTGTGGTGAGCTGATCCTATGGGCAGCCAAAAGAGGAAACCAGGAGGGCCAGGAGGAAGAGGACAAGCTAGAGCAGGGCTGTCCAACTTCAGTGTACCTGTGCGGTTCACATTGAATGACCCCCATGTCCTGTGGGTGCCTTTTCTTCTGGGATCCCCCTCTGCCATGCCAAAAAGTTTAAAGATTCCCATTCTTTCTAGGAATCCTTAACCCACTCTCATTCCCTGTGCCCTCCTCGGGCCTCTGTACACATGATGGGGGTTTAATCCTTGAGGGTTGCATTCTATGCCCCCTAAATTGAAATAGTGGGTTTTATTTTTCCATCACTGTTTACATGTCATTGGTCTTAAATGTCATTAAATGCTCAGTGCACTATTCACGGTAAATTACTGCAGGAGGCGCCACACATAACAATCCACCTCGTTGCTCTCTTCATACTAAATTACAGCAGGGGGCATCACACACCGCTAATCCCACTACAGATCGGTGATGTTTACAGCTCACAACTCACAACTCACTGATATGAACAGATGACCAAAAGTGTGTCATTTCATTAATTTAATTTCATTAATTTTTACACATGTTTTTACTAGGGCTGTCAATCATAGTTAATGTGTACAATTTAACATGTTAATCGGTTCTTCGGTTAAATTTTTCAATGTGTTAATTGTGCACGTGGTTTTGGAGCCCATGCCCAGTTTCCACTCTGCTGTCTCCAGGCCGCCCAATGGGGCAGCAGTGGGAGTGCAGAGGACCACAGGGCAGCCAGGGCGTGGGCTTCAGGCAACTGCAGCTGCCAGGGCACACAGACACAAATGAGGTGCTGCAGTGTAGAGCAGTGCTATGCCAGTAAGTCTGTGGAGGGGGAGGGGCAGGGTTAGAGAGAAGAGGTGGTGAGGGCAGATCAAGGCCCCCATGGTGAGGGAGGGAATGGGGTAGGGACAGGCACTGGGGTGAATGCTGCCCCAGCATCAAGGCAGATCATGGGATGACGCCACAGGAGGCTCATCCAGAGGCATGTGTGGGGCATGGCTCCCCACTGCTGAGCGCATCCCTGGAGGACACACAGGGGGCATGTTCCCCCCAGATTTGTGTGCAAGGCAGAGGTGGGCTGCCTGCTGCAGGCTGGGGCTCTGCGCCCTGCTACCTTCACCCCAGGAGCCATGCGCTGGCCACTGCACATCCCCAACATAGCATCAAGCAGCTCATGGAGCAAAGGCAGCAGGGCACAGAGCCTCAGCCCACAGCAGGCAGCCCACCTTGACCCCATGCACAAATCTGGGGGGCACATTCCCCCCTGTACCTCCCCCGGGGGGCCGGACAGTGGTGGGGACCCACCCCTCCAACCTCTGAATGAGCTACCCATGGCTCTGTCCCATGACCTGCCCTGGCCCCAGCATCTGCCCCTGCCCCACTCCCTCCCTCACTTTGAGGGCCTCAATCTGCACCCCCTGCTCTTCCCTCTCCCCCTGCCCTTTCCCCTCCACAGACTTACCAGTACAGCACTGTCTGTGTCTGTCTGTGTGTCTATCTGTGTCTGCCCCTCACTCCCAAGCCACAGTCCCCCCCCCCCCCGCTGCTGCCCCTCACTTCTGACCCACAGTACTCTTGCATCCTTCCAGGCTGTGTAGGGACCCCCCTCCCCAGGCTTCAAACCCCACACCTTCACAAATTTCCCCCACACACACATTCCACCCCTCCCCTCCACCATACAAAATACCTGCATAATTTTGAGCTTTTAGCTGTGTGATTAAAATTGTGGTTAATTATGACTAATTATTTTAATCACCCAACTGATCACAAATTTTGTGATTATTTGATGGCCCTAGTGTTTACACATTTTTTTTTAAAATGTACACCAATATTTTATTTTTTTATTTTAATTTTATTCTTATTCTTTTCATTCCTATCTTTCTTTTTAATCTTATCTGATTTGCTTATTTTCATATGTCCATATCATCAAATAAGCTTTATTTCATGTGTAAATCCTTTTTTTTTTAATTTCACTTAAACAATCACCCCTACCAAAAGGGCACTGAAGTTATTTGAATGCTTAAAATGCACACAGAAATCTGTCTGTCCAGATTGTGGTGTGCTAAATGAAACTCCAATAATGCACTCCCTGCATTCTCTCACAGGGGTCCCAATCCCAGAAGATGCCTGGGACCCCACCTTCTGCACCTACATTCCTGCACTATTGGAGGTCATTGTTTCATTCAGCGTTTCCCTTCCATCCCCAAACACTGCTTGCCACATCTCTGTTTGGGTCTCTGTTTCCATAGCCAACCAAGTCCCAGTTTTCTCAGGCTAACCCCCATGATCCACCCACCAAATTCAAATCCACATACCAGCCATCCAAGCTCTTTCCCTCCCCCCCCAGGCTAAGAGACCCTGTCCTTCTGACTCTACATACCTCCCCCACTGCCCCCCCCCCCGAGAGACAGGAGCAGAGAGTGACTTCATTATCACTTTCTCCCTCTAGAAACAGGGTGTTGAAATTCTCTGAGTGCTTATAATATGTGCACGAATCAGCACCCCATGAATTCTTTATTTCTTCACACGCATATTGGATGATGAGTTAAGGTGAACAGCAGTAGATAATGCAATTTAATGAACCCTGGACTCATATTATTCTTTCTGCATCATGCCAGGCAGTGGCAAGTTTCAAAAGACACATGCATCATGTGCACTGCCTGCCCAGCCTGTATAAATGTTAGTGAACCATCTTCAGTGATCAGCTACAGCCTGGAGGATCACAGAAGCAAATCCCTTCCTGTTTGTCAATGACCAGCTCCCCTGGGATGGGGACAGGACCAGGAAGTGTGTGCTGTTCAGTGCACCCATGTAGTTAGGGAACCCCATGGCCTTGAAGCCTTCAACAACTTCCCTGGGGTTATGGAAGCAGATGAAGCTGTTCACTGTGGTGTCCTACAGCAGCTGGCATACTTCATGTATTGTCACCCTAGCTATGCAGGGAGCCATGCCAAACTGGTTCCCAATGAAGCGGAGGCTGGTGGGGGTGGCCAGTTTCATGATGGCCATGGCCACCCTCTTTTGTGATGCAATGGGGAGATGCATGACAGTATCCCTGTGCTCAGTGTATGGTGACTACGTGCACAAATGTGTCTCTGCTCATATAAAAGTTCTCAAGCCACTGCTGATCATTCCAAGTCAACAGTATGATGCACTCCCACCATTCAGAGCTGCTCGCCTGTGCCCAGACCTTGAGATCATTGCTCTGTAGGTTGATCCACCGAACCCTGTTATCCTTGAGATTCACGGCTTCCTCTAAGTTCTCCGACTCCAGGTCATGGCCCATTAACTGTGAGCGGGATGGCCAATCTTATCCTCAACTCTCCTTTATACTTACCTGCCACGACTTGGATAAATAGGAAAAGAAAGGAGGTTAATGGTCTTAGCTATTCTTGGACAAAATAAAGCCACTCTGATGTTAATTGCTCACAGTGCAAGATTTATTGTATGGGTTAATAGTGCAGAAAAGACTATGTTCTTGCCAATTGTTTCATTGACAAAATAGTGTTTCAATAAGAACTTCATATTAGTTACTTTGTACGTGCTGGATGGTAACTCTTCACCGCCAATTAATTCATTAGCGGTACACGCCCTCCACTTTACTCATTCTCTGTGTGCGTGTGGTCCAGGGGCAGTCTCCTGCTATTCTCTCCTTCTTAAATGTATTTCCTGCTCCTGGTTTCCATGCTCCCACTGGGAGCTAATCTCTGGTCAACCCCAGTCCCCTTCTCTGTCAGTGGGGCATGATCTCTTCTCCTGAGTTTTCCTGAGGAAATCATCCCCAGCACTTCAGGCTTCCCCTCCCCCGCACTCACCTGCACCACAGGAGCCACTGGCAGGGCAAGCCCTTTGTGCCATGCCTCTTAGGAGTCTGTCACCTAGTGTTTCAGACTCCCCCTGCACTCCCTGGCACAGCGGGAGCCACCGATATTACAGGCCTCTTTGCTGTTGTCCTGCTGCGCCTCTTGGAAAGCAACCATCTGGCATCTCGGCTACTCCCGCCCTTGTTGCTTCAACCGGGTTCCCAGTAAGGTAAATCTTACTGATACTGACCTGCCGTTTACTTCAGGGGTCTCACCCTCCTCGGAGTTCTCTCCCGTTCCATGGTAAGTCTCGTTGTTTTTCCTGAGCGTTGGCGCCACTCCTCGCTACTTCTGTTGCCTGAAGGCAAAAGTCTTTTTCCCACTGCTATTTTTATGCCCTGTACTGCAGGCTAATCACCTTGTTGTCTCTCAGATGTGTAATCCCTTCCACCTGGCAAGGTTCATTGTCGGGTCAGTCTGGCCTGACTTTGTCTATGTAACAGGGCTCTTGCCCGAGTCCCTGTTACAAACTGGTATAGCAAAGTCTGAGAAACTGCTGCCCTGCATTGGCGCCTTTATAGAAGGTCCATCATAGGCTGCAGTGCATTCAGTAGCAGTATCTCTGCATTAATGAATGCCTCTGTTCTCTAGTTGGACACCTCCAGGGCATTCAACAGCATCTGGTTCTCCTCACAGATTCCATCAGGATTCATCAAAGCCATGTTGTTATGCAGGACACAACTGTTACTGTTTCACTCAGAGCACCACCTGCTTATGCTAAGGCGGTTGAATAGGTAGGGCTGTTGAACAGGGTCATTAGCATTATAAGAGCCCTGCTCTTTATATTTCAATACCTACACACCTCAGATTCCTGTAACTTCTCCTCTTCTAAAACCTTGGGGTATCCAGTGACCCCATGATCCACCCAAGGCTGCAGATAATAGCACTTAGCAGAATAATGAATAGACTGCCCATGAAGTATCACCCCAGCAAACACCCCCAACCCAGCAGAAGCCAGGGAAGAAATGTGGGTGTAAGGCCCCTATGCTGTTTTTTAATAGGTCCCATTAGAGCTATGCCAGACATCGAGGTGCCAGAACCACCAAGTAATATTGCAATCAGAAATGTCCAAAAATCTCCCTATACCCACTTTTTGATGACATGCACTCAGCAAAAAAAGGCAGGTGCTAAGCAGAACCCTGAAATGGCTGAACTCCAAATTAAGGGTTGTTGAACAGGGACATTAGCATTAACAGCCCTGCTCTTTACATTTCAATTCCTACACACCCTAGGCTCCTGGATTTCAAGGGTAATCTCCAAAAAACCTAAACCCCCTAAATACTTGGGGTTTTACATTTTTGGGGATTACCCCTAAAATCCATCATGCGCTCAGCAGAAAAAAGGGGCTAAGCAGAAGACTGAATGGATGAACCCCAAATTTTCCCCTCCCCTCAGACCAAATAGACCCCCAAGAGCACAGCTGGGTGACTGATAGGTCAGACAGTGTTGCTGGGGGAGAGGGGGTGCATGCTTGAAAGGACAGCTGCAATCTCTTCAAGCCATATCGCAAGCTGCCAGGCAAAGAATTTTGGATGTGTGTGGCAGCAAGCCATTAACAACTATTCTTCTGGACAATGGGGGATTAGGGGGGCAATCTGGGGCAGGCTATAGATGTCAGAAGTGTTCTGTTAGGAAAGGTCATATGAGCAGATTTCCATGAGTGCCAGTACTGAGACATACTGAGACATAGTTCACACCTGCATAGCTATGCATATGTGGAAATGCAGATCTGCACAAAAAGGTTCAGTGCACAGGTTTATATAACTGTTCTCAGCTGGGGGCAGAAAGTCTATCATGACTCTGGTCAGAGTATAGTGAACCCTCTCTCAGTGTCCCCAAAAATATACTCATCAGAGGCGTTGAAGAATAAGCCGTGTCTGCCAGGTTTGGAGCAGTAGCCAGGTACCTCCCTAGTCTATGGCCTCAACTGGGTCCGGGAAGAACTGACAGATTTGACTGATATTTGCAGGGAACAAAAGGTTCTGGACCAGCTGGAAAATCAATTAAACCAGCCAGTCTTGGCTGCCATTGCCCAGGAAATGAAGGGGCTCAACCGCAACCAGAACTGGACACAGTGCCGCAGCAAGATGAAGGCTCTAAAATGTGCTTTCCATCGAGTCAAGGACCAGAATTCTTGTCCATGGGCAGGAAGAACAGTATCTCCATTCAATGAGCAGCTGTCCTGCATTTTCATGAAGGACGCAGGCAACACTTGCCTCTGATCCTTTGGGATGGCAGGGGTGCAGGAGGCCACAGCGTCACCTAGCCCACAAGAGTCCACAGACGGTCCTGCCACTGCAGCGGGCAGGGTGATATGCTTTGCACAGCCTTCTGGCAACCAGTCAGAGGCAAGGGGGTAAGTGGTTGCAGCAGCTGGAGGACAGGGACAGCCAAGACTCAAGCAGTGCATACTACAACAGAGGAATTTCTCTTTACTATTGTAACGACACATGATTTGTGAAAAAAAACTCAATCTAAGCAATAATCATTTTTAACTAAAAGACCTTGGCTCTAAGGTGGACTTTCTAGGCTTGACTGGAAACCAGTGGATGGCAGAGCACAGATGCATACAGGCCTGTCCCACTCCCGGGCAGGTGCGGGGCAGACGACCAGCAGGCATAGAATCATTGCAAGGAGCCCAGCCATTTGTTGTTCCTTCCAGGTCTGGGAATGCGTCCTGGGCTCGGAGCAATTCCTGTCGCACTGGATGGCCATGAATCTGTCCCTAGCCAGGTGGATCTTTATCTTCAAAAGGAGACTGGACACACATCTTGCTGGGGTTATTTGACCCCAGCAGTCTTTCCTGCACAAAGCAGGGGGGCTGGACATGATGATCTCACGAGGTCCCTTCTGGCCCTAAACTTCTGTGAATCTGTCTCACCATTTCACAGAGCCAATGCTCACAGTCTCTGAGGGCATTCACAATCCTGTCTGTGCATGCAGCAGCAGCAGCCTGCCTTGGTAGCCTGTATGTCCTCAGCAGCGACATTGCAAGCAGAGCTGGAAATCAAGAAATGCAGGAAATAGAGTGAATTAAGGGTGCTGAGTGCTCTAAACAGACACACTCAATGAATCTTGCAAGGGGATAAGCGGTTGGCCCAAAATGACCAAGAGGTGGTGCCTGGCCACGGGTGGTAGCAGGCCCTGAACGGCTGCAAACAAGTGCTCACCTGCTTTGGCCACTGATGCGCCTTCCTGCTGTGCGTTGCCCTGTACCTCCCTGCACTGCCCACTAACCCCTGGGGTCTCTAAAGCACTATCCTATGGTGTCCCCCCTCCCCACCTTCACCTCACACCCCAGCCTAATTGCAGCTGTCAGTTTAGGTGATAGGTGACTTAAAGGGTCCCCAAGGCTTCACGTACTGGGTTTGGAGGTTGAGCTTTGTGGTCTATCCTCAGAGGAAGTGGGAGGTGACATGACCAGCACCCTGCTGCTATCTTCTCCACTGGAGCCACCGCGAGTCACAGTGGTGGTTGGCGATGTCTCAGTAGGCAAGGATGCCCCAGAGGCCTTTGTCTCTGTCCATTCACAGTGATCCAGTAACTCCATTAGCAGCTGGAGGTATCTGTAATGGGCCATGTCACGCAGTGGGTTGCCCTGCTGCTGTGCTCTGGCAACATCCCTACAGAAACCAGCCTACAGCATCTTTGCCTTGACATGGCACTGGATCAGTGTCCTGTTGTGCCCCTGCTCACCCATTCTCCTGGCAACATCAAAGTAGATGTGCCAGTTGGCCTGCAGTGTGCAGATGACCTCAGGGTCCCCCAGCACCTACACCATGATTTTTGTTTTGCTGAAGGTCCAGTTGGCTCCATTTTCTGCTGAACACCAGACATCTTGGATCAATAAGGGGTACCTCGAGGAGCTGTGCCTTCAATTTATAAGTCTTGAGGTGACAGAGCCAAGGGAAGTTCACCTTCTTCCATCCTGTTGTTGCTGGGCAAAGTTTGGATATCAGGCATGCTGGCACCAGGCAGGGTCAAGGCAGGGAAGGGGCTCTGCACCAGTGGCAATTTTAGGCATACTTCTTCTGGATGTCTTTTAGCCCTGTGTATGCCGTGGCACAATAGCAAGCTACCAAATGAGCCATGTACTGAGAGTTAGACCTTCCGTGGGCCCCCACAGGCTCCATGTCAGAGCATGGTACAACAGCAGGCTACCCAGTGACCCATGTGTCAAGACACCACTCCCAGTGGGACATAGTCTGAACTGCTGAGCAGTTCAGAAATAGCTGGTGAGGGATTGAATGCTGAAAGAACTCACCCGCTATTCATAAAGCTCATGCATGCTCACAGAACTCTGCTTGTCAGGTTTACATAAAACTGGTGAGCGAATTAATGGCATTAAGGGAACAGTTATGCCATAGGCAGCTGAAAAGTGATGTTTTAGAGGTGCATGGTGGAGAGGAGCCAGGAGTTCCTCACAGCTGATTCCTGGCAAAGTCTGGGGATTTTTGCTGGGCATGCAAGAGCTATGCTCTGTGACTTTTGCAAGTTTTGACACCAGTCAGCGGCATTCACCAGGGCTCCTCCTTGGCCTGTCAAGGGTGTCCTAAAACATTAATTACACAGAAATACCTGCGAATTGTAGTAACACTTGGTGGACAAGGGGGCTCACTACACAAAAATTGTAACAACACCTAGTGGATAAAGGGGCTAACCACGTGTCATTCAGTAAATTACCATGTACACGTGACAGATTAATTCAGGGGCTGGCAATTATTTTGGGCAGAGGGCTGCTTTGGCAAGCCATCAAGGGCCACATGATAGACAGCCAGGGGCAGATAAATATTAATTTTCTAAATTTTTTAGGGGCCCTGTGGGCCAAATAGAATGGCCTGGCGGGCCGCATCCAGCCCCCGGGCCGCATTTTGCCCACCCTTGGATTAATGACTACGCTATTCCAAGTTGTGTCATCACAAATTAAACTACATCAGGATGAGGATTAGTTTATGATGATGCAACCTCATTAAAATCACCAAAATCTCGCATACATGTAAAGTGTGATGCCATTAAACCACACAAAAGGGCAATTTTCATCAAGCACCCCTCATCTTTGCCAAAGAGAGGTAGCAGGGTGAGCCCTGTACCATTAGAAGAGCATCAGTATTTATCATCTGTAGACCAACTCCTTGTTTTCTGTAGCTCAGGAAATGTCTAAAAGTAACAGATCATCCCTGTCTACTCCCCCACGTAGAGAAGGTCACTTCAGTGCAGTTGGAATAAAAATGTGCTATTCTACCTCTTTTGGTTTTCGAACTGGAAATCTATCAGGCTGTTATCTGTCACAACATAATTACACTGGGTCTGGGTCTGGGTCTCTAGTAATTCCATCTTGGATTCTTTATCTGAAGAGCCAAAAGAAGCCACAAGGGACCTATCTACAAGAACATGCTGTAAAGGCAGTGTAAGACACATCAGACTCAATTTAGAACAGTGATTATTGGCATATCTCTATAAAGGAACGTTTGAGTCTGAACATCATGCCTTCACTCTGGTGTCTTAGAAGCTTATAAAAGCATCTGACTTCTCTAGTAATGAGAGACCATGCTCTAGAAAAAAGTAAGTATGAGGATCTGGGTCACAACCTGGTCTCTGGAAAGCTTCCAAATTTTCACTGTTTCTAAAATAAAGCCATACTGTACAGATTTTTGTTTCCAGTGGCAGTCTCCTGGTGAATAATGGCAAATTATCCAACCCCAGAGGAGATATCCTCCCATATATCCTATATGGTTACATTCTTCTTTATGTTCATTCCAGAGACTGACTCGGAAACATGACTTTTGATTGGATGATTCAGTGCTAATTCTGTTCCACCTATTAGGCAGTAAGTGGACTTAGGTATCTAAGTATGATTGTATTCTGCCTTACATGAGCCCCTGAAAAAGTATTTGAGGTGGAGGCCTCAAACTGCAGACCAGTCAGCCTCACTTCAGTCCCTGGAAAAATCATGGAGCAGATCCTCAATGAATCCATTTCTAAGCACTTGGAGGAGAAAGTGATTAGGAACAGTCAACATGGATTCACCAAGGGCAAGTCATGCCTGACCAACCTGATTGCCTTCTATAACGAGGTGACTGGCTGTGTGGATGCAGGGAGACCAACAGATGTGCTATACTTTCATATAAAAAGCCTTGCTAAAATGGTTTCCCACAACATACTCACAGGCAAGTTAAAGAAGTATGGGCTGGATGAATGGACCTGTAAGGTTGATAGAAAACTGGCTGGAGCATCAGGCTCAGAGAGTAGTAATCTATGGCTCAATGTGTAGTTGGCATCCAGTATCAAGTGGAGTGCCCCTGGGTCGGTCCTGGGTCTGGTTTTGTTCAGTGTCTTCATCAGTGACTTGAAAGATGGTATAGAGTGCACCTTCAGCAAGTTTGCAGATGACACCAAGCTGGCGGGGAGTAGTAGATATGCTGGAGGGTAGAGCTAGGATTCAGTGACCTAGACAAATTGGAGGGTTGGGTCAAAAGAAATCTCATGAGGTTCAAGAAGGACAAGGGCAAATTCCTGCACTTAGGATGAAACAATCCCATGTACCAGTACAGGCTGGAGTCTGACTGGGTGGGCAGCAGCTCTGCAGAAAAGGACCTGTGGGTTGCAGTGGACAATAAGTTGAATATGAGCCAACAGTGTGCCCATGTTGCCAAGAAGGCTAACAGGATACTGGACTACATTGGCACGTGTGTTGCCAGCAGGTCAAGAGAAGTGATTATTCCCCTCCATTCAGCATTGGTAAGGCCACAACTGGAGTATTGTGTTCAGTTTGGGGCCCTCCACTACAGGAAGGATGTGGAGAAATTGGAAAGAGTCCAACAGAGGGCAACAAAAATGGTGCAGGGGCTGGGGGACATGATTTATGAGTGGAGGCTGAGCAAACTGGGCTAATTTAGTCTAGAGAAGAGGAGATTCAGGAGGGTGCTGAAGGCACTGGCCGACATCATTGCAGAGCCACTGGGGGGAATATTCGAACACTCGTGGCTCATGGGCCAAGTCCCGGAGGACTGGAAAAGGGCTAACGTCCCCATTTTCAAAAAGGGGAGGAAGGAGGACCCAGGCAACTATAGGCCAGTCAGTCTCACCTCCATCCTTGGTAAAGTCTTTGAAAAAATTATCAAGGCTCACATTTGTGAGAGCCCAGCAGGGCAAATTATGCTGAGGGGAAACCAGCATGGGTTTGTGGCGGGCAGATCGTGCCTGACCAATCTAGTCTCTTTCTATGACCAGGTTACGAAACACCTGGACACAGGAGGAGGGGTGGATGTCGTATACTTAGACTTCAGGAAGGCCTTCGATACGGTATCCCACCCCATACTGGTGAACTAGTTAAGAGGCTGTGACATGGATGACTACACAGTCCAGTGGGTGGCGAATTGGCTAGAGGGTCGCACCCAGAGAGTCATGGTGGATGGGTCGGTCTCGACCTGGAAGGGTGTGGTCAGTGGGGTCCCGCAGGGCTCGGTCCTTGGACCGATACTCTTTAATGTCTTCATCAGTGACTTGGACGAGGGAGTGAAATGTACTCTGTCCAGGTTTGCAGATGACACAAAGCTATGGGGAGAAGTGGACACACCAGAGGGCAGGGAACAGCTGCAGGCAGACCTGGATAGGTTGGACAAGTGGGCAGAAAACAACAGGATGCAGTTCAACAAGGAGAAATGCAAAGTGCTGCACCTAGGGAGGAAAAATGTCCAGCACACCTACAGCCTAGGGAATGACCTGCTGGGTGGCACAGAGGTGGAAAGGGATCTTGGAGTCCTAGTGGACTCCAAGATGAACATGAGCCGGCAGTGTGACGAAGCCATCAAAAAAGCCAATGGCACTTTATCGTGCATCAGCAGATGCATGACGAGTAGGTCCAAGGAGGTGATACTTCCCCTCTATCGGGCGCTGGTCAGGCCACAGTTGGAGTACTGCGTGCAATTCTGGGCGCCATACTTCAAGAAGGATGCGGATAACCTGGAGAGGGTCCAGAGAAGGGCAACTCGTATGGTCAAGGGCCTGCAGACCAAGCCCTACAAGGAGAGACTAGAGAAACTGGACCTTTTCAGCCTCCGCAAGAGAAGGTTGAGAGGCGACCTTGTGGCTGCCTATAAGTTCATCACGGGGGCACAGAAGGGAATTGGTGAGTATTTATTCACCAAGGTGCCCCCGGGGGTCACAAGAAACAATGGTCACAAGCTAGCAGAGAGCAGATTCAGATTGGACATTAGGAAGAACTTCTTCACAGTTCGAGTGGCCAAGGTCTGGAATGGGCTCCCAAGGGAGGTGGTGCTCTCCCCTACCCTGGGGGTCTTCAAGAGGAGGTTAGATAGGCATCTAGCTGGGGTCATCTAGACCCAGCACTCTTTCCTGCTTATGCAGGGGGTCGGATTCGATGATCTATTGAGGTCCCTTCCGACCCTAACATCTATGAATCTATCTATGAATCTATGAATCGATGGGATTTAATAATGTCCTTCAACTACCTGATGTGGGGTTCGAAAAAGGATGGAGTTAGGCTGTTCTCAGTGGTGGCAGATGACAGAACAAGGAGCAACTGTCTCAAGGTGCAGCAAGGGAATTTTAAGTTAGATATTAGGAAAAAAATTCTCATGAGAAAAAATTTCTCACTAGGAGGGTAGTAAAACACTGGAACAGGTCACCCAAAGAAGTGGTGGAATCTCCATCCTTGGAGGTTTTAAGACCCAACTAGACAAAGTTTTGGCTGGGATGATCTAGTTGGGGCTGGTTCTGCTTTGAGCAGGGGATTAGACTAGATGACCTCCTGAGGTCCCTTCTAACCCTAATTTTCTATGATTCTTTGATTCTCTACATGGAAAAGTATAACACATTTTTAGCTTTCCATGTATGAATTCTAATTATTGGGTGAATCATCTTAAATTAAAAGTCGTCTTGGATTTGGATTAATATCTCAAGTACCTCAAGTACTGGGGAAGCTAAGGGTAAGGCAGTTAAGAAGTTCTAAAGACTCGCTTTTTGAAGCGTATAGGACTTATCTGCTTAACAAAAATAGCAATACTATGTTGAAATTCAGTTGGGAGAGGTCACTGTTTAAAGAGTTTCTGAAAGATCCACTAACAAATGATGGAATGCAGAAAGAACGTTAGATCCCAGCACTTCAATCACTTGTATTTTGCGCAAACCTGTAATTTGAAGGTTAGGAGTGCCACACAATGCACATTTATGGGAATATATGGGTCTACCATATATAGTCTTTCATTCAGAATGATTATGATATGTTGAGCTGAAAATGTACTTTAGTTTGGCCTGAGTTTTCCTGTATTCCTTCCACCTTCTAAATGGCAACTGAAGGCAAGCAGAAATACTTAGTAATTGATTTAACAACCTAAGACAAGTACAATAAAGTAGAAAAGTTTGTCTCAATGCTTGACTTGACCTAAGAGAGCTTCCTTAGACTTATTTTCTAAACAGTACCTCAGCACCTTGGGCCAACAAAGTGGCCTTTAAGCCTGAATGAGCATGACTTTTTTTTTCTCCAGTGCAGAGCTCCAGTATTTCATCTTTTCAAACTGTTTTATAGCACTCAGAACAGAATGATATTGACAAGGTTAGAATTCATCTCCTGGAGGAGAATACTGTGCTACTGTTAAGTGCTAATATAACATTTATGTGTTGGTACCTTAATAACAGCCCCAGCTTACCTAATGAAAGTACTGAAAGCAAACAGTATTCAGTGAGATTTTATTATGACTGAAGTGACTGCAATTTGAGACAAATTATCCCTATTTTTGTTCCCATATCAAAAACAGAAATGCTAAAGCAATTGCTACATGTTTGGTATGGAATTAGGCTCCACTATCGTTAATCTAGAAGTAAGTGCATTTTTCATGTAAACAGCTCACAAGGGTCAAGCAGCAAAGACTTTTCTGTGGAAAAATGCATGTCAATAACTTTGTGAGTGAATTTTGAAATAAAGTGCCTGTAACCTGTCATTATTCCTTCCTCTCAAAAGTCGAGAGCGAGTGGATGAAAATTGAGCATGTGAATTGAAGACAGGGTGAGTGTTATGGCCTTATCGACTTCAGATAAAATGACTGTTTTAACTTGTTATTATTTTTCCATTCAAAGGTCAGGCAATATACAATATTACCAGTATATACTGCAGTGTAAGCAAATTGGTATATAAAAAAAGTTATCATCAATACACACAAAGGAGAGGAAAGTATAAGTCACTAATATCAAGAGTACTTAATGTGTGATCGTTCTTTAAGAAAAGGGGGGAAAATAAGACAATTTTGAGAAATCTATTCACAGAGGGAAATTTTGTTTAAATATAATTCATTTTTGTAGAAAACTGTTACAAGTAATTTCAGTTATTTTTTCGGGGGGGGATATACATGTATATATAATCAGACTCCTTTCCATAAATAGACTCATTTTCATTTAACAAGTTTTATGAGTGTATGTATTAGTAAAGCCTGCATTTGTAACTAAAACAGTTAAGTGCATGTTTATCTGTAAGATGATAGACTTCTGCAAGCTGTTCTACATTTCAAGTTTTAAGTCTAGTTCAGAAGATTGGTCTCAAGGCCTTGTCTATGCAACTCTGGCAGAGTGTCCCAGGGAGCATGGGGCTGAGCTTACCTCACCCATCAGAGTCTGATGACACGCTTTAGAGCCAGAAGTTGGCCAGGGAGGCTGCTTGGGGCTTGTCCCCAGTGACCACAGTCATGATGGGGGTGAGGTGGCGGTAGTCTTCATTTTTCATCATATTTAGTGGACTTGCAGAGAAAGTGGGAGAGCTGGGTTCTGGACCCTCAGCCTGGGAAGTTTCAAACTCATATCTCCTCCTCCACAGGAAAGGCACTAACCCCCAGAATACGCTGGTTGGACTGTATCTTCAACCCATCCTATTGAAAGTAGCCTCTGTGTAACCAAATATGTAAAAGTCATGGGGCAAAAGGGAGTAAGTAAATGGGTAAGAGAAAGCATGACTGTGTAGGCCAGGAGTTGGTAAGGTTTTTTGGCAGCAGAGTAGAAAGACTTTGTCTGTGGTGGTCTGGCACTAGGTCCTTGCTGCCACTGGTTCTCCCCATTGCCCAGCCTCAGAATAAGTGAAAGCCCTCCCACTGCCGAAAGTCCCCTGGCACCACCCATGGGATCCAGTAGCCTGCAGGCTGTAAGTTACCAGTGCCTGTTGTAGAGCGTCAGTTGGAATAGGGAGTTCCAGCCTCTGCTCATTGCTGGTTGAACTTTGTTACTGAGATGTGTCTTGGCCGGCTGGAGCCGACTCGAGGTGATTTAGAAATTGCTCGTTCGTCAGGGCGGGCTGGTGAATGGAGAGGCAGACGAGGTTTAATGGTTGTTAAAACTTTACTTACGTCACGGGTGGTGGCGACGGAAACGGTCCGGTCGTCTGAACAACAATGTAAGTTGTTCCAGCTGGCGAGGCCAAAGCCAGCAAATCCGTCCGTAACTTAAGCCGGCGGGAAAAGGGTACGTCTGGGATTGCGCTCGGCGACGGGAAGAAGGATCGATAGGTGGTCAGTCTATCGACCAGCTAGCCGCAAGTCAGATCTCTTTAGAGGCACTCTGCAGCGTGCTCAAAGTTCTTTGACTTTGGCAGAAGTCTCGCGAATTTTTAAACGGCCAGCAAGCCAATTACCAGCCGCCATGTGTGAATAATTTAGCACTAGCCAATAGCGGGACACAAATTTGCATTCGAATAGCGGGAACTCTTTGCACCGTGCACTTCTGTGCTGCAAAGGGAAAATGCACCCTGCAAAGACAGCTGCAAATTGGCGGGAACTCTCTCCTGCATGCGGGTTCTTTATGCAGCAAAAACCCTCGCTGTGCAAGAGGCTCTCATGTGACAAGAAAATTCCATAGTGCCGAGGCACCAAAATCACTGGGTTGTGACATGCCCCCTTGCCGATGGCACAACTGGAATTTTAGACACACGAGCACATCATACGGCATCTTTGTTAGAGGATTCACTGGCTTGGCAAAGCCTTTACAACCAATATCTATATATATATAAATACATAAGCAAATAACTTGACAGACCGGTCTTTTTGACAAATTACAACATACAATAACTTTAAACACGTAACAACAACTGTTGATCATCGTCTGATTGGAGAACATTCCACTTCGGTCCGTCTTCTCCTATAACAGACAATGTCAGTAAACACTTAACAAAATGAGAAATAGTGTTATAACAAGTCCTGAGCAAATGGGCGTTCGCCGTCTCAGTGCCTGCTTCACAACCATCACTCTTTGGCTTCGAATGGACTGCAATCTGGTCTCATAATCAGGTGGTTGTGGATTACTGCTTTTGCTGGGGTTAAACCTGTGAAAAACAGAATAACAAGACAAAACAAAACAGAAAAGAATCATGATTGGTTTCACTGTAAGGATACTGAGTGAACGTCGGAACGGCGAGTCATCCAGTTGTGATGAACAATAATGGAAGGACGATCAGGCTTCTCTTCCAATTGGACAGAATAGGTATTGGGATATTGTCCCGACCACTGAACGGTTCCTTTGTGAACTTGTGAATGAGACTGATGAGGGTGAGGTATTGAGATCCATACTAACTCCTCTGGCAGGAACTTGGGTTTCCAAGGCGGGGGTTTCTGGACATTAGCTTCGTCCCATAACGGTTTAGCAGTTTTTAGTGAAATAAGGACATCGTGGTTAAATTTAGTCCAATTTTTAAACGTCCCTCCTCCTCTAAGGCGAAGTTGCTCTTTGTACAGACTTATGTGTCTTTCCACAACACCGTTGGACTGCGGGTGGTACGGCAAATGAAGATGCCATGCTACGTTTTGAAAACAAGCAAATTTATCCAGAGCATTAGAGTTAAACGGAAGTCCTCCATCAGACTGAATTTCATGAGGAGGTTGCCAGGCGGCAAATACAGCAGTCAAAGCAGAAATGACCGCAGCAGCATTACTCTTCCGTAGGGGGACAACCTGCAACTGCCTGGTCCCCAAATCAACCACAACTAGTCCTTTATTTGGTG
Organism: Alligator mississippiensis; assembly: GCF_030867095.1. Classification (NCBI taxonomy): domain Eukaryota; kingdom Metazoa; phylum Chordata; order Crocodylia; family Alligatoridae; genus Alligator; species Alligator mississippiensis. The sequence goes on from NC_081825.1 coordinate 247,675,656, forward strand.
GTTTAGACCCTGGGAGGGGTCCTAGCAGATCTACCTGCCAAACTTTTCCTGCCTGAAACTGTGAAGAATTGAAAGCTCCGATCTGATGTTTGGTTTTATGACACTTCTCTTTAGCACATATCCTACAAGCCTGAGCTACCTTTTCCCAATCACGCCGAGGTCCATATGAGGCCGGCTCTGTAATGGTTCGGCACCAACGTTGATGACAAGCCCGTGGTCCTGGGTGACCCCAATTTTCGTGAAGCCACGCGAGGAACGGATTTACTACAGGACCAGAAGCATATGTGATAGGCAAAACCATGTCAATCCAGAGTGGATCTTCCAAAAGCTTATCAATATACTGGATCAGTATCCGGACAGTGGGACTTAGTGTGCCTAACTAACGGAAGGTGTACAAATCTAGTTAACGTCCTCCAGATGTCTTGCCAATCATCCAAGTGTTCGGTGGGAAAAGCTATGCCAGTAAGAATTTTATAGATATATTGCGAATCAATGGCGATAATTGGAACGGGGAGTGTATCGTCATGATGTGTCAGACAATGCTCTAGTACCTTTAGGAATCCTAATAATTCACATTTTTGGGACGAATTATCATCTGGGTCGGCTTGGAATATTTCTTTATCGTGACAAGCTTTACAGTAGTATCCATAGCCTCCTTCATGTCGGGAGGTTCCATCTGAGGCCATCCACGCTGGGGCTGAAGTTCCATACAGTGTAGGAACCTTTTCCTCATCTTCTGGGCTTGGATCAGGTACCGTGTCTTCCAACCTCCAACAGTGCCAATTATAATGGTGGGTAAGCACTAGCGTATTCCAGGTCTTAGACTCCCCTTGAAAATGTGGGTCGATTCTTCCCGTGTCCAGCAAGGGTAACAATGTGGCACCAGGAGTGCGTAACGTCCCATGCCCCCTTGCTAACGGCTCCACCAGTTGTTCGGCTAGGAGGATTTTTCCTACAGCTCCATATCGATGTTGTGCCGCTTGAAGCGTTTTATGGGCCATGTATACTAGCTCATCACGGGGGTTGTGTGCGACAGCCCACATGTGGTTGGTGGTGAATCCAAGGGTTACGGTTAGTGACTCACCCAGATCGATGGCATGGAGTTGTGTACCTTTAACCGTGGTTAGCAGGCGAAGCAGATTCTGCTGATCCTTTTCCATCCAAGGCGTGGACTTTCAGGACTTGTCACGAATCTGTCGCTGTAATTTAGTGAGGAGTGCCAAATCGCTGGATTCAACATAATGTCGATACCAATTTAAATGACCCAAAAGCTGTTGAAAATGCCTCTTTGTGACAGGGTGGAATGTTTTTAGCGGATCGATGTTAGGACCCTCATGCGAGACTCCGTGGTGGATGGAACCGGTGTATCGAGTGCCAAGGAACATAATGTCATCTACAGGATGTAGGCTTGACTTTTCCTCGTTGATTGTCCATCCCTCACTTTGAAGGTGAGCAACTAGTTGGTTTACTACACTGGCAACTACGAAACTATCGCGACCCATGATGGCAATATCATCAACATAACTCCAAATTTTTAATTCTTTTTCTGGGGGAAGAGAGTGCAAGGCTCGAAAATTCTTCAGGGTGTTATTCATGGCACCAGTGGCTAATGATGGAGCGTTGCGATATCCTTGCGGACAAACTGTCCACCTGTACATGATACCATCAATACACATATTTAGTATTCCTTCCGGGTCAGTTATAGGGATGGAAAAGAACATATTTTTCAGATCCAATGTGACTCCGACCCACTGACTTTGCTGGAACTGTGCCATCTCAAACATACACTGTGGCAGAGTAGACAGATTCGGTTGTTGAAGTACCTGACACCTTTTGTTGACTTCTCTATAGTCCACAACCTACCGGGCTTCATTAGGCTTCCCAGGTTTCGCAACTCCCCATCCTGATAATAGGTAGGTGCTGGCTGTTACGGTCTTAATACAGCCTCGTCGCTCGAGTCGCTGCAGAAGGTCAGTAAGGGACTGTTTTAGAGAATCCTTAGTTGGGATTGGCCGATATCGCCAGGTGGAGTTGTTACGAAGCGTTGGTCAATGCCAGTCCTGTTCTGGGATAATAATGGGTAATTCCCGTAGCACTTGTTCTTTAAGGTCAAGCGCTTTTATTCCCGGGATTCCTAAAATGTTGATGCCCCCTAGAACAGCCTCTAGGGGATATCGGTGATCCTGAACCCAAAACTTGACCTTCATTGTGACGGCGATAGCGTTAAGATCTTGTACCGTGATCGTCTTGGTGGTCTTTTGATGAGGTATCATTGAGGTAATCACATTGTTCTGAGCTCCAGTATCGAGAAGGAAGAACACCCGTTGTTGGTCATCCGGATCGGTAGGGTTGTAAACAGTGAGTTCAGTGTATGGACGAGAATCAGTAGGATCGGGTTTGAATTGGTGAAGGCCGCCGGCAGAGCCGCCGGCCGTCACTCGTTTTTTGGCGAGTCCTCGAAATTAAATCTCAATGCTTCAGCCATACTGGCCTGGGCCTTCTCTCCCAAAAGTCTCAACTGAGCCTTTGTTAGTCCAGAGTAAGTGAGAAGAAATCTGAACATAGTTCTTTCCTTCAGAGTTCTTTCCTTTGGGGTTCTTTCTTTTGGGGTCCTTGGAGGTGACCCCCATGGCTCTCGCCGAGGGGTATACCCTTGACGCCTAGGCCTCAATGTTGCAGCTAGGTACGCTGAAGGTTGATCCCTTATGTCATTAGAAGCTTCCTCACCTTGCTTCATGAGTGCCTGCAATCGTGGGAGATGGCCTAAAAGATTTCCCACTGGTTGACCTGCCATCGGGTTCAAGAACAGTCGGAGTGTAACAGCATTCGCTCCTCCGTATACCTCCACGCAGGCATCTATAGCTTCCAAGGGCATTGAAATTGCCCCGGGGTCCGATAGGTGACGATGAGCCCATCTCTCTTTACGCTGGACTGCTGTCAGTCCCATTGGATTTGTTCTTGGGCTCCATGAGAGATACGACACTCCAACTATAGCCAGGAGAAGTTGTTCTGCAGTAGCCTTCTGCTGGCAGCCCTTGTGCCAGGTGTGAAATTTGTGGGTTACCTGTCCTACCACAAGCGCCGGGAGCGGGATGGGCCAGTGGGCACTGTCCGTGACCACATTCAAATCAGTAGTGCACCTTCTGCTCCACGCCGCTTGTCATGTCAGGGCACTCGCTTCTTCCTTATCCAGAGTGTCAGATCCAAATTCCACTATCAGTCTTCCTAACCACATGGCCAGGGTTTCTCCCAGCCTTATTTTAGACTCTTTGCAAAGCTCTTGAATCTCTGGTCTGGTGCGTGTGCGTGAGATAATAGTGGTATGCGTGGTACCTTCTTCATTCTCAACATGCTTCGTCACAGCTATCGGGTGAGCTGCAGCAGAGAGAGGGTTAAATTCTGCATCTGGGAACGTTGGGTATATCCCTCCTCCCATTGCCCCCTCCCCGTGGTAAGGAGGCGTGGCCGTTGGGAACGACGTCACCTCAGGGGGTGGAGTCACTAGGGGGATCCCCGCCGGGTCTTCCAAAACTCCGCCCCTCTTTTCCGGGTTCCCCGGGTGGCTCACACTTCTTTCGGCACCATTTTCTGCTAACAGCATCATGCGGCTGGCACTGTTAATAAACGCTGCTCCGGAGCCCTTTGCTGTCTGCTCCAGCAACTCCTTACCCGCAGTATGCATCTGAGCCTCCAGATTCGCATATTCCCTTAGTAGGCCCATTACTGCACGGAACAGCACATTTATCATCTTTCCCTTTTTCCATTTAATTAGACCCCACTTTGGCTTGTGACGGCCCTTAGTTTCCAAATCCTCCCGTAACTGAACGTGGAGTTCATGGCCCCGCAACTCAGGCACCAAATCCAGACAGTTGAACCAGTCCGCGGGGGTGGGTTCCCCCCCCTCCTTTAAGTATCGGGTGCATTGGGCGAACTCCTGAGCGGGGGTCAGCTTTTCTGCTTTCCGCACCTTCATCCCGGCTAGGGATATGGTTGATGTTTCCTCCGGGGGCCGATAATAAACCCGGTCGCTCCCCATTATGCATCCGAACTCCCCAAGGGATAGCTTTGTTCTCCATTCTTTCACTATGGCTTCTTCTCTTTTTATGGAGAAGAAATACTTATCAATTATTCTTATAACTTATATTATAAATATCAATATTTATCAATACTTCTTTCCTCCCCTTCTACCGCCTGGTGGTAAGCGATATGCGCCCATAGATCGTTAGCATTCTCTACGTGGCAGTTCCCGGTGCGCCAGGGGCAGCACCTAATTAGGCTCTTCTCCATCACCGTGCCCTTTGATCCCATCCTCCTCGCCATGTCTCGGCCGGCCAGAGCCGACTCGAGGTGATTTAGAAATTGCTCGTTCGTCAGGGCGGGCTGGTGAATGGAGAGGCAGACGAGGTTTAATGGTTGTAAAAACTTTACTTACGTCGCGGGTGGTGGCGACGGAAACAGTCCAGTCATCTGAACAACAATGTAAGTTGTTCCAGCTGGCGAGGCCAAAGCCAGCAAATCCGTCCGTAACTTAAGCCGGCGGGAAAAGGGTACGTCTGGGATTGCGCTCGGCGACGGGAAGAAGGATCGATAGGTGATCAGTCTATCGACCAGCTAGCCGCAAGTCAGATCTCTTTAGAGGCACTCTGCAGTGTGCTCAAAGCTCTTCGACTTGGGCGGAAGTCGCACGAATTTTTAAACGGCCAGCAAGCCAATTACCAGCCGCCACGTGTGAATAATTTAGCACTAGCCAATAGCAGGACACAAATTTGCATTCGAATAGCGGGAACTCTTTGCACCGTGCACTTCTGTGCTGCAAAGGGAAAATGCACCCTGCAAAGACAGCTGCAAATTGGCGGGAACTCTATCCTGCATGCGGGTTCTTTATGCAGCAAAAACCCTCGCTGTGCAAGAGGCTCTCGTGACAAGAAAATTCCATAGTGCTGAGGCACCAAAATCACTGGGTTGTGACAAGATGATGCTGTCACCCTCTAGAGCAGTGATTCTCACGCAAGGTACCTGGCAGCCTGGGTGCCACACAATGCTGGCACTGTTTGGTTTGCAAGCATAATTCACAAGGCACACCCAGAAATAAATTTCAAATAGATATTCAGAGTTGTGATTGTTCTAAGCCCTCTGCAACAGAAAAACTTCTATATTATTTTTCTGTATGCAAAAAAGACTGAAAATTAGGACTCGGCATTTTTCAAGGGATGCCTCAAGTCTATCTAGGGGTGCTTTGAGTCTAAAAAGGTTGAGAGCCACTGCTTTAGATGATGCATTCAGCCCATGCTGAACATAAACCTCATTTGTTTCAAGGAGTGAATGTTTTGCTCCATTTTTTTCATGCAACACTATAAATATTTTTCACATTGAAAGACCGTTGGTGCAAATAAATGTCGTACCATGTAGCATGTTGTACAGTAGTTCTCTAACTGCTGTTCTCTGATTCTTGTCTTGTTTTATTGGAATGAGCAGAAATAATGTTAAGATCTGTATTCCTCCTTAAAATGACACAGACATAGTAGGAAGCTAATATTGAGAAAATGAACAAGAATTATCTGTCAGACAGATTCATAATTGCTTAAGGTGACTTAAGTTACTTTCTTAGTAACAAAGAGAGAAAAACAAAATATCCATGATAATAAACCAACTGTGCTGATAAATATAGTATGATTGTACCATAGTATACATACTCACTTTTTTTAATTGACTGACAAAATCTGAGAACTATTTATTTCACCTTACTATTTAATGTTTACTCATTCTTCCAGCTTTATCTGTTGTTTTAGAAACTAAATTATAGTGGAGTAGCTGTAGCTCCCATTCCAGCATATAAGAATCAGCTTCTAGTAATTCTCTAATCTAATGCTTGGATTGCTTTGTTTAATTTTTAGGCAAAAGACTCGATAATGTGCAGTGATCTACCTGCAGTGTGTGGAACACTAGCTGTGGTTGTGGTACCGCACCTACCCAGAGAGGCATTCATTGAGTGGCATGTCATTGCGGTAGTGGATGATCCATTACAAAGAAAAACTTTTTCAATGAAGATGTTTTCAGAGGGCTGCCAAATTGAATGTGAGGTTGTGGAGTCCAGTTCTGCCACTAGTGCATCAATCTCAGTATGCCTAAGCCTGATTTCACCATCTGTTTCTTCAGTTGATTTAGATACAGCTCTCCAAGATACGGTTGCTGTTTTTAGGCAAGCTGTTGAGAAACTTTCCGAAGACTGCACTGCAATACCTTTGTGTTTTAGAACTTTCTACAAGAAGGATAGCTTCAGTACTGAAATACTACAAGCAGGTAAGACTGTTGCTGGAATAAGCCATTAATAGTAATTAAGTGGGGTTTAACTGGGGAAAAAAATTCAAAGCAAGCAGGAAGAGTAGGCATGATTAGGATACAAATGTTCTTTCTTTGGTTACCAGCCATATTACTCATTTTTTAAAAAAGCATTAGCCCGGAAAAAAACATGGGGTCCAAATAGATGACAAAAACAAAAATGAGCTGTACTCTAGAAGGACAGATCTTCTGCATAAATGTCTTTGAGCAGTGTAATTACTGAATATTAGCATGGTACTATTTAGAGGAGAAATAAAATGCAAAAGTTAAAAAAAAAATCTATGAAATGGTAAAGTAGAGTGGGGGGGGGGGGGGGGGTCTGTGTGTGTGTCTTTACTGCCAAATATATCTGTGCCTTTAAAACCAGATACGGTTAACCAAGCAAATTTGGTATATTGTTTGTTTTGTGTAGTGATAACTCTCCATAATTTCAGTGAGAATAATAATGTTAGAAATACAATGTATGCCTTATGTTTCAATGGGTTGATGTGCTGTGTTCAATTACAAAAGTTCATAACAACATGCAAAAACCCTCTTTCATCTGACAGGCCTACAAAATGGTTAAGGACCTGACCATGCTGTTTCAATAAGTTTTGCCATTGACTTCAATAGGAGTAGGATCAGGCCTTTAGTCTACGTTCATCTCAAAGATGCACTCACATATTTAAAAAAAAAGAGAGATGTTTGCAAACCTACAACAGATCTATATTAATTAGTTAACATAATGTTAGCCCTCAAAGAACCTACTGTCCTATTTTTTTTATTTAACCTGCAGCAATTTCTGAAGGAAATTCAACTTGACATTGTTTAATAGATTTAAAGTACAGGAATACAAAGCAATAAAAATATGGCATGGAGTAAGCATGCTTAATCCATGAAGCAAGGAAAGAACATGTAACCTGACAGAATGTTGTTCTTCTACTATGTCTTGTTTAAGAACTAAGAAGCAACCTGATAAAACATGTTCCTAGCATACAATTTACATGATCCCTTTGCTTGTTCTCTCTCTGATGTTTCACGGGGCATATAATAATTAGCTTTGAGTAAAGTACATTTGCCTTAGCTAAATCTAATATTGAGCAAAATAGGATAAATAGGATAAATGGATGAAGTGTGGGAAAACTGTAACTATGTAGCATTTTATGTTAAACTAATGGCATGGGTGTAGAATGAATCATCAAGGTTTTTCATTCATCTTTAGTTCCCTCTAAATCTCTCTAAGGCCCTAATGACCATCATCATTATAATCATCAGTAAGAAATGCAGTCTTGTTAAAATGTAGTGTGCATTAAATTTATAGCTAGCATTAATTTATGAGCAAGGAATTTCAGGAGAAAGTTCACTTATGTTGCTTAGCATTTTTCTTTGCAAAGTCCACAGGCAGGGAAGCAGCTCTGTGTTATTTGAAAAGAAAATTTTAAATTAAAATAGTTATTGATCTAAAATATTGTTGTTAACCAGCACCTATCTGTAGCTCTTAATAGAAGAATTTGTATACTAGTTTTCATTCTGCTGTAAGAGGTTCAAAGTAAGAGGCTGAATCTTTAATACAACATTAAAATCCAAAAAGGGGCATGCTTAAGTGCTTCATTAATACAGGTCCTGGTTGCATTATGGGCATCAGGTGGAATTTCTTCAGCTTCTCAAGGAACACAGTACAGCAATGAACCACTAAATACCATACCCCCAGGCATCTTCATGCTATTATTATTATTATATTCCTCATGAATTGGATATTTTATTTAGTAGCTTTAGAGTGATGTGTTATAGCTGTCAGTGGTAAAATATTTTAAACATTTTAAAAATATTTTCTTCCTTTAAAGGATGTAATATAGAATAATTATTACTTTTATAAAGTATTCCTAACCCCTTTTTGTATGGTTTTTCCTATATTAATTTACCAGAATGGGAAATACCCATGAAGCAATGTACTTTAGTGCAGTTTACAACCATGGCCCAGCTGAGGTTACTATGGACAATTGTGTCAGACATCAAGGAGCCCTTGGTACTGAAGGGAGAGAAGGAGATCACTCTCCCCTTATCCTCCCTGACTGACCCACACTTGATGAAGCAGCAGCAATACAGTAACTGAGGTTCTTGGATCTTTCTGTAGTCAATGTGTGTTGCACAAGTAGAACCCTGCCATTTGGGGGACTCTTCTGCATCATGGACTTCAAACTGAGAGACTGCAAAAGAAGAGCTGTGATCATTCTCCATACTGAAGCACAGTTATTGTGATTCAAATCTTTTTGGTCTAACACACTTTATAATGGAAAAAACACTAAAAGCTATGTCTCAAATAACCACAATTACCGTAAGGTAGTAGAGTAAGTAACCATTTTATTTTAATTGAACACTGTTGTGTTAATGAACTTCTGTTGCTCATGTTTGGGAAGAAAAGGTAGTACTCCACAGGAAACAAATAACCATACGCTATTGATCTGTAATCGTGGTTAGATCCATAGCTGGCCATGGTGGACTTACTGATGAGCTTAGAATGGCTGTGCATTGTCCCTTTTACCAAGCATGAAGGAGACATAAAGATGCTTCAATTAAGCAGGACTTGAAATCTTTGGAGTGGGAGAAGAAACACGGCCACAAATCTGCCCAAATGAGCTTTCGATTAAAAGAGTGCTTTTTATTGGCACAAAGAATTTCAGTGTTCAGATGAACCAGTCTACACAAATTAGAGCAGCCTGTTTGCAGCTGACAAAGTAAGATGAGAACTGAGAATATGTGCACTCTGTGAGTTGTAACAGATTACTGGGAGGTATTATAGCCAGTGTTATTGATGTCAGAAGCAGCTAAAAGTTTGTGATGCAAATTTGAGATAGATAGCTTTCTGTCAGCCTAAGACTAGATATAAAGTTTTATTGAACAAAGTGTAGTCCTGATGGCGAACTTCTCAGATGCAATCCCTCAGAACACACGAGAGCATTATAGGCACCGTGCTGAGACCACCGTACGTGTTAGAAGTAGGAGGATTAGATTAAGCTGACATATACTTAGTAAGATGCTGTTAAGCCTTTAGAAGTCTTTAACATAAATTTGACCATTTCTTTCTTATTCTCATTTACATACCCATATTAATATAAACATGTCAGGATGATTTGCCATACCATCCAGTCGACCAGATTATACCTCAGTATAGGAATGATGCATGGCCATAATTCACACCATAATGATTTCACAAACCTTGTTCACATGTTATGTGCAAATACTTTTAAATATTTAATAGGAAGGGGATGAGGTCTTGCATTCACTAAAGCACCATTTAACATAATTCATTTTTTAATGATATAGAAAAATTAAGGAGAAAACACAACTAGGTAGAAGAAAATATGGATACCGAATGTAATTCGGTAACAGAATAATAATAAATAAATCATCAATTAAAAATGTAACTCTACTCTGAAAAATAGCTCTTAGGAATGAAAGACATTTTGGACTTCTTTATTTATGAAGCATCAGTGGTAGTAAACTTGTTTCATTTTCAAGAAAAAAATATATATATATATTGCCTAATAGTCCATAGGATCGCAAAGGAAGAAAGAGAAAAATGAGATTTGTCACACTTATCTGGGATGTAGAATATTCTTTTCCAATGAGGAATTAATTATTTATAAAGTAGAACAGCTTATCACAGCAGTGACTGAGAGCGCGCTCTGGAAGAATAACCAGTTCTTTAGCCAGAATAGCCAGCTCCAGGGCACACCCTGGAGTGTGGGACAATGCAGTTCAAGTCCAAAGTTGAAGTTTGGCTTCCCACATCACAAGCGAGTGTCCTACCTACCATACCATTTGCTGTTCTAGGGTATGTGTATGTCTCGTCCTAATATTCATCCTTGTCAAAACTACTATGTACATTTCTGTGATAGGTTTTAATTTCAACAAAACACTGCTTTCTGATTTTTTTTAATTCCTGTTACAGCAGAAACAGTTAACACTGTTGCTGTAACTTCAGGCATAATTTGTCATTGCAACTGAAATTTAGGTAACAGATTTGTGGATTATATGAGGTGAGTCAGAATGAACCCTCTCCTATAACTGACAGTGCTGACAGCAGTAAAGAGCAAGTTAAAAACTTTTTGTGAATGTGAAGTAAAAGGTGATATATCTGTGAATACAAACAAGGGGTGCATCCTGATGAGCACACACTTGCAGTTTTCAGAGCCTCAAAGCAGTTTGAGGCAGTGCAAACCACACACAGTGCATGTGCACCCATTTGCTGTGCTGCTAATTTACGGTATAGTGGGGGTTTTTGACACTGGGAGTCACCAGTAACAAAACAAAAAATGCCACTGAAAAAAGGCCATGGTGTGGCTGCTGGCCAGACTCCAAGTGGCTGGCTCAGTGGTTATTCTTTTGGGACCAGCACAGGTGGTAGCCCCAGCCTTCCATACCCAACCTGGATCAGTTTGGTTCATGCTGGAGCATGTGTGCAGGGGTGTGCCTGGAGACATATAGCAGTGGCACAAATATGTGCCACTGCTATTTGTCTCGCAGGAAATGTGCCCCTGCATATGTGCACTCATTGGGACATGCCCAAGGAAGCTTTCTATGGAATACCAAAGTATAATTATTACCTGCTCACTTTATAGAGTAAATTACTTGTTAAACTGAGGTTGTGTGTAAATTGCCTATACTTTTCATAGTAGAGTGTGTGCGTATACACACATATATATACACACACACACACCCCTTTTTAACATACAACTATTCTGCAAGAGAAGAAAATGAAAAAAGGAGCAAGGTTGATTTATCAAAAAAACACTTTGGCAGCAGTTTGCTCTCTTTAGAAATCATGTATTTGACTAGCTGTTTTGAAATTAGAGGAGAATTAAGACAAACGGACCATTAAATTATTGGGATATTAAAATAGTAGCAAGTATTGTGACGTAGCTTGTCATACTTTGCCAAGCTATCTGTTCTGAAGCACCCAAAAGGAGATCAAAATAATCCCACTTCCTACTTCCTGTTAAAGAATTTTTTTAATGTATCCATTCAAGGAAATCAGATTAATAAATTAGCAAATAGTATTTTATTATATTTCTATATTCACTTCTACTGTGACCTATAAAAATAGGTACAATATATTGCTTTTAAATAAATGATTTTCTGTCAGATTAGGTAAAAATGTATTGAATTTATTTAGATACTATAATATCTGAGCAAATTTTCCTGATGCCAGCTCAGGGGATACAAGTTTTAAATAGTTGGTAGATGATACAGGATTTAGAGTATTCCTGCTGTATAGGACAAAGAAAATTGGGAAAACATTGAACAAATATATGTAAGAGGTTTTCCAAGACCATGTCTACATTGGGACATTCCGGAAAGTTTAGCCAAATGAAGGAGGGAGCATAAAGTACACTAGTTAAAACACATTAACTGATGTCTGAACAATATCATTCAGAAGTATACTGGCTTTAGTTCATTTTGTAAAATGTCCTGATAATTCATTTTTTTAATTAAGTTAAAACCACTTCTGAAAGAGTTTAATGATCTTTAACTAATACACATTAAATATACAGTAATTTAATTTGACTTAACTTTCCTGAGTGTCCCCTCTATTCAACATTTTTCTTACCTGAGTAAGCTCTGTTGACTCAATAGACCTGGAGGCAGTGGCGATGCATAGAGGATGCATGGGGCTGCATGTGCACCCTCTGAGAGGGCTGTTTCACCCCCCTGACAGGCTGTGCTCCCTGCTTAGGTGATGGACAGGGAGGGCAGGCGGGAGCGCCGGTGCCCCCCGTGCGAGCACTGGCCGGGGAGTGGGAGTGCCAGATGAAGCACTGTGGCCACTTCTGAGAGCACCGTGGCTACTTCCTGGTTGGCAAGATTGGCTGCCAGGAAGATTGCCTTCCCCCTCCCAGTCGCTGACTGGTTGCTGGGGGGGCACGTGCCCCCCCTGACTAAGGCGGCACTAGTCACCCATGCCTGGAGGACTATTCATATAAGTAAAACTGAGCAGGTGCATGTTGTGACTTCTTTGGAGTCAAAAGCAGAAGTCCCGTTAACTGCAATGTGAGCAGATTTTCAGCCTAGGACCACAGTCATTTAAATAGGACTGGACAAAACTCTCAAATTCATGTTACTGGTAGGGAGCAAGGTATTTGGGCAAATTGGTCTGATTTGTCTTTTTCATATAGAGTTTTTCTGGTCCATACACAAAAATTCTGTGTCAGTCATAGCTGCACACCTGTTGTTTGCGCTAATGTGTAGAACCCTCAAAGGGATAGCCTTCCATCTTCAGCTCCCTCTATGCAAAAATGAAGTTTATTTCCTACCTATGGGGACTTTTTTACCATCTTGTACCATCTACAGTTTTCCCAGATCCTGATGAAGGGACTTTGATCGTGAAAGCTTGCAGAAAAGGACAATTGTCTTGGTATTTTCCAGTTGGTCTAATAAAAGGTATCATTTTGGAACCAAGAGTTCTAGTTTTTTCTATGTCTAGAACCCTCAAAGAAATTCATCCTCTTGTTAATAATATCGGTATATTTACTTGAACTTGGTCCACTGGCTGGCACTACATCTGAAAGGGACCTGGGGGTGACATTCGACCAGAAAATGAATATGAACCAACAGTGTGATGAAGTTGCTGGCAGGGCAAATAGAACTCTGGTGTGCATCAGACAGTGTGTTGCCAACAGATGCAGAGAGGTTCTCCTTCCCCTCTATTTGACACTAGTGAGGCCACAGCTGGAGTACTGTGTCCAGTTCTGGGCACCACACTTCAGGAAGGTTGTGGAAAACTCAAGAGGGTACAGAGAAGAGCCACCCATATGATTAGGGGCCTGGAGGATAGGCTGTGTAAGGAGAGACTCCGGGAATTGTGTCTGTTCTGTTTGAGTAAGAGAAGACAGAGGTGACTTGATAGCTGCCAACAAGTATGTCAGGGATGAACACCAAGATCTAGGGGAGCAACTCTTCAGGAAGGCAGCACTTGGGAGGATGAGGACCAATGGGCACAAGATAATGGAGGAAAAATTTAGGCTGGACATAAGGAAAAACTTATTTTCCACAGAACTAACTAAAAACTGGAACATGCTCCCAGATTCTGCAGTAGCCATCCTGGGAGGTGTTCAAGAGTGCGCTGGACAAGCACCTTGTTGAGCTCATTTGAACCCAATAACCTCCTACGCATGGCAGGGGACCACACTTGATGATCTTACAGGTCCCTTCTGGTCCTTTGATTCTATGATTCTATGAACTGTGTACTGCAGTCTAAACATTATTTAATCTGTTTTAAAGTACTTAACAAATTAAATATTACTTCAGTAACTGAAAAATTATAATGAAAATAAGACTTCCAAATACGTGTGTCAGTACATCTTTGAAGTATTAAGAAAAAAATCCTTAAATCATCTAGAGGAAGGGGGTGAGGGGATAAATTTTAGTATCTGAAATACAAACAATGAACTGGGAAAAGGTTGTACCCTGTTCTTAGCAAACTGAGACTCATAGTAGATAAACATTACACTGTGTGAAGACCTAAAAAAATTAATAAATCATAAAGTTCAACCACAAGACTAGTTTACAGGTTATTCAGGCAACCTTGGTTTTTACTCTGATATCTTAAAAAATCCTATTATCATAGGAAAAGAGAATGTGGTGTTTCACCCCTCTCTTTTGTCAGAAAGAAGGTTGAAGTAGGAAAAATTATAAAGCTATAAACTTAACCATGAGCAAAAATAATACCTTGCATTGAGCTTGCATGGCTCTTGAGATGTTTGGGTCTATAAGAATTTTCCCAAATCTTTATACACACCTGGGCTACGGACAGATATTACACATAAACTGGTTTAAGTGATCAGAAACTGGTTTAAACCTGTAACAGAATAGACATTCACTCCACATAAACCAGTTTGAAAGTGCCTGAAACCAGTTTGAAAGAAACCTGATTGAATGTAGTATCAGACTTAACTGATTTGGGTCAAACCGGTTTATACAATATCTGTCCCAGACCCCTTCCTGGTTTAAGTTAAATCAGAGTCCCCCAGCATCCCAGCATGCTCTCTGTGCTGGGTGGGGCTCTCTTCTCCAGAGAACTGAGCTGGCTCCTCCCCCTCTGCTCCCTTGCTGGAGCTCTGGCAGAAACTTGCAGGCACAGCAGCGTCTGCCTGGCTTCTCCTGCCCCCCCGCCTCGCTGCTCACTGCTCAAGCAGGGGTCCCCACGCTTCCTCCTTCCCACAGTACGGACCATAGCCATCATGTGGTGTGCTAGCTAATGCTGAGAGGTATCTGTGTAAGGCAGACAGGATAAAGGCAGATAGGAAAATGTCCACTTAGGGCTTTTTGGAGCTAATCAACAGGTAGCTGGTAATGTCTGTCCAGTCCTTCCTTGGAAAAAGCTGTTTAAGAAGAGCTTGAACTAATGAGAGAGGCTTTGTTTTCTGACGGGGTGCTAAATGCTGATAACAGAGCTAATTAATGCTCTGTTATCAACAGCGAGGGAGGGGAAACCCCACCCTAATCAGAGCATCCTGCTGGGGCCTGGCCACACCACCCCTCAGCTCAGCAGTGTGGAAGGGAAAAGAGGGCTGCTCTAGCACCCCTCACACACACACACACACACACACATACATACACATACACACACACTTCTAGCCTGAGCCACTGCAGGCATGTGTTTGAATTTCCTCAGTCCAGAGGGGATGACTATTCAGTTATAAACCAGTACAACCTAGCCAGATTAGACTCATCTGCAAAGATTGAATCAATTCAGGCTCAGGCTTTTTGAATGTCTGTCCCTAGACTAGGACTTGTAGTACATATTCCTGTGACTATAATAATTGCAGTGCTAATTTTTATTGGGAATTTTAGCAAATATTCTGAAAATCTGAGATATTTGAAGGAGAAGGCCAATACCTTATAGAGAAGAAAAATAAAGGAACAGTTTTTCCACCCACAGATATAAAATCAACCCCATATGGGTATTTCATGGCTTGCTGAAAATATTCAGGGTCCAACGTTAATGTTTATTTGTGCTAAAGAACCTGTTTTCTTGTTTGTTTTTCATTAGTGTCTACAGATCTTAATCAAGATAAGTATACTCTTATGTTAGGCCCTACACAAAACAATAATTTATCTTAAGATATGGTCCCAGCCTTTAAGGCTAAGGACAGACAGTCAAAACGCCTAAGGGTGAATCAATTTAATCTTTGCAGGTTAGGCTAAGCTGCATAGATTGAACCAATAAGCAAGTGAACAGACATTCAGTTTTGATTCCAGAAGTGCAGTCACATGCCTGCAGTGGCCCAGGCCTGAAGCTCGAGGGTGCTAGAGCACACCTCTCTGCTCTGCTAGAGTAAACAGCTTGGACCAAGGCTAGCCTGCCCACCCTGCAGAGGGCAGGGGGATTGTGGAGGAGGTGCAAAGCATCCTGAGATGCTAGGGGACTGTGATTTAACTTGAATTTAGAGGGGATCTGGGACAGAAGTTCAGTAAACCAGTGTAACCTAAATCAGTTGAGTCTGATACTACATCCATCCAGGTTTATCTTAAACTGATTTCGGCCATTTTGAAAGCAGATTATGTGCACTGAACTTCTGTTGTATTGCAGATCTGAACCGGTTTCCTATCAGTTATACTGCTTAATGTGTAACTTCTGTCCCTAGCTCAAGTGGTTATAGTCTAAATACACAACAGAAGTACAGACTGAGGGAAATAATCAATGTTACCAGTAGAATAAGCAGAGTAATGTTCCGGAAATGTTGTGTTGCTTTCACTTTGTAGAGGGGGAAAAAGAAGAAAGATACAGAAGATAGTAGGAATCCATAGAGTCAAGAGAATGAGGTTAGGCCACCAGGAATGGGACTGTGGTGTAAAGGAAGAGGAAGATGTCAGAATAAACTCAACACCATACACCAGATCTAAACTGAAAATGGTCAATTGAGGGATGTTACCAATGTGCAGGGGTTTTATGCTTTGTGCTGCTCCAAATATTTCTGCCAACATAGTCTGTCTTTGCTCTCAGATTGACTTTATATTGCCTGCTGCTGTTTGTACCATCCATAAGTCTGTAGTAGGCATGGGCAGGTGAACATTTTTGGGAGGGGAGAGGAGGACAAGAATTTACTGTGGTTTGGTTGAATCCAACAGGCCATGGCACATCTAGTGCATGCCTTTATACAGGAGCCACATGTGCCAGAACCATGCATCCCAGTCCTATGCAAAGGTGTGTTAGCGGGCCATGCTGGGCAGGGTCAGGTTGGATCCAGCCAGGCCTGTTCTCTCCGCACAGGCTGTGGGTGCAGCAGTGCTGCCGCCAGCACCAGCTGGCTGGCCCTGCAAGGGGTGGACATATGGCGGCCCCCCACAAATCATTCTTCCCCCCACACCCCACACCACCCCCACACACCCTCTGCCATTCCCCACACTCCCCCACCACTCCCCACATGCACAAACCCCCCAGAAACCACACAGTCCCCCCATTCCTGCTTACCTGGCACAGCACCTGGGGCCAGGTCCTGCTGCTGCCTTGCCCCAGTTCTGTTTGCCCTGCACGCAAAGGGTGCATGCTGGGGTAACAGAAGCACCGTAGAGATGATTTGGCCGGATACCAGAGCATCCCTGGAGGATCCACTGCTGATTTGCCTCAGGGCACAATCTGCTTTTTTTCTGCAGGTTATTTTTTGATACCTGAATTTCCAAATATGCAACATGGGGAACATTTTTTTGTTCCCAGCATGCCTCTTGCGGCATCTCAAACTGTTTTGAGATGCTGCAAGAGGCACATGCGGGCTCACCTGGATGCGCCCAATAGAATCAAATCTTGAGATTCTGGTAGCAGTGCCCTCCAGCCTGTCTTGCTGATCCATGCAAGTTGCCTCTCAGTAGATGTGGCAACACTGCTTCCAATTTAGGACCGTGATGGGCTAACTGATATTGTCATTCCTCTCTCTTCTTAGGAGACATATTAAGAATTACAAGGATGAGAAATATCAGTCCTATAGCTATTCTGAAAATAATAGAGTTAACTTTTCAAAACAGTATGTATAAACTCTAATACATAGCTAATCATACTTAAAAGTTAATGTGCCTTAATGCACATTAGCATGTTTACATGTAGCACATCTACATGTAGATGTGCACCTAAATCACCTTAATGTGCCTTAAGCAAGGGCACATTAAGTTTAGGTGTATGTAAAAACACATGTAGACACACCCATTATGATGTACCATGCCCCAGATTTGGTCTGATGCGCCTTTAAAACGCACTCCAAGGATGCTGTCCCACCTTCAAAGGTGTCCTTGAGTCCCAAAACCCTCTCTGCTGTTTGACTACTGAGACTAAAATGCTACAAAGGTCATTTCCCTGACTGATGGCACCTCACCTTTACCCACCTCACCTAGGTCTTGCCAGCTCTTAGTAGAGGGGATTGCCAGCTAGAAGAATGCCACCGTTGTCTCTGGGTGAATTTAGGATTTTGAAAAGGGGGTGTGGCACTGTACTTGGTCCCAGCAGAGTCACCAATTGCTGGCACTAGAGTTATGACCCAGCCCTGATACCTTGTTCTGGGTGTACCCAAACCCTCAGACTGACCACAACTTCTTCCTTTCGATAATAGGCAAATTTTATTGATACACAGTGATAAAAAAATAAGTGTAATCCAAGCAAAGCAAGCAAGATGATTACAGAATACAATACTAATTATATTCCAGTCCCAAGGGGTTCACAAGGAAAGCAGTGTGTCTGGCCAGTATGTGAGTGCCACCTTGTGGTTCTTTGCTTGAATGTCAGACATCAGCAGCCTGAGGGTTAAGGACTGATGCCCCCCTGCCCCCTCGTGTGGTGGGTGAGATGGGCTGGTGTGCCCTCTGCCCATTGTGGCCTCAGGATTTGCCCCTTAAAATCCTCCCTGCTGTTGTGAAAATCCCTTCTTTTGTTTTCTTTTTCTCCTATGACTCTTCATTTCTGGGTACCATTGATTGGTTTCCCTGTGGTCATCATACTGTCCATGTTCTGTTCTGTCAGCATATCTCCTTGTTTCTCAAATATCCTGCATGCATACTGTAGCAGGACACTAAGGTGCCTGCTACTGAGAAAGCCCGGAAGACTCCTCAGGTGCTGGTTGCCAGGGCATCGGGAGGCAGAAAACGACTCACACCTGCCAGCGGTCAGCTGGCTATAAGAGGCAAGACCTGGCTTTTATGAGGGGGGGAGCTGAGACCAGAGGCAGTTCCTGACCAGCATCTAAGACAGAAGGAGCTCCCTGCCAGCAGCCAGAGGGGCAGGAGCTCCTGTTACAGTGGTGCATTGGCCGGGAACCGGTAAGGCCGTGCACAAAAAGACGAACCCAAGGGCTAAAACAAATACAAAGTCGGTCGAGGCAGTGAGATTGGGGGCTTGAGGAGATAAGCCCAAATCAGCGATAAAACTGCTGTTAGAGATAACATAAGAGGAAGACGTTGGGTCAGGTTTAGGGGAAAAAAAAAAAAAGTGAGGTAGGATCATGGCAGAAACGGCAACTCTAGAAGGCAGGTGCCATGAAACCTTCACTTGGCAGTTGCGGGCAGACAAGGCAGAGGAAAGAGCTGCCTGTCTAGAGATAGAGTTAGGAGTGGTGAGATCACAGAAGGAGCAAACTGAGGCAAAAGTGGCCGCTTTAGAGCTGCGAGCACAACCTGGGAAGAAAGAAGGTGGGTTTAAGGAGATAAAGCGCCTGATGGTGGCCGAGGCGGAAAAAACTCAAGCACTGGAACGGCTCATGGCAGAGGAGGCCAAAAAGAGCAGACAGCGGGAGGAGAAATGGCAAGAGATGCAGAAAGAGATGGCTGAATGGAGGAGAGAGCCTCCAGAGCCCAGTAGGAACCAAGCAGGAGAACTAGACCAGGTGATGCAAAGGTTGGAGATATCGAAGAGCATCATAGGAACCCTCCAGGGAGAAATCCGTAGCCAAGCAGTAGAGATAAAGAACCTGTATGGGGACCTGGAAATCTGGCAAGAGCAGTGCGGCCGGGCTGAACGCCTGGTTGACGAGTTGAAGGAAAAGTTTAAAGGAAGACCAGACCCAGGTAGAAGAGACTGGGAAGGTGATAAAGAGGGAAATGGAGAAAATGAAAGAATACATGGCAGGTCACGAGGCGTTACAGGATCAGAAGCAGTCCCTCGAAATAGAGGTGAGAGACAGAACAAAGGAGTGTGAGGAGTGGCGGGCTCAATGGAGGTGAAACAGGATAAGGACCACCTCAAGAAAGAGATGCAGTCCCTGAGGGCCCTTTTAGAAGAGAGCACAGCCAGGGAGATGATGTTACAAGCAAACATCAGGCAGCAGCTGGCACTGGTCGCTCAGATGCGAAGAGAGAGACTGGCGGCAATAAGTTTACAGTTGGAGGAACATGCATCCAGGGCCAACAGGGAGTGTCAGGAGCAGTTGCAAGAGCTGGAAGTCTTGAAGGGAGTTGTGATGGAGACGGAGATATGGGTGGAGATGGCAAGGACCATATATCTAAAGGAACAGAAAGACCAAGAAACCCACAAGAATACTGGGATAGGAAGATTCCAGAAGAAAAGGGGAATAGAGCAGCAAGAAAAGGCTACAATGACAGAGGGACCTCTGGAGACCCGGGCAGCAACAATGGGGGAAGAGAGTATCCCCACAGTGATCAGGTACCTCGAACAAAAGTGGAGTCACTGGGCCAGCCAGTATGCAGAGGGACTGAACTGTTTGGGAAAAGATTTAGAAAGACTGGCCAGCAGATATGAGATGGGCGTACAGGTGGTACCAAAACAGGCACCCCAGAGCGAGGTAGGCAAGGGAAATAGGGCAGCTGTGCAAGACAGTGAGCAAGTGAGGGGGAGAAGCAAGAATGGTGACCTAAGCTGCCCTGGCCCCACTTAAAGTGGGGGACAGCTAAAACAAGAAGGCCAAAGACTGAGGAGGGCACGGGCCTCTGATAGGACAGGTGCAGCTTCCAAGAGAGAGGGAGAGGCAGTAGCTCCGAGTAAGAGAGACCTCCAAAGGCTTGAAATGGATAGGAGAGGCCAAAACCCTGGGGAACTCAAGGGGGGAGGAGAAAGACGGCTCAGGCCCCACCCTAAGGAGGAGATATCCATCCCTGCACAACAGCAGAGACTGGACTGGACACCGGCTGCAGGCCAACCTAAGGAGGCAGAGGGACCCTCAGCGCTAAAGGTAATCCGGCTGGAGGAAGATCAAAGGGGAGGAAGGAGGCCATATGTTTATGAGAGTAACCTCCCGGGGCAAGTTAAATGGTGGACCCTGAAAAAAATAGTTGAAGCCAGAGTCGGGGGAGTAGCCTTTGTAAAGGTGTATACAGGGCCTGGTGGAAGATCCACGGGCCAGGGAAAAATAGAGTTTTGGAGGGAGGAAGAGGCCCGGAGAGCACTTACGGTGCAGTGGGAGCTTTGGGGAAAGCTCAGGGACTGGCAGGAAACTAAGGAGAGGAGGGATTTGCTACAAGGAACCAAAAGAAGAGGAGATCTGGGACCCATGAGGGGGAAAAGAGAGAGGCCTGAAGTGCACCCTACCAGGGATGGCTAATGTGGGGGACTACCTGTGGCGGGGTAACTCCCAATAAATCCCACATGGTGTGCCCTGGGTAAAAGGCGAGGAGGAGGCACCTGAAAACCTCTGCCTCCAGCAATTTGAGTTGTCGGGTGCCAGAAGAAAGGCCGATGAAAACCACAGCGGGACGCAACACCTAGGAAGATCTCCCTCGGTGAGTTGAAATCTTAAGCGGGGAGGTGTGTAGCAGGACACTAAGGTGCCTGCTACTGAGAGAGCCTGGAAGACTCCTCAGGTGCTGGTTGCCAGGGCAACGGGAGGCAGAAAACAACTCACACCTGCCAGCGGTCAGCTGGCTATAAGGGGCAAGACCTGGCTCTTACGAGGTGGGGAAGCTGACATCAGAGTTAGTTCCTGACCGGCATCTAAGACAGAAGGAGCTCCGAGAGAGAGAGAGAGAGAGAGAGAGAGAGAGAAAGAAAGAGAGAGAGAGAGAGAGAGAGAGAGAGAGAGAGAGAGAAGCCTGACTGCAGGTACTGCTTGCAGAGTAAAGGGTAGCAGCTCCAAGATGTCTGAGCAATGTTGGTACAGCCAGGTGGCTTAGGTTTGAGTTGTAGCCAAGAGGCTTGAGTTTATGTTGCGGTTTGTTTAACATCGGTGGTTTGGGTGAGGCTATAAGGGGATGGAGGAGGCCTCATAGGGGGCTCAGGGTAGAGTGAGGACCCCAGCCCCAGTGAGGGCGCAAAGTTCGGTGGTACAGACCCCAGCTCCAAAGAAGAGCCCGGTGAGAAGGGCAGCCTTGCAGGGGGAAGAGCCCGGTGAGAAGGGTGGCGTATAGAGAAGGCCCGCAAGGCCTAGACATGCCAGACACCCGGAGCAGGAGAACTGTGGCCAAGTGGAGGAGAGGTAGCCTCCCTACAAAAACACTTATCAGCAGAGTCGTGGCGGGCGAGAATAGGAGGGTGCAAGTCCGAAGCTTAGCACAGTAGAGGCGGCGGCAAGGGCTAGCACGGCGACCCTGCCGTCCCTCCTGTTACACATACATCTTAATTTGGTCACTTACCGGTGTCTTAATTTCAGCATGCCCAGCTTCCTAATTTGATCATTTCACCAAAACTGGAAATTCCAGGGGTTTTGCAACTGGTCACTGTGACCTAATGCCAATGCTGTAGGTTCCCTTATCTTTGTTATGGAACACTGTGGTACATGTTTTCAGTTTCCCCAATTTGTTTGTCTGCTAGCTTCCAACAGGAAGGCTGAGAACGTGAAACCTTGTCACAAAGAGGCTTTTAGACACTAATTAACCCTTGCCATTCTCCTGGACTATTGTTCTAAATGCAATATCTACTCTACCTACAAGCCAATGCTTAAAAGCAAATCTCTAAATATAATTTCCTAGCCATCAGGGGCGTGCAGATGGTGTGGGGTATCATTGCATATGACACAACGTATATTTCTCTTTAGGTAAAAAGAAAGCTTTACTAATATACTAGGGTTGTAAAATTATATTTTTCAGTTTAAGATTGAAGCAAAAACAAATACAAATTTATTGGAATGGAATATGCATTAATTTGCTGTATCATACATTAAGTATTAGAAACAAAAACTAAGCAAAAATAATCAAAATATGTTGTTTCTTTAGTTCTGTAGTTATTAGAATTAAATGTACATCTCTTTTGGATTCATAAAACAAAATCATGCCTTCTTGAACATCTTGACAGTACATCCATAGCATGTTATTTCTACAACTGAATTTGTGTTCACCTGAGTTAATGTTTCCACACGAGTTAATGTTTTTAGCTAAAGTTAAAAACAGTCTGCAGGGCTGTGAAATAGTAGCTACTTTACCAGGAACAGCCAACAAACAGCAGAATTGCAGAAGAAAGAATAGCTTTACTAGGGGAACATTAAGACCATTAAAAAAAGAGAGAGGGTTGGTAACACCTGTGGAACAAAGAGTTAAGAAGGAATCAGATGGATTATAAAGAGCCACAAAGTCAAGTGAATCCCTCACTGCTGCCTGAATAGAAATGCTGCTTCCACTGCAAGGTAGCGGGCACATCTACATGAGATGTTTACTGTGGAGCTGTCTTATTAGCTCTGCAGTAAAGTCTCAGTATCTACACATGCAGCCCTATTAGGTCACGAGAAACTAATTAATGCTGCCAGAGGAAACTGATTAACTCCACCACCATCCTACAGCAGCATTGTTTAGTGTGCAGCAACAAATATGTAGATGCTGACAGGGCTGGCTGGGGCATGAGGGTGGTTCAATGTGAGGGCTGCCTGCCAGCTAGTCCCACACTGGATCACCCTTGTGCCCCAGCCAGCCCCTCTACAGCATCTTGAGCCAGGGCAGAGCAGCCCCCAGCTGGCAGGCTGACTCCCCGGGGCTCTCTGCCAGCTGGGGCTGCTCCGACCTAGCTCAGCATGCTGCAGTCCCATGCACACATGAAGATGCTGCACCCGGGAGCAATAAACTCTAGTGCAATACATGCCAGCATATATTGCATCGCATTAATTTCACATGTAGACGCGCCCAGTGTGTTTTAAACTTCGGGTGGACCAGGAACCAGAAGGTAATGCAACTGCACCACTGCACACCCCTGACCTCTGCCATTGCCTTTATCTGATCATCTGTTCAAAAATCTTGTACCCCCCTTTTCTGTAGAAGAGGCCTGCCTGTGTGGTCAGATGCTATGGAATCATACTGAGCACTGACTCTAAATAAGTGCTAAAAGATAACAAAGAGATTTATTATAAAAACAAGAGCAGTCATAAGAAATCAATAACCATATGTTGAGATACAGACAGAGATATAAGAATAAACACACAAAAGGAAATATCAGAACATCAATTTGATGTTACCCTGCATCTTAAACTTAAAAATGTAGCTTCTGCTCAGCTCAACAGGCTAGAAAACAGCTGCTGCCTCCAACCTTCCTGTCAGGGCTTCCTACAAATTCTCCTGTCAGCCTATTTCACTTTGGCTGAAAACAGAGGATGAGTTTGTCTCAGTGCTGATTGTCTTGGGCTTTTACTAGCATCAAAACAGTCCTTTACATATGCAGCATGAGTGGCAATTAACTCAAATTAGCCCCAGTTGTTATCTTGGTACTTCACAGGTGAAACAATGGGCTTGTACTATAAGGTTAATGTACTACTATAACATACAAACATACATTTATATCAAATACTGCAAAGCATATAAACATAAGGTTTGTAAGGTTAAATACAGCTTGATTCTGCCTATAGGTAGAGGCCACATACACCATAGCAGTAAAAGGAATTCAGAATAACTTGCATGACATTGCTTGAACATCTGAAAATATTGTGGGTGTCTGGCACATGTATTATTTGTTCATTTGCAATCAATTGTACATCTCATAATATAAAACACGTATACAAGCACACATAGCTATAGACCTAGCCTCAGATCCAGATAGCCTAATGTTTCCAAGTTACTAACATTCAAACAGTAAAACATAGTTTGTGGGGGGAAGGGGAGAAATAAGTATTGGGAAGGCTTGAAAGGGAACCTCATGGTGCCATACCTTTAGTGCAACAGCAAGAAATTTCTGGGGCTTTGCCACTTCCTAGTCATCCACCAGTAGGAGGAGTAGTGTCAAGGGATTCAGGAATTCTAGCAGTGGAGGTGATGGGCAAAGGACAAGAAGTGGTGTTTATCCTGACTGTTATCTTCCAGATTACACCCCTGGTTTTAGATCTCAGCTCATGGAATTAAAAAAACTAAAACTGTTTTCCTCTGGCAATGAGGTCCTAATCAGTTAAATATTCCAAAAAGAAAAAGAGTTACTGAGGATTCCTAGAAGAACATGGGAGTTTATTTGAAAATGTCATTGCTCCTACATAGCACTTCCCATCACACACCTGTAAATTGCTTTACAAACTTTAATAAATTAAACCTTGCAACACTCTTGTGAGGCAGGAAAATATTGCTTTCATTTTACAGATGAGGAAGGTGAGACTAGAGGTTATGACTTAACCAAGATCATAGAGGAAGTCTGAAAGGCAGCCACAGACATAGGTTTGCTGTCAATTGTACATCCCATTGAATGCATGTACACTCATTAAATTTAATGACTTTGTGCATGTGCAGCAGTTGATGGCATGTTCAAAACTCATCTCCTAATTCTCCCCAGACCCCTGCCTCAGTCACAATAGTCACACAAGTCAGAAAGGAAAAGTTCTGTCATATTATTAGATCTCTTGACCAGTGCAAAATCATTCCCTACATTTCCTACTGCTAAGCTTCAGGAGGAGGGAGGGTCAGAGTCCAGAGTTGCAGCTTCCTCTTCCTGTCCAAAAAGCATTACACACACAGCTTAACACATCTCACTGGCAGTACATTTTTCCTGATACTAATTTTTTATTTTTCTGATTTTATTCCTTTAGTCCTAAATATAATCCACCCAAAAGTTCTCTACTCTTGCACTCAAGTACTCCCCTTCAGTCCCATGTTCAAATCATTTTAGGCCGTTACCAAGTTCTTTCTTGTCTCCATACCTATTCACATACACACATACACTCACACACCCTAATCTTCTGTGTTGTTCTTTGACCTGATTCCAGCAAGTCAGGATGCTTTTGATAATGTGTTGTCCAGAACTGAATGCAATACTTGCTATATTTCATATTAAGGGACAGTTTAATATGTGAAGATAGGAGTGTGTTTTACCTGATCAGTTTTGCCTTCACCAAGAAGTGATGAAGAAATGAGGAAATATGTGCTGCTTTGAATAAAGTATATAATTTGGCCAAACAAAATATTTTTAAAGTATCAGATTGCTGTCTGAAATAGACTATGAAAACTGAGCTTGGTTTTCTACCAAACCCTATTAATTTAGGCTAAATGGAAAATCTGGGGAACTGTTGCCAAATCTAAAGAGGAGGAAATTTCACTTTTAATTTCTTGAGTTTCCTGTTAAGAAAACAAAGAATTTGCCAAGTATAATAGTTCAAGCAGCAGATCTCTGCTGCCGTTCCAAAAAAATAAATAAATAATAACTGGCTAAATTAGTACTTGGGGAAATGAATCCGATTATAATAAATGTAAGCAATTAGGAAACACTGACTTGATTCATTGTGGTGTTTTGAAATGACATTTTAAAAGGGTGAAAGTAGCTAAATTTGGGTTTGTGCCACAGAAGTGGCTTAGGAATCCTGCTATTACTGCCCAAAGTGTCCAATCAAGAAACCTTATATATTAAATGGCTGTTAACATGCTGGCAGTTGAAATTTTTTTACACCAGTTTTCAAGGTTGTACTGTTATTACATCTACTATAAGTCATTTTGTAGCATATTTTTAGCAAAGGCTCTCGCATAGAATTATGGAGAGATAATTGTTCAAATTCATTTTTATGTTTGCCACCATTAATTTTGGCAAATTCTTTTAAAAGTCATATTGCCATATAACTAAATATTTTAATGAATGTGTTTTTTTTGCCTATAATGCAATTGGAAACTATAGGCCCATGAGTCTTACCTCAGTCCTAGGGAAGCTTTTTGAAAGAATTATCCTGGCACATGTCCAGGAAGGGCCAGCGAGGGAAGTTATGCTCAGGGGCAACCAGCATGGGTTCATTAGGGACAAGTCTTGTCAAACCAACCTGGTGGCCTTCTATGACCAGGTCACCAAGTCCTTGGATGCAGGTGTCGCAGTGGATATAGTCTTTCTGGACTTCAGGAAGGCCTTCAACACGGTCTCTCACCCCATTCTCAGTAAGAAACTAGGCGACAGTGGTGTTGATGCCTACATGGTCAGATGGGTCACTAACTGGCTGGAGGGCCTCACCCAGAGGGAGGTGGTGGATGGGTCTTATTCGACCTGGCAGGATGTGGGCAGTGGGGTTCTCTAGAGCTCGGTCCTCGGGCCCACACTGTTCAACATCTTCATCAGTGACTTGTGCGAGGGGGTAGAAAGCACCCTGTTCCAGTTCGCAGATGACGCTAAGATGTGGGGTGAAGTGAGCAAGCTAGTAGGAAGGAACAAGCTGTAAGCAGATCTAGATAGGTTACAGGGGTGGGCCAAAGAGAACAGGATGGGGTTCAACACTGACAAGTGTAGGGTAATGCACCTGGGGAGGAAGAACCAGCGGCACACCTACAGGCTGGAGAACTCCCTTCTCGCCAGTGTTGAGACAGAAAAGGATCTTGGAGTCATCATTGATGCCACAATGAACATGGGCCGACAGTGTGGGGATGAGGTCAGGAAGGCCAACCATACCTCGTCGTGCATCCACAGATGCATCTCAAGCAGGTCCAAGGAGGTGATCCTCCCCCTCTATATGACACTAGTCAGGCTGCAGCTGGAGTACTGTGTCCAGTTCTGGGCGCTGCACTTCAGGAGGGATGTGGCCAATATGGAAAGGGTCCAAAGGAGGGCCACCCGCATGATCGGGGGTCAGCAGGGCAAGCCCTATGAGGAGAGGCTGAGGGACCTGAACCTGTTCAGCCTCCAAAAGAGAAGGCTGAGAGGGGATCTAGTGGCAGTCTACAAACTAGTCAAGGGGGACCAGCAGGCATTGGGAGAGTCCCTGTTCCCCTGAGCAATCCCGGGAGTTACAAGAAACAACAGACACAAGCTAGTGGAGGGTAGTTTCAGGCTAGACATTAGCAGGCGCTACTTCACTGTCAGGGCGGCTATGACCTGGAACCAACTTCCAAAAGAAGTGGTGCTGGCTCCTACCCTGGGGGTCTTTAAAAGGAGGCTGGACGAACATCTGGCCAGGGCCGTTTGACCCCAGTACTCTTTCCTGCCATGGCAGGGGGTCAGACTAGATGATCTACTCAGGTCCCTTCCGACCCTACCAACTATGAAACTATGTTTTAAACTGGAACCATAGTGAGAACTCAACTTGTTCCAAGTAGACTAGCATACTAGCATGCATCACTGGAAAGTGAGGGAATGGCGAAGTCTTATATCATGAAAATCATATGTGTGCATGGCAGAGATTGGCTGGGAAGAGGTAGGGAGAAAGGCTCCTCAGCTTCTAATTGTTGTTATTTACAGAGTTCAGGCATAACTGTCTCTAGATCTTCCCTGACCAATGCTTTTCCAACCTCTTTTTGAACATCTCCGTAGATGGAAATCTGCCCTAGGCAGCTCTCCACTGTCTCACTGTTCTAACAGTTAAGTTTTTCCTGATATCCAATCTAAACCTATTTTTCTGCAACTTCAAGCCATTTATCTATGCTCTGCTCTCTGCAGTAAGAGAAGTCTTCTCCCTCTTCTTTATGACAACCCTTCAGATATTTGAAGATTGCTATAATGTCCCTTCTTAATTGCCATTTTTGAAAGCTAAACATCCCTATTTCCTTCAGCTTCTCCTCATATGACTTCCCTTCTTTGTCCTTTGTCATTTTTCTTGCCTGCTTCTGAATCCTCTCTGATGTATCCATGTCCATTTTAAAATGTGGAGCTCAAACTGCACACAGCACTCTAGATGTGGCCTAACCAGTCTGGGTTAAGTCTGGGTCACTATCACCTCCTGTGTCTTGTACCTAATGCTCTTATTGATGCAGCCCAAAATTGCATTTCGCTTTTCATTCAGCTGCATCACACTACAGACTTGCATTGAGTCTGTGATCCAGCAAGATCCCCAGATCCTTGTGCTGCCATCCAGCCAGTTGTCACCCATTTAGTATTTGTGGTTTTGTTTATTATTTTACAGGTGTAGCACCTGCATTTGTCAGCACTGAACTTCATTTGATATCTTTGTAGTAATATCAGTACCAAAAGTTGGCTGCTGTGTGAAAAGCTTATTTGAAATGGTATAAGGCTGCTTAAAATGTTGGGATAAAAACCTGCTCCTTTCTGCAATAAATAATAAGGAAATTACTTTGATGATAATCCTGAAAGTGTCTATGTCCATGTCCCCTAGAAAAAATAGATGCCTGGAAGTTACACAGATACATACTATGCGTACAGTAACTATGAGTTAGTCTAGCACTCTGCCAAGCTGGGACTAAGAGACTTTCTGTTAGTGCTGCACTAGCACAGCTCTAGTGTAAACACATAATTTAACCATTTAACTATCACAGCTCTAGTGTAAAAGCATTGTTTAACTGTTTCAAATTAGGACAGATAGTTGGTTAAGTTATCTGGGGTGTACAGAACTTTTTTCACCATTTAAAGCACTTTAGTGCCATGACTCAACAGAAGTGCATGGCTTTACAATACTTCAAGAATGAGTACAGTGCTTTAGATTAATCCTTGTTAAATGAGGTATTAAATTTGAAGCACTGTATTTTACAGCACTTTAGCAACCTACAGTGCTTTAAATAACTTCTATATGCTGTTCAAATTTCTGACCCGTGGAGAAGTCTCAGGAGGCAGCAGAGCATCCCCCGCCTCTGAGCTTGGAAAGTGCAGGGGGACTTTCCCTCCCACCACAACCAAACACTGCACTCCTGTCATGTTAAGAGTGCTGTAACTTTGTAGTGCTATAAAAAGTGCTCTAAATTTCAGCTCTGTAAAACATGCATGGAGCATTTCTGTATACACCCTCTATGTCTCTATGTATGCCTATATGGGTGTGTCCAGATGAGCCTGCACATGCCTCTTGCAGCATCTCAAACCCCTTTGAGATGCTGCAAAAGGCACATGCGGGAACAAAAAAACATTCCATGTGCTGCAAATTTGCAAGTGGGGGTGGGGGAACAAAATTAGACCCTTGGATATGGTCAAACAATACCCCAGGAGGAAAAAATGGGTCTCAGACCGTGCCCTGAGGCAACTGGAGGCTCAGTCCTCCACAGACATGCTCTGACAGCCTTCCAGAGCATCTCTGTGTTTGGCCCTTTCCCCAGTCCTGAAGCACGCTGCCTGCCCACGTGGGCTAGGCAATGATGCAAGCTGCAGGGACCTGGACCTGGCTTCTGCCAAGTAAGTAGCGGGTAGTGGGGCTGGAGGGGGAGGGGGGGACCTTTCCCAACTACCCACTCATTCTCCCTGCCCCTTGTTTGTTCCCCCCGCTCCCCGTTCTTTCTCCATGCTCCCCATTCTCCTCCTCCCCATTCATTCCCCCACCCCCCTTCATTCTCCCCACTCCCTGTTAGTTCCTCCCACCCCTCCATTTGTTCCCCCAGATACCTGCTCACTTTCCCAGCCCCTCCACACTCTCTGGCAGTAGCAGAGAAGGAGCAGGAGGCTGGAGAGAGCAGAGGAATGTCTCCAGCTCATTTCCAGGGGCTTGTCTTCAGCCTCCTGCTGGTCTCCTGAGGCTGGAGATGAGCAGGGGAATGACCAGGGGGCTGGAGAGAGCAGGAGGCTGGAGACAAGCCCCTGAAGACAAGCTGGAGACGTCCCCTGCTCTCTCCAGCCTTCTGCTTATTCTCTGCTACTACCGGTGAGTGTGGGGGAGGGGCTGGGGAGCTGGAGCAACAAACAGAGGAGCGGGGGAAATGAATGGGGAGCAGGAGAATGAACGGGGAGCTGGGGAAACCAACGGGGTGGGGGGAATGAGCCTTCTGCTCATTCTCCTATTCTCTTCAGCATCCTGCTTGTTTTCCTGCTCATCTCCAGCCTCCAGAGGTGCTGGAGACCAGCAGGGTGGCTGGACTGGGGGGGGAGCTCACACACCCACCATGTGATAAGGAAACTAAAAGCAAACATTAAAACATATAGATATTTAGGATTTATTTTATTATGATGCTAGAGACACTGTTCGGCTTCCACATTTCTCTAACATTGTAAATATAGCAATAAAACATTGCCCATATGATCAACCCCCTTTTCTCTCTCTTTTGTTCTAATTGTGAAAGAATGTGGATTTTGGGGTATTTTAAAAAGTGAATTTGGGATGTTGCTTCAGCAGTCTAGCTGACATAAGGGGCTAGTGTCTCCAGATACCAAGTGGCTGGGCCTCAGAAGCTCCTTAGGACAAGTAGCTCTGAGCTGCTGGCCAGGGCAGGTTTTTATACTGCTGGGGACAGCACAGGTGCTGGCCCCAGGCTCTCTCCCCCCCGGCTGCAGATCCAGGAGGAGCCAGACAGGGTTATTTTGCCCCAAGTGGCACAATTTGTTCCACAATAAAGTGCATGCCTGAGCATGTGCACTGAGGCAAAAAGCCCCGGCTCAAATTTGTACTGCTTCTATTTGAGCTGCTGCAAGCACATGCGCTTGCATGTGTGGACATGCCGTATGTGCCCAAACTATATAGTAGTATACATCAAATTTCTGCCCAGTGGAGAAGTCTCAGGAGGCTGCAGAACATCCCCTGCCCCTGAGCTTGGAAAGTGCAGAGGGGCTCAGAGCTCCCCCTCCACACATATATAGCCCTATTAGGCTGCAGTAAACTAAGTAACTCTGCCACAGGTTGGTACTTGTAAATACAAGTACTATCCTGTGGTGGCGTTCTTTAGTGCACAGTAACATGTGTGTGGATGCTGACAGATCTGCCTGGGGCACAAAGGTGCTTCAGTGTCAGGCTGCTTGCCAGCTAGCCTCACACTGGAGTACCCTCATCCCCCAGTCAGCTCCTCCACCGCACATTGAGCCAGGTTTGAACAGTTCTGGGCCAGCAGGCTAACCCCCAGTCCTGAGCTCATATGAAGACACATGATATGCTCTGGAATTTATTCATTTGCATTATTTCACATGTAGATGCACCCACAGCCTGAGTAGATCTCTACCATAATTAAGCATTCACCAAGACAAATAATTACTTATTAAAACATTCCTTGGAGTCATTCAGTGTGCCCCCACTCTATGCATTTTTGAGTCCCTGTATATTGAAAGACAACTTTCTGGACACATCCACATCACTTCTACCATATCCTTCTCTGCATTTCTGTTTATTATTAAAAGTAGGAGCATGCTGCAACATTAAGTTCAAACAACAAGCTTTCTTAATGGGTATCATAATGTATGCTATTAAATTTCTATCTGCGTGTGAGGCATAATAAATAGAAAAACAGATATAGAACAAGCACAGAATTTTACTGTCAGCTGATACCAATGCAAATAATAAAGATACTACTTTGTATATAGTACGGAAGGCAATGGGAGAATGGATCACCTGATTCTGGCTCTTTAATATGGATAATGCCCAAGTCATTAAGCAAGGCTGACTGGCTACTGATTGTCTGTCATTAACCCCAAATGGATGAATCCTAGACAACCCAAACCGTCCTAAGCACTGCTGTTTGATATCTGAAGATATCCGTTAAGACAGCCAAAGTGATCAGTCAAGATCTTTGATCAGGCTAATAGCGATGTATAAGAACTGATACTTGTGCGCGCCGGGTCTGACCCCGGGTCGCTTTCGTCACTCTGCACGCGGGCTGTGGCCAGCAGGCCGGGTCAGAGAGGGAGGGCGCCGAGCTAGAATTAGGCACAGACACGTAACGGTTGATTTTAAGATTATTTTACTTACACTGAGATGGTCGTGGTGTAGGCTGAGAACTTGCTTGAGTTGCGGTTACAACAAAAAACACGAACACACGTGGAGGTTGCAAGGCTCCACGCAGACAGAACCCGAACAATCACGTGGAGGTTGCTAGGCTCCATGCAGACAAACTCCGGATGTCCAGGACAAGCGCGCATTAAACTCGTCGTTACGTCTTATAGTAGGCTCCGTTCGAAGACGGGAAGAGGTGGGCGGTGGATCAGGCCGCCAAACCCCTCTGAGCGACACACAGGGTTTCTATTACCCTGCCGCGCACACCCAGAGTCCCCACGAGATGGATGCGGAGTCCTCTTCAGCTTGGGCGGAAACTGCTCAAGCCTCTTATACGGCTAGCAGGCCAATCGCTAGCCGCCACATGTGAATAATTTAGAACTAGCCAATTGTGGGGCACGAATTTACATACAACGAGTGGGAAACCTTTGCACCGTGCATTTCTGTGCTGCAAAGGAAATGCACCCTGCAAAGATCGCTGCAAAGTGGCGGGAACACTTCCCTGCACGCGGGTTCTCTGCGCAGCAGAACTCCTCCGTGCAACAAAGCGGTAAACCCACAGGGATAATTCTTAGTGCCGAAGCACACACAAAAAAAAACAGACCTTTGGGTCATGACAATACTGTTAGTTCATTTCTGGGTAAGGGCACAAAACAGCCTCCACTAGATAAACAGCACCTGGGTACAGGACTAAGAGATTCCACTTTGCATCTATTATGTAAGTTGTCTAAGTACCATAAAGCAAATCTCTGAGTAAAACCTTCTCCAGTATGCATTTATGTAGGTGTTGGGTGTTTTTTTGTTTTTGAAACACCTTTCAAAAACACAGTCTGACTCAGAAAGAGAAGATCTGTGAAAACTATGCTTACTATCCAGGTAAGTACTGCATTTTTGTTCTATTGCCTCCCACCCATTTAATAAGTTTTTATTATTATTATTCATAGATTCATAGATGTTAGGGCCAGAAGAGACCTCCATAGATCATCGAGTCCAACCCCTTGCATAGGCAGAAAAGAGTGCTGGGTTCAGATGACCCCAGCCAAATGCTCATCTAACCTCCTCTTGAAGACCCCCAGGGTAGGGGAGAGCACTACCTCCCTTGGGAGCCCATTCCAGATTTTGGAAACTCTGACTGTAAAGAAGTTCTTCCTAATGTCCAGTCTAAACCTGCTCTCTGCTAGCTTATGGCCGTTATTTCTTGTGACCCCCCAGGGGCACCTTGGTGAGTAGAGCCTCACCAATTCCCTTCTGCAACCCCATAGTGAATTTATAGGCAGCCACAAGGTTGCCTCTCAACCTTCTCTTTGCGGAGGATGAAGAGGTCCAGGTCTCCTCGTAGAGCTTGGCCTGCAATCCCTTAACCATATGAGTGGCCCTTCTCTGGACCCTCTCCAGGTTATCCGCATCCCTCTTGAAGTGCGGTGCACAAAACTGGACGCAGTATTCCAACTGCAGTCTGACCAGTGCCTGATAGAGGGGAAGTATCACCTCCTTTGTCATGCATCTGCTGATGCACGATAAAGTGCAGTTAGCTTTGCTGATGACTTCATCACACTAACAACTCATGTTCATCTTGGAGTCCACTAGGACTCTGAGATCCATTTCTGCTTCCATGCTGCCAAGCAGGTCATTTCCTAGGCAGTAGGTGTGGTGGACATTTTTCCTCCCTAGGTGCAGCACTTTGCGTTTCTCCTTGTTGAATTGCTTTCTGTTGTTTTCTGCCCATTTGTCCAACCTGTCCAGGTGTGCCTGTAGTTGTTCCCTGCCCTCCGGTGTGTCCACTTCTCCCCACAGTTTTGTATCATCTGCAAACTTGGACAGAGTACGCTTCACTCCCTTGTCCAAGTCACTGATGAAGACATTGAAGAGTATCGGTCCAAGGACCGAGCCCTGCGGGACCCCACTGCCCATGCCCTTCCAGGTCAATACCGACCCATCCACTACGACTCTCTGGGTACGACCCTCTAGCCAATTTGCCACCCACCAGACTGTGTAATCATCCAATTCACAACCTCTTAATTTGTTTACCAGCATGGGGTGGGATACCGTATCAAAGGTCTTCCTGAAGTCTAAGTGAACGATATCTACCCCTACTCCTGCATCCAGCTGTTTTGTAACCTGGTCATAAAAAGAGACTAGATTAGTCAGGCATGATCTGCCTGCTATGAACCCATGCTGGTTTCCCCTCAGGATAATTTTTCCTGCTGGGCTCTTACATATATGAGCCTTAATAATCTTTTCAAAGACTTTGCCAAGGATGGAGGTGAGACTGACTGGCCTATGGTTGCCTGGGTCCTCCTTCCTCCCCTTCTTGAAAATAGGGACCACATTGGCCCTTTTCCAGTCCTCCGGGACCTGGCCCATATGCCACGAGTGCTCAATTTATTATTATTATTATTATTATTATTATTATTATTATTAGTCTTCTATAATGCAGCCATTACAGTGAAAAATGCAGAGGAAAAATAAATAGTGGGTTTTTTTTCTTTGCCACTTGCACTATAACTTTTAAGCCCAGAAAATAGCTATGAGTAACTTTCAAGGGAGTTCAAAAGAGGTATTTTGCTATTATCACAGTGAACAAATTTTGGCTTAATATATATGGCAGGACTCTTCAACTTCCTGATATTTTTTAAATTACTAGTAAATTAAATTTCAAAATCCCTTAAATTACTGCATTAAATATTTTTTCAGGGACTTGAGCACAGTGGAATACCATTGCACTTACGTGCCTAAGTCCACTTACATGATTAATAGGTGGAATGGAATCTGATCCATATTTAAAATGTTAAACAACTGCTATTTAAAGTAAAGTTTTTTTTCTTTTTGTCTTTAACTTCTTATATTTCTCAGGGTAAATGTAAAGTTCTGTACAATGTCTAATTTTAAAAAATGGTATGTGAATACCTAGGATAGTTCTACAAAAGGACTCAGACTACAAAAGTCCAAAATTTGGATTTTCGAAACCCATTATAGTACATGTTTTCAAAGCATGACTACTGAATCTGGTCTTGCACAAAAACATCAAAGGAGGAACTTTTACCTCCACCCATTCAACTAGGGATCAGAATAGTCCCACAGGTTGTTGGAGACACAGGTTCAAATATCCCTGCCTAAGGAGACCTGAAACCACATCTGGAAAGATGGGTGGAGTGGAACCAGATGCAGTTTAATAAGGATAAATGCAGAGTGATTCGTTTGGGGAGAAGTAACCAGTGACATGAATATAGGTTAGGAGGAGATGTCCTGGCCAGGGCAATGGCTGAAAGGGACCTCAGGGTTATGGTTGATCACAGGATGAACATAAGCCACCAGTGCAATGCTGTATTCAACAGAGTTAATTGCATGCTGTGATGCATTAGCCAATGCATCGCAAGCAGGGCTAAGAAAATGATACTGCCTCTCTGCTTGGTGCTGGTGAGACCCCAGCTGAAGTACTGTGTCCAGTTCTGTGTGGCATACTGCAAAAAAAGACATGGAGAATCTTGAAAGGGTCCAGAGAAGGTCCACAAGAATGATTAAGGGCCTGGAGGACAAACATTATGAGGAAAGTCTAAGGGATCTGGGACTGTTCAGCTTAGGGAAAAGAAGACTGAGGAGGGACTTGGTGGCCATCTATAAGTATGTGGTGAATATTGGGAGCTGAGAGAAAAACTGTTCACTAGGGCACCCTAGGGGAGGACAAGGAGCAATGGCCATAAGCTGTTAAAGGATGGTTTTAGGTTGGATGCAAGGAAGAACTGCTTTATGGTAAGTATGACCGGAATATGGAAAGACTTTCGAACGATGTGGTGCAGTCCCCAACTTTGCAAGTCTTTAAGAGGAGACTGAACAAACACCTTGCCCGGATCACTTGATCTCAGCAGTATTCTTGCCCAGAGCAAGGGGGTTGGACTTGATGATCTTTCGAGGTCCCTTCCAGCCCTTCATTTCTAGGATCTTCTTCCAGATGAGAGGACTTACCAGCTATCTGTATGGTATCCTGGAATAAGCCTCTTCAAATATTTTCTCTTGAAGGTGTTCCACTTTGCATAGAATAAATAAATATTTGTTGGGCCAGAAAGATAGAGAAAGAGAGTGCGTGTATGAGTTCAACAGTCATGACACTCACCTAGGAAAGGATAAACCTGGCTTTCAGATAATGCTCCACTGAGTAAAAAATGGAGTTAGACAAGGTACAGCGATGAAAAGAACTTCTAGTGGTCAGAGACCCTTGCTGACCAGGGTACCTGAACTGGAGCAGCTGAGTGTTATAGAGGTACTTGGATGAGATACATAGAGCGCATCAACACGAGGTGCCTTAATGACCAGTGAAATGTTCTACTGTGCATTAGTGCGTCACAGCAAAAACTGTGCTAATGCACTAATTTGCAGTAGAGTTAATCTACTGCACATTAAGCATCACAAAAAAAGTTCACCTTTGCTACTGTGCATTAGCGCAGCTACTGCACCTTTAGTACTTCAAAATAGAAGTACTAAACTTAATGTGCAGTAGCAAAGGTGCATTAACAAATGTGTAAACATGCCCACAGTCTATCTTTGGTAAGAGGATTATTGATAGTTTCTATTATTCACTACCAGGAATTGAAAAATGAAAAATGAGCTCCAAACAGAAATTACTTTCCAACAATGCTCCTTTTCAACAATCCCTTCCCTTCCTGAACTTTTTTTCAGAAATATGACTCAGGATGAAAGACTTACTCAGCTAATTGTGCCTGATGAGATAAAAGGAGAAAGGCATAAAGGCTACCTCTTAGCACTGTTCCTAAAAAGGAACTTTCTCGTCTGTGCTGATCAATCGTCAGAGAAAGGAAAAGGCATGCTTCCCTGTCCGCTGGCCCTTTTTAGAGTTGCTCAGTGTCCCCTACGGCTTTGTGCTTTCTTCTATCTTGAAAATGAAGCTTTTCCCAAAGTATGAAAACATGACATGGGAGAAACAGACCCTCCCTATTATTCCCAACTGTTTGAGTTTCTTTTATTATTTGACAGTTTTCTGTGCATGCTCATTTCCCCTGTTGTTGCAGAAAAGAGCCATATCAGCAACAGTAGACCCCCCCCCCCAAGTTTTGTTTTGTTTTTTTAATTAAAGGGTTGTAAGGCAAATCTAGGTCCCTGCAACTTCTTTTCACAAGCACCTGATGAAGTGAGCTGTGGCTCATGAAAGCTGATGCATCCCTGATTCAATTAGGCCAGGATTGTCAAAGATACAGGCCAGAGGTCAGATCCAGGCCATGGAGCTGGATCTACAATCTGTCCCAAGGGGTCATACTGACTCCAGGTGCCACATGCAGCATACACCAGTCCCCACTTTGTATGCTGCATGCAGCACATGGAGTTGGTTTGGCACATGGTGCATTCAGTGATTGGAGCTGAATCTGACAATGTATGTGCTGTACGTAACACAAGGGGCCGTGTCCCAGGCACCTGCTGCATTCAGCATCCTGCCGGCCCAGACCAGATCTGTGCACCAGCTCTGGGGCTGGTCCAGATCAGGACCACATACTTGCCCCATGCAGCAGAGCCAACGTGTAGAGTTGGTCCAGCGTAAGTACCTCATGTAACACTTGCTGGCTTCAGATGCAAGCCCTGGAATGGAGTTGGTACGGTGCACAGAGCTGGTCCTGTGTGTGCATTGCATGAGAAACCCATGCCAGAGCAGCCC
This sequence comes from Alligator mississippiensis, assembly GCF_030867095.1. Classification (NCBI taxonomy): domain Eukaryota; kingdom Metazoa; phylum Chordata; order Crocodylia; family Alligatoridae; genus Alligator; species Alligator mississippiensis. The sequence continues at coordinate 247,713,561 of NC_081825.1, forward strand.
TGTGCACTGGCTCCAGTGCCTGGGGCTAGTGTGTGAGTCTGATTTGCCCCACAGACCAGCCCCATGCTCCTTATCCAGCCCACTGCTGCACCTCTATATACTGCCTTTTCTTCTAAATTGACTAGATTTCCAATTGATGAGTTATCTTTAATTCAAACAAGTGTTTTTACTTGCAATACATGTTTCAAAAGCCTTTTAAACTTTGAATGACAATAAATGTTTTTACAAGCTGAAAATTGTTTTCCCATCTGAACACCTGCTTGCACCAGTATGCAATTTTAATACTTCACTTTTCAAATTAAAAAAAAAAATGAAAATAGGTATTTATATAAAATGTGTTTTTATCCACCAAATAACACAAAAGATCCCTATTTATTCCTTCATCTAAAGTTTACCTGTTGTATATATTCAAAAAACAAATGTAAGACAATAGTGCAAAACCTTCTTTGCTGTGTTTAGCAATCACTTAAGCAGGCATAAATAGCCTTTTGCTACTTACCATCTGATTGCAACTGCAGTCATATACAAGGTAATAGGAGAGGGAATTAAATTTTACAATTTTTAAAATGTCATTCTAGTTTTCTGTCCACAAGTCTGTGTTTGAGTGTTAATTGAAGGTTGTATGGCTCATTTCAAGTACATTGAATAAAATTAAAATGTGTACAAGTTATTACTTTTATAAAAATATACTACAGCAATAAAGTAAAAACCTTTGAGAGACCTCAAACCTGTGGAAAAATGAGATCAGAAGACCAAGGAATGAGATTGCTTGGTCAGGAGACATTGAAAAAGGCTGGATCTTCCAAGATCTTAAAAAGGAAACAGTGCTGGAGACTTTTGAACCATGCTAAGGTGAAAGTGGGCAAAATCCTGACCTTAGTAAAGTGAACAAGATTTTTCCCAGTGATTTCAGCATGGTGTGGGTTTCACCCCTTGAGTAGAGAGAGAAAAGGGTGCTTTAGCCCAGAGAAATAAAAGGCTGCATTCCAAGCATAAGAATCCTGAACACAGTAAAAGCCGTAACTGAGCACAGCAAAGAAAGTTTAGCCTATCAGAGTTTTGAAAAATTGGGTGGTACCGCATAGAAAATTTGAAATTCTTGCTAATACTATTTGATTGTCAATAACCACCTAATTTGTTAAGATTCTGGAAAAACAATCTTGATCTATTGTCTGCATCATTAATGCATCCACTCTCACACTAGTTGATGATCACTCCTTGTTACAATATTCCATATTCAAATTAAAAATTAAATTGATCCTACTCTAGTGTTTCTGCAGGAGGAATTAGTTTTTCTAGACATGTGAATATTCTCAAACATTTTTATGGGGTATAGAAATTTGCCCCTCTCTTTCCCTATCTTTTTTGTCTCAATAGAATTCATAAGCTGATGCGTAGAATAATCATTGGGCTGTGATATCGCTGCAAGATTTCTTATAAAATGTAAAACAAATGAGTCTCCAGGGTCTAGTACAGTTGAAGATGTTAGAGACACTTGAGGATGAGACAGGTTGTTACTATTATGAAGCCAAATCATTTATATCATCGGTAGATTTACCTCTCAACTTGGCAAAAAAGTTTTCTGCATTTAACCTGGTTTCTATACAGTGATCTGATTTTGGGAGGGTGGTACAGTGCTTATGGGATTTATGTCCGTAATCAAAAGGAGAAACCTGCTTTTGAGATCCTGCTAGCTTCCTAAATCCATCTCACTCAATAAATGAAAATAGGTTAATCTCCAAAGGATAAAAACAGACATATACATCCATGATTCCACTTCAAGTCATTCTGGATAAAATGTAGTAACGCTTGTTCCTGGGATATCCTATTGTACATTTGTACACTTACTGCAGTTGATTCAGGGAACAAGCCTGTCAGGCTCTGCTCTCTCTGTCCACCTACTAGCCAGGAGTAGCAATGTTGCTTGCAAGAGCTGTGTGTATACATGGACTGTGCTTCTCCTGTTTTGATCAGGATCAAATCCTGGAACAGTCGATCCTAGGTCAAATGCAGTGTCAGTTTACAGCCCAAGATGCAAATTTGCCAACTTGCTGTTGGAAAGTAGGCATTGGATAGATAAGCATAACCAATACATCCCTCATGATCAGCGATTTGATAGAGTTGGCCCTGGTACTTACCCTCCTCTTACCCCTATTACCAGGTTAGTTTCCCTTTCACAAAACATAACTTGAAGAGTTTGTTTTTCAGCAGTTTAATCAGTATCCTAGTTTCTAAGATCAGTATCTAAACTGCAGCACATCATTCATCTTTAACATTGCTTTTAGTTTTCTTTTTTCTTTTTCTTTTCTTTTTTTTTGATTTTTTTTTTTTTTTGTCCTTTTTACCATTTTACCAAGCCTGTACATTTCAGAGCAATTGTGCAGATTGACACAAAGTACATACTGTCTTATCATTTCTCTTTTGCTGCACTTTGAATAAGCTAGTCAGATGTGCTTTCATTCTTAGTCTGCTTTTCTCAGCAAGAGGATTTAGAAGTGCTTTGTGTAAAGTTTGCAGATGACTGAGGAACTTTGATTTATCATAACATATGGACTGGAAGCACCTCTAACCTATGGCAAGCAGATTTCTTGTACCTGCAGATATTTATCAAATACATATGTGTGGATGCTCAAAACTATAAGATATTATCAAACACTTTTAGAAAGGAATATCAGGCCTTTAACTGGGTTTACATTGTGCACTTCCAGCTACAACAGCGAGGACATTTCACACATCTGAGTTATTTTGCAACAAATTTGTCATTACATGGCATGTCAGAAAAATGAGGCTTTTAATCTGATCTTTTTTATTGCATTATCCTGAAGTTTATATTTTGTCTTGTTTCTGAATTCCTCTTAATATCAGCAAGTGACTTTTAAAGCTCAAGGCATCCTCCTTGACTTGCTACTATCCAACTACCCTTCACATATAGTGATAAATTGCATTTGACTCTTTTTAAAGTTTCTGTTTTTAAAAACTTAGTCAAGAACTGAAATGGTTTGACATATTGTATGAATACGTCACAAAAGGCCAAAAAGTTGTTTAATTAAAATAGTGTCTCACTCTTGGAGAGGAACTTAATAAATCTTGAGACGAGAAATGTTTCATAAATGTGTGTGTGTGTGTGTGTGTGTGTGTGTATACACATATACACACACACACACAGAGTACAGTAGTGAGTGTGCATGTACATACAAATACATCCATGTACGTAGAAACATTCACTTAGCTCTGTACTGTATGGATATTTTCAAAAGCACAGTTCCTGTAAGGCCTTGGCACAAAGGGGAGTTACCCTTTGTGCCTTTGATAATGATCATCTAAATTCCAGGAGCCAAGGCCTTAAATTTAATAAAGTAATTTGAAAAGGGTTAAAAAGATTAGTGAGGTGAGTGAATAGAAGAATCTGTTATTCTCTGTACTCTTCCAGTCCTCAGCAAACTCCAGCACAAATGTTTAGCCAAATCACCAGTAGTGGGTGCATGGCCTACAGAGTCCATTACAGCCAGGGGCAGATCTGAGATGGGGGGAGGAGAGAATGGTACGCTTTGATTCCTGTTCTACCCAAACCTTAAAACCAACTGCCTGGGAAGAGCAGGGGCATTTCTATTCAGGCACCACTCAGGGAGTTGATTGACTTCATGGCTCATTATAATCTAATTGTTCCCTGCTAATCTCTCTTCACTCCAAAGGTGGCAATGACCATCTCTCCTTTTTAATGGTCTTGATGTTCCACTAATCAGGCTATCCTTTTTTATGCAATATTGACATCTGTTAGCCATTCCTGGTAATCACTCTTCTGTTTCACAGTCCTGCAGACTGTTTTTAGCTCTAGGTAAAAGCTTTTACCTCTGGTGTGGTAATATTAACTCAGGTGTAGAAATGACTGACGGTGAAGTAGTGGAAGCACTGTCAAGATGCTTTAGAAGACTAGATTTGGTTTTATGAATATAAATAAGAGAGGTACATTTTACTATAATGACTACAGGACTAATGAAACAACCTTTTTCAAACTAGTTTGATTATTCTGAGTGTAGTTTGTTGCATTTTTTTTAAATTTAATATAGAATCTAACAATTTGTTCACATTCCAAGAAAGTTACATTTGGTTTTGCTTTGATGTTAAACTGAATAATACAGTGCTCGGTTCCTAGTATATTAGCAATGCTTCTGGTTCTTTTTAACTGAAGAAAAATAAGTGGTATATTATATACAGTGATGTGCCACATTATCTCCACCCCCTTTTCAAAATCCTAGATTTGCCCATGATTGCAACTGATCAATAGAGGTAGCCACAGAGCCTAACTTTGAAATAAGGAAGGGATTTGGGCCTAAGGAATTGAAATAGTAAATATTTCCTACAAGATTTTCTTAGCTCTCCAAAAATGTAATATTTACGTTTTCTCAACATCTCAGACTAGTGGTTCCCAAAAGCAATATATTTCTTGCTTAGTGTCCTCTTACCTGCCATCTGAGTTGCAGTGATTTGTGTATCTTTCCTGAGAAGATATGTAGACATGTGAAATATATATTTTAATCTTGTCTAGAGGGTTCTTTTTTCTCTACAGAGGATCAAAATTAAAACTTACTTACAAAAACATTGATATAGTTATGGGATAAGAAATGTATATGCAAAAGACTTAGCAGAAGATATTATAATTCACAATACCTCAATGAAGCCTGGAAGCTTGCATAGGAGTCTAGGTGTCTATGAACAAACTGTGTCTGACTAAGAGTAAAAGTAAGAGTTCAATTTCAATGTTCATTTATTCCCTGAATAAAGTTGTTGTATTTTTCAAGGCTTTAAAATCTACTGTCTTTGCCACTGGCATGCTTCAGCTTGATGGTACAATGTGAACTTTACTGTCCATGAGGTAAAGATGTTATGGAATTGGAAAATCAAAATTTAATTTTGTCTTGCTGGTAGTAATATTGCTAGGAGAAAAAACAAATACAGTGAGCATTATTGTTTCTGCTGTTTACAACATACTGTACCATCTTTAAGGATCCCTCCAGAGTATATTCAGAAGAAAGGAAATATTCCAGCTGTTTCGAATATATCATCTTTAGTAAAGAGAAAATACTGCGTCACAATTCACAGTAGGGAGAAAATATTTATTAAAGTAACCCACATTTACTAGTGAATTATTTACTCAGTGCACGTTGATCCAGAAAACTGAAAATCAGTGAATTCAGACTTAAGAAAAAAACAAAATCTTGGCCTTCTTCTAGGCCCCCTCTACATGTGCAGGTAAAGGCGCATTAGATCTAATGTATGATTCATACAATCATGCTTCCTGCCATGCCATATGTGCACGTGAGGAGGTGCAATTTTGGGATCACACATTACATCCCATCTCACCTTATTGCCAGTGCAGAAAGAGCCTGATCCCAGGCCACCTCTGCGTCAGCAAGAAGCTAGCTCCTGCAGCCCAGTTGAGGGGTTCCCAGCTGCGGGGGCACCTCATGCACCCCCAGGGCTAAAGGATCACCACTGCAGTGAAACCCCCAGGGTGCATGAAACCCCCAGGGTGATCACTTCAGAGTGATTTTCACCCCCCTGCCCAGGGGTGTGGGAAACCCCCAGGGACAGAGGATCCCCTGCCCAGGGGTGCAGGGAAACCCCCAGGGATTGAGAAGATAGCCACAGTGCAGTCCCCCTGCCCCAGGGGTGGGGGGAAAGCCATGAGGCCAAAGGGTCACCAAAGAGTGATCCTCCTGCCCTGGCAGTATATTGAGTTTTTGCTTCCAGAAGAAAGACCTTCCTCTTTGCATCAAAGGAACTAATGCCTGTGTGCTTCCCTCCCAGGGACTAGGAGGTATCTTGCCTGGAAAAATCCTCCCTGCACCTTCCCCAGACCCAGGTCACCCCAGTCTGGGAAATGCATAGGAAGCAGGTACTTCAGCAGGGAAAGGCTGTCTGTGCCCTCACCAGACTAGGCTGAACCCAGTTTGGAAACACATGGACAGCAGCAGCAGCAGCTTAGCTCCAGACTGGAGTAACCCCAGTCTGGGGGACGCAGTAGGAGCAGCAGCTGCCCCTCCTCCTGGGGACCAGTTGTCCCCAGGAGGTGAGGAAAGACTCCCTGAGCTTTCCCAGTCTGGGGACACCTGGGTTTAGGAACATGTGAGGAGCAGGGAAGAAGGTCAGCTGCAAGCTGAAATGCCCAAATGCTCCCTCTCTTAGTAAAGTTTCTAGTGCTGCAATTTTCCCAGAAATTGTCATGCTAGAAATGAATGTCAGTACATGGGCTTAGGTATATCTAAAAGCGATTCTGTTCCACCCTGTTCAAGTCATCTAACCCTTAAGTTTGAATTGCATAAAAGCAGCAAAGTGAATGTTCATTATTTACTCTTTGCAATAACAGTTTTTCAGGGACTTGAACAGGATGGAATAAAATCATACTTAGACACCTCGTGCACTTGCATGCTACTAGGTAGAATAGAATTCGGCCCCACATGCTATTTCTTCCAAAAACAGAGTATTACAGTAAAACAGATACATTTAGTAACATAGTTCATTAAAATATTTGTCTTTTTGAAAGAGACACGTAAGTGAGTCTGTTTTGAGATTGCTCTTCTCTTGGGCACAGGTTCATCATTTTAGTATTGTCGAAGAGTCTTGTCACTTCCAGGCTTTGAAAATGCATGACTAATTGTATACAGCCTCGGGCATTTCCCACTATTACATACATAAAGATAAACATATACTGAGATAGCTGATTACTCTCATTTTTTTCCTGTATTAACAACTCAGTAATGTGTTCCGAATCCCTTTGTTTCATATTACATACTGTAGCTCACCTGCTGTGATTTAATCAAGCATTTGGGCCACTCTAGATGACTCAAATTATAACAGCATCAGAAATAATCACAGTCTTCAGATTACATTGTTTTTTATTTATGTTTCTTTTTAATTTGAATAATCAGAATGTACTATGAACTTTAATATGGAAAATCACTTTGACTTTTGTTTTTACAACTCTGAAAGTTCTGAAACAGAAATCTAGGCTTTTAAAGAGTACTTTTACTAAGAGCACAGCTTGTCACTTTAGGGTTTAAATTGTTCAAAAATACTGTATGTGGGAGGAGTTGTGCAGTTTCTTCCAGCTATTTTTTGTACATATGAAGCTTTCATTTTGATAAGAAACTTGCTATGTAATGCTTCCTGGCTATATTTCTTGCCCTGGAATAATATTACTATATGGTAACTCTTGTAAAATGGTTTCTGTGGGTGTTGGATGTAGGGAAATATCAAATTGACCAATAAAGAGTTATTCTATAGTAACATATGCTGGTTAAACTCAAGAATATAATACCATTTTTCTTTTTCTTTTAGCTTTCATTTAATACAAATATGTTACAGAATAGGCTTTAGGATTTTATAGAAGCTTGTAGCATCTCAGCCCCAAAACGTGATAGTCACTTGTATCAGTTCCTTTTTTCTCAGCAGTTTTTGATTTCCATCTCCAAATGTTTTCTTAAATACCTGCTTTTTCTTCGCATTGCTTCAGTTTCAAAAAAGCATCAACAAAATTTTAGAGTATTTCAGAGATTTCTTTTTTTCTAGCACAGATGTTGTCTGTACCTGCATCATCAATTATTTATCTTTACCTTTGTATTACATATGTTTCTATAATATCCAAATCTTTGTCCCCAACAAGTGTTTAGAAGAGAGGACTGATTTTAATATAAGGAGAGACAACTGAACTTAGTATGGTATTCTGAAAATATTAGGATTTAATTGTGCCTGCATAATTACAAATGTGCTAAAGGGGAAGCAGCCTCCTCTGTTCCAGTTAACACATCTACAGAAGGCAACAACCTGTTTACCCCAACACAAAGGAATGAGGTGCAGAAAACTGATAGCAATAGCAATACAGACTGGCCCATAAGGCTTGCAGTAGCAGGGTCATCACCTTTGCCCCTCCCTTCCAGAATGACTGTGCTTAGAGAGTACAGGCTTCATATTTTCTGAAATCTTACTCTATGCTTGAACCAGTCCTTAATGTGCTGGTTTTGGGAGCCCAGTTTGAAATATCTTAAAATGCTATACTCTCAGGGTGTCTGTACATGAGCCAGGAGGCTGCTGCAACATGCTATAATTATGTGCTAATTAGTGTGCTCCAACCAGCCTCCGGATCTCGTGTATCTCCATCCCCACACTTCAACGTGTTGACAGGATGCTTTAACTAAAGCTCCTTCAATGAGTTTTAGATAAAGTGCCTCTGCCACCATTTTGAAGCATGTGAATGCTGATACATGAGATGCTTTGGGCACTTTAACTACAACAGCTCTGAAAAAGTAGCAGTGAAAACCCTCACTGTCTGAAAATCAAACCATCTTAAATGATCCCAAATTGAGTACCAAAAATCATGATTCACTTTTGAAAATGCTGGCCATTTTGCTTTGACAGGTAGAATGAAATCCTACACCCAGTGAAGTCGATGGGGATTTTGTCATTAGTTGCAATGGACCACAATTACCCCATGTTACCTCCAGGCAGCACACTTTTCCCCCCCTCCCTCAGCATAGTTCAGCAATTAGGAAGCACAATTTGGCCCTTAATTTCCAAAAAAGGGCAATGAGACTTACACTATTATTTTCTGTTATACTACTCCTTCAGTCTTTTCATATTACTTAATTTCTTCCTCGTTTTTTATTTCCACTCTTCCTTGGCTGGCTATTCTGGATCACATAAATCACTTCTTAGGGTGGAACGTGGAAATTATTATAAACAAATAAAACTTTAAGGGGAGCACAGTGAATCAACTGCAACAAAACATGACTGTAAAAATTGGGAGGCAGCAGCCTGGGATGTGTTGGTCCAGAAAAGGGAGATGTGACTGACACACAAACGAGAATATAACAAACACCCAAATACAGCCAAAGCTTCTGTTTAGAAATGTGTTCTATGCTGAAAATATGATCGGTAGATGAAAAGCAAGGATGAATGGTGAGCAAAAAGATGTGCACAAGAATTCACAGCTTGGATTTTACTGGGTGTTATTTATTAAATTAACAGCAATTAATATTTTTCTCTATCCCCACTTAAAAAGCAAAATAGTGGCACAGAAACAAAAGAAACTTGATACATTGCACGCATTCTTCACTCCCATCCCCAACAGAACACATCCTGTTAATGATGTTAATATTAAAAACAGAAAAGGTTTGGTACTAGCATGAGGGAAATGGTTACTTTAAGATGAAATGTCCTTTTTTAAAGCATACTGTGAAGTTCTGTGTAACTCAGGAGAGGTGCTGAATGTTTTTCAGTGACCCTGAACTCAGTGCACAAAGATAAATGGGCCCTATACTTTCAACTTACAGTGTGTCTGTAAGCGTAGGTAAGTGGGATAAGTGGAAGGGTCATGGTGGGGCATGGAAAAGGATAAACCCCACTTTCCCACCAGACCACAGCTACTTGTCAAACTGAAATCTGTCTCTAGAATGGTATGTGGTCAGCAGGATTGAAGGTGTATAGCAGGTTTGGAAACAAAGTTCATTTTTAATTTCTTGCGTGGGTACAAAAAAACAGTTGTTCAGCATAATCTCTTGGCATGCCTCCAGAATCCCTTCCTCATTAGGCACTGATGACATTTCCCTTTTAAATTAAAAGCAGATACCTTGGGGTGTGGATACTTGGAGCCCTTTTGAAAGGGGAATGTTTCAGAAGAGCAGCAGCTAGTGTATTATAGTTGTTATGTGTGAACAAGCTGAAAATGATTCAAATGCTACAGAATCACTCCAACTTCAATACTCTTTCATCCAGGATTAAAGATGGAGTGGTTTTGCCTTGAAATATTCATGATCCATGAGTGTGTAGTATGCAAGTTTCTCAAAGTTGCAGGATAGAGTGGACACGTGAAATATAGATAACACTATTCTGCTTACTTGTAGGAAGTTCCCCTCCCTTTAAGTAAGTATAATTTGTTCATCTGTCCACAACTTTAGATTTTGTTGTTGCTTTCGTAACTGATATGAGTATTCATTTTCGTAATCAGTGTAAGACTAATAACAGCTAGAGAGAGAGATGGGAATATAAGAAGGTGTTTGATAGCTAAAAATGGTATTTAGAGGTTTCCTTTTGGGAATTGGCTTGTAGGTAAAGTCAATTAGAACAATGGTCCAGGACAATGACAAGGGTTAACTGATTTCTAAAATCCTGTTTGTGACAGTTTCCTTCAAGGCCCACTGTCTGACACAGGCAAGCAGGAAGCAGATGCACAGGTTGGGAAACTGAAGACATGCACCACACTGTTCTATAACATGAGATAAGGGACTCTGCCACATTGGCCAGGTCACAGTGCCCAACTGCAGAGCCCTTGAGATTTCCAGTTTTGAGGAACAGACCAAATTAGGTGAAGACCAGGAAAACCCAAATTAGGATGTGTGCATGTGATGAGTTTGTGAATATGCTGGCAGGAAGGAACCTTTGGATAGTATGACGACCACAAGTGGACCAATCAATGGTTCCCAAAGATGAAGAGTCATCAGAGGGGGAAAACAATACAAAAGAAAGGGTTTCAGAGCAGCAAAAGGTCCCCAAGAGAGGAACCCAGGGCTGCCATGGACAGAGGGCACACCACCAGCCTGTCTCCCACTGGCGGGGAGGAGGCCTCAACCTCTGACCTCCAGGCTGCTGACATCTGACATTCAAGAGAGAACCTCAGAGTGAAGCTCACATACTGGCCAGATGTATCTTGACTCTGTGAACCCTGGGAATGGTACATATAGAATTGTTTGCATTATTCTTATCTGCTATCACTGAATCAATAACATTTGCCTGTTATCAAATGGAGAGGTTGTGGTTGGTCTAAGGGTTTTGGTGTGCCCAGAACAAGGTATCTGGGTCATAAATCCAGTGCCAACAGTGTTCTGCAGACTTTCCAATGCAGCTCATTCAAATTGCCTCTGTCCTGACATTTGACAATTGAAGGGCACTCCTAGATAGATTGCATAGGTTGTATGAAGAGCACACATTCATTGGAAACTAGCCTGAGACACTGTTGTTCCATGTCTTTTAAGAACCTAGGACAGATTAAATTGAATGCTTCACTTTGTAGATCAAGTCATTTTTCTATTACAAGGCTTCTTTTGCTTGGTTATAACCAACCTTAAATTCACTATAGTACTTAAGCAAAACTTAAAATGTATTTTTATTTTAAAAGCCAGCTTGATTTCTCCCAGATTGGTGTATGAGAGTGGACTTAGGGATAGAAATGACTCTGTGGTTAAAACAACAACAAAAATTAAATCTGTTCATGAATATTCTCTGGCTCCCATCTCTCTGCCAGGAAAATTTTCTTGTTGTCAGTCAGCTTCTCCTATCTTAGAACAGAATAAGCATTTGAAAGTATAGAGCTCTTTTCTCCCCCCTCACCCTATTTTTCAAATCCTTTCAGTCTTGCAACCTGTGGAAGCATAAGATACTAGCTATTTTTTAGACAATATCAATTGTTTTGATGAGTGGAGTTTGAGGCTCTCAGTCATGTTTAGTTGTCATACAGACAGGGTAATATTAAGAGTTTATTGAGGATGCTCATTTTGAATAACTTTTTTCTTAAAGGAGACATCTGTCTTGTAAAATATTTTGGAACAAAAGCCTGTATACTGCTGCCCATGGTGTAATGTCAAAAACATACAATACATGTAAGAGGATGTACAGGGCATTATTGTGATTGCTGATGTATATTTGGTATGATTTTTTTTTCCAAATTGTCAAAGAAGTTTTCTATACCATCTTTATTATACTATGACTCAGTATAATGAGAGGCTGTTGTGTGATAAGTGGGATGAAAGACTTGAACTCCGATTTGTGCTCTTGGAGAAACCACTAGTATTTCTATGCCTCAGATTCTTCAACTGTAAAACAGAAATAATATTACTTGCCCACTTCATTAGGGTGTAGTAATAATGCATAAATTAGTTAATTATAAAGCATTTTGAAGCAGGATTGTAAATATGAAGTACTGTTATCACTGAGAGCAGATCTCAGAACCCCTACCTGTAAAAGGCAGAGTGAATCAACTTTTATGTTCTTCTAGTTATAGACAGTTGCCAATGTAAGTATTTCTAAATAGACTACCAAAAGCCATTAAAATGACAGAGCTTATATGTATATGCTGTATAAAACAAACAGTGGGAAGAAAGTAGGAGTTGGAAAAATTACCTGTCAGTGAACAAAGTAGAGTTCTAGCTGTGTAATTGAAGTAGTGTCTCAACCACTCCTACTAGCTGCATTTGCTAATTCATTACTGAGTTGTACTAAGTTAGACTCCATTAGAATCAGATTCAGTGGGCCAGAATTAGAAATGATTAAAAGGTCTGTAAGTTGCATGTCAGTGGAGTCTGATTCCGTCTTAGTCATCTCTGCATTGGTGTTTGTATCAGTAATTGTTGTAACACAATGTATCAAACCCTCTGGAACATATTAATTTGGATTCACATTTTATCAGAAGAGTATGATGATGGCCCATTCAGTCTTTAAAAATGCATGCAATCTGAAGCACATGTGCACCTCCCCCCCACCACACACATACATTGAAGCTACTGTGAATCCCTAAAAGAGATCTCTTTCAAGCAGTAGGTAAAGTGTAGTGCTTGGAATCGGAACTAAACGTTACATGCCCATGAGTTCCCCTAAAGTGTTTAATATTACAGTGACATCTCACTTTGGGGGATTATTTCCATGATCCTGTTTATTAACTTTTCTGTATTTTTATTGATTGCTGATTTAACATCTTTGAAAACGGAAGTGCTCAAAACAGATCCAGCCAAGCCAACAACACTGCAAACTTAGCCTTAGTTCTTTAGAAGCCAGTGTGCCTCTAATCTGGTCAGAAGGTTCACTTCTAGGGATGGATAGGTAAACCAGGTTCCATGCCCTTTCAGTTTTTGTATTACCTCTCAGCTTAAAAACAAAGAGGCCAATGGGAACTATCATGATGATATTGTGATATAGAGAAATGTCTACTGGGATCTGAGCTGAGACCACTTACACATTTAGTAAAGGGAACAGCTCTCACATGGCAATAATTTTCACTCGCTACCAACATAGGCTGGATTGGAACCAGCAACCTAAATATGAAAGGCCTGTATCAGATTCCGATCCATACAAACTACTCAGTTGTATGCCCACTTCTTTCCCGCAAGTCCCCTTCATTCTTACATTGTTTACATTTTTGTTCTGACTAACTGATTTTCCTTGAGATGGGCCATGACAGTCATGCAGCTCTAGTGATCTGTGAAGAAATCTACAAAAATAAACAATAATGAAAACTAAATTATTCTGGCTTTAACCAAAAGGTGAACTTCAAAACGTCTTATCTTCACTGCTTCTATGTTACTTTGAACCCCAAAGCAGTGCGTATAAGCCAGATCATCAGATCCAGATGAGGGACTGCTGGAGCCTGTTCACTTCACAATATTAACTTGATCAACTTTAGAACTATTTCCTTAGCAAAGATTGCCACAACAGCTGAAATTCAGCAGAATTTACCATACTCCAGCTTCAGCCATTCTCCAGCCATATTCACTATACTGGCTGGCATATAGCTGACCATTACTGCAGCACAAAATATTTTTAAAGCTAACCTGAGTGGCAGTCTTTTCTTCAAGAGCAGATTAGTATTGACAGCAATTGCTAACCATATAAGCAACTTATATTCTTGTCACAACATAATGAATAAAAAGGATTCAGACCACTATTAAACCCAATAAAAGACCATTCCAATTAATGACTGAAACAGCTCTTTTTCGTTTGTGCAGACTTTGTTGAACATATAACAAATATGCAGCTACTTCATGGTGCATTCATTGACAATGTTTCATAACATACTATATCACAGTGTTCAGATGCCATAAGTTAAAGTTAACCTTGGAGTAAGCAATTGTAACTCCTTTTGGCTGAAATGGGAGATATGATATCTTTTGTTAGGATGAATTTGCCTTAATTTTGGTTATATTTATTTTTCATTTTAGTCTTGCTTTTTATAGATTTGCTTGTAAAGCTGTTCATTCAAACTCTCCTATGTGAATTTGTAAGTAAAGTCTTAATAACTTTCTTTTGGGCAGAACTTAATCTAAAACATGTTAGTACCTCATGTGTGTCTGTTAGGCTTAAACAGTGGTAGTTCAAGTCTATAATTTAATTTCAAATTTACCTAGGGCTTCTTTAAAATATAGTTCTCTCTACAGCTTCCACATAAAGTTTGTTCAGTTTTCAAGCAAAAAGATGGTTTTATTTTAAGAACTGCAGACTCGGATCTAAGATCAGGCTTCTCTTGAAGTTCATTTCTTTCTCAGTTCTGGTTCACAGGCTACCAGATTTCAAGTACTCTTTGTTGCCAAAGATTAAGTGCAGCACAGACAACAGCAGTGCAAACGTCTTGCACTCCATTTTTAATATGTATCATTCCTGCTTTAGAAAGGGACAGAAAATGAATTTAGGCTCTATGCTTTTTCAGTCTTTGGTCTAACCAGAGTTTACTAACCAGATTTTCTTCAATAATGCTGCAACCGAATAAAGTCTGGTCTTATGTGAAAAGGAGAGAATCCATTTTACCTTTGGATCCAGGATAAATTTGCAAAGGTTACAGGTAGTGGAGAAAAATATGTTTGACTTGTAAAATGTTTATATTTGGTATAAGAATGTTTGATACAATGAACTGGAAACCTTCTGTCTCATTGATCTTTGCTGAAAGAAGTGGAGCAGATTTGCTACCATTTCTATACCCTAATTAGTGTTTTACACTGTGTTTATTGCAAGACTGCAATAGCAAGGTCATCTAATCCAACAGGGGCTCAAGGCAGGATCATTCCTGACTAGACCATCCTAGTCAAGTGTCTCTCTAGTGTGCCTTTTAAAATTTCCAGAGATGGAGATTCCACAACTTCTGTAGATACCCTGTTCCAGTGCTTGACTACCTATTACCAACCTAAATCCTCCTAATCACCAGCCTAAATTTTCTGAGGTCATTATTCCTAGTCCTGTCCCCTTCAACCACAGAGTAGTCTATCTGCATCCTTGCTATAATTGCCCTTCGAATATTTGAAGATTGTTATCAAATCCCTCCTCAGTCTTCTCTTCTTTAGACTAAATAATCATAGTACTTTCAGCCTTTCCTCATAAGGCTTGCTTTCCAGGCTGAGCACTGAATGCTGTACTCCAGGTGAGGCATAACCAGTGTTGCATAGAGTAGAATAATAACTTTCCTAGACTTGCAAGCAACACTCCTGTTAATACAACCCACTATGCTGCTGGGTTTTTTTGTTGGTTTGTTTTACGACAAGACTACACTCTTGAATCATATTCATCTTATGGTCCGCTATAAGCCTCAGATTCTTTTCTGCAGTATAGTAGCCAAGCCAGGTATTCTCCAGTTTCCATGCATGCATGCAGTTATTTCATCCCAGGTGCAGGACCTTCCACTTGTTCTTGATGAATCTCATTTGATTGACTGTAGATAACTTTTCCAGTCTATCCAGGTCCTTCTGAAATTCTAGCCCTACCCTCCAGAGTATCTGCCACTCCACCCAACTTGATGACCTCATAGATTCATAGATTGTAGAGTCAGAAGGGACCACAATGGATCATCGTGTCCGACCCCCTGCCCCTGTCAGGAAAGAGGACCGAGGTCAGATGACCCCAGCCAGGTGACTATCCAGCCTCTTCTTGAAGACCTCCAAGCTAGGTGATAGCACCGCCTCTCTTGGAAGCCCATTCCAGATCCTGGCCACCCTTACTGTGAAAAATGTCTTCCTAATATCTAACCTAAATCCACTCTCAACTAGTTTACACCCATTATTCCTAGTCACTGCCTGGGGCGCCCTAGTAAACAGTGTGTCCCCTATTCCCCATTGACCTCCCCTAATAAATTTATAGGCAGCCACAGGATCTCATCTCAGCTGTCTCTTGTGAAGGCTGAAGAGATTCAGCTCTCTCAACCTCCCCCCATAGGGTCTATCACAAAGGCCACTAATCATGCGAGTGGCCCTCCTCTGGACCCTCTCCAGATTCTCCGCGTCCCTCTTGAAGTGCGGCGCCCAAAACTAGACACAGTACTCCAACTGCAGCCTGACCAGTGCCGCATAGTGGGGAGGCATCACCTCCTTTGTTCTATTAGTCATGCACCTGCTAATGCACGACAAGGTGCAATTGGCCTTGTTGATGGTCTCGTTACACTGTTGGCTCATGTTCATCTTGGAGTCAATTATGACTCCAAGATCCCTCTCTGCCTCTGAGCTTCTGAGAAGGACACTCCTCAACCTGTAGGTGTGCTGGGAATTCCTCCTTCCCAGGTGGAGTACCTTACATTTATCTTTATTAAATTTTGCATCCTATTTCTCTCTGCGCATTGATCCAACCTGTCCAGTTCAGCCTGAATCTGCTCCCTGCCATCCGGTGTACTAACTTTGTCCCATGACTTGGTATCATCAGCGAACTTGGAGAGGGTGCTCTCCACGCCCTCATCCAAATCGCTGATGAAGATATTAAAGAATATCGGTCTCAGGACTGAACCCTGCAGGACCCCACTGTCCACCTCCCTCCAGGCTGAGAAGGAACCATCCACCACCACTCTCTGGGTGTGGTCCCTAAGCTGGTTGGCCACCCACCTGACCATGTAGGTGTCCACTCCACAGTCTGCTAGTTTCCCAATAAGGATAGGGTGCGAAACTGTGTTGAAAGCCTTCCTAAAGTCCAGGAAGATGACATCAGCCTCAGCTCCCGCATCCAGGCAGTGTGTGACCTGGTCATAGAAGGCTACAAGGTTTGTCAGGCAGGATCTACCTGTGACAAACCCGTGCTGGTTTCCCCTCAGCATCATTTCCCCTGCTGGGCCTGCACAAATGTGTTGTTTGATTATTTTCTCTAGCATTTTCCCAGGAATAGAGGTAAGACTGACTGGTCTAAAGTTACCCAGCTCATCCCTTCTCCCTTTCTTGAAAATGGGCACCACATTGGCCCTTCTCCAGTCCTTAGGGACCTGGCCGGAGCACCACAAGTGCTTGAACAGCTGTGCCAGCGGCTCAGCTATGACACTGGCCAATTCTTTCAGCAGCCATGGATGCAGGTCATCCGGGCCTGCTGACTTATCCATCCAGCTCCTCCAGGAGCTCCTTAACTATTTCAGAACTAACCATAGGCGGACTGGTGCCATGTGGACATCTGCCAATGATCAAGGTGGGGGAATTGGCTTGGTCGATACTTAGAAATACTGAAGCGAAGAACTCATTGAAGAGCTCTGCTGTTTTCCCCGTGTCAACCACCAACTGTCCTGATTTGTCCTGCATGGGCCCTATGTTGCTCTGAGCTTTCCTTTTGCCCACTACATACCTGAAGAAGGACTTTTTATTGTGCACATGTGCAACCTCTGCACATGTGTTAAGTGTGCACTCAATCCCATCATCCAAATCATTAATTAAGGTATAAAACAATACTGGACCCAGGACTCCTGGGGAACCCCACCTGATACCTCCTCCCAACTAGATATTAAGCGATTGAGGGCTATTTGTTGAGCATGATGGTTGAACCAGTTATGTAGTTACCTTCCAGTACTTTCGTTTAGTTTGTATTTCCTTAGCTTATTAATGAGAATGTCATGGGAGACAGTGTCAAAAGCCTTACTAAAGTCAAAGTGCATCACATCTACTGCTCTCCCCTCGTTCACAGAGCCTGTCACCTTATCATAGAAGGATATCAAGTTTATCAGGCATGATTTGCTCTTGATGAATTCATGCTGGCTGTTCCCCACCTTGTTCTCCTCTAGGTGCTTCAGTAATAGATTCCTGGGTGGCCTGCTTCACAATTTTTCCAGGTATCGAGGTCAGGTTGACTGAATTCTAATTACATGGATCCATCTTCATCCCTTTCTTAAAGATGGGCACTATACTTGTTCTTTTTCAGTCATCTGGGACCTCTCTGGACCTCCATGAGTTCTCAAGAGGATAGACAGTGGCTCTGAAATTATCTCAGCCAATTCCTTCGGTACTCCAGAGTGCATCCCATCAGCCCTGATTACTTGAAAGAATCTAGCTTCTCTAAAAAATCTCTAACCTGTTCTTCTACAACTCTAAGCTATCATGTAGGTGTAAACTGACAATTCCTTATCAGTTCACTTGAAAAATAGTGTTTCAACCAGTTTTGAATGGTAGTCCCACATAAAGTCTAACTATTCTCAAAGCTTAAAATTAATTGCATCTGCTTCACTAATCATCCACAAAATTTGAAGGATGTTAGAGATAGTCTGATCTGCTATTCAAAATTATTTTCTTTGTCAACTCTCCAGCTGCATTTCATAGTTGTGACCTGGAACTTGATACCATGGTACTTAAAACTGTTTGATGGTAATTGTTGCTTGATTTCTTTATGAATCACAGATTTTATCTGTCACAACACCGCTCAATTGATAACCAATCTCAGGAGTACCTGAAGCAGGACCTTCCCCCCCCCCCCAAACTTACCTGCCACATGTTGATGTTATCAGAATCTTTAAGGAGGGGTTCAGTGGTGTACATAAATGTGTCCCCAGTAGGGGTACTCATGGTTTGAATGCAGCTGACCTTGGGGCACTGCCTCCCCTACACTGCATCCACATGCCAGCCATAAGTGTTGATGCTTTATAATCCATTACAGCAGCTTTGGCCTTTTTGGACCCACTTGGCAGTCATCAACCTATGTCTAGTCTTCTGATGCTTCAATGGGTTGCCCCCAGATTTTGATGAAGTTTACATGGTGCCCTCTTGGCCACTCACATTTTCCTCGCTCTCTGGCTGCTACACCCAAAGCTGGTCCTTACTAAATGGACCACAAGGACAATGGCCCAATGAACCTCTCAGAACCATAATCAAAGAAAATAAAGAAGAAAACCTGTACTACAGAGGAACTATCTATAAAGGGAATCAGCAAACCCCTTTAGATTTTTATTCTTTATTTCCCCTCCTTCAGGAGATAGCCCCTGAGCAGGACTGGAGCTGGACTCCCTGTCTCAGCCTGCTGGGACTTTCCTGCTCTGTTCTAACAGGGCCTCTGTGCCCCAAGTGCCCCACTTCCTTGGTCTCCTTAGGCGCCTTCTACCTTGGTCTACATTGGCCAGGTGGCAGCTACCAGCTCTGTTTCTTAAGCATTATTAGTGCCCTCTAAACTCCCCTGTGGCTGACATCAGCTGGGCAACTCTAGGTTGATTGACAATGAGCTTATAAAGTGGCATGGCAGTGCCACGCATTGCCTCAGTCCTGGCTCTCCCTGCCCTCTAAGTAAGTACTCTCTTTCTCCTGGGGCTCTCTGCCTGGCCTATTCAGGGTCAGCCAGGGTTCCCAGGATTCCTGGCTGCTGTGTACAGTCTCTACCATCACACTCAGTCAGATAAAAAGTCAAGCAATGGAGGGAGAAAGAATACTATTTATCTAAAAATGATGAAAAATATATATGATTCCTTAATAGCATATCTGTTACACCCTTCTGAAGTTGTTGGCACTTACCTTGGCCATAAGGGTCCTTTCACACAAATTGCTGTACAAGATTAAGGCCAGAGTGGAGTATAGGTAATTTATCAGCCACTTGTGAATTGTGGACCAAGCAATTTGTAACTGCTGGGAGAGAGTGTAAACTGCTAGTGACCAAAAACTAACTTTCTATTCTTGTTGTGAGCTCTCCCATTTAAATCTGATTGAAAATTCACAAGATGCAGCATAAGTTATATTTCTGACAGCACATGTAATCTACTGTGTCAAATAGAGAAGTGTTAGAATGTACAGCTCACATAGATGCACCTGGGTGCATCTACACATACAGTTAATGCAAAGAGATTAATTCCAGAGCTGTTGAGCTGGAGTACACTGCTCCTGGGAGCAGCATCTACATATGCACCCAGAACAGCAGCAGTTTAAGCCAGGGCAGAGCAGGCCCAGGCTGGTAGCAGGTTTTGGGGCGGGGTCAGCCCCGGGCTCCCGATGGCTGTGCCAGGAAGCAGAAAGGCTGGCTGGGGCACAAAGATGCCGAAAGTGCAGAGTCAAGTGGCTAGGTGGCAGGTAGCAGTTTTGTTCCGTGCTGTTTGGGCTGAGTGGGCACAGTATATGCCCCCAGCATACCCTAGCAAAGGTGGGGGGGCAAGCAGGGCAACTGCCCCAGGTGCTAACAGGTGCTGCTGGGGTGGGGTGCGGGATGCAGCTGCGAGCGGCTCATTTGGGCTGGCACAGGAATGGGGGGAGGGCATCTCCCACCACTGTATGCACTCCTGGGCAAGCATGGGGGGGTGTACCCCCTGGACCTGTACGGGGTGGGGGTGGGATGCTGCTGTGAGTTTGCCCCTGACACCAAACTTTCTTGCTACAGTACTGACCCCCGGTCACCATCCACATATGTGTTTCATTGCAGTTAATTTCTCCACTAGAAGATAGTACTGTCCCCGACTGTCTCCCCAACTCTCACGGTGGAGTTAATTTACTGGACCCTAATACTGGTGCATGTGTAGAGAACGATGCTTTACTGCGGAGCTAATTAGTCTACTCAGCACTAAAGCACATGTGTAGATGCACCCGTTGTGCCTGTGTTGTACTATCTGTATTAAATGGCATTGTGGAATTCTGTTTTATTTCAGTGATTTATGTAACAAGTGGTGCTTCATTTACAAGTAAGTATTTTTTTAATAACTACCAATATGGCAAACCCAGCATCAGGCTGGAGTCTTTTTTTCTCTATAGGATCACGCATAATATGAAATGCTCATTTACCATTTGCACTGTTCAGCCTATTGCCTTGCATTGGGTTGCAGATGCATCAGGTTAATTTGTTGGTGATAGGTAATAATAAAAATACTACCTCACGTTTTATATTTTCTCTTTTCATAAGTAGATCTCAAGTGCTTTACCAAAAAGAGCAGCAGCATTATTCCCATTTTATAGATTGGGAAACCAGGGCACAGAGAAGAGAAGTGATCACCAAAGATCACTCTAAACCAGTGGGTTCATTGAAGTCTATAACAAAATTACCTTTGACTTCCATAAAGTTAGGCTTTTATCCAAGGAGATGGTCTGTTGAGTTAAATTAGTGCCATTTTTACAGTCATTTTTTAAAATATTTTTTATTTTAGGTTTTTCTGTAGTCTAAACTTATAAAAAGACTGTTGTATAATTCACTGTGGGCAGATAGCTATTAACCAGTGTTTAACATCACTTTTAAGTAAGTATAAATTCTGTTCTTTTGCAGGAAAAAAGTGATAGACTGACTATCCTTAATGAGTTAGTCTTTATTTTTTATCATTAGCCTCACTAATCATGTTCAGGTTATAATTGGTTTTTGCTTAGTTCCTTTGCAAAGTATTTTGTATTTTGAGTGAACAGATATTTCACCATAGCTGATAACAATACTCATAATTGATTAAGACTGAAATCCTTTGAAACTTATATTAGTGCATGGCATAGATACAGAAAGTAACGAATGGAGAGAAAAGAGCAGCTATTGAAATATGATTCACATATAAGTGAATTTCAGCTGTGGGAGGGTTTCAGCAGGGAGGTCTAGATTTTTCTTCCTTTTTTTTTTTTTTTTTTTTCTTTGCTGAACTACATATTATTTTGTGTTTAAATTATAATTGGCTTATATGGTTAGCAAATGCTGTCAATACTTACCTGTTCTTGAAGAGCTCATTATCTGCTGAGAAGCCATACAACAACTGGGCCAATCCTTTGATACTAACAGAGAGTATGTGAACTTGTATTTAAAAGTTTGGTCGAAGAAGATACAGAGCCTGGAACAGTAAGGCTTGTGAAAGTAGATCTGACCATTAACTTTCTCTAGTCTGATTTTTACCTGTTTCATTTCCTTAGTGGGGAAACTAAGCTTTTTCCTCTCCCAATTAATAGCCTGTGGCATTGGGAGATGAGAAGTCACTGGAACATGGAAGACAGGAAAGGAAATGAATGACAAAATGAAATAATTTGTGTCAAACAGCAATCAAATGTCCTCAGAGTAGTGAATGTATTAAAAACATCCTGTCACATCATTTCTATTTTCCTTAATGTTCATTGAAGATGTAGCTACCTTAAGTAGCAGCATCCATGGATGGAAGTGCCAGCCCCAAAATATTCTCTCACACAGTATATTGATAATGTAATACATAAAGTCACTTGTGAAAGCAATTGGTTTTTTGAATGAATTATTTTCCTGAGGCCATACTTCCACTTCAGCCACTCATCATTTTCAGGGAATTCTGGCTAGTACTTTACTTAATTAAACTGATTCTTACTGGCTGCCAGAAACAATACAGGTTACTATAACTCATAATGGAGCTTGCTTTGTTTAGGGTCTATGGTGGGTGAAGTATGTGAAAGAACAGAAATTCCAAAACGTGAAATAAGGAAAAATAGGAATTAAAATTATTGAAAATGAACCAGTAATCACAGTAATTTTCCATAGTTTTTGGCTTCTCAGAAATGCCAGTACTTTTCTTCTCACATGAAAATCTTAAAGCATTTTACAAATAGTAATGAATTAAGTCTGTGCCACTCCATAGCATTCCTCACAACATCCCAGCTTTAAAAATACAAGATGCAATCAAAGTTAAAATAGCAGCAGTAAATTTAAGAACCATAGCTACAAAAACAGAGGAAGAAACCTTCTTGTCCTGGAAAACTGATAAAGTCTTTGCTTCATTTTTGTACAGTTGTGTGTGGTGATGCACAAGCTAGACTGGATAGACAGTTAACCTCCTTTAGCAATATGGATCACCATCTTTTTTATTTTTAATTCACTTTTGTTGTTGGAAGTGTTTTGTGCAGTTATGTTAAAATGTTTTTGAAAATAAAGCATCTTGGCTTCCATAATATGAGTGACACGATTCTCAAGAGTCAGATGTTGGCCTGTAAGATGGCAGCTAAAACCTCTCTCCAGTGAATATGAATAAAAAACTAAGCCTTAATATGAGAAAGGTGATTATTACGTATTAATTAATTACTGTGATGCAGATGAAGTCTGGAGCAGAGAGACATTTTAGAGCAGGGCTGGCAAAATACGGCCCACGGGCCAGATCCAGCCTGCCAGGCCATTCTCTCCATCCTGCAGAGCCCCTCTAGGGAGTGGGGGATGGGAAGCAGCAGTGGGCAGACGGGTGGGGAGAGCAGTGGCAGTAGGCAGGAGGATGGGAGTGGTGGCAGTGGCTGGGAAGCAGTGACGGCAGTGCCAGGCAGGTTTGTGGGTACAAAGTAGAGAAGCAGCAGGGGAAGGGTGGCAGCAGCAGTGGGGGAAGTAGCCGTGTCGGGCAGGAGCATGGGGCCCACACCAGTGCTACGGTCTGGTGGGGACTCAGGGTGGGGCCACAGGAGCCTGGAGCCTGGACGCAGGGTCTGCCTGGCTCTAATGCGCGAAGCTCGCATGCAGTCCACCCAAGCCACTTGCCTCTGGGATGAGATCGGGGTTGGAGGCGGGACTTCTGGTCCCAAGATGGCGATGAGGGGCAGGGCACCCATCAAGGGGAGAGGCTACCCTTGCAGCCCGCAACAGCTCATCAAAACTCATTAGGCTGCCTTCCAGCCAAAATAATTGCCTGCCCCTGTTTTAGAGACTCTGTGCCAGCCTTTTCATATATGACACCTCACGCTGGCTAATTTCACAAGTAATACAGCAATTCAGGGTTGTGCATCTCAAGTCAGCATCCAACCCATAGAATATATATGTTCCAGCATGGAATCATATAAATAGACTGCACTGAAAATATGATTAATAACACAACATTGCAGTAAATTATGAATCTATGAATCTATGAATCTATTGCAGTAAATTATGTAGGCATTACCAGTAGGTAGTAGTATGAAGGTATTGCAGGCATATGTCTCATTTCTCGTTGTCAAACCCATATTAAATTGGTGCTCCCCTTACGACATAACTACATAATAAAGACATAACATAATTAAATATTTTGGCAACCTATATATGTAAATACAGTATATCTTTGGAAAATATTATTTCCCTGAATTAAAATAGCTATTCTTACACTAGAAAATCTAAAAGGTACAATGGATGTCACGTTTAAAATTTTACAAGTAATTGAAAAATTGTTGTAGGTTAATATAGCTACTCTGCAAACCAGTCAACCTCAAAATGGTTCTTCATAGAGGCCTTCAGTCCTGGTCCTTGGCAGTTCTTAGGAAACTGCTCTACTTTGTGAAACTTTTATCTACAAATCAAATGTAAACTTGGCCCAACTGTGTATCACAGTGGGTGGTGGGAGACAAAAAAAACAGTCCATCATGACTTTATAAAGTTGCATTTTAAACATTAAAAAGAAACATGAAAGTTGAACAGCAAAGCAAGCAATTACCAGCTTCCCACTTGGGCACTATGAGAAAACTACAATCTTTATTTTAAAATTAAAATATTTAAACTATTTTAAAAAACCTGTAAGAGGAGTATTTATATCCTTTAGAAGTGCTGAACTGATATTCCTAAACACAATATTTGTAAAATATGGTCATTTATATGTTCATTAAAAATAGGATCAGTTTTACAAGCAGAACCCCTTAGGTCAGGACTGAAAAACATGACAGAGGCAGCAGAAATTTCTCCTTTACTTACCAACCAAATCCTGAGTTCAAGATTCCATCTAATATGCATATATCCCCCAAATCAGTGCGCACACACCCTGCAAGATCAGCAGCATGTGTTCCCATTCTGCTCATCACCCTCCATATGACATCCCGGAGCATGACTAATCTGTGCTGGGAGGATATGTACCAAGGGAAATGTGCATGTAAAAGCAAAGACAACACACTGTTGGCATAAGCCAATGCCCCTCCACAGTTCTGTTGTTTATGGCTTACTGAGCAGCTTTTCTTTGGTATCTGGGTGGATAATTTCTGCCCTTCATTCCCTTTTCTAAAAGCTTATTTTCTGCTTATACTGGATGCTTATTCCAGTATTTTATAATCTACAACTGATGGCACCCTATCTATGTCCAAAACCTGTGCCTACACTTTTTTAGACAATGGTTTTATTATAAGTTATGGCTGGAGAACTGGAGCTCCTTGAACCTGGAACTTCCTAGCTAAGTAGGACAAGAAAATAATTTTTAAAATATTCCAGGTAACATTTTTGCATAATTTGGGATCCAAAACACTATTTTTTAAATAAAAACTTTGGGTTTGCAGGGAAAATCCATAATTTTTCTTATTTCACGGTAAATAAAGTAATCCTTAGGAACCACAGCTAGACAGACTTGAGAAAATAAGTAAAGCAGTACTGTCATTTTTATAGCACTCATTCTCCTTCGTTTAGACAAGGGAAGGTCCATCCACTATTTAAGGTCTCATTTATAGTCTTCTGTCATGGGATAATGTGCATAGATATGTAAGGTCTTTAACAATGTACAGTCTTTAGTCCTTAATATGCGAATTAGATGTCCTAAATTGTTATCCTTTAATCAGATCAGAATCATCCATGGCAGCTAATGGATGTATCAGTGAAATGGAACTTGTCCATTAATGACATAAAGGTTTCCAGAGATCTTTTAAGATGAGATAAATAAAGCATTAGATCAGGATGTAAGGATATTTTATGGTAATAACACTCCATACACGTAATATTTTAAGCTATCATGCCACACACACATAATGACAGGGAAATGTCTAATGGTGTTAGTCGAAGTGCAGATACCATAAAATAGAGGGCCAGAAATAGGAGAGGTTGCAGATTTTTGAATAAGGTTGTATTCCATTTTAAGCATAAAATTGGGACGTATTTTTAAACTTTTACTTTCCTGGAAATGAAAATAAATAAGATTACCATTCAGATGCTTGCTTGAGTCTCTTCCAAATATAAGGAACATGTAGAAATATCACTGTGATGGGTTCCTTGACCAACAGTTTAACGTGTACCTGAACAACTTTTGGAGTCCAGGCTTGAGCAAAGCTGCTACCCCGCTGGTCCCACCCCACTCACCCACATGCTCTCCCTCTCTCAAAACTGTGCCTCTCCCACTCTTGGATCCCACACACTCTCCTCCCACTCTCAGAACCACCCCCTGTTCTCAGAACCATGTATACACATCCCCCACTTCCAGGGGCCGACTCTGCTCATTTTGCTACTGCTGAAATAACAGGTTGACCTTTGGTGGATGTTTGCATCCAGCCTGGATCTGAAGGCTGCTGCACTTTAGCCCAGAGACTAAATTGATAGCTTTATTGTATCAGGACTGGGCAGAGGACATAACAATGGCTGAAAGCCACCTTTGCCCATTCCATTCTATAAATGCTCAGAGCACAGCTTTAAACACAGTAAAGCATATGTCCTCTTGACTTGGGCATCAGTTTTGCCTATATGAAGAGTGGGTCAAGTTGTAAAGAAGTTGCAAAAATATTAATCGGTGTGTTCATCTTTTCAAATAAGGAAAAAACTACCGTGGGCCATAACTGGGAAAAGCGACTTACTTCTTAAGATGACATATTGCACAAATGCAGAACATGAGTCAGTTAAGCAAGGACTAAGAGCTGAATCATATAATGTTCATTTAAGTCACATTGCCTTTGGTATCAGATTAATTTTGCCCGTGGGATTTGCCTGTTGTGTTTGAGTGCAAAAGGGAACATTATTGAACGTTCTTGAGTGAAATACTGACCCTGCTGAAGTCAATAGGAGTTTTGTCATTTACTTAAAACTGGTAGAGAATTTACTAAATTACTTTAGCTAAAGTACTACCAACTAATGTTTGTCTAAATCAGATAGCTGCTCAGATAAAACCAGCCAAGTACATACCCTTGACTGATAAGCAGTATATTTCAGTTTTCTTTTTTCATTTCTTTCCTTTTTTAAAACAGGTAAATTAAATAGCCTCACACTGCTGCAGAGTTTAAAAATAAAAGAATCAAAGGGCAGCAAATTCTAGCAGTTGAAGTTGTTTCTACAAAGATGTTTATTCAACCATCCTGCCCATGTATGACTAATTATCTCGCCTACATTTCATCAGGGTAACTAAGGACAACATTTGGCCTGCAGTATGCGTAGCATTTTCTTCTTCATTTTTCTTTGTTAAATGTATTATAACTTGCTCTTAATGTATACCATAAAATATGCAGGATGTTCATTGCAACCAAATTTAATCTTCAGGGAACAACCTTTAACTTTTAGAATTTCCTGAATTTTGAGCGCTTGCTTTTTCAGGCTCAGAATTACATTAATGTTAGCTTTTGCATTTCATATATAATGGGATACACATTTAAGTCCACACTGGTAGGAGCTTTATGAAAAATACTATTTCTTTGCCATAGCCATGTTTTGAAAGTTAAATAGTTTAGCCATGTAATTCTCCCCTCCCCCCTCTCCCACCCCCAATAGACCAATTAACTATTTTGGCTGTTTTACATTTTACTTCCTTCAAAATTCCACAAAGAATAAAACTGTATTAGGGACTAATTGACTGCCAGATGGCATTATTAAAACTGGAATAGTATGCCTCAGTTAGTATACTGTAACAGTATTCTACACAGTGATTTTAACCATTGCAAGCACCAGGTAATGATGATATTCAAAGTATATATTTGTTTGATTTTTTTATTTTATTTTTTTTACAAAAGCTCCAGTATACTTTGCATTTGGCTCATGATTTGTTCTGTGCTCTTATGCTCCTTAATTGTGTGCATCCATTGAATGCCACAATAATAGGTGCAAGACAAATACCTTAACTAGATTACATAAATGGCAATGTGCCAACATTGCACTAGGCACTTCATCTGCAGATAGAGACACAAAACCCATGTTCTGCACAGCTTGAAGCCTTACTTAAGAAAATTGTGCAAATGGAACTTAATGTCATGTTGTCTCCTACTACAGAGATACCAGTAAGGACAAGTTCTATATTTCTAGTATAGCTAGGACTATGACAGGAAAGCTAAGTATGTCATATAACATTTTCTTAATGGGATAGTGGGCTTGTATAGGGCACTAAGTTTGAAAGGAGCAAGACCTCTAAATCTCACAGGCCCTAGTAATCCATAAGGTTCCTAGATTCACAGAGTAGGGATCTAGCTGCATAGATAGCTACTACAGTGCACAGTTCCACCTCCTCTCCACCTACTTCATGACTCACAGAGTTCATGCTGGTATAGCTTAGGACCAGCTGTGATGGGTCAGTAGATTCCCAAAGGGAACCTTTTAAGAGTTACCCTTTCCAAATAAACATGGTGGGTCTGTCTACATAGGCTTTTTATATGGGTCAATATACAGGAGAGCATGCTGCAAAATATAAAATAAAATAAAAATTCTTGTTCCTTCCCTCTATAGCCAATTCTGACTTCCCAAATATTACTGGGCCCCAAAGAGGATTTTCCCCAGGATTCCAGGATATTGAGACAAAAATGGCATAGTAAGAAAGGACATCATGTTTACATCAGTATGCCACTGCTTTAAGGGCAGAAGTAGTTTAAATAGAGAGCCCTGGGAGCTAGGCAGAGCTCTACACCTGCAGGTTGCCTTGGCAGCAGGCTAATCAGTGAATTAGCTGCCACCTATACCTGGTCAGGTGACCAGAAGAAGGCAGGGCGCTGGGTACATATAAGCCCGAGGACTGGGAATGGCAGGAGTTAGTTCTCTGGTAGCCACCAGGGGAAGGAGCTCTTGTAGGAAAGAACTACTCAGAGATGTTTGGTTGCTTGATCTGCTTGTAAGACTAATCGGGCACTAGGAGCTCATAAGTTGCCAAGGGCTAGCAGGCAGTCAATACTTGGGGAGAAGTTTGTCTTCTTATAGAGGCAGAGGGTGGCCTTCATCATTATTATTATGTTATAGCCTAATAGCTTATATTTATGTTATTTGCACTGATGGAACGGGATGAGGCTAATAGGGGAGGAGGAGGCCTCATTGGGGCACAGCATAGATGACGCATAGGGGGTATATGCAGGTATACATGCATCTCCTGAGATTGGCGGTGCACGCTCTGAGACTGGCCGCCGCTGATGGTCAGTATTCACCACCCCACCACCACCAACACTGTTGCAGCTGCCTGGGGGTGGTCCCCGCTCAGCCCGCTCTCGTTGCCGACATCAGCGCGGCAGCTTGTGGGTGGTCCCCACTCACTGCCAGCACATCCCCGCCACTGCTGCCGCCTGTGGGTGGTTGCTGTACCTCCCCAGCCTCAGGGGGCATGAGACATTCATGGAGCACAGTACTGTGTAGCACCCCAGCGCCAAAGAAGGCACAATGACGGCTGCAGAGAGCCCTGCACTGGAGAGGGCGCAGCGACAGGGGCCACATAGCCCAGTGACCCAGGAGGCTGAGTTAGGCCAAGACCATATTATGGAGACATTATTTATATACCACCTGCGAGGCAGGGGGCATGGTAAAGGGAAGGTTTTGTAGCCACGCATCTAGCCCATAAGGCTTGGGGTGTTCCATGAGGCACAAACTTAGAGCGGGACCCAGCAAGGGGTCCAAGAAACCACAGGGTTTAGTGGGGTCCAGCAGAACCTCTGCACAGAAACTTGTGGGCAGCCTCCGTATTTATTATGTATACCAACAAGATGTGACAGGTGGGAAATGAAGGTACCCACAGAGCAGAATTGACACGGTCATGGAGCCCTTGGGAACCCCGTGCCATGACAAGTGTAATCAATTCTTATACTAATGTAAACAAGAGAGATGACATAAACCCCTCTATCCCCCAACAATGTTGTAAGTGTAGATCTAGTGTAAAGTTACCTAGGAGGAATGTGTAGTAGAAATACACCAGTGTAATTTACATAGGATGGGGGTTGTGTGTCCACTTCTGTCCTGGGGTAGCCACTTGTCATAACCAAATAGGCAGCTCTTAACTTCATGCTTCGTGCTTTGTCACATAAAGTGCAAATCGTACAGTAAGCAGCTATGCTTAGAATAGCTGCTTATCTGCCTACTTGTGATCCTGATAAAATTTATATTAGCTTACAGAACTAATACACATTAGTGGAGTGCAAATACATTACATTTTCAAGACCCAAGGCAGCTCTTCCCACTTTTATGAAGGCAAATGAAAACTGCCTGCTAAGGGGAACTCTGATCCTTAGTTAAGAACTGAGTGGGTGTGTCTACACGAGACACTACATCACCGTAGCAATGTGCTTTAGTACTTCCGGCACATTTCGTATTTGCTTTAGGAAGTACTAAAAGACAGCACAGTAACAGCTGCACTGTGTAAGGACATGTGTAGATGTGCCCAGTGAGACAGAATACACCTATACTATGTCTTAACTGAATTGATTTTAAGGTACTAAAAAGAAGAAAACCATTTTGATCTATAAAGAATACGTGCATGTATACATGCATATGTAATACTATATATTGGTGTGTGATAAATTACCTCTCTTGTGCATCACTTTGAATTCCTCATCTAAATTCTGACTCTAAACATGACTCTACCAGGACTGTTACTAATATCCACATCTCTGGGCAGCTTTAAATAGCTTCTTTTTAAAAAATTGAGCTGTCAGAGGAATGTTTCCTTTTTTTTTACCGTTTAAAATTAAGCTTGGCCTGAGGTCCAAGATGAGCAATATTTAGTCCAGCAACACTGACAAGTTTAAGGACCAATCTTTCATTCAGGATTTCAGAGTGCTCTCAAAATAAGCAGAGAACAAGAAATGCAGTCCACACTGGAACAGATCTGTTGAGTAAGAAGTTGCTATTTTTATGTAGTCACTTTTTTGACCATAAGAACATTTTTAACATCCGATCCATTTCCTTTTAAACTTCTCTGAGACTGAAAACACCGTGGAAAATTCCTGCCCACAGCAAATTCTTAAATTGAAACCCCTTGAGAAGTAGGAGTGATAAAGAGAAGTTTACTGGACATGCAGATCTAAATTTAGCTGTATGTTAGCTATGCTTAAATAGATCTGCCAAAAGAAGAGATGCATCTGCGGCTTTATTGTCTCTAATGAATATTGAGTATGTATTCCCACCTCAGAACTACCATTCTATTTACAAAGTTGAGGATACAAGTGCCTTCATTTCATTCACAGAAGAATTTATAGTCGGATGGTTTAGTTGATTAGTTAATATTATATTATATGGTTAATGTCAGATTATATGACCTGATTACCTTCTGATCCTATATTTCTAAGTTAACCAGGGCTATGTAATCCATAATTACTTAGACACACAATTTGAAGTGATATGCATCATTTTGCTGCCACATTGTGCTTCAGAATTTGAACTTCCATTATTTTAAAATAATATTTCTAAGCTTTAGGAAGATAATGTAGAATATGCAAAGTGACTGGTAATCAGTGATTTATAATCATTCTGATTTGCACTGATAGAACTGAGATTGGCATATCAGTCAGTAGCTGTCGATGGTGCAAACCATTTCTACTTCTTTCAGCGGAGTGTTAACTCTGAAACCTAAAGTTGGCAGGGTACACATCAACATTATTGACTGCTTGAATACTGATTTTTGTATCAGAAATATCCAAATAGTGTGCTTAATCTGAACACAAACTGAGTGTAATGAAATGTCCCCCAGGTAGCTACCAAACTCCCAACTCCATCCTGACAGTGTACTTGATGAATATGTGTGGTAGTATCAAAGAATCCCAGGATGTTGAAAATGAGGGCATAATGTAAAATGCATGGATTTTACACTTTACCAATTGAATTATTCCTTCCCATAGTTAGGACCTCCATTTTGTAAAGTAAATGAAGTTGCTTCAGCAAAGTACAGCAGAATCCAAGAGCCTTGCAGCTGAGTTGCTTCCAATTTTCTAAGTAGTACATTGGGCCTTGAGTATAATGTGCATGCACTGGATTTGTAGCTGCTAAATTGGAAAAAAAAAATCTTTCAATCTAATCATTTTTAGTGCCTGAGTTATATTCAGCCTTTAAACTCCTCATTTTTCATACATAGAAGTATATGTTTAATGATTAAGACCCCAAGGATTTAGTTGATAGAATAATCTGCATTTCTAAAGGAAAAAATAAGCAGTGTTGTTTTTAATTCTTTAAAAGAAAAGTTGTGATGCATGTCAAAATATAACACTGACTCTCAGTTTTTAAAACAATATCTGCAATTTGCTTATTCATTGGCTGGTTAACTTGGATATCTGTAATATACAGTCTTGATCTAATAATGGCTAATTATGCAGTTGTTTATCAGCTCATTTGAAACATTTTGAAATTCAGTCTAGCTCAGCAAATTGCTGTGCTTAAGGCATTTCTACATTCTAGGAAATTATAATATCCCCAGAAGGCAAAGAATTAATAATAAAAATCCTCTTTTGTAAAAGATTATCATTGCAGAGCAAATGGAGCAGATCTTCCCTATCCTAGTGCATTTAATATTCTCATTTTTCCCTGAAGTTTGACGGAAAGACTACGTGAGGATCACTGTTTTATTAACTTGTTAAGAGACACATTTACTGAACCAGAGCAGCATATTGATTTCAGTGTCTGCTTTATAGGAAAGAGGCTATAGTAACAGATGACTTTTAAATATTTCCATTTGAGACCTAACATATTCCTTAGACACTTTGTAACCTTGACTTATCTGTATGAGCCTAATATTAAGTATTTTGTGATTCAAAAATTAAAATGACATTTCCTTGCTTATTACTTATAAGCATTTATGACCTGATCTCCCCACCTTTCCACAAATGATTTCTTTCTAGCATGAGCAACCCCACCAAACCTATTGAGATTATATGAGTAAAGGATTGCAAAATCAGACCAAGAGTTTGTATCATTCTATTCAAAGTGATATTTTGAGCAATGAGTTTCAGGTTGGAATAGAGAAATGAATGTGACATGACATTTTATACTTAATTATCAAACATTATTCAACTGATCAAGCAGACGACTGTCTTTGGAATGTGGATGCTGGTGGACATTGATGGTAATTTCATAGTCCGCCACATCATATAGAAGGCTTGACCTCATTGTCTTTATAATTGATTGGGGACCTGTATGGTAAGAAAAAATACATCCACCAGGAACTGAGCTGAAACCATCAAGATTTCTTACCCTGACTTTAGCCAGCCCAGAATCATACCTAGCTCTCTGCCAAAAGCCAAAGAAAAGAGTTTTAATCACTTCAATTACTTAATCTAGGTGTTTTATACTTTCTTTAAACCAATTCAGCCTACCTTTGCAGATTTGGGATGCTGGTAAAAGAATTAGACCTGAGAGAACATGAAGGTGTCTGTGACCCTTCACCCAATACAGAGAGTAGTCCATGTAGGCAGAGGTTGAAATCATTAGCAGATAGTATGCACAAACTGTACTCTGTCAGGCCTGTGGACAAATAGAAAAATTCACTTTTCAGCTGAATGTTTCAGTCCCTCAGTGGTCACAAGAATAGCAGCACAATTCCACCTTCTCACTCAAATAATTTGTTTTTCTTTGGGAATATTCAGAGACAAGTGTTTCTGCATAGTTTGGGCAGAAAGACAGCAGTTTTTCATATTAGTTTTTTTGTGTGGATTGATTATTGGGGATAGAAGAGAGTAAGAGAGGAATAGCATTGATACTTTGAATTCCTGCAGTTTAAAAATGCAGAAAGCTTGATTGCTTCTACTAGGAAACCTTAATCACACATGCAGAGGAAAGAAACAACAATCTTTGTGATTACAGGGCAAATTACGTGTTTTATTTTTTGTAAGCCCAACTATACGTGTGTGTATAGAGAGATTCTTCACCTCTGTCTGGCTTTAGAAAATAAAAATCTCAGTAAGAAAAAAAAACGTTGCCATGTTGCACTTTTTGTAGAACAGAAACAGCACCTTTTACAGCGGAGCATGAAAAATATTTTTTGAAGCTAACCCTTTTTGCCTAAAAATAGCATTTTTGACAAAAATTGCTAGCATTTACAAATCAGTAGGATTTTTCATCTCCTCTTGCCTTAAGATTGAATTAATATTTATTATTTATTAGTATTGTGTACATAAGTATTTAAATAGGGGCGAGCCACCTTCTTGCAATTATACTGTGATTTGTTTTGTAGGTATAAGTACAATTATTTGATTTTGTATAAAACATAATAATACAAGAATCTTTTTTCTGGAAGGGACATACTAAAATTGTATCTTTTCAGAAAGCCACTGAGATGGAAGAGTACTTCTACCATTATTCATCTGTGATTCCAACACATTTTATGAAAGGGGAAATTGAGGCAGCAAAGAGATTAAAGGCCTGATTTTTCATTTTCTGAGCACTCTCTACTACAATAGGAACTATATATTCTCAGCACCTCTGAAAATCAAATACAAAGGCCCTTTTACTTCAGTGGCAGATTTAGACATGGGGTGCCTTAGACTGTCTAAGTCTCACATCATAAGGTCTCCCTGCATTCAGTGGCTTAACTGAGAAGAGAACTCATATCATCTAACCTCTAATCCCATGCATTATTTTCACTGGACCCCACTAGCCCTTGTCTTAAATATAAAACCCATTTTTATCATAAATACAATAAAATATTTTAACCAAATAATGGATTAGAAAACCTTAAATTTTTAAAAAGTAGTTGAATTGAAAAATTCTGACAGTATCTACAGCATGCAGGTGAAGCAGAAGCAGTTTATGACTCCTTCTGAACTTGAAGACTGAATTACAGTTTTTGTAATCATCGGTTCCCCTTCTTCTCTGTCATTTTTTTGGTAATATATTGCATGGAAGAGACTTATGGTACAAGTTTTATAAGCTCGCTATAAAAACATAACAACTGTTGTATTAAATTATTTAAGTTGTAAACTACTGTAAAAAAGGGGGGAAGTTTTATCGAGATGGAGGCAGAAAAAATTTTTATGATGGAGTGTAAAATGTATTGTGCTGATTACTACAGAGTTTTTTCCCAGTTTAGCATATTATAAATTTTCAGCAGGCCTTAAGAATGAAACTATATATAAATGAGTGCCTTCAAAAATAGTGTCCAATGGTTTTAAAAAATGAAGGCACAATTTAATTTATAATTTACAAACAAATCAGCGGAGTTCTAAGAGCAAATAAGGAAGAGGAGAATGGTGACACAGCTCAAGGTGCATTAATTAAAAACTTCCAGATTTCCCCTGTGACACTGAATTTTGGAAAAATGACTAATTTAAGGTCTATACTTTCAGGAAGCAGTTTACTACATTAATACTTTGTTCTATAGCTTATGGTGAAGAAAGGGAGAGATCACTAATTTTAAAACTGAATGTAATGTTTGAAGATAATGCCTTTTCCTAAATTCATTGCCAAAACTATGAGAAGAAAAGTTGTACAAAGATTAATTTATTTGGCATTAACCTTTCCATAAAGTAACTAAATCCAGGTAATGATTTTTAACTGAACTGGGAAGAAAAGAAAGCAAAAAGCTTGTTCTTCATCGTGTTCCACTGTGGAGCTTGCGCCCCTCTCGCCGCCCAGTCTATCGGGGTGTTGCCCCTCCCCTCAACTCACCTGCCACGACTTGGATGTTAAACGCACTTTAAGAGGGGTCTACAGTGGAGATCTTAGCTCGGATGGGACTCCCAATAGACGGTGGTACTCATGGTCGTCCGATGCACTGTTCCGCCTCCCCTACACCCTGTCCACATGCCAGCCAATGGGTGATGCGTTACAGATGTTTCCTGGCCTTGTATGATGGCCTCAGACCGGTTCCCAGGGTTCCGGTCACTCTACTTCCCTTCTTGGGGAAGATTTCTTTTTTTATAGAAAATATTCCTCCGAGTCAGGAGGAGCTGCAGGGTTATCCCCCTTATTCCAGCTCCCTCTCGGATTCTCAGCTGTTTTCTCTCCCCTACCGCAAGCAGGGAGCTCCCTTGCCTCCTGAGTGTAAGCCCCTTCAGGTGGCTGAAAGAGTGCCTCTGCTTGCCCTCCTTGTCTGCCTCCCGCAGAAGGCTTAAAGCCCTTCCCTGGGCTGCCTGCTGGAGCCTCGCAGGCTGGGTCATCTCCTTCCTGTGCCAGAGCTCGCCTCACGAGCTGCCAGCCCGTGCTCTCTCTCTCTGACTCTCCTCTCCTCCCCGCTCCGCCGGGGTTTTTAAATCTTCCTGCAACGGCCGATACGGCCGCTGGGATTGGCTCAGCTATTCTCCTCGCCAGAAACAGCTGATGCCACAGCCGGCGTAATGCCGGTTCGCGCAGCTGCGGCCGCGAACACAGCTCCTGCTCCTGCTGCTCTCTGGGAGGTACGTATGCCCCTCTGGGGGCTTGCTCTCGGGGTCTGGGGTCCATGGGCTCTCTTCTCTCTCCCTCGAGAGCCTGTGGGGGCACCTCGCCGCCACATTCAGCTTTTCATTGTACCAGATACCTTAGAGTTTTAATGATCTCAGGGGCACATCCCCATGTGTGTGCACACGTGGTTTGCAGTGCCACAAACCTGTCTGCAGCACCATATGCTGCACACAACTTCATGGCTAGGGACAGACATTCAAAAAGCCTGAGCCTGAATTGTTTCAATCTTTACAGGTTAGTCTAACCTGACTAGGCTAAATCAATTTTGTAACCAGACAGACATCCCAGAAATGCAGGCACATGCCTGCAGTGGCTCAGGCTAGAAGCCAGCCAGGGGGTGCTAGAGCAGCCCTCCCTTCCCTTGAACATGGCTGAGCTGAGCAGGGTGTGGCTAGGTTCCAGCAGGACACTGTGATTAGGGAGAGCCCCCCAGACCCCTTGATAACAGAGTATTTATCAGCTCTGTTATCAGTACTTAACACCCCATCAGAAAACAAAGCCTCACTCATTACAAGCTTTTCTTAAACAGCTTTTTCCAAAGGAAAATGCATACCAGCCTCGCTTCTTTACTATTCCATTCAGGAAGAGCACACACCAGCTGCAGATGTTTCCTCAGCCTGATGAAGG
This sequence comes from Alligator mississippiensis, assembly GCF_030867095.1. NCBI lineage: Eukaryota > Metazoa > Chordata > Crocodylia > Alligatoridae > Alligator > Alligator mississippiensis. The sequence goes on from NC_081825.1 coordinate 247,750,350, forward strand.
GTTTTTAAACCCAAAAGCTTGCTAAGAAAAATTTTCCAACTATTTAGTTGGTCTAATAAAAGATAAAATAAAAGAAATCAGATTTACCCAAAAAACTTTGTCTTCCTTTTCCAAAGGAAGGAATGCAGGGACATTATCATCTGAGCTGCTGATTACCTCCAAAAACCCCTAAATGGACTGTGTCATATCTGCCTTACACAGCATTAGCTAGCATGCCATATGCTGGCTACAGTCTGCGCTGTGGGAGAGAGGAGGAAGGGCTCTCTGCTTAAGCAGTGAGTAGTGAGAGGGGCAGAGGAGGCATGGGGAAGCCAGCAGACCCTGCTGTGCCTGCAAGTCTCTGCTGGAGCTCCAGCCAGAGTGGAGAGGGAGCGGAGGGGAAAAGCCAGCTCTGCTGTGGAGCAGAGAGCCCTGCCCAGCCCAGAGAGCATGTCAGGATGCTACGGATGTCTGGTTTAGTTTAAACCAGCAAAGGGTCTGGGATAGACATTGCATAAATCTGTTTGACCCAAGTCAGTTAAGTCTGATATTACATTCAACCAGGTGTATCTCAAACTGGTTTCAGCCATTTTCAAGCTGGTTTATGTGCATTGAATGTCTGTTCTCTTACAGGTTTAAACCAGTTTCTGACCACTTAAACCGGTTTATATGTAATATCTGCCCCTAGACCTCATGCACACGTTCACTGCATTGCTAATTTGCAGTACAGCAGGGTTTTTTTGGCACCAGGAAATCCTAGTGTCAAAAAAAAAACACACCAAAAAAACCAGTGGACCACCTGAAATTGGAGCCTGGCCAGCCACAGCCATGCTCTGGCTGCTGGCCAGGCTCTGTGTGCCCACATCACTGCCGCTGCTGCCCCAAGAGGCCCCCAGGATCCCAAGTAAGGCTGCTGGGGCCAACACCTGGGCTGCCCTACCCCACCCAGGGCAATTTGCCACACACAAGAGCACGCATGCAGGGGCATGCCCAGGGGCAACTAGCAGCAGTACCAATACATTTCTGCTCATGGCGATGCACCTCAATGTTTACATGGTGGTTCATAGATGAGGTGGTTCAGCCCAGCAAAGTGATCTGGTACAAATTCAGCCTGTAATAGTAGCCTATGAGGTTGAACTGAGGCATGATCATTACTAGTTGAAAACTTTTCCCATTACCCCTCCCCATGTGCTTTCTCTATGAAATTGAAAGAAGGTGGTGACCTGATTCTAATGAATCTTTCCACCTTAGTGCGATTGAAAACCAATCTCTAAGGGCTCAGTGAAACTTTAAAAAAACCCTAAAAAAAAAAAAAACCCCATAGTTGATTCATCTGAGATAAAATAACATGGCATCTATTGAATTATATTGTTTTTGGAGAACACTTATCCTTTCTAGACAATTTCAGGTCTTCTGTAGCCTGTCCTTCTTACTGCCATGTTCTACAGTATAGAGGGTATGATGTTTACTGACAAGTTAAGGCCCATGGCATAGAGTATCACTGTTGACCAAAGGGAGGATTACAAGGGTATCGTTGAAATTGGAATCTCTTATTGAACAATTCATTTCCCTCTAGCACTGCTGAAACATTTTTAAAACCAAATATTGTACCAGAAATCACATCTTTTCAGAAACAGGTTCTAAGATAAATCAACATCTTGCTTCAGTCTGCCTTATAACTTCGCCTTGTTTGTTGGGGACTCTTCCCTGCCAAGATAAAGGTCAGCTCGCCATCATTCGCTCTTCATGTTGCTTAAAAGTGATTAGAACGTCACATCAGCTTTCTTTCTGAGCATTCCTAGTTTCATTAATCCAATATCCGTTTAAGGAAATGTCCACTATGGCATTTGGTAGAGATATGGCTTAAGGCTCCAGAACTAGAAATTCCCTTTCAATGAAGGCTGAGTGATAAAACAGTTTGATGCTGCTGAATCACTGTTGTGCTTTGTGAGTGCTGAGTCACAGAAGAAACATATGTGGAAATCCTGTTTCATGCCAGGAGAACCCTTAGGCAGAAGGTCAGTTCCAGCCTGCTTTTTACACTTATTTTTAAAACACTCTGTTTATAATAGTGTAGTATTTGTATTTGCCAGACATGTGACTACAAATTGAAATGTACAAGAATTATACCAAACTGTATCATCCTAGAAATGCCAAAAGGCTCTTCATAAAAGTAATTTTAAAATGAATGACCGGAATCCATATTTTTGTACTAATGTTTTTCATAATTCCAAGCTCATAGTGATCCTTTCTTTTTTATGCCTTACAGATTTTCTTCAGTTGTTGAACTCTTCGTTATACAATATAATATACAGTATATAATAACACTGAGTATTTAAGTTTTCATATGACTGTGAGCTCCAGGTAGGCCCCTGGAGCATATAATAAACTATTTTTTTTCTGAGCCCATCAGCAAATTCTCTCCTAAATAGCCTTTTACCAATTCTGAAGTTTAGTACTAGTGGAAATGTTGCAGAGTACTTTGAAGACTGAAATCTTCTCACCACAGAATAGTTACAGTACATGTAGCCAAAATGGGTACATATAGGCATTACATTTAGATTGATCTGATCATGGTTAGGTCAGTCAAAATGCCCAATCATGCAGGTATTCACAGGGTTTTAATTGCCTAAAATGGTATGCCTTATTTAAGTTAGTTCACCTCAGGAGGTGAACTACATCCATGGTGCATTCATACCTTGAATACTGTGCCCATTTCTGGTCCCCACACCTCACAAAGGACATAGAAGAACCAGAGAAGGTGCAGAGAATGATAACAAGGATAATTAGCGGTATGGAGGAGCTTTCCCATGAGGAGAGGCTAAAGATGCTAGGCCTATCAAGTTTAGAAAAGAAACACTTGAGGGAGGACATAGTAAGGTCCAAAATATGAAATGGCAAAGAGAAAGTAAATAGGGGTTTATTCTTTACACAATATGGGACCTAGGGAGTCACAAAATGAAACTAATAGGTAGTAAGATTAAAACTATTGGAAGGAAGTTCTTTTTCACACTGTGAGTGCATTTACATGTGCAATTAATGTGTGTAAATAAACTCCAGAGTTTATTTCTCCCAGGTTCCACATCTTCAAATGTGCCCAGGACCGTAGCACTTTGAGTCAGGTTGGAGCTGCTCTGGCTGGCAGGGGACCCCAGGGGTCAGCCTGCCAGCCTGGAGCTGTTCCCCCTGACTCACCACGCTGCAAAGGAGCTGGCTGGGGCACGAGGGCTCTTCAGCACAAGGTTAGCCAGAAGGCAGCCCCCACATTGAGGCACCATTATTCCCCAACCAGCTGAGGCAGCACCTACCTGTGCACTACCATGAAGTAAAAAACTCTGCAACAGGCTAATACTTGTATTTGCAAGTAGTATTAGTTTACTTCAGCCTAATAAGGGTGAATGTGTAGACATGCAACATTTACTGCACACCTAATTAGTCTACTGCATAGTAAATGTCTCATGTAGACAGGCCCAGTGTGTAACTGAAGTGTGCAACTCATTGCTACTAGATCTGGAAGCTGACAGTTTAGCCAGATTCAGAAAGGGATTGGACAGGTTCTTGGAGGGGCAACAGCAGTTATTGAGCATGGGAGTTAGGGATACAGCCTTTGAATTGGAACTTCCTAGACCTTAAATACTGGAGGCTACAAGAGACAGGAATAGTGGGGCAAAAACCCTGGTCATATCCAGTTCACTTTCTCTTTCAGGTTCTGCTTTCTGCTGCTATGTGACACAGGATACTGGGCAGGATGGACCTATGGTCTGACCCAGTAAATGGCAGTTTCTATGTTCTTATGAACTACATTTACATTGGCCTGGGCTGTGCCATTCTAAAATGGGTTAGCCCAGCCTAACAAACACCTGCACACATTCACACCCTGCCCCCTCCTCCTGCCCAATCCTATTAGCTCCTCCCACTCTGAATTACCTCCAGCTGCCCCAGTGAATGCATGCATGCAGCAGAACCCAGCTCAGATTTAAGGAGCTTAAACTAAGCCACTTATCCTTAATTGGGTGATTTGAACACTTGTTTGCACCCAGTAAAAGCTTTTGTGTTCCCTAACATTGACCTACAGAGCAAACATGACAGTTTCAAAGAATATGAGTCTGTTCATGGTCACTTAAGATTACCAGCGAGGCTGCATGCCTTCCTGACATTAGAAGAGAAGAGAGCCTTGTGGTTAAGGGACTTGATTGAGATTGGAGCGGTGGGGTCAGTTAGTTTTGCCATCAACTCAAGTGTGTTGGTCTGGGAAATCGCAGTTTCCCAAAATTTTGTTTCCTATCTGTGAAACTGCAGTAATATTTCCTTTCCCCCATTGTGCCCATTTTTTTCTATTTTTGATTGTAGATTCTATGGGACAGGCACTGTCTGTTACTCTGTAGAGTGTTTTTTAATGGCATCTCAGACAAAGTTGGGGTCTGTAAACACTGCTGTAATCCAAAATTAATTCACAAAATTGGGAACTAGATGTGTGACTAGAGCCCAGCAACTGGCAATGTAGCATATCAGTGCTACAATTCTTTGGCTGTATTTCGATTCATTTGTGTACCTTTCCCAATCATACTTCACCATGTATATATCTAGCTATAGAGCTCATGCTACCAGAAGCTAGGAGAGGGATTTCCACAATCTTAGTCATCAGTGAGGTATTTGAGCAGGATCTTCACATGCAAATGATATGACATTTATTCCCCTTCACTGGAGCCCATAAAAAGAGCAGATTATTTTTTTCTTCTTCCTCCACTTCGAACATAGAGCACTTCCTCTCTGCCAGATGCAGAGTTTACTCTTAGTGCTGGTCTAAGTCTGCCAGATCAGATGGAAGTAGCTATTTGGCAATCAGCCTAATACCTATTCATTGGTCATAGCACACCGTATATAATTAAATGCCTTGCGCATATCAATAATTGGGCTATTCATCCAAAACCAAATACAGTATTACTAATATATTCCTACATTCAATAATACTCGAGACTGAGAATCCTATGACTGATTTCACAAAACTCATTGGATACGATAGTAGTGAATTTCAGTCATTATGAATCTGGATCTGTGTGGAAAGTTTTTGCATTTTATGAGTGATCACATGAACCATCTATTTCCTCTATTCCAAACAACTTAGATTAAACTGTGCTTTAAAGCTGATCTGGATCAATAGAAATGACGTACAACAATCTTATCATGTACTTAACAGGTTCCAATATAGTTTTATCTCACTTTGCTGCTATACTCTGCAAGGTGATTTGGAAGTTCAGTGCTTGTTATAATAATAACCATCTAGAAATAAGCTCACTAGCTTACATGTACTGTATATCTAATAATGACCCAGCACCTCAGCAGGTGCAAATGAACATATTTCCAACATGTACTGACTAAGGATCTGGTAACTAGGATTCATTACTGTTTCAGTATTATTTTGAATTATCATGTGTTAATTTGAGGAACAACAGGTGGTCTTTATGCAGTATGGTATATATCATCATCTCCTGAACCAGTTTAAGATGTTAACTGTTGAACTACAATATTTTTTCAGACACTTTTTCTATTATTAGCAAGCTACATTTTGACACCCAATATACATGTAATTTTTTATAAGTTCAGCATGCCTTTCTTGCAGTCAGATTTAGCCGGTAGGTCACATTATGTCTAATTAGATGTTTCCAAAGCCCTCCAATTTTAGAATGTTCTTACCAGAGGAATTGAACAAACCAACAAATGTTGGAATTAGACAGAACATATCATCCTGGGATGTCAAAGCACTTAACAAACATTGTTACAACTGAGTCTATGTATCATCACTGAAGGACATATTTGCTTCAGTATGTCTCATGACAGCTTCTTTAAAAAATATTTAAGTGACTTTAACGTTTGTGAAAGGTGCCAGATTGACAGTCTGGGAAAAGGAATAGTCCTTTTTTACCGGCAGGAACAGGCAAGTCTTACTATGCACTGCCCCACCAGTGTCCCCAAACCTCACCTGGAGGGCAGAGCTATCAACTGTCCCAGATTTTACAAATCTGTGCAAGGTAGTTTCAGTGTCAGTTAATGGGACTGAGGGCTGTAGCAAGCAGCTGTAAAACAGATACAGAGGTTAAAAAAAAAGCAAGTGTTATCATCACTGCACACTTGCTGTTGCAGTTAATAACTTTAAGGGTACATTTTCAATTTAGCATAAATAAATAAATAAAAATCCCCAATATTTACATACTGGTAACTTTTCACATAGAAAAATCTGCATTTCAACATAAGACAGGTAGCTCTGTGTGTGAAATATCAGAGAGTTACACAGCTTGCATCATTTGCAAAGGCAAGTTCAGGTTTCTGTACAAGCAAATGAGTGCCTGTATGTATTGTGAGTGCATCATGAAAAATTAGTTCTTCTATTTTATACCTGTATAATAATCTACCCCTACTCATAACTCTTCTAAAACTGTTGTCATCCCACCCTTTGCCCCCCAAAGGCTTTGGTTGCAGCTGACTCAGAAAGTCAGTAACCATAAAGAGAGAATAAACCCTAAAGACAGAATTTTATATAGTGCCTGAAAACCCTGGAAGATGTTCTACAGAGAAAATAGGCTTGTGATCTTTGCACTCTATCATACCTTGGAATAAACAAAATCATTCACTTTTCAGATATGGTCATCCCTCATCAGTCATACTCAAAAAAGTTTAGTGCCTCCTTTCCTCTTGAAATTATATTAAGTTTTCCCTGTGAGTATTGGAAGGGAATGTGTTAATGTTTCTTTATTTAGGGTATAAGATGGTGATGTTTTAAACAAAAGTGCACATTTTTCACCTTGTATAGACTGACTATCTTCAGTAACCTGTATATAGGACATTGCTAAAAATGGAACACTAGAGAGCACAGAGCAATGAGTTTTACATGCTGTGCTGCTATTCTCTAAACTGCAGCCAGCAGCTTAAAAGAATTATTATGAAAGCTAAATTTTAATTCCTTTTCTGAGAAATAGCCATAACTAATATGCAAATGAACTCAGCAACATTTGTTTATCTTTAAAAGTGTCATATTTCCTTCCATGATCTGCCACTGATATGCATAATAAAGTAACTAATTTGATCAGTACTGTGAAGTCAGAAGATGACTTTATATATATCCAGAGAGAGCTATGCAGGGGTATAAATATCTTAGGAATGATATTTGAGATTCTAATTGTAATTATCTGTATAAAAATGGTCCATTGGTAACTGTGGCTGATTTGTTTGCTTACTGCTGTGGCATTATAGGTGTGTTTGAGACATGGATAATATAGCTTTGTGAAATACTTATATAGAAAACTAAACAACTTTGGATTGAAAATTGGATACTTTTTCACATAGCTGGGGAGAGGATATTACATAGCTGAAATATTCATGAACTCCACTCAAGCATCCTCACCCAGCCAGCTCACTCCAACTCTCAAGCCAGTCAGTTATGGGAACTGGGCCACCTCTACACATTACACGTATCTTGCTTTTAACTGAAGACCAAGTACATGTGCACAATTAACTGGAGACCAAATACACATGCAAAGTTCCTATCACACAATAAAATGCTCTAACCAGCTTTTAAGTTAGCCCTTGAAAATGTGTACTAACTTTATAGCTGATTGCTATGGAGCTTTAATTTGTACATGTGGCAGGGTCTCCCCTACAGCTGGGAGCCCTGTGAGCTCACGGGGCTCCCAGCCACAGGAGTGCACCATGCCCGGCCAGAGATGGGAGACCCACAGCTGAGAAGACTTTCAGCCTCAGTAGCTGAGGATGATGGGTGCCAGGACACAGCTGGATCCCAGCAGCTGAGGCATCATAGCTGCTATGGTACCCCAGCCTCTGGGGTATCACTGCAGCCACGATCCCTGCCCCCTATACTTTATCCAGCCTTCCATGAGTCTTAGTATGATATCTAGGAAAGCTACTTCACTAAGCTTCAGAGTTGCTATCTGGCCTTGAGAGTCTGGTAGCAGTAGATGTAAACTGTATAGATATATTTTTGTACCTGTGCTTCCTTTGAATAGTCATTCCCTGACCCCAGGAAAGGGAAGGAAATTATATCACTCTGTCCCAGAAAAAAATCAGAGGAAATGATGCTAATGATTGTTGATTTTTTTCTGTGATCTATGTAGAGGGCCTGCTGAAAATGTCAGCAGGAAGCAGAAGTTTCTTAAGCCTTCCCTACCTCATATAGATATTCTGAATATATATTTTCATGCATTGCCTAAAAAACAGAGAGGTCTCTATAAATGCTAAGCATAACTGTAAATTTTAAGAGAGGGACAAAGAGTGAGGCCCCAAAAGAGGGAGGGAAAAGAGGTTTTCTTGTAGGTTAGAAAGGGGTTGGTTTACTCCCATCCCCTTCTGACTTGAATTACAGGGTTTAGTGAAAATGAACATAAACCAAATGCTTCAGAGTCTGCAAAGCCCTAATTAACACCCACAGTGAGTGACTTTTCTGAAACTGGTCTTTAAGCAAACTTTACTCTGAAAAACAAAACAAATTAACTTGGTGGCCTGATAAAAGAGATGCACTGCCAAGGCTGACAGGCCCACAATTGAACCAACACTAAAAATAACTTTTTTGTCTATTAAATTTATTTCAGATACTGAAAAATTTATTAACTACAGTCTGCAAAAAGAGAATCTCAGTTTCTCAGCCAAGTGACTCAGCTATAGAAGAGTAGGGTTCTTCTCAATATTAATACGTTCTTTATAAGAGCATGCCTTTCTTCCAACTAGCACCCCTTCAGAGCAGAGGGGACAGAGAGCTGGTCAGAAGACTGGCCAAATTCTAGCGTCCCTCAGAGTTGGGAAGGGGGAGCATCTCTGAAGTTGGCCTCTGCCTCCCCCAACCTTCTTGTGGTTGCCTTTGTGGTCTATATGTGGTACAGAAGGAAGAAACCTATTGCTGCTCATTGCCACTTAGAAGAAAGAATCTTTTCTTTTCTTTTTTTGCTATCTGGCACTCTATTTTCATATAGAGAAAAACCTAGTTCCAGGACTGCCATGTTTACCCTGCTCTGTCAGGAGCATTTAATAGAGAAGGAATCCAGAAAAATAAAGGCCCCCTCTTCCACTGTAAGTACAGGGAGAATGCCATTTTCTTTGTTTCGGTCTTTAGCCATTGCATAATGTTTACAGTAGTTGCTAGAGCAGATTACCAGGGTGTGAGTAGCAGTAGGGAACACTCTAACCCATGTACATGTTGGCAATAAAAGTTAAGAAAGTTGCAGCCTTAAGGTTATATTTATTCCTATATTATAGGCCTTGGACATATGTTCATTTGTAGTGCTACAAAGACACCTTGTAGTGTTTCAAAAATAAATTGCTATAGGAGCGTACACACATGCAGAGCCCCTTGGCTGGAGCAGAACAAATTTGCCTCAAAGGCACACTACAGCAAGAAGGCGTTAAGAGGCTGTGCCCTCCCGTTTCCTCCCTGTGCCCTAGGGGAGTTTGTCAGTGAGGCAGGTCACTGACTGTTGGGGTAGGGGCTGTGTTTTGTAGCTGCTGCTCTTCCCAGCTGTCATCACTACCACATAGGCACCTGCTGTTGCCAGTGCTCCTGTGACACTGGTGGTGCTGGCATTGGTGCTGCTGCTGTGATAGCTTCTGCCAATGTTCCTGCACTGGTGGTGGCAGGACAGCTGTTTCCTAGGGCTGTGTGAAATGGCACTGTTCCATTTTGACATGCATTTTGATGGAACAGTGTTTCATTTTGAATTTTGTTTTGATTCGTTTCGTCGAAACAATTTCGCTGTTTCGACACTGTTTCGACATTTCACCCATATGCTATAATGGGGAAGCTCAAAACAGCCGATAACTTTGTCATTTCTGGCTTGATTTGGATGAAACTTGCAGGAGTGGTAGCTCCTTCTGAGAGCATGAAGCTTGCCAAGTTTCAGGCAGATAGATACAGGGATTTCAGAGAATCTGCACCTCAAATGGTTGACAAGCAAAACTCATGACATGTGTGACATTGTGTGTTAAGGCGCAGCAGGGTGAAAACTGCAGGCTTGCTAGCCCCTGCTGAGGCCACAAAGTCTGCCAGCTTTCGAGGAGATAGGTGCAGGGGCTTCTGGGTTCTGGGGCCCTGCACCCCTGGCTGCTGACAGGCAACACTCGTGACATGGGTGGGTGACACTGTGTGTGTGTTAAGGTACACCCTCACTCAACTGACACCAAGGCAGAAAGCAGGGCAGTTCAAACAATGCTGCCTTTTATGCAGTTTTTCCATCCCTCCCCCAGAGCACTGGGATTGGGAGGACCCTCAGGAAAGGATGACGGTCACTGGACAGCTACACAGTGAATAATGAGAGCGCTCCTTCCCCCCTCCTCCCCCTCCCTCACCTTGCTTTAGTTTCTGTTTCCCTGCAGGCAAGGCCAGCTTGAGCTTTGAAACTCAAAACATTTTGAAAATGTTGAAATATTTCAACTTGCCTCATTTCATTTCGAGGCTGTTTCGAATCTCTCTGTTTCATTTTGATTTTGCTGTTTCGAGCTCGAAACAAGTTGAAACAGCGTCGAAACAAAACTGCTGGCAAAATTTTGCACGGCCCTATTGTTTCCACAGTAGCACTGGCAGTAGGATCCCAGCTCTATGGCAGCTCACCAGGACTAGCTGGTCTGTCAAGGAGCCATCTGCTGTCCTCCCCTCCCCATTGGAAGTGAGGTGGGAGGGAAGAGGCAGAAGACTCTTGGATAATGGGAAACACAGAGAACTCCCCTGCCCCTAGGAGCAAAAATTCATTTTCTTCCATGTCCTGATAAATAGAGAATGTGATGTTTTATCTATGTGTTTGTAACCAAATCCAAAGCTAACTACCACCTGGGATGATGCTTTCATCATCATCATCATCATTATTATAATTGTTGATGTTTTTGTTGTTGGGATCATTATAAATGTGTTCATATTGCTTTTGTTGTTGTTGTGATGGTTATTGTTTATATAAGTTATAATATGGTAGTTGCCAAAAAATAAAATGACAAGTATAGCCCCATTGGAACACTAATAAAGATGAAGTCTAACAGGTTTAAAGTCTAAAATGACCCCTTGTAACTAGGAATCAGGTATAAATGGTACTGTGGCATCTGACTAGACATTGGTTTTGAAGAAGAACTAATTCCTGAATACAGTTCTGGTATCAGTTGCAGCTTTACTTTCTGCACATGCATTGTTTGTAAGTGGGCTTTTAAAAATGTCCAAATTGTAGTCTACTTGCTTTTTAACAGCCTGTGAATGTTCAGAGTATTGAATGCAAATAGAAGGATTGCTTGTGAAATGTGGATATAGAATACCATAAGAGCACTTTTGAAGCAACTTGTGAAGTCTTTATGACAGATTGTATTTTTGAGGTCTGGCGGCAAAGTGCACCAATGTCCTTACTTTTAATAGTCCTACTCTTGAATTCTGTGTGTCAATGAGGAGTCACCACTGGATATTTGTTTCTGCTGTCTGTTTAGCACAACTGGCCACTTTGATCCAAAATAAAGGCTTGAGAGTATATATTAAAATATGTAAGGCATATTGAATAATGTTGAAGATATAATAATAATTAGCATATACATCATGTTTCCATATTAAAGTGCATTATAATCATTAATTTACACTCTGAAGTCTATGAATTGCACATGAAAGGTAGGCAAATCAGCACTGGCCTCAGGTGGCAGATGGGGAGCAGACAGGATAATGTGACATACTCAAGACCACAAGGGTAACTGGAATGATAGCCAACAGACATAATCAAGAGCTCTTGGCTCCCAAACTGTACTTCAGATGTATCTTTCCATATCTAATTATTGTCAGGTTCCTCCTTTCCCTGTTACTTGTTTTAGTGTTTCTCTCTGTAAAATCTCATGGCATCCCTCCTACCAGAGGTAGGGACAATCTCAGGGATAGCTCTGTCAGGCCTTTGGTCAGTGCAGATGTAGTTAGGGATCTTCTGGAAGGGCTGGACATTTTTAAATCTGCAGGTCCAGATGCCCTCCACCCAAGGGTGTTGAGGGAGCTGGTAGGGGTCATCGCGGAGCCCTTGGCCCAGCTGTATGAGCATTTGTGGTCATCTGGCCAGGTGCTGAAGGATCAGAAACTAGTTAATGTGGTCCCAATTTTTAAGAAAGGGAGGAAGGAGGACCCAAGTAACTATAGGCCCATAAGCTGCACCTCAGTGCTCAGGATGATCTTGGAAGCACATCAAGGAGGGGCCAGGAAGATCATCAAGAAGCACATCTGAGGGGGGCCAGCAGGGGAGATCACGCTCAGGGGCAACCAGCATGGGTTCATCAAAGGCAGGTCCTACCTGACCAACCTGATTGCCTTTTATGACCAGGTAACTAAATCCTTGGATGATGGTGTCACTGTGGACATAGTCTTTCTAGACTTTAAGAAGGCCTTTGACACTGTCTCTCACCCCCTCCTCATCAATAAATTAAGCAGCTGTGGCATTGATGCCTACACAGTTGGATGGGTAAAAAATTGGCTGATGGGGTGCACCCAGAAAGTAGTGGTGGACAGGTCGTACTCAACCTGGTGAGATGTGAGCAGTGGGGTACCCCAGGGCTCGGTCCTCGGGCCTGCACTGTTTAATATCTTCATCAGCAACTTGGACGAGGGGGTGGAAAGCACACTGTCCAAGTTTGCTGATGACACTAAGATGTGGGGCGAGGTGGACACACTTGAAGGGAGAGAAGTGCAAATAGATTTAGAGAGACTACAAAAGTGAGCAGATGAGAATAGGATGGGGTTCAATGTAGACAAATGCAGGGTGCTGCACCTTTGGAGAAGGAATCCACAGCATACATACAGGCTGGGGAGTTTTCCTCTCGAAAGCACAGAGGCGGAAAGGGATCTTGGAGTCATTATTGACTCCAAGATGAACATGAGCCACCAATGCCAGACCGCAGCCAGCAAGGCCAGCCATACCTTGTCATGCATCCAAAGATGCATCTCAAGCCAGTCCAGAGAGGTGATACTCCCCCTCTATACGACTTTGGTCAGGCCGCAATTGGAGTACTGTGTCCAGTACTGGGCACCGCACTTCAAGAGGGATTTGGCCAGCCTGGAGAGAGTTCAGAGGAGGGCCACCCGCTTGGTGAGAGGGCAGCAGGACAGGCCCTACGAGGAGAGACTGAGGGACCTGAACTTGTTTGGCCTCAGCAAGAGGAAGCTGAGGGGGGACCTGGTGGCTGCTTACAAACTCATCAGGGGAGATCATCAGTAAATAGGAAGAGCCCTTTTCTCCCCAGCATCACCTGGGGTGATGAGGAACAATGGTAATAATCTGATGGAGAATAGGTTTAGGTTAGAGATCAGAAGGCAATATTTTACAGTTAGGGTGGCCAGAATCTGGAACCAACTTCCCAGGGAAGTGGTTCTCACCCCTACCTTGGGTAAATTCAAAAAGAGGTTAGATGACCACCTGTGTGGGGGTCTTGTGAACCCAGCATTCATTCCTGCCTGTGGCAGGGGGTCAGGCTAGATGATCTGTTCAGGTCCCTTCTGACCCTAGCTACTATGAAACTAGGATCCCAAATTTAAAAGCTTACAACAAAAATATAAAACCATATACTTTTAAATATGTGACCAGATTTTCCACTGAACTGATGGGTGCTCAACATTGTCACAAATTTGGTTCCGTTACTTAGTGCTGAAATGGGAGTTGAGTTCCTTTAATAATTTTGTCCCTGTTATAAGGGACCAAGGCATTTTGAAAACTTTATTCTTTCAGGGAAAAATGTCAAACATTATTAATTTTAAAAATGTCATTAGGAGAAGAATAAATAATAAGGGAGATTATGAATGGCTAAGTATGAGAGTATATAAACATCCAGTTTTTTCCTCAGGTAATAAATACATTTTAGACTGAATAAATTTGCTGGAGGGGATTGCTACAGAGCAGTTGATGAAGAACAGTTACTTTTGTATTTCATTTCTGTTATTTTCCTAAGGTTCTTCTAACAAAATGTCTTTATTCAAATATGTATGCAATTGAACAAACATTTCAAAATGTAGCTTTAACAAAAAGAATTTGCAATCTTAACTTTATTTCAGAAGAGTTACTTAATTTAAAAACAATTAATAATGCTGACCTGTTTGTTTAAATAGGTTTGGTTTTATAATGAGCAAGATGTTTGTTGGAATAAAACAAGTATATTGTGCATTTAAACATCTTGTTTTAAAACCCTGAATTTAACTAAATCATTTTGTATCATTTTAAATACAAACATGGGGAAAGACAAAGGGATTTATCTGGCATGTAAGCCCAATAAGCAGCAGTAAAACCAGTTAATATTCTAAAATATAGTTTCCTTCTGCTACTGTAGTTAACCACAAAGACAGCCAGTTGGATGTTTAAAAGGTGAGGGTGAGGGGAAGAGGGCCTCAAGCTTCCTCAGGTTTCACCTTTTCATTGCACTGCCTGATCATTTAGGGAACAGACTTGTTCCAGACAGCTTTAATTAAACTGTGCTGTGAAACCAGATATAGATCAATGGAAATGATCCATAACAAGAGGCTAATCATGTATTTAACAGTGTTCAGTCCAGTTCAATCACCTTCTACCCTTTCTGTGGCTTTACATTCATGTGCAAAGGCTTGAATGTGTATATGTATTTTTTTTTAATCCATCCCATTAGTGGCCATATGCTTTGGCTTCAAGGGAGACAAGAACTGTCTGCAATCTGCCAGGGATTTAGGGACATCAATAATTTGTGAATAGTCATGTTGGTACTGGTCGAAGGGTTAAGTGCTCTGCACACCCGGGGCACATCTTTTGGGACTGGAACTCTTAGTCAACTGTTAGGAACCTGATCCCCTGTGAGGCATCTCCTTGAAGTACGTGCTGCATGTCAAATCCATACAGCCAAAGCAATGGAGCTTTATTAGCTCAGGGATTTAAAGACCTGTGCTAAGTGATGTAACAATATCTTTTGGTTAAAAAGTGAAGGAAGAGTGTAGTTGTAACATCAAAGCAATTTTTATGTTCTGGGTGAAACGCATGATCTTTTTCCCTGCTCTCATTTTCCTTTTCAGTACAGGCTATTAGTAAGACTGCTTCTCATCTCTGACTGATTGGTGGAAGGTGCTTGTCACCAACAATATCAGGGTAAAGAACTTGATTTGCAAGCATTACACATGTGATCAGTTTAGCTAGCTTTTGCTCATACAGGCAAGGACTGCAGCAGAGAACCTAAAGGTTTTATTTATAAAATGGCAGTGCCAATGTAAAGACTGTTTTGTATAATAGTCCATTGTGATTTCATAAAGGGTCGTTAACATAAAGATCACTTCTAGAAAGCAGTAGTTTCTAATGTAAGATTGTGCCATGTTAAATGTAAGGCTATTAGGTCAGTGTGGAAGGTCATTGCATTATTGATCTGAATTATCTGCCATCCTGTTGTAACCAAAGGACAGTAAAAATAAATAGCATTGCCAGGTAGTGTTTTAAGTCCATTAGGCTCATGTCAGTTTCCAGTAGTGTCAGTCTTCCTAAACATTTTCATGTTTCCTTCAGTTGTCCCCAGTTTGAGAGAAACTTCTGGGAGCAGTCTTCAATGGGATTTAGTCTGAAGAATATACCTCAATTACTCTTGAACTTGATCGGAGTTATAGATAGTTCCCCTCTTTGGAGTAATTCTGAGTAGAAATATGTAGTATTAAATGCAATTCAAAATGAAAATAAATACAGCATTTGCTGCTACTTAACTGCTTTGTAAATGAATTTCAGTATTTTATATCACAATTCCCAGGTCTGGTTCAGGGTATATTAAAATGATAGTTTGAGACTAGCATAAATCATTGTTGAGATGTTCATTTCCCCACAGCCCTGACACCCACTGTCACTGTCCTCTGTGAGACACAATATTTGTTCCCATTTCCATTATGTTTCTCCTTCTCAGAAAAGTATTTATTGAAATGTTGTGCAATTGACCAAATGTTTCAAAATGTAGCTTTAACAAAAATAACTTCCAACCTTAACTTCATTTCAGCAAAGTTACTTAATTTTAAAACAGTAATGCTGGCTCTAGTTATTATTTACCTAAAGGCATAATTTGACGGAAAAAACTTAAGAAGTTTGTGCATGTTAGTGCTATATAGGTTTTAAAAAAATGAGTAGTATAAACTGATTGAAAGGAGAAACTAATGCTTTATTTTTAATAAATGAAACATGTAGCCTTGTATTATTGTACTGAATCAATTGTACCCACTTGGACTGATGCAGCTTTATTAATTTTGCAGTACCTCCTCCAGTACTTTAGCTTAGAGTTAATAGATTTCATAGACATTAGGTCTGGAAGGGACCTTGCAAGATCATCAGGTTCAGCCCCCTATCCAAGGGACAGGAAATCAGTTGAGGTCAGATCACCCCACCAAGATAAGTATCCAAGCATTTCTTAAAGGTATCCAGAGTAGGTGCTTGCACCACTTCTGTGGGAAGAGTATTCCAGACTCTGGAGACACAGACGGTAAAGAAGTTTTTCCATGTGCCCAGTCTAAAATGGTCTTCCAGCAGTTTGTGGCCATTAGACCTTGTCTTCCCTTGGGGTGTCCTGGTGATCAGATGTTCTCCCAGTTCCTGATGCACACCCCTTATATACTTGCAGGCTGCCACCAAGTCTCCCCTGAGTCTTCACTTCTCCAAGCTGAAGAGTCCCATGCCTCTCAGCCTTTCCTCATAAGGCCTGTTCTCTTGACCTCTAATCATGCATATGGCTATCCTCTGGGCTCTCAAACTTCTTCACAACCTTTCTAAAGTATGGAGCCCAGAATTGGATGCAGTACTACAGCTGTGGCCTCACCAAGGCCAAGTAAAGTGGGAGGATGACTTCTTGGGTCTGGCTTGAGTTGCAGCAGTAAATGCAAGACAGAGTTTTATTTGTTTTGCTGACTGCGGCATCACATTGGTGGCTCATGTTCATCTTGTGGTCAGTCATGATCCCCCAAGTCTCTTTCGGTCATGGTGCTAGTGAGTGTGTTCAGTTGTCCCTCTTTTGTACCAGGTAAAAATTTCAGATTTGTGCACCTTCACTTTTAAACTAAAAAAAAAGAGTTAGTGTTTAGAGTAGAAAACTCATGTTTAAGCCCCTATTTGCACATGTATTAAGACAGCCAAAAGTGCAAGTACCCTGTTTTTTCACCTATAATTCAATTGCATGTCCAAAAAGCAAGGTGCAGTTTACAGCTGCATAAGGCGCAAAAGGTTGTTTGTGTGTTTGTTTGTTTAAATCCAAATGTGGCCCTTTTTGGCTAACTAGAGCAAGTTTTCTCAAGAGAATGCATTAACATCAGTAACTTGGACCATCCTAATTTTCCAAAAGAATTAAGTTGTTTCAGAATTGTACCCCTGTCATGGTGGGTTTTAGTGTTCACATATTCTGCAAAAACCTAGATAGACAGGATTTTCTAAATAAAAAAATTTTAAAAATAAACTTTCCTTTTAAAAAAAAACCCCTTGTTTTAAAAATGTAAGTGCAGTCACCATTTTCCTTTGAGCTGACAACTTTCTATCTATTTTCACCTAGTACTTTCTGAGCCCATTTAGTTATGAAGTTCCCCAAAACTGGAATTCCAAAATGAAATGTTAGCTGACCCTTAATTACAGTGTCACCACAGAATTTCTGTGATACATAGACTGAGTTGCTTATTACACAGAACATGAAGTCCTTTGACCCCTGAGGTGAATATTGATCTTAGGTTCACTTCTGTCAATATTCATATCTTATGTAAACAATTTTCAATGCAAAATAACTCAGCAGCACTTTAGTGGTCTTAATCTGTTCCTGTGGTTGCAGCATCAATGCAGTAACATTGTAGTTAGGAAAGAGTATACCTGGGAAGTAACAACAGTGGTACAATCCTGGCCCTGCTGAAGGCAAAATTCCTATTTTTAAAAGAGGAATTTTACCCAATACAAGTTAACATTTTGATTGAACTGTATATTCATAGTTTCACAGTCAGTGGGGAAAAAAATTAAACTTTGACACTCTTCATGTTCAGCCCTCTTTACACTCTGTCTAGCCAAGAATTTGTAATGTTATAAAGTATCACTAGAATCATAGATGTTAAAGACACAAAAACCCTATTAAAACTAAAGTCATGCAGCTTACTCCATGCCATATTAGAATGTTCTCTACAATTTATAGAAAATAATTTCTAGAATTTTTTCCAATATTATTTTAAAAGTACTATGTGGGCCTATCTACATGTGCATTAATGCACTGTTCCTAATGCTCATTAAATTTACTACCTCCAATGTGAGGTACTTAATGAGCATTAGGCTGCCCTAATGCGCAGTGCCGAAAGCACAGGTTTTTTAAGTGCCGCTTAATGCACAATAGCCTATTTTACGGCGCATTAGCATAATTGCACAATTTTCTACGTGACACTTTAATGCTGAGTAAAATAGGCTGCTGCTCATTAAAGCACATGTGTAGACATGCCCTGTGACTGGATTCCCACCACTTCTGTAAAGCTGCTACATTTCCTAATACATCTTACTTCAAGGGTGTTTTTTGTATTCAGCTTCCATTCTGTAGGTTTTTTCCATTCTTGTCCTCTCCACAAAAGAACGTCTTGCTTCATTGATCTTCATTTCGTATATCACATTAAGTCCACTCCCCTGTGTAAAAATTCATAGACTATTGTCATGTCTCCTCATAGTCATCAACTAGCTAGCCTATAGAAGTTTAATTGTTTTATTTTGTGCCATAAAGTGGTCATTATAGGCCTCTAATCATATATGTTCCTCTACTCAAGATTCCTTCCTGTGGCTTTAACCCCGTTAAATCTTATGCAGCAGTTTCATAATGGACTACTAAGCATTTAATGTAATTGTACATATCTAGAATTTGATTGCATTGCTTTGACTGACTGTAAAGATGGCTTGATAACACTTTTTTTCAAAAATTAATTGAGCCAAACATTATGCCAGAATGCACCAGACAACATGCAATACATGTTGGTAGCATGGGTGCAGCTGAGAGCTGAATTTGACCTCGTAGCTCTAGACAGCTATTATCTGTATATCAGGAGTTACAGAGACAGCCAGCACATACCATCATTGAATTGCAGCCTTACAAACTGCCATCTCCTGTTGTTATTCATGTGTTTAAAGTCAAGCAGCATGTTTAAGAGCTTTGCTGAATCATGGGCAGAGAGTTCATTAACAGTAGCATAACTGAGGGAAGGGGTAACTAGGGCAGTTGCCCCAGGCACTGCCTTTGTAGAGGGGCACAAAAATAATTGCCACCACAGTAGCAGCTGATTGCACTGCCAGAGTCAGCACCACATCAGCTGTCACTGGCCCTTGCATCGTGGCTGCCCCAGGCACAGAGCTGCCCTGCTACTCCTCTGTTCAGAAATTTGTAGTCAAGCCTAAAATCCATCCTTAGGCTTTTATGAAGAGTTAGTGAGCCTTCAGTTCAGAATAAACTGAACTACAGCTACGAGCTTCTCTTCCCTTTCTCATATTTTGGGCTGTTCAGAGCCCTTCTATTGTTTTCTTGCACATATTTGTATTTGCAGTAGAAAATTCATTTGCTAAATAACTGAAACATGACAAATTCATGAGTCTTTTTGTTCCCATTTTAGGACTGCAAGAATCGCTTGAAAAACAACTGGGCAAGAATACTCCAGCACTGATTCTCGTACCTGTGATGGATTTACCTGACAGGGAATTTATCCGTATAGTATGTTGGCTCAGCTAGGAGTTTAGAACTGATTCCACCAAGAAGAGAGCAAAGGAAAGAACTGTCCTTGATTTTGCTGAATATTTTCATTAAAATCATGATTTTCATTGTTTGTTTGGAGCAAAGTTAAACATAAAATATCAGCAGCTTTATGAATAATGCTTGATTGTATATGACCTTCTCAGCTTTTGGATGAACAATAAACATTAAAAAATATATTGTCCTATTTTCTGGCTCAGTTCTAGAGTCTGTTTTGGTACATAATAGCAGTCATAGGCAGATTAGAGAAGATGGCAGTGATTTCATTCCCTCCAGTCCTTTAATTGATTATAGTAAGGTCTGGTCACACTAGACCTGTTGTAATTTAGGGGCATTCTTTTGTGGATCAGTAGATTAGTTCCAGTAGTCTTAAAGGTTTCTTCCCTGGATATGCTGACTGCAGGGCAGATCCTGAGGGCCTTACTCATGGCCATACAGTGACCCTCAACTACACTGGTGAACAGTCACTAACACCAGAAAATATAACACACATTCAGCCAATATGAATAATGGAGGTCACAGTTTCTGCTTCTACACAGCTTTTACTCAAACTCCCATTAAAGTAAAAAAAAAAAAAAAATCAGGATTTGCCGCCTTGTTTCAGAGGCAATACTGAATATTTTTATACATTTTATCTTTTTTAGAACTCATATTTTAAGACTGCTAGTATTCCCTCAGGCTCCAATCTCATTCCCAGGAGGTCAACAGGAATTTTACGTCTTCTGTCCTTGATGTAGGATTTGACTCAAGAGCAAAGCTTTCATTAACTTCACTGAGGCCAAAATTTTACCTTGTATTTGTTAAAGGGTCAGTATATTAATTAAACCTTTTTAATGAAGTTGAGAGAGCCCATTCTCAGGCTTTCTGTAAAATTAAACCATGGGGAAGCAAGTAAGGTTTCCAACTCCATGTTACATCTCCACACATTCTCCTCTTAACTTGTCACTAAGGCAATTATTTTTTAAGAAAATAAAATCTGGTTCATACTTGTGATTATCTTTGGATGAGCTATAGTTACGAGCTAGCTCTCCCTTAAACCAGTATAAATCTGAAACCATTCCATGGAAGTCAGTGATATGACATTAAATTTACAATGGTAAGTCTGAGAGATTAATTTAGCCCTGTAGCTTAACTTTCTCCCTGTTCCCACTTCTGTGCTTGGTAGCTCGTACAAATTCAGTCAATAAAGATGAGAAGATCTTCCTCTGATCATTGCCTTCCATGTCTGCCATACCGTGCTGACTGCAATCTGGGAATTCGACTGTTAAATGTCATTGTTCTTTATCACTACAGCAAGGAAGCAGAGCAGCCACTGCTTAAAGTAAGGATTATTTTTACCATGGTTATACAAATACTTTTAGAAGAAAAGAGCTAGGTACCACAATACAGTGCAAATACTTACACAGACTTAAGCTAGGATTCCCCAAGAAGAAGGGAAAGACTCAGGTCTGCAGGAGGTGCTGTTAAAACACAGTTGTTGAGGAGTATATTTGGACATATTTAGATTAGACTGTGACATAGATCACCATTGCTCTTTCCCATGGTCAGATATATATATATTTGCCTCTCTTTCAGGATCCTTAAAAAGTGAACTATTTTAGCTGTTGCACTGTAAAGCATGGCCCATCTTTGAAGCAAATATAGTGAGAGGTGAGGTGGACAGAAAATTCTTGGGGATGAGGAGATTTAATATTACACAAAGATGTGGAAGAGGCATGAGTTTGCCCACCTATGTCTCCTATCACATTCACCTTTCCATACTGATCTTCAAAAGAGGGATCCCAATATATTTATCTCAGTATTTGTACTACAATAAGTAATATTATATACTCAGAGGTAACAGAATACTCAGTGACATCATTTTGCCTGTTGTCATCCACATTTCAAACCTCCAACTAGCCTTTTTTTAATCCCAGTGTAGGTGCTGAAAAGTGGTAAAGCGGGTCCAAGGAATACTGCAACCACGATATCACTGTACCCAGGAATTATTTTTCTTTTTTGAAGCAGCTAGAAGTACTTTAACATGTTACCTTTGTGAATAAATAAAAAAAGAAAAAGCTGCTTTTCATGCTGACTGTCTCCTTGAAAGACTTCATACACCTTCTCCGTGGTGTGAGTAACTAAGGTTAGAAGCTGGGCTTGCTGAGTTTTAAATATAAACAAGGCAGTTTGTTCAATATTGATATGCAAGGCAGGTGAGTAAAATGCCGCTCTGTATAGAGACCTAAGACTTTTATAGCAGAAGGAAATGTCTTAACACCTTTTTTATCTGCCTTATGCTGTGGTACTTTCATCATAACTACCTGGCCCTGCTGTGAATAAGTTTCACAGAGCTCTTTTTCAGTCTCTTTGTAACCAGTGTTAGCTCCTGGTATGTGCGTGTGTGAGGAGGGGAGATGGAATAAGGGAGCTAATATTTGAAATTTATAAACGCACTTTTTTACCGTAGGTTTGACACAGCTGTAGAGTTTACCTAGGCAGGTTTTGATCTTTGGTGTGTAAATACATATGCTGTGGTAAGACATCAGTTTTGAGGGCTTTTATATATATATATATATATATAAAAACATAAATTCTTCTGTTTCTTTGATTGTTATTAAACCCTCAGGAAAATTTACGATTTATTCATGTTATGACACGAAAGGTATGCTGATGAAGATCCCAGCACTGAAAGTACAAATGTGGGGAAGACTCATTTCAGGCCAACAGGAAAGCTGTGTTAACAGTCAGGGGGAAATGACTAAAAAACGTAACCCAGTGACATGATTTCTTTTGTTGCCCTTGCCTATTGTATCAAGAGTCAGAATATGGTATTTTTTTTATTTAAGATCTATTTCCTGTATTGGTCTCAATGTCAGTGAAATTTGTCTTTTGCATTTTTAAGAAATTTCTGCATTTAATTGAACAGGAATAAGTTATAACGAAATGACCAGGTTCAACTGCAGGAGAAAAACTGATTTAATAACTTTTGTGTTTTACTCATTTCCAAACCTGGTGATGGCTACAGTACCACTGAGCCTTTACAGTGCACATGGCTAAGCTGCCATAAAGCCATCAGAGCTGATCTTCCTAAATAGGTTTAAAAATGACATTGAGATATTTTAAGCAGAGATTATTTAATTTTTTCCCCTTCAAGTTTTATAGTTAGGTGATTCAAGAGCTGATTTGTTACATCAGATAGTATTGGTACGTCTTTCCGCTCAGCTTTCAGAAGACTTACAGGCATTGGAAGCAGAATGTCTCCTGGGTATAAGAGAGGTGATCTGAAGCAGCTATTCTCCTTCAAGGACATTCTGTTCAATCCATTATCTCCTGCCTGTGTGCAATAGTCTAGTCTATCAAAATACAGTGATTGAATAAAACTTTTATTTCAAATAAATGAATACATTGATTTAATAAAAGGTTTGTACTGTATGGTATAATAGTTCTCCAAATGAACACTGAAATCCAAAAACGTAAAACTTTTCACGTGTCCAAGTTAAATCATGCCACTTCGTTCAGAATGGATTTGCTTCTACAAACCCAGAATTTTCAGTGTGTTAAAATAAAGTTCTTCTGATTTGTCTGATTAATAGCTGGCACTTATTCTTTAGCCTTTTTAAGTAACCTGTTTTTACTATTATAAGTATGTCTGGCACTGGAAATACATATTAAGAACACTTGACAATTTACTAATTTATGATGTCTTTAGTTGTATTTTAATATTTTTGGCAGGCCAACCAGTGTTGATGTATTAGCCAAGCATTCAAAATACAGACTTGAGATCTTGAAAGCTTATTTTTCCAACTTTCATCAGAACACTGAATATTTTTGACATATTTTAAAATTTAATTTTAAAAAACAGACTGGGTACCTGTGAACTGAACCCTTATGTTACATGCAAGTGCCCTTTTACCAATGACTCACTGCTCAGGATTTTTTGGCTTCATCTTTTATGTAATTTATTCTTGGGTAGATTTTTCCCATTGTTGCTTCTCTTTCTGTTCACCTGTTCACTTTTGATACCGTTCTGTTTAAATTGTCAAGGTGTCCCCCTGCTCATTGCTGGAATCACATTCATTTCAGGATTAATTTAAAAACAACTGTCTTTTAAAAAAAAAACAAAAATAATCCTGTATAGACTTCCTCCAGACTATCTCATTATACCACCTCTTCTCATCAAGTACAAGCTCCGTCTCTCTCCCTCCAAAGAATCCAATTAGCGCTGGTAGGAGAGAGTCACCTTCTCTGCCGCTCATGCCTTCTTGAATCTCACCATCTTGCTGACTCTCCACATCATTTGAAATCTCTGCAAGCCAGTTTGCCCTTGTTCAGTCTAAGTTTTCTGTGCTGTTGTTATTGTTCATCTTAAGGATCATATCATTTAAAGCCATTTGAAATAGAGTTGGCGTAATTCAAAGCATTTTATGAGTATTTCAAAGAACACATTGTGTGAAGTAAAGTTGTAATGTTCTGAAGTGTTCTCTGTTCTTTCAGAAATCCTGGTCCTTTTTCAAGTTAGGCAGATGTTCAGCTCAAAGGTGATAACATGAAAAAAACAGGATGGATGAAGGGGAGAAATCAGAAAGGTGGAAAAAATGCTAGAAAATGGATATTCTGCTAAACATTGAGGACAGCTATGATATAATGAACTGTTTGTCAAGAGGGGTAGGAGACAGGTGTTTGGGATTCTGATTCTGCCACTGATTTACATTTGCATTTGGGTATGTCACTTAACTTCCTCCTGCCTCAGTTTCCATGTTGATTATATTGTTTCCCTACCTTTGTAAAACTCCTGCTGCCAGAGCACTCTAAAGCTCAGTGTTCTAGTCCTGTGTCTGAACCCAAAGTTTAGATGAGTTTAACAACATAAGAATTAAAATAATACTGTGGTGAAAGCTATGGACACCAATTGGCTTGTGCACAATCTTAAATTTGTCTGGTATAGTATTTGCAGCAGCTGTTCATCGCAGGAGGATTCTCTGTAATCCTGGATAACATCAATTATTTTCTTTTACATTTTATACTGTGTTTCATCCCAGGTGTTCCCAGGTTTTTTGGTTTGGTTTGTTTTTGGTTTTTTTTACAAATTCTGTATATGGAATTCACAGCAGCTACTAGCATAGTGTTTAACAGCACAAAGCAACAACAATGCACACTACATGACAATGCAGATCCAGGCCTCAAAGATCCCAGATGCAAAGGAAACATTTCGATTCTGCGATGCAGAGGGTAGCACTGAGAAGTGTGTAACCCATGTACCAATCCATGTACCCAGAAAAACCCTGCTATGTCAGTCCCCCATCCCCAGCAAAGTTACTTTCACCGCCAGCTCCCTTGTAAGATATTGTAGTCTTGAAACTTCTAGAGCAACCCATTTTGCATCATTTTCTGTGTCTCAAAAGACAATTTCATCATTATACCTGTTATAAGGGTAAGGATAAGTCATTCTTCAGTTTGTCTGACAGGCAGAGGCTCATACATTCCTCATGTCATTTTTGTTATTGAGAACTATTTAAGATTTTGTTTCACTGCATCGTTGTTATACCCCAACTTTTCAAGATCACTGTTCTGTTAGATAAGAGTTCTGCCATTGTATCAGAGCTGTGCTCTTGACTTATACCTGGCAGAAGCCTGACCTCTCCTTCTCTGACTCCTATATTATGTTGGAAGCTGTCTTATGAATTTACTCACAAGAACAGTAGCCCTGATTTTGTCAGAAGAAATGTGTTTATCTGACATCAAATTCCTCTTGTTACATCAGAGCTGAGATCCAGTCCACTCTGTAGCTCATACATTCAAATCAAAGCCTTTCCTATAACTTTGTGATGAGGTCTGATTAAGGAAAAACTGGATCAAATGGCTATCTCTTTGTGACCAAATGGGAGATTGTGCACAGCCTTAATGCAATGACCACTGAGTTTTAAAAAAGTGTTTTTTATAAGAGCAAGAACTAGGTGGAAAAAGGCAAGGAGGAAGACAGCACTAAAGCAAAAGTAGTATTAGCAACTAGTCAGGAAGCTATGAATATTCTTTATTTATTGGATGGCTGTGGAGAAATGGGCCATGGACTGCCACCTCAGTCTTGGTGTTTCATCAGGAAAATAATAAGAAATCAAGGACCAAGAAAAAATAAATATTGTATCCAAGAAAAAGATCATTATAATGGCGTTTAAACATATCTCTGTTTCATTAAACATATTTAGAGAGATAATGCAAAACTGCCTTCAGTCCATGTGCTGTATGCTGCACAAATTAGCAAAGATACTGCCTACAGAAGTTTTTGCTGGGCAGTCACCTTGAAAGGGAATAATACAGGAGATAAAAAGGAAGCCATCGTCTTTTTGCCATGTTGCTATATATGAGACATCTGCCCTAGGTATCCCAAAAGAACGAATAAATGGTAACAACAGACTGTGGGTGGACAGCTGCAGACTGCAATATTCTATAATGTTGCCCTTGATTTCTTTAACAATGGAACAAAAATATGTGGGTATTCAGAGCCAAAGTTTTGATGCAGGCCACCGCATTGATTGGTACAGATCTTGTTAAAAACTAACAAACTATTTAAATACTGAAAGTCACAATATCCCCTTATTGATGTTCAGATTAAGCAGAGTGAGACATAACTCTCTTTATAGTGCAATCCCCAGTGCAGACAAAAAGCTTTTGCAGGTTGAGATCCTGCCACTCACATAATTATTTTGAGAAAAACAGCTCTGATACTTCAGTTCCCATACTTCAGAAGAGGAATGGAAACATTAGGAAAAGTTTTCTCTTTGATGTAGAATATGCTGCCACTTTTTTGTTATTAAAATAGGAGCTAACTTTAAATAAATAAAATTTTGCCTGGAGGCTTCTGAAAACTAATGTTGTGTTTTGACAGTGTCATTTTTCTGATTCCTGAAAGCGTTATGTGAGTTAACTTAGGACTTCATCACGATTTTCCTCTGTGCTACATACAGTAAATTATTTGTCTCCCATTTTTATTTGATATCTCTTTTAACAGACACACACACACACACACACACACACACACTACTTCACAACTTTATTGGAGACAGTTGTGACCCAACACCTTTTCTCCCTCCTCTATAGGGCAGGTGTACATCAGTCCCTTTGTGAATATGCTGGATGGACAGAGGGAGCATGGGTTTGGGAACCTGTTATCACTGGTTTTCACTGGGTGAAGTGGATGAAAAGCAATCTTCTTTGAACATCCTTGAAAGGGAAAACCAATGAAGAAAGGTCACACAAAAGAGATGAGAGAACCATCTTTTAAAAAGCTACCTTCAAAGAATATGCAATTTGTGTGTAATGCCTCTTTAATTGGGCTTGTAGGTTTTATATGCTCTAAATTCATGGCTTGCTATAAAAGATATTGATGTAAGGAAGATATAGGACTTCCAAAAGAAGCAGGTAGTGTTCAAATAACAGCTGATTTGAGACCCCCATTATTTGATGATAATTTATGGCCCTCTTTAAAAAAAGCAAAGATTCTTTTAGGTGTATGCTCAACTAGAAAACTCAAATAATGTGTGCTTAGTGAGTGAAAAAAGATTGCTAACAGCATAGTGTGTCTTACAGCATAAAGTGCAACCCTAAAATTACACATTGCTGAGCATTCTTAATGTGCTGTGAGCAATTTCATATACTGTATTTCAAATACTGGGTGCACACTCTAATATGTACATATATCAGTGGTGGTCAAACTTTTTGACACGTCACAGTGTGATTTCAACCTGTAACTATTGTTGGCCAAAGGACTTCCTTTCCATTTTGTGGTTTGGAAATTTTATTTGTTCCTCACTGGAATGAAAACATCCGTTTAAACATTTTTGCAAAACAGAATTTTCAAAACATCTGTTTTACTGATTGAAACAGCTCTCTCAGCTTCTCTCTCTCTTTCACCCCCCCCCCCCTGCTGAAATGAGCAGGGTGTCTTGGACCTCAGAAAGCTTTCTTTTGAGAACTTTTCAAAGTTGGCATGTCTCAGAAAATGTTGCCTCTTCAACCAAATAGTATATGTGTGATCAACTCTAGCTATAGGTCTGATCCATCACTCTTTTGTAGTAGCCATTAACAAAAGTAGTTGGGGGCCTAAAAGGTCAAATGTTTTAGAGAGAGAAGAACTGTTAGATTCTGATCTTGGCTATGCCAAATTATCTTCATGGCCTGAAGCAAAGCACTGAGAAGCTCTGTGCCTCAGCTTTCCCATCTGTAAAATGAGCTTGTGAATTTTTTGAAGAGTTCATTAATCACTGAACTTTTAAGACAGTGCTTTTAAGGTATTATGTAAGTACCAAATTTTATTACTGGGGTGGTTGGAAAGAAGAAAGTGCCAAAGGCTGCTTAGGTCCATAATAGTTTCAAGTAGTAATACTGTGGCAGGCAATTTCAGGCCAACACAGGCCTTACAGTTCTAATTAAAGGAGGAAAATGTTACCCCAGAGGGAGAGGTGGCCCCTGACAAAAGCTTATAAACAGAGAGCTTCAATTTGAAAAGTGCTCTGCCAGAAATTCTCTCTTCTCCTTCCCTTTTCTTTTTCTATCCACTCCTCCAGTTTCCGACGTGTTTGTCTGCCTTCCACTTTGTCACAGTGTTCTGTTTTTTCAGGTAGTTTCTCATCTGTCCCTTCCTCTTTTTTGGTGTTTCTTTTTTCCTTCTTCCCTTCTCTCTATCATTTCTTTCACCCTTTGTTGTTGTTTCTTATTTATTTGCCTTCTCTCCTCTCCATCCCATGCTGCTTTTGTCTGTCCTGCCCAATCTCCACTGTTGCTCTCACTCCCTCTTTTTGGTGCAAGGGAGCTATCCTGCAGAAGCTGGACCAGGAGGCAGCAGCACTTGCAGAAGAGAGAAGAGCTGTGTCTCCACTGAATTCAGCACTTGATCCCAGGAAGTTTCTTGCTGAATCATTTCAAGGTACCTTAAAGAATTGGGGTAGACTGGAAAGCAGACACACAGGTGAGCTGTGGCTCACTGTTGGGCTGCATCAAAAGCCTCTGACAGCGTGTGCAAACAAGCATGTGCGTGCGGTATGTGGCACAGCAGACCTGTCTGCTATGCTGCACACTTCACTCACCGCACAGGCAGGTGTTCCCTGTGCTACTAATCTGCAGCGCAGTGAGGAATTTTGACACCAGGAGATCCTGGTGTCAAAAAACCCCAAGCCTAAAAAAACCAGGGTGGTGCACGTAATGGCAGTGTTCGCCACCTGAAACTGGAGCCTGGCCAGCCAGAGCCATGCTCCAGCTGCCAGCCAGGCTCCCTGCTGCTGGATCTCCGTAACTGCAGCCCCTGGAGGCTCCCAGTACCCTAAGCAATGCTGCTGGAGCCAGCCCAGGTGCTGGCCCCCCTCCCCTACTCGACCCAAGGCAACATGCCACATGCCAGAGCACACATGCACGGGTGTTCCCCAGGGACACGTAGCAGTACATATTGTGCAGCTGCTGTTTGTCCCTGGGGAATCACGTTCCTGCTTGTGGGGACACGCTCTGAGGGTTTCGCTTGGCCCTTCTTAGCAATCTGATTGCTTTTTCCAAACTTTCCTTGAAATGTTTACCAGATTCCTAAGCAAATTCTCCCTAATCTCACTCAGAATGTAATTGGCATTCACCAACTAAGCTCAGTGATGAATTAATTATTTGAGTTGCCTTTGCTGATGCTGAAAATGTTAGGTGTGATTTCAGAAGCATCTTGTGACTTAAAGCACAATTCATTGCTCATTACCAGGATTTAGCATGCTCTGAGCAAGAGAATGGTTGGGGAAGACTTTTTGTCAAGACTCGTGGGCAAAAAAGAGAAGCAGGATAGAACAGCCTTCAGTGCCTTTAAAAATCCCACACTTAGTCCCCTAACCAATTGCAACCCAGAAGCAAGGAGTGAAGAAATTTGTTCCCTCTTAGTTTGATCCAAGATTTCCATGATTCATTAAGAGGGGTATAAAGGTAGAGAGAACCTGACACAAAAATGGATATATTAGAAGCCATGTATGAATCCCTTGCTCTCTTCCTGCTAACTGTAGCTGCATTTTCAAGGATGCTCAGCACTCATTTATGTACCACTGTAACTGGTCTGATGTTTAAAAAACAGTTAATTGTGTTGAGTGCAGAGTTTCTTTGCAAATATAACCTTCTGACTAAATAAGACCTGATCTCTTTCAAAATTTGGCTCTCATCATGGATGCTGAGCACTTAGTACTCTGATGCTAACTATTGTGTCACGTACCGTTGCTTAAGCCATAGGTTACATCATTGGGTAGATGTGATCAAGTTGAAAAAGCTTACATATGAGAACATTTTAACTATTCCATCAGCAGGAGATGCTGCAGTTGCAGTGATAGAATCATAGAAGAGAAAACTAGGGTTGGAAGGGAGATCAGGAGGTCATCTAGTCCTCAAAGCAGGACCATCCCCACTAGATCAACCCAGCCAAGGCTTTGTCTAGCTGGATCTTAAAAACCTTCAGGAATGGAGATTGCACAACCTGTCTAGATAATCTGTTTCAGTGCCTTGCTACCCTCCTGGTGAGAAAGTTCTTAATATCAGGAGGTATGATCTGTAGTGTCACTTTTATATCTCGTCTTGAAAGAGAAATCTGAGATGAAACTTCTTCACAATGTGTAATAGGCTGCACAAATATAAACTAAGACCCAAGAGGGGTGCTGTAAGCATTTTGTCTTTTCCTTTCTTTGGTGTCTGACTTTCTTCTGCCTGTAATTAAGATTTCAGTAAACTCACAAACATCTTTTAACAGTAGTTCTCTACATTTTCCCTGTTCTTGGCTCTTCCTGCTATATTCAGTGGACAATGCTGCCCTCAAGTGTCTAAGAGATGAAAGACAAGTGAGCATTATTTTTTTTAAATGACACTTTCCAGTTTTGGTTTTTCTCTTCTATTTCAGCATAAGCTCTGGACAAATGCCAAACAAACAATTTTTGGAATTGTTAATATAAGCCTCAATATTAAATATTAACCTCCTACATGTGTATAATATGCAGTGTTAAAAGAATATTGTAAATTCCAAGATCTTTTTTTGCAAGCACTAAATAAAGCCCTTAAGATTTGCTCTTAGTATAATTATCCTGGGTACCTTGCAGAAATGTACTATGTAGGAAGTGAGTTTCCTTAGGTAGCATACAGGGTAGAATCGATATTGAAATTAACGTTGCATTTACCTGTTTGGACTGTTAGTTTTATGTTAATTTATGTATACCTTGGAATGTGTGTGTGTGTGTGTGTGTGTGTGTGTGTGTGTGTGTGTGTGTGTGTGTGTGTATATATATATATATATATATATATATATATATATATATTTTCCAGTATTGGAAATTCAAATGTTAGAACCAAATTTCAATGTGGTATGCAAAGAGATTTGTGTGAGGACAGGTGGACAGGATTGTATCAGGAAAAATAACCAATGGGAGGGTTTATGAGTCTGCTTATCTCCTTGCACTTTTGTGTTGGATGCTTTGTCAAGCTAAAATTTCTTCCATATGTTCCTTACACCCACTTATACACCCACCTACACACACTTAGAATTTACCAACATACTTTGTGTCATTGCTGAATTAAACCCCCATACCATCATTCAAATCAAATAAAACAAGCAGCTGTTTTCTTTCATCAAAGCGAACATCTTTTGACTTGGTACATCGTAGTATTTGAAAGAAATAAGTTGTGGGGTGTTGCATGTGTGACCCCACATAAAAGGCCAAGGCTTGGATTTAGATGCATATTGAAGCACTTTGGGCCAGTCAAGTTAGGATGGCTTACAGCAGGGCTGTCCAGCTTCTAAGTGGCTGGGGGCAGAGAGGCCACAAACCATAAAGGCCACACTGGTGTGAGCCATCAGATCCCAAGGCTGTACACCATGCATGACCCAGTGGGCACTCCCCTACCCCATTGCACAAAGCATGCATGCAGGCTGGTGGGGGCTTCTCTTCCCTGCTGTGCTGCACAGCACACTGACCCACCTCACCTGCAGCTCTCCTGTGGCACCATGCCTCATAGCTCTAGGCTGCAGGCTCCCCCAGCTCCACAGGCAGCACCACACAGCTCCATCCCACCCCCAGGGCTGGGTCAGGTAGCAGAAGCCAGAGGAGGGAAGGGAGCCCCAATACCCTGGCTGCAGCTGGAGTGATAGGGGTACCATTGCCTGGGTGAGAGCACAAAAGGTGGCATATTAAGCCCTTGGGAGCCACCTGCAGCCTGCAACAAATAGTTAGACAGCCTCACCTAGAACAGGACTTTTCCTTATAGACCAAGGGTTTAGGGCCATTCCAAGCAATGGCAGATTGAGCTCATTAATCATTTGGACCCAGGAATGGCACGATTTACATTTATAGGCTAAAAAAAATATTTTTACTTACATAAAAAATAAACATGCTTGAGACCCAGTGCTTAGCCAAACTTAGAGCCACTGTTCTATTTTAGGACACTACTAACAGCATGGCCAAAAAGCACAGAAGGTGGAAATTCTGGTCAGGATTGGTTCCAACTGTAGTGTATTGCATTCTGAATTGGATACATGGGACCTAGTTTACTAAATTCAATCTACACAAGATGCTACATCGCCATAGTGACGAATAACAGCGACATAGCTCATTGCTATGGCAATGTAGCATCAGCGGGCACAAACCATGAGACCAATGCTACTGCACTGTAGCAATGAGTTACTGTGCAGCAGCATGGGAAAAGACGCATGTGGAGGTTACTGGCTGTTACTGTGAAGTCGTTTATTACTTGCTTAAGCCCAGCACATGTAGACACACCCAAAGGGTAGCAAATGGCAGGAGGGCAGGCTTTGTACTGAGGCCCAAGAGTAGTGATTCTCAGTCAAGGTGCCATGGTACCCTGGGATGCTGTGAGATCATTTTAAGAGTGTCTTCCAGTATTTGCATTCTTATGTATACACAAGATGAACCCAAAGATTTCAAACAGAAATCCATAGTGTCAAAATCATTCTGATCTCTTGTGGTCTTTCTGCATTCCTTGCAACAGAAGACTTGCTCTATTATTTTTCTGTAGTCAAAAAACAAGTCAAAACTAAGAGCTGACATTTTCTGAGGAGATGTCTTGACTCCGAAAAGGCTAAGGGGAACTGAGCAAAGTGAAGGCCTAGCAGTACCCTTAGCCCTTTCTACTTTCTTTCTGTGGCACATTTTTCTAGGAACAATTCTTAGTTGTTTATAGATGGTGAGTGGTTATTTTATGGCTAGTGGTATATAGAGGGACATAGAGTAGACATTCTTGAGGGCCCCTCCCTATATATCATCAATATCCCTTGTCTATATATTGCAGATAACTAAACTATATGAATCAGGTAGTCTTGTTCAGACCAATGTTCCTTGAATCAAAGTTTTGGTCAAGTATGGAGGCTGTGGGACCTAAAGATGTCAATAGAAATTCCTGTTGTTCTCAATAGGCATGTCTATATGTGCAATTACGTTGCATTAAATTTACTGCGCAGTAAGTGTTTTTTAGGCCGGTGCAGCTGTTAAAGCATGCAGCTGTTAAAGCATAGTAACGTTGTGTGTGGACTGACTTGGGACTAAAGTTAATCCATCTACACATGCGTTACTGCGCAGTAACTAATTGGGTGTAAATTCGATACCAAGTCAGCGTAAGTTACCATATTTACTGTGCAGTACAGGCGTATGCATGTAAACATGTGCCCATACTGCGCAGTCATTTTGGTTACTGTGCAGTAAATGCATGTGTAGGCACGCTCAATGACAGGTAAAGTGAAACAGAGCAAGAACGGAAAGAATGCTGAACGTGCCTGAAGAACCATATTGGTTGTAGGGATTCAAGTTGCAATGAAGCATGGCCACTCTTGCCTGCTCTACCATCTCTACCCATTCTCAGCCCTGTAATGTGCTCTTCTGTATAGTCATTAGTGGGAATCTAAAGGAACACTTCCCAACAGGATTATGGGTAGTATTGGTGAAGGACGCAAAGGGAGAAAGTGCTGTAGCAACAGTAACTCCATTATACATATGGGAAATTGAGAAATAACTACATCCACAAAGGGGACGTAGGTTAAGCATTGTAATGCCCAACTCCGAGATGCCCTGCTTGCCTAGTAGGATCTACACTCCTGAGTTACATGATGTACTGGGAGAGTTACATGCCTAAAATGAGATTCTAGACAGTCAGCATGATGACTGGAAAGCCACCTAACTTAGCCTGTAGTAAATACCAAGGAGAGGGTCAGGACCTAAGTTCTCAACCCTTCAAAAGGATTTAGGTATTTGAGGATGAGTCTCTTTCTCAGTGTTGTCTGTCAGAGTTGTTCCTCTTTGTATAAAATATTTAAATATTTGCTTTACTGAGAGACTGAGAATGACTCTACAGCTGAGTAATATGGCATGCATATAAGGGAGTTAGATGGCAGCTGAGTGGTTTAGGTTTTAAGGACCTAAATTTTGGATTTAGGCTCATAAAGTGACAGTTAAGCACCTAGGTTCCTTTTTTGGATCTCATAAATAGCCCAGGGTCAGCCAGCAGTTCACAGACAGAGAAAAAGAAAACCCAATCAATTTAATAATCTTCTATCCTCTGCATTAAGCACTAGGCATACTGTCCCTTTTCAAGTTGTCTCCACATTTCAGAGGAAAGTCATTTTTAAGTATATTAGTAGGAACTTCCTGACAGTGAGGGTGGTCAAACATTGAGAAGTTGTCATACTTAGAGAAGCTGTGGAATTGACATCTATGAGACTATTCATGTATCTATGGCTGAGTGGGTACTTATATATAGACTGTTGAATTAAGACCAAAGTTTTAAGCAGCCTATGTCAACATAGTAGGATTTGTCATCAAGTCACCACTGAAGTTCTGTATTATTCTTTAGCTTTAGGACACTCAAAACTTGCATTTGTTGAGCCCAGGAATAGAAATGATCATTTTCAAGAAATAGGGCAGTGAGAAAAACAGCTGGCAGGAGCTAGAGAAAGGGAGAATAGTGGATAAGAAAAATGAAACTCTACAGGGTGGATAAAAGTAGGGAAAAGAAGGGATGAGAGAATGGAGATAGAGCATGGGTTGAAGGGATTAGAAAAAACAAAGATCTGGGAAGAAGCAAAAAAGAAAGCAGGAACAATAAACTCATGAACAAGAAAGAAAAGCAGAAAGGCTGGAAAAACTTATTTATCTGAACAAAACAATTGTTGGAGGCAGGTGATATGGCATGTATGTGCAGTGTGTGAAGTCATTGGAAGTAAAAGATTCATATTGTAAAGTCATTGTAATGATTTATTTGGATGTTTAAATTCCTTTCCAAAGACAGCAGTAAAATTCACCATTAAAAAGTAAGTGGCTCCACAAAACAAAACAAAAAACATAAGAGGCCCTAGAAAAACTTAACAGAACTCCAAATGATCCATCAAAATGTTGCAAATCTTCTGAACTTGCCAAGCAACATTTTCTGGTTTCATTAATAGATAATGAATATGCCTTCATTGTCTCCAGATCCCTGCCTAAAAAGTGCACATAGATTAGACTTCAAACAACTCCTTTTCAGTTTCACTTCCTAATACTCCTTTCATGCAAATCAACTAGGAAACAGGGAGAAGCTAATATGCTGATTTACTGGTATGCTATTGCTTTACTTGAAGTGAGAGAACCTCTTGTACACACTCACCCACATGTGTTTGAGTGACCAGTATAGTATTCTTTGCCTAGGAAGCATTGGTGCAAAATATGCAGACCCTCTCTCTTTCATAAGTCACAACTAGGTATCTTGCAAATGGTAAACTGCAGGGGCAGGTTGCTACTGGGACTGTAAGTGGGTGCATCTACACATGTGCCCAACTGTGCAGTCATTTTAGTACTTGCTTTAGCCAGTAGCCACTGGTACTGCATAGTCCCAGTGCTACATGGGTCATTTGTGCAGTAGCAAAGAGCTAAGTGGCAGTGTCATGGTTTTGCCCACCAACGCGATGTCATCATAGTTCATCCCTACAGTGATGTAGCATCTCATGTAGATGCATCCAGTGAAGGGTAACATTGGAAAACACAGAGACAAACTTGCCATTCTGCTTCAGTGAGAATTAAAAAGCACATTTTGGCAGTTCTAAAGTTTCAGTGCTCTGATAAGACGTGTTCTCTCTTAACATTTTAATGAGCTGAGCAACTGACAGTCCCAGCTGAGCACTCTTTTTTGTTGCTATTGCTAAGCAAAACAAAGGTAAAAAAAGGTCTTTTTCATCTTCTTCTAAATAATAATTACAAACTGCTTGTTTAAGATGTGCAGAAATTCATGTCACTCCCAACCAAGCCTCTTTCTCAACCTGCAAGCCTCTTTCTCCCACTTTTATTTCGACTTTTCTCCAATCTACCTTTCTACATTTTTCTCCCACCTTGCCTACCAATTTAGTTTCTTCCAGGCATCCCAAAGCAGCACATTTCAACCTGTATGCTCTAACCCTATACACCTCATGTCCATCTATCTCCTAGCCCAACTCTTGAACACTGCAGTTTAGTCTCATGTGTAGACAAAATGGGTGGCACGTGTGCACAACACTTTAAAGTGGGTTAAATGCTTTTGCACTGCTTTAATGGTGTTGGTGTTTGCACGCGTCAGTGGTGTATTGCACAGTAATTCCAGCTGCTGTAGCAAATTTGACAGCATGATGCACTTTAAATGACTTGAGGCACAGCAAATTAAAACTCTGAGGAGGAGTTTTAGTTTGCTGCCATACAGCCAGGGCATGAAACACCGGGCTCTGTACAGCTCAGGGGCTCTGCAGGAAGCCCTGCAAGCAGCCCAGCAGCAGCCCGGGAAGGCAGGTTCCACCCAAGGATAAAAGCAGCGGGTCTGATCTTTTTTTTTTCCTCTCGAGCCTGCCTGCCTGAGCTGTGTGGGGGCCTAGGGCTTCCTTCCACGCTGCGGTGTTCCCCAGGACCGCCCGAGCCAGGTGCCTGCTGGCAGGGGCTGCCTGGGGGGGCCACCGCTGCCGTGGGGGGAAACACCAGCCCCCAATCCCTGTAGCCCAGAGACTGCTCCATCCACCAGAAACTCACCCTCCCCTCCCCACCACCAGAGAGGCAGGTAAGTTTGCATGTATGCACAACACAGGGGTTTAAAGGACCCTAAATTAAAGCAGTGTTTTTAAAAACCCACTGCTTCAATTTGGGTCCCCGTTTCATCCACACACGGCCTAACACATCCTACCTCATTCCACTCTGCCCCACATTTTCACTGTCACAGACTTCAGCCTCCATCACTTATTCACAGAAATTTGGACACTGAACAAGACACTGTCCATGGCTGGCTGTAGATGCAATGGAAATTGTCTTTGCCTTGGTTCTTTTTCTTCTTTCTCCATGACCCTTAGACCTTCTATTTGCTACTTTTTTTTTTATAGATCCATAGATATTTGGGTCAGAAGGGACCCCAATGGATCATCAAGTCTGACCCCCTGTCAGTAGCAGAAGAAAGTGCTAGGGTCATGTGACCCCAGCCAGGTGCTTGTCCAGTCTCTTCTTGAAGACCCCCAAGGTAGGGGAGAGCATCACCTCCCTTGGAAGCCCATTCCAGATTCTGGCAACCTTAATCATTAAGAAGTTCTTTCTGATGTCCAACCTAAATCTACTCTCTATCAATTTATGGCCGTTGCTCCTGGTTATTCCAAGGGGTGCTCTGGTAAAGAAAGCATCGCCTATTCCCTGCTGACCACGCCCCCTTCCAGTGAATTTGTATACCACCACAAGATCTCCCCTCAGCCTTCTCTTGTAGAGGCTGAAAAGGTACATGTCTGTCAGCCTTTCCTCATAGGGTCTTCCCTGCAGGCCTCTAACCATACGAGTGGCCCTCCTCTGGACCCTCTCAAGGTTGTCCATATTCCTCTTGAATTACAGTGCCCAGAATTGGCTGCAGTACTCCAGCTGCAGCCTGATCAATGCTGCATAGAGGGGAAGCATCACCTCCCTAGACCTGTTTGTGATGCACCTACTAATACATGACAAAGTGCGGTTAGCTCTGCTAATTACTTCGCCACATTGACAACTCATATTCATCTTGCAGTCAATAATGACTCTGAGATCTCGTTCTGCTGCTGTGCTGCTGAGAAGGTCATCCCCCAGCCTATAGGTGTGCTGGTGATTCCCTCTCCCTAGGTGCAGCACCTTGTACTTTTCCTTGTTGAACTGCATCCTATTGTTCTCTGCCCACTTCTCTAACCTGTCCAAGTCTGCCTGGATTTGGTTTCTTCCCATCAGTGTGTTTACTTCACCCTAAAGTTTGGTTTGGTTTCAATTCTCTCAAAAGAAAATTCCCTTCTAACTCCTTTTTCTTTCTTACCTCTTTCCAGTTACTGTCACTATTTATTCTCACTGCTTTCTCCTAATACCTCTTTTATTTTCTGTCCCCATTTTCTTCAGCCATTTGAAGCTCCAATGAAGTATTAAGTCAATGTTGCCAGGAGACATAGCATGTGTAAGTTCTTCGAACCTCCTTCCCCAGTGGCCTTCTCTACCTTGAGAACATATGTTAGAGAACATGGGTCATGTATCATAATTTTAAGCATAATTTTGCTGTTAGTGTGGCAAGAAGAGTGTATTTAAGATGCACTAGTGGCTTGTAATTAACTCTAGGACCCTGTTCTTCACACTTGAAAATAGTCTTTCTCCTCTTCATTCCATTTGATGACATTTGATGCTTGGTTTTAATGCAGTACATTTACATGTGTTTAGCACCTCCTGGTGGTATGTTTTCTCAGCACTAAAAATCTCCTTGAATAATACTCTGGATTTACTCTGCTGTGGGACCAAAAAAAAGTTCATCAAGGCCAGAGAAGGTAAAAATGCTGTGAAGGCCATGTCCAAAACTGCAGTTATTCTGAGAGAGACTTTTCAGCCCAGGTGAATATCTGGTCCTCAGAACCTTCTGTTAATTACTGATTGCACCACTCCTGAATCTAGCCCTGATTTTTTGCTGCTTCATAATTGACAATGTCATTAAAAAACTAAGATTTCTTCACAGTTCCAGCACAGCAATATTATGATACCACAGTTATTTTACAGGGGAGAAGTATGATACTTTGAACCTGTGTTGGCACTTTGAAGGAAACTACTGAGCTTCAGAATCCTTGGCATGTTGAACATGTTTCTTTTTACCATTATCCTCTTGCCAAGCACAACTGTATAATAGGTTACAGTGTTCTGTCCCTTTTTCCTTCAACTATTTTCAGTCATTTCTGGCTTCCACATCTTTGGAGTGCAGTTAACTGATTGCACAGGGAGAAGGAATTTTATAAATCACATAGGCACACAGTCAAGGATTTTCATGCATTCCTTTCCTATGTAAATGGTCTGTAGCTTTTTCATGAACCAGGCCTGTAGACTCTTGCTTTCACACTTCCAATCCCCTCCCTGTAGAACTGCAATTTAAATGATCCTGAAACTTTTAAAGACAATTAAAGGTTAGCTCTGCATATCACTGACCTACCAGCCATTCCTTATAAAGCTCTGATGTATATACTGTATTTGATCTGCAGCTGAATGATTGAAACAGAAGTGATTCCAGAAATGTTCTTTACCCCTTGGAGGATTGGAGAGTAGCCTCAGGAGAGACTGCATAATAGCTGCTACTTCCTTAGAGCGTTATACAGTCCTAGAACACTACAGTAAGTTGCCAGTACTTTTGGCTTCCTTCCTGTTTTACACAAAACATAAATCATTAGGATGGTTTGGACTGTCTTATTAGCAAGATTTAAGGAGCTTAATAAAATTCTTTTGGCAGGTTGTACAGTGACTTTTCTTATACCCAGCCACAATACTTATATAAAAAGTGTAACCTCTATTCCCATGGGCAGAAACATAGATTTATAATAGGGGCTGCCTGGCAAGGAGCAGTGTTATTACCTTTTTTTTAATTAGTATACCATACTGAGAGCACAAAAAAAAATTTGTGATTTCTGAATTGCAGCCACACCAAGGTTGATCTGCTTGGTTTTCTAAAGGAAATGAGGGCTGTTAACAACATAGAGCTAACACATGTGACTTGATCAAATGTAGAGTAGGAGGTTGGTCCAATAGGGACTTCTGCAGGCAGTGAGGTTGGAAAGACACAGGGTCTGCAAGATGGGTTTGGAGCATAATTGTAAAAACTGACAAAGATTCAGCACTTTGTTAGAGTTTGAGGGAACTGTACATTTCTGGACAAAATCTTCCCTCGCAGATCCTACCCCCTTAAAAAGCACCCTTATATGTTGAAAATAAATTATCAGATTTCCAAAAGATTTGCCATTCAGTTGTGAAAATATTATTGCACAGCCTGACTGGACAATTTTATTCTATCTAAGACATATCTGAAAGATGGCAATTGCTGTAATACTGGGTGATAGAAGAGTTCCAAACTCTGTTTCATATTTGACAGTTACAGACACAGCCACACTCTCATTGTCTTAAATGGTGGCTCTAAAATATGTATAAGTAATAAAAAGCAAATTGATCAAATTGTACAGTTTTACCGGGGCACATATACCCTCTTATTAAGCTGGCATTTAAAATATTTCCATCACCTATCACTGAAAGCAGTCATCTGTCCTCATATTCCCTGTCTTCTTAAAGAAAACAAGCAAACAAACAACAACAACAACAGAAAACCCCCCCAAAGGTTTGGAAACAATGCCTTGATTTATTCCAAATCTCCAAGGCTGTGATTCTGTCAGTGTGTGCTGTGATAAATGTTGTTAACAGGTACTCTGTTTGTTTAATGTTCCCCTAAGGAGGATTGAATGTGATTTAAGCAATGTCATATATTTAAAGTGCAGCATTAATTTTAAGTCTGCAATGTTAGAGATGGACAGGGTCACAAGTGGCACATGAGGGGTACACACTAACTACACAATTGATGGTTTATGTCTTCCTTAGCCAATGTTTACTCATGTTACAAACCACCACAATGCTTGAAAATCTTTGCTCGGAGAAAATCCAATATAAAAAGTATACTGGGTGTTGAACATCAGGAATGATGTACCTTGAGACCTTTCATGTGTGGAAACTTCCCTAGATTATGCCTGACTCCTTCCACCATTGTCTATCTTTAATTCCAGCAAGGCAGTGTCCCCAGGGGATTAAGGGGTTTTCTTAAAGGTGTGATTTGCATTCACATGAGCAATTTGCATACACACTTATATTCCTACTGCTTGTATTATTATTTTTCTCTAGTCAGTATTGAGATGTGATGATGAATTTCAGGATTCCATTTGTACAGTATTCCCCACTTCCCAGAGCCTGTTTGAAATCGCTGCATGGTGATTTTACAGGTTTACAATAGAGATTCACAGTGATATCTGATTGGTATACACCTTTCCTCATTGTTTGCATTGATTAGGCATCTCATGAACCAGAAGAAGTCCATTTTATGTGAAGATTTCTTTAAATATCTTTAGGCAAATGAGAGAGAAAAAGCAGCACTAAGGGCCAGTTTTTTTAGCTCACTGAGTTGCTCTAAAACAGAATTAGATTAATGGATTATGTTTTGTTGAAAGCCAGACTTTCTAAACTAGCTGATATATATTTGCACACCAGACATGTGAAAAGAGGTTGGAACCACATTTCTGGAACCAGCCAAAGTTATTCTCAAGAGATATTATTTCTAAATCTGCTGTAATTCTCAAGGTCAGAATAATTCATCTATCTTTTTCATGGTCTTGCAGCCCAGGAGATGACTAAAGTTTAGGGTGCTTGTCAATACAGTCTCCTGGCTCAGGAGGGTCATAATTTTATATAGCCCATGTAAAACTTTAAACAATGAACTCTTCCATTCATAGACTTCAACTGTGAATCTGCAACTGTGAATCTTCTTAAACTCTGACACTTCGCAGTTCAGGGACTGCATTCTGCTGTCCTACAAACAAGCAGATATCTTTGACCTAGTTCTGCTAAAATCCATCTCTCCAAACAAACATATTCTTCTTAAACTGAGACACCTGCCAAAAATCTTTAAAATTGTCATTGAGGGTTCCTATACTCTTTTCTTTATTAGACACTTTAAATAGTCTTAGACTAAAAAAAGGATACCACTTTGTGGCACAGAAGAGTTCTTTAATTAGTAGTCTAAGCTTAGCCCATCTTTAGATATACATTGCTGTGATATTACACTATCAAGACATTACTTTAGAGACCAGAAAATTAGATGTCACACAAGAGAGACAATTTTTTGTCCAATGATTTTGTCAGTCAGTCTTTGGCTTCCCTACACAATGTTGCACTATTTACTTAACCTGAGTTGTGTTAATTCTATACTTGTCACTTGCGCTTTGAATGGTCATAATTAACTGTTCATTTTGCCTGGATTTTTGTTAGTAGCCACTGACTGTCAAGACACTATTTAGTATGATAGGTGAGGGGATGTTATAGATGAATAAACAAAGTTGTCACTAAGTCATTTTTCCTAATAAATACTAAAGTCTTCTTCTGTCCACAAAGGAGGTGAGGAAAACTCATTTTTAAATTTAATTTTACTGAAACTTAACAAAGCTGGTATACAAGCCATTGCATGAGTAGATGAATTACAACATGCTTATCAACAGAAGGGGCTTGATTTACTGCCATCCTGATTTCATATAAGCATAAGTCCACTGTAACTGATGGTGACCACTTCTTGGGGTGCAACCACACACAAACATTATGTAGGAGGGCAGATAGGAAAATTCAGTCCTTCACATTTTACAAGTGGTACATCTGTGTATTTTGTGCCCTTCAATCCCCCTAGCATTTTAAATGTAACATCATTGAATTCACACATGCTAAGCACATTAAGAAACCTAACAGCTTCCACATGAGATGTCTACATAAGATCCTCAAAATAAAGTGGGAAGACAGAAAACCAAACACAGAAGTACTGGAGTCCACAGAACTGACACACTTAGAAACCACTATGAAGAAGAGGAGGTTGTGATGGACTGCCATGCCAGGAAAATGGGAGGAAACCGTATGCCCAAGAACATTTCGTATAGCAAGATTCGAGATGGCTCTAGAAAGTGGAGTCACTTTCTATGAAGGTACCGTGGTGCGTGCAAAAATTGCATGACGTTGTTCATCATCAGCATAGAAAGGTGGGAGGAGTGCATAGAATCCTGTCTGATCTGGAGGGAACATCTGGCACTGGGTGCATCTTAACATGAAGCAGCTATGATCCAGTGGATGAAAGCAAAGTGAGAAAGAAGAAAGCAGCATGCTGTAAACTCGGACTCCAACTCAGACAACATAAGGATCTATGAAACTTGTAACAAGCTGTATTGCTCTCAAATTGGACTTATCAGCCACAAACAAATTCATCAGGCATCTCCAGAGGATCAACGGTTGTCTACAATCACTGAATTCAGTGGCAGTCAGTGTAGAGCTCAGAAGCTTGATGTGGTGAGATTCTGTCAGTTTGGTCCA
Organism: Alligator mississippiensis; assembly: GCF_030867095.1. Lineage (NCBI taxonomy): Eukaryota > Metazoa > Chordata > Crocodylia > Alligatoridae > Alligator > Alligator mississippiensis. The sequence goes on from NC_081825.1 coordinate 247,793,426, forward strand.
TTTGAAAGCGGGACTATTGTGTGCTTATGGATGGCTCCTAGCATCATCTCCAGACAATGTATTCTGCTAGGTTGAGGTCCAGTTGAGTAAATCACAGTAGAAGCCACAATAGCTACAGAAGCCTCATACTGCATGTGCTAGTGTGCCAAGTGCTTCCAAATGTAGGTAGAGATTACAGGGAGAACTGTATAATCGGGCATGAGTTATTAAGTGAGAGAGCTGCAAAGATCTTCAAGGATACTAAAGTCATCACAGTTAAGACATTTGGGAACACTAACATTAGTCTGAGTAGAAGCACCATTGGATTCCATAAGAAGTAGGGAAAAGGACTACAAGAGTGATTACTTCATCTCTATGATTTCTGTGTTGGCTTTTCCTAGGATTCATATATTTTGTGGACTCGTCTAAATGTAACTCGTTACTCTTCCTCCATTGCCCCATGAAAACTTGTACAATCCTGAATAACTATAGAATAGGGGTTTTCACCTGTTTTTAATAAGTGTAACCCCAGTGGCTAGACACGGAGCAGGGAGGTGTGGGGTAGTGTGTGGCCGGACATGGAGAGAGGGAGAGGAGGGTAGCATGCAGCCAGACATGGAGCGGCGGCAGCACAGGGTGGTAGGTGGTGGTGGCAGCCACGTATAAGCTTCACTCTCCACCCTGTCTGTCCAGGTGGTGCCTGTGTGGCCCACAGAGGGACGCTGCTGCCCTCCCCCCAAGCCCTGCTCCTAGGAGGCAGCAGCATGGGGTAGTGGGTGGTGGTGCTCTATCCCTGCCTGCTCATGTGTACCCCCTAGGGCCTTCCCAAGTACCCCCGGTTGACAACCCCTGCTATAGAAGAATAGCAGGAGAATAAGCTGTGACAGCACTGAGTCAGGTAAGTCATTTCAATAATTTTAGGAATCTATTTATGAATAGATTATGAAGGCTGTCTGATGCTGAGGATTCTTTGTGGATATCTGTAATCTCCAATTTAAATGAGTGAAAAGAAGGGAACTGTTTTTTTTTACATCCAGGTTGGACTACAGTTCCAAAGGATGGTGACAGACAAATAACAACAGAGTTTGTTAAACTTCCATAAGCAAGCATCATTGGACAAAGTGTTCACTATTGTCCAGGGTAAACTAATTTTTCTAAGTCTGAACTCCAGGGGAGAGGTAAATAAGCACTGGATCACCTGAAAAGGAACTTGATCACAGATGATCAGGAATCACCTGACAAAAGGGAGCTGGATGCTACATAGAAAAGAGGGTCTTCTGCTGGTCTGAATCCCTCTCCAGACAGTACATGGGTCTGGCATTTGATTACAAACAAAACAGGCTGGTGACAGTCATCCATCTAGGTTATTTTATCAATTTTTATAGTACTGGCCCCAGAAGTGTCAGGATGACACCATTTTCCAATAGTAGTATATGTTCATCACTTTTCATACCCACACATTTAATAGTCCTCAGCTGCACTCAGACAACTCCCAGAGCTGGACCAAAAGTAGGACAAGGGTGGTTGTGCTTAAAGCACAACTGTAACAGCTGAAAAGTATGTCTGTGAGATAAAAGTGCTTGCTGAAAGCTCTGTGAAAATTAGACCAAGTGTTTTTCTGTCATTTGTTCAGATATTAAGTTATTTGTTGTTGTTAAGAGCCTAACTGAAGTCAAAGATGTAGTGAGGCCTTGTATGTAGTAAGGCCTAGTAAATTTAACAAAGCCTTGTAGAAGTAGTAGGCCCTGTGACATAGTAAAAATTAACCTTATCAGAAGAATGCAAGGCTTGTACTGCTATTGGTCAGTCCTAAGAATAATTATAATGAGAGAATCTGGATGGCTGTAAGTTATCAGCATAGCTCAGAAGTTCTAAATTGGCTGGCACATCCAGAAATCATTAGAAGGAAGATGCAGCTCTGTGAAAGAAATTACTAATTAGCTGCTGACCTGGATCAGTGGGCCTGTGGATCTCGAGGAGCCTGAGGACTAGCACTGATCAGGGACGTATGACTTCACTGAGCTTTGTGGAAAAAGAACTTGTCGTACATTAGGCATCAGAAGGGACTGCCGATAAGTTGTTGATGTGAATTGTTATTGTCTGCCATTGTCTGTCTTATTATACTACGCATAGTAGTGTTTTTGTTAAGCCAATAAACCTTTCTTACCTTTTAACCCCAACCACACTCTCAATCCCGAACCCTCCGCAGGCAGCTGGGACACACAACCTCACTCAGAATGCCCCCAAATACCTTCCATCTGGCAGTGGATATATTTGAGATTGACCTGGGTGTCACTAGCCCCCTGTTGAACAGCTGGGTACTTAAGTTGGCAATCTTCTTATGCTGCAGGGGTTTAGGTTGTAGCCGTGTTGGTCTAAGGACATAAGCAGACAAGGTTCCTTGGGTGAATTTGATATCTTTTATTAGACCAACCCAAATGGTTGGAGAATAGTTATTAAGCAAGCTTTCGGGTTCAAAAACCCTTTGTCAGGCTAAGGAAGCTTCAGCAGTTGGGAAGAGCACACACCAACTGCTGAAGCTTCCTTAGCCTGACGAAGGTTTTTGAACCCGAAAGCTTGCTTAATAACTATTCTCCAACCATTTGGGTTGGTCTAATAAAAGATATCAAATTCACCCAAGGAACCTTGTCTGCCAATCTTCTTATGTGCACTCAAGTAGTGCAAAATATGCTTAATGGGTCTCAGAGCCTGGCTCATTTGCTGATAAAGTTCACAAATAGAAACAGTTTAAAAAAAGACAATATCTAGTTACTATATTATGGGAAATCAATATAAAATGTAGACTTAATTGATTTTGATGCTTATCCCTAAGGAATATCCCCATCAAATTAGTTTCTCTGATATTACATGTCTATAATACAAGGTTGTTGTCTCTTTTTTTTTTGTAGATTCATAGAATATAGGCTGGAAGGGACCTTGGAAGATCATTGGGTCCACCCCCCCCCGCACCAAGCAGGAAAGACAACTAGGCTCAAGTGACCCCAACAAGGTGACCATCCAATCTCCTCTTGAAGATTTCCAAAGCAGGCAATTGAACCACCTCTGGAGGGAGCTTATTCCACAGTCTAGACAACCTAGCTGTGAAGAAGTTTTTCCTAATGTTGAGCTTCAAATGGACTTCCAGGTATTTGTAACCATTGCTCCTGGTTTTCCCCAAGGGTGCCCTGGGGAACAGTTGTTCACTGCGCCCTTCATGTACTCCCCTGATGTAGTGGTAAGCTGCTACCAAGTCCCCTCTCAGCCTTCTCTTTTTTAGCCTGAAGAGTCCCAGGTCCCTCAGCCTTACCTCATATGGCTTGCCGTGCAAGTCTCTAATCATATAGGTGGCCCTTCTCTGGATTCTCTCGAGCTTTTCTGCATCCTTGTTGAAGTGCAGCTCCCAGAACTGGATGCACTACTCCACCTGCAGTCTCACCAATGCTGAGTAGAGTGGAAGAATCACTTCCTTGGTTTTGGTGGAGATGCATCATTTGATGCATGCCAGAGTATTATGTGCCCTGCTGGCTACAGTGTTGCACTGCTGGCTCATATTCACAGGTCTCTTTCATTCATAGTGCTGGTCAGATTGGTATTGCCAAGCCTGTAGGTGTGCAGGGAATTGTTCGTCCCCTGGTGGAGCATGTTACATTTCTTGATGTTAAACTTCATCTGGTTCTGGTCCGCCCAACATGCCAGCCTGTTTAGGTCCATCTGTATCTGCTGCTTATCTTCAAGTCTGATCACGCTTCCCCATAACTTGGTGTCATCAGCAAACTTGGCCAGTGAGCTCTTCACCCCCACATCCAAATCATTGATAAAGATGTTAAAAATCACTGGACCGAGCACTGACCCCTGAGGGACACCACTGGCCACTTCTTGCCAAGATGACACAGATCCTTTCAGTAGAACCCTCTGGGTCCTACCCCATAGCCAGCTTCCTATCCACCTAACTGTCCCACAGTTAAGTCCACAATCTTCCAATTTTCTCATGAGAACATTGTGGGATACCAGATCAAAAGCTTTTTATAAGTCAAGGTATACAATGTCAACCTCCTCTCTCTTATCCAGGTAGTGAGTTGCCTAAACATAGAAGGAGATGAAGTTGGTAAGACAAGACCTGACCATGACATTTAGAATCCTACCTTCTGCAAGCCTATCACGTATAGACTCCTTGATGAATTTTTCCAGGATTTTGCCTGGGATAGAATTTAGGTTAATTGGCCTATAGTTACCCGGGTCCTCCCTCTTCCCCTTCTTGAAGATGGGAACAACATTGGCTCTTCCAGTCCTCAGGGACCTCTTCAGAGTGCCATGAGTTTTAGAAAAGCTTTGTCAGGGGTTCCACTAGGACTTCAGCCAGCTCCTTCAGCACCCTTAGATGAAGTTCATCCAGGCCTCCTGATTTATATGTCTAATTTTTTTAATTGGCCACACACCAGTTCTATGGCAATTCCTATCCTACTTATTCTATACCCTATCTGGCATGTTTTTCCCCTTAGCACTGTGAAAGACCGAAGCAAAGAAGTCATTCAGTAGTTCAGTTTTCTTCTGAGTGCTGGTAACCAGCTGTCCTGAGTTATTGAGCAGTGGCCCCACACTCCAATTTGTTTTCCTCTTGTTCCCTACATACCTAAAGAAGACTTCTTGTTGTCTTTGATCCCCCATCACTAATTTTAGTTCAGTTGCCACCTTAGCCCATCTAATCTGTTCCCTACAAATGCAGGCCATTGTTGTATAGGCCTTCTTAGGGCATGCCCCCAGCTTCCATTGTGTGTATGCCTCTTTCTTCTTTCTTAAGAGGACCATGATTTCCCTATTTCACCAAGAGGGCTTCCCAGCCCTTTTGCTACCTTTCCTCCCCCCTCACCCTCCTTTGTTCCCCATGGCCCTGACTCAAGGAGCTAGTATCCAGTTCCACTCCTAAAAGAAGGACTTCATCTCCTCTTGGGGTGACCCAGTGCAATCACAGCATAGCAGGCATTGTCTTCAGTAAAGCATTTAATGGACAAAGGCCAACCTGCCAGAGTTCCTCTGTTCTGCACCATTACCAGTCCAGTCCACACAGTCCTAAGCTCCCCCAGAGATACTCAGCTGTTCCTATTCCAGTCTCTCTGGCTCCTCAAAATATCTCCAGTTCTCTCAGTTCCCCAGTTTTTTCTGGCTATGAGCTGCCAGGCTGCTTGTTTCCAGTCTACTCTCCTATTGTCATGCCTATCTCCTCTGGACACCCTTTGAGTGTTTTGCATCTCATCTTTGTTGATATATCAGCAAAGCCATTCAGACTTGGCTGCTGCTAAAGGTGCATCTTGTCTTGTCCTGCACATAGCCAGACATGGCACTTAACTTCTCCTTCTCTGTGCACAGGCTAAAGAGAGAAACTGATTCTCATACAGTATTATGAAAATGTGAACATGATTAACACAGAAATAATGCAATAACACCCATAGTCCATCACATAAACTCAGTCATTTTGAATTGACTAAGAGGTGCACAGTATCCTACCCTTAGAAACAGCTGAAGTAGCTACCATGTAAAGTCAACAAGAACCTCTTCTAAAGGAGTCAGGCATCTCAAGTGCCAATTTATTTCTAACTAAATGGAACTCATAGTTCAGCAGATTCTCAGGGGACTCCTCATAATTGAACATGATGAAAAATGATGAATTCCCACTGAGGCTCCTATAACATGGCCTACTTTGTCAATAATGATCATCCATGTAGCTGAAATGTGTGCAACACAGCCCAGAGCTTTATCATAGAACATGTTGTCAGCTAGTTTTCATATTTCCTGTGCCCAATACACTTTAAGGCCAATTCCTTAAAGCAGGTTGGAGAAATTAGTGCAGAACTATATCCTGTGTAAAATATATTATTTTTATAATACTGTATAGTAAAAAGTATATTTTCCATATCCCCAAGAAAGGTTAATTTCATCTACATATACATAGTCTGTAAAGCTTTTACAGATAAAAAATGAATCGTATTACTTTTCATGCTTTAAAAATGCTTCTATTATTTTTGTTGTTGGTGGTTTTGTTGTTGTTATTACTTGTCACCCAAATTATGCAAAGAACATTACACTGTGCTTAAAAAAGCTTGATAGCTAGTTTAGATATGGCATAACAAAAAGATATTGAAACAAAAAGCAGGCAATGGAAGACTAAGAACAAAGATTTCAGCAATATGATTATTTAGGCAACAACGCAAAATGAAGTTTTTATAATCACAGATAAAATTAATTCATACCTTTCTATAATGGAATCTTTAATAATAATAACAGGAATTTCCATAATCCACCCAATGACGTTACTCTTGCTATTAGAATGTCCAATTCAGAAGAAATAAAAGTTAACAACTGATCAAATCAAATTAAAATTTAGAATCCCCAGCATACCCTTTCATCATTCTTTAATGGCATGTAAAAAGCACATACTTAGAGAACCAAGTGAATCTGAGCAAATCTGTATGCACAGATGTCATGGGCAAGGACTTACCTCAGCCTTTTACAATATTCTTTTGAAGAGCTACAAATCTAAAACTAAATCCAAATGTATAATTGCCTACGGATTCTAAACCAGATCCTATAAGAGGGAAAATCCAGTCCAGCATATGAGAAATCTTTGAACTATATATCCCATTTAAGTGTTCAGTATAAACTTGTATAAAGAGAGCAGTATATACCAGAACAGCTGGGTAGACTGTGTCCACCATTTACTAGAGACAATGCTTTTGTATAAATTGACACAAAGAATCCAAAAACATGATTCTAAAATTACTTTTTTTCATAAAGTTCTGTATAAGTGTTCCTTAGAATCATAGAATTAAAGAAAATTAGGGTTGGAGAGGACCTCCGGAGGTCCAACCCCTGCTCAAAGATCCTGCTCCTCCATCACCAACTACATCATTCCAGCCAAGGCTTTGTCTATCTGAGTCTTAAAAAGCTTTCCTTAGCTCTCTGTTAAAATAAGTCTGTAAAGTTTCTCTCCATGTCCCTTCTTCAAAATCCAGAGTGGGTGCAGTGGCTTGGTTGCACCCTCCACCCCTGTTTCAAACTGTGCCATGGGAGCATTGGAGTAGCAACATGGGACTTCTTTAAAGTCCTGGAAGCAGGAAAGAACCTCACCCCCAGCTCTTAGACCATCTCCCTTCACCTCTGTGCCCAGAGCCAGGTCCCCACTTCACATTCTTCCCTTCCCACTCTGCTGCTGCCACTGTCCCTGACTGACCCAGGTATGGGGAGGAGCTCCAGAGTCACTCCTGCACTCCCACCAGGCTGCACAGGGGCTAAGCTCAGTGAGGGACAGTGGCAGCAGCAACAGCAACAGTGGCCAGGTTTATCCTCTCTGCTTGGTCCGTCCAGGTGCTCCATGCCAGCCTAAGAGTAGGCTTATGGAGGGGTAACCTGGCCACTGCTGCTGCTGTAACCCAGCCAAGCCCAGTTACCTATGTAGCCTCCTTGCAGCCCCAACTGGAGTGGGGCAGGAGCAACCAGGACAGCAATGACACCAAGTGGATCTCCTTGTCCTACAAGACAAACTAGGGCAATTAGACAGATAGGGGGGACAAAGCTGAGCTCTTCAATGAGTTTTTTGCCTCTGTATTCCTGAACTTGGATCACGACAAGTCTCCTAATTGGATCATAGACAGACATAAAGGGGGAACCAGCCCACCAACTGTTAGCACCATCTAAGTGAAGAGACACTCGGAGGGGCTGGATCTGTTTAAGTCAGCAGGCCCAGATGATCCTCATCCAAGGGTGCTGAAGGAATTGGCCAGTGTTATAGCAGAGCCAGTGGCATAGCTGTGAGCACTCTTGGTGCTCAGGTCAGGTCCCAGAGGACTGGAAAAGGGCCAATGTGGTCCCTATGTTCAAGAAGGAGAGGAGTGCGGAACCAGGTAACTATAGACCGGTTAGTCTCACCTCTATCCTTGGGAAAACCTTTGAAAAAATTATTATTTGTGGGAGTCCATCAGGGAAAGCAATGCTAAAGGGAAACAAGCATGGATTCATAGCAGGTAGATCCTGCCTGACTAACCTTGTTTCTTTTTATGACCAGGTCACAAAATGCTTAGCCATGGAAATCGAGGTGAATGTCATCTACTTGGATTTTATGAAGGCCTTCAATATGGTATCTCATTATATTCTTATAGATGAACTGAGTGACTGTGACAGAGGATTACATGGTCAGGTGGGTGGCAAATTGGCTTAGGGGTCATACCCAGAGAGTGGTGGTGGATGGGTCAGTATCGACCTGGAAAAACGTGGGCAGTGGAGTTCCACAAGGCTCAGTCCTTGGACCAGTGCTGTTCAATGTCTTCATCAGTGACTTGTATGAGGGTGTGGAAAGCACTGTGTCCAAATTCTCAGATGCTACCAAATTATAGGGTAAAATTAACACATCAGAGGGAAGGGAAAGAATCCAGAGGGATCTGGACAGGTTGAAAAATTAGGCTGAACAGAATAGGATGCAGTTCAATAAGGACAAATGCAAGGTGCTACACCTAAGGAGAAGGAATCACTAGCACACTTACAGGCTTGAGGAAGACCTTCTCAGCAGCACAGCAGTGGAAAGGGATCTTGGAGTCACTGTTGACTCCAAGATGAACATGAGTCGTCAATGTGAGAAGTGATCAGTAAAGCTAACAGCACTTTATCATGCATTAGCAGGTGCATGACAAACAGGTTCAAGGAGGTGATACTTTCCCTTTATGTGGCATTGGTCAGGCCACAGATGGAGTACTGTGTCCAGTTTTGGGTACCACACTTCAAGAAGGATGTGGACAACCTTGAGAGGGTTCAGAGAAGGGCCACTCGTATGGTTATGGGTCTGCAGGCAAAGCCCTACTAAGAGAGATTAAGGGCCCTGGATCTCTTCAGCCTCCGCAAGAGAAGTCTGAGAGGTGATCTTGTGGCTGCCTACAAATTCATCAGGGCGGGGACAGCAGGGAATAGGAGATGCTCTGTTTACCAGGGCACCCCTTGGAGTAACTAGGAACAACGGCCATGGACTGACAGAGAGCAAATTTGGGTTAGACATCAGGAAGAACTTCTTTATGGTAAGGGTTGCCAAAATCTGGAATGGGCTGCTAAGGGAGGTGGTGCTCTCCCCTACCTCAGGGGTCTTTAAGAGGAGTCTAGACAAGCATCTGGCTGGGGTCGTCTGACCCCAGCACTCTTTCCTGCCCAGGGCAGGAGATTGGACTCGATGATCTGCTAAGGTCCCTTCCAACCCAAACATCTATGAATCTATGAATCTTGTACCTAAAGATGTAAGTCGGGAGGATGAGGTAAGGGAGTGGGAGGGAAAGGGAGATGCCACTGAGTATGTAGGGGAAGGGAAAGGATGCCAAATGTGGGCGGGGAGGGATTCCTACCGTATTCAGAGACTTAAAAAGAATCCCCAGTTGCTGCTTCCATTGTGTCATCCCAGTGAAGCGGGGAGGTTGGGAGCAGTGGGAACAACCACTTCTGCAGCACTGGTCACTGTTCCGCACCCTCCGTTTAAAAATCCTGGATCCATCTATGCTTCTGTTCTCATTAAAGTCAAGCTGAGTTTGTCTAAGAACTTCAGAAGGAACAGAGTTTGGTTTTTAGTCCTACTTTAAGAACCCCTTCATATTTTTGCTTAATTTACTTTATATGGAAATTAAGGGCCTGATCCTGCACTCGTGAAATCAGTTTGAGGGAAGGAGGTTTGCTGTGATTTCATTAAGTGCAGGATCAAGGCCTAAGTGATAATCATTTGTCAAGGGTAAAGCTGCAAAGTCAAAACAGCTCCCCTACATGCAAAAAAACCACCCTCCCAACCAGATCATCTACATCTACATCTTCTCTACTGGCAATCCAATATACCTCATACTCTTTGCTCTTTTGCCCTCCCTTTCCTTCTATTCTATAATTCAGTACCTTCTTGTCTTTAATCCTAGTCTTACAGGCTGATCCATTTTGCTTTGCTTGTCCTCTCAGTAATGTGCATTAATTAAGACTTTTCCAGCAGCAATCATTCTCTTATTTAAATTATTCATTTGATACAGCAGTTTTTCTAACTTTTTTTTTCACGTGGCAACTGCTTACTGGGCCAAATTAGAGTTTTCTATTGATTTCCTCCAGCAAAGTGTGTTTGGATCCACCAGGATTTAAAATGCCAGAGCAAAGATGGTAAATATTGGGTTTAGTGTAGGTTGAATGAGGGCAATGTAGACTAGAGCTGAACGGAAGACATCAATTCTGTTTTGCTTCAGTTTTCAAGATTTCACAATGTAATTTTTTCCTCACCAACCAAAAACAAGGCTTCCTTGTGCTAAGCACTATGTAAACATGGAGTAGGAGGCAGTCTCTGCCCCAAAGAGCTTATAATCTAAATGAACAAGACAGACACATGGAAGGAAAAGGGATATAGCACATACAAGCAGAGTGAACATTGACATGACAGCAAATATTAGTTGTACAGTTTTGGGAGGGAGTATGATGAAGATCAGCTAAATTGGGGAAAAAGGGACGAGGAAGAGGAAACAGAATGAGAGAAGAGAGAAAGAGGAGCAGCACGGAGGTAAACCTGAGGGGGAAAGACTTTCAGGGTGGGGCTGGGACCAAACAGATAGATAGCACAGGGCAAAAAAAACCCGGTGAAACCTCCAGAAAGTTGTCCAAATGTCTAGAGGTCCTTGCTCTGGCTGCTCCTGCTCCTACCACTGAGGTCTCTGAATGGCTCCTTTGCAGTTTTGTTCCAAAGCCATGTGACAGGAATGAGAAGGAGAAACATTGCTTTCGCCCTTATTTTCTCAAAGTGTGGGAGACCTCCCTTCAATAGTTTTATTACTAGTAGAAAGGGTAGTCCTGGCTGGGCACCATTTTACACCCCATTTTACCCCTAATGCAGCAGTTCAGAGGCATAACAAATCAGCTAGGCACCCAGGGCAGCTGTGATGAATGGAAGTAGCAGTGACTTCCAGCTGATGCCATGCCACCGGCATGATTGTGCAGCTCACTGCCCACCTACCCTCTCCCCAACCCCAAGTTGGCTCATGGGGCTGCTGCCTCAGACATCCTGTCTTAATTATGCTACTGCAGCAGTCCCTACTTCTGGTTCTTCTACAGCTCCCCCTATGAAGTAGTGGCTCATGTTAAAGATCCTATTGAATAAGGTGTTTACTTTTCCTCTGTCAATATAACTAGACCTATAGGAGCACTTATCTCTAAAAATCACTTGGAACTAATAAACTTTCAAGGAGGCTAAAATCCTGATGGTATTCCACATTAAATTCTAAAAGCATCTCTTGTAGTTGGAATGCCCGGATCTGTGGCTTTCTGAATACTCCAGTGCTGAGATTCCTTTTACTCACTGCTCAGACAATTGCTAAAGATGAAAATTGAGAAATATGTATCTTAGCTATAAAAAAAGTCCTGCCATAAGAAATAATTTCTTCTGGGGACCAATACTTCCTTCCTCAAAGTCATCAACAACATTTTTATGGCTGTCTAGAGTGACAGAAAACATTCATTCATGAAACAGCCTCAGTCTTCTATTATTTAGACTCCAAAAGAGGCCTATTGTATTCCTTTATCTTCTGTAGGGTTTTCATAGAAGAGCTCTATATCAGAAATGAGGAAAAAGGCCTGTCCCCTCCCTCCTCCTCCCTCCCTCTGCCCCTATGGCTATTCATACAAAGAAAACAGTTGAAACTACCAAATAAAAATAATATTTCACACACCTAATGAAAATGTATTCATACCTGCTGCAAAGGATAGTTCCTTATACCACTACTGAAAGCCTTGCCTGCTATTGAAATGATACAGAGAAGGCTTTGAATGCTAAACATGTAGGTGATGGAGTTTGTTTCTTGGCTTCATACTTTTCTATCACCTTGAAATACAAGTGTGAAACATGAATCTTGAGGATTTGACAGGAGTTGTTATCACTGTTTCCTCTGTGAAGTGGGCATGTCCCTCCACTTGTTTATTTATAGGCTTTTTATGGCAGTAGTCGCCATGGTGTCTGAGCACCTCACAATTATTAATGAATTTATCCTCACAGCTCCCCAGTGATATAGGACAGGATCATTATCCCCACTTTACAGTGGGAATCAAGGTAATCAAGACTAGAAGCTGTCTTCGCTGCCTTGCACTATGTGTGGCCATTTACACCTATGGAAGATGGTGTAAAACACTTCTCAGATTTAATTGCATGTATCGCTCTTTTACACAGTTACAGCTGACAACACAAAATGCCAAACTATGGAGAATCATTTCCTGAGGGCAGATCTACACCCCAGTGGCAGTGTATCCTGGTAGGGATGCTCTTGAACATTGCCTACTCATATGCTCTGAACCTGATGAAGCTGCTCTGGGATCACCCCTAGAAGCTCATCTGAAGTGCACCAGAAACTGATGTTGGAGAAGTCCCTGAAGTAGCCTGGCTGCTACATTTCTGGGATTGGAGCATTCCAGTGAGAATATAGGAGGCGTAGGGCATGCTCTGAAATGTCTTGGTGAGGCACCTTGCTGCTGAGATGTTGTCATACTCTAAATGACTTGGCTACAGTGACACAAAAGTCTATGTCAGAGCCCGGTATATATGACAAATCTGTAGAGTCCAAGTCCTGTGCCTTAAGCTTTAGATTGGCAGTCTGAGGCCAGGTACAGATATTATACTTTTACCAGTATAAGTCATCAGAAACTGCTGTATACCCATAAAAGAAAGAAGTTTGGCACACAAAACCAGTCTATACCCATAACAGAACAGAAGTTCAGCACACGTAGACTGGTTTAAAAATGGCTGAATCCGGTCTAAGGTTTTCCCCCCATCCCTCTCCCCCACCAAAGGACAAATGTGTGCTTTGTTTGCTACCAATCTAAACTACACTGCTTACGGAAAACTGTGCAACTTCGATCTATTCTGCCTTAGGCTTTTTGAATGCCTGTACCTAGACTGTGGATTTTATTGGAACATGCTCCTTTTTCTGGATTCTTATGACCTAGATTATTTCTTTGTTGCTGCTGAATACTAAGTTAGCTACAACAAATGCATTATTTCCTGTGTGATAACACATGAAAGGCTGCCCTGTGTTTTTCAACCACAAATGGGCTGCAGCACTCTATTCCTTCATGATCTATGGTCTGCATTATTGTAACACTGTACCTAGGCCTGGACTCCCCAACATTAAATAAAAGCTTTGCTTTGGAAAAACCCATGTATCTAGTAACACATGCTGCTGAAAGCTAAGCAGCTAAGAAGGAAAATGGTTTGACAGCTCTTGACTTGAGAGTTTAAATGTTTTTATTAAACACTTATTTAGCTCTATCACCTTCTGAACACTGGCGATAAAAATGGTCATTGTTAAAATATCAGTATTACCAGTTTTCAGTTACAATAGGAATGCTATGTATATTAGCATTATGTCTGCTTTCTATATTGTTAATGTACGTAGGAGACCCCTTTAGAAGTGTTGTCCTTTCCTTCCCCACCCTCACTGTCAAAAGACCCCTATACATCAAGAAGGATGACCAGACATTGCTTCACTTTACTATTATGAATATAAACAGAACAACAAACACACCAAATACCACCCCCCCCCTTTTTTTTTTAAAGAAAAGGACATCTTGTTGTATAATAAGAAACCTTAAAAAACAAATAAGTCCAACCCAAAATCCTTTACAGGTCACCTTTGGCATTGCTTTTTGGCAGCAACCAATGTGAGCATTTATGGCTAAGTTAAAACCCATGAAAGCACAGGTCATAATGGAAACACTGACCCTTAACTACTTCAGTGCTAGTGAGTGCCACCCCAGTGAAAGTACTTGTAAGCTGCTTGCAATAAAAAACCTCTTAGTTTAAGCCCTCCAAGTGTCAGTCCTCTGTACTGGTTAATATTATCGAGGGAATCCTTGCCTGACAGAATGTAATTTAGGATCTATTAAATATGATTACTTGGCCTTGAAAATGATGGATATTGAACAGAATTATAGGATCACTTTACAAAAGAAAGGTCTCTTTTACATCCTTTCTTGTGGGGCATTAAATAAAGCCTAGAAAAACTCCTAAGGGATTTGTGGCATTTATAGGTTACATTTATGAAAAGGGGGATTGATATTCATATTAAAAACTGTAAAAATTGAACAGGGTGATGTGGCAAGCATGTGGACAGCTCTGACATGTGTCTAAAAATGAGTGGCATGTTCACCAACTGTTTTGCCTGCTTTAATTATATTAGAGATATGAAAAGTGCATTTAATTTCAAATGAATATGCTGTGTTCTCCATTGGAATGTTAACCCCTAGTGGTTTCTTAAAGTTTCCTGTATTACCCACAGATTTGAAGCTGAAGTGCCCCTGCTAGTAGTTTTACTGTTTCTTAGTTCACCTGATTCATGTTCATCAGGTACTTGATTAGGTTTGTATTGAAAGAATTTGAAAATATGCACTTTATGTTTGAACTGTTTAAAACTGCTCTAAACCTGAAGCTAAATCACATTATACATGTGCTACTTTTTAGGGCTAGGATATTAATGAACGGACACACAGAATTTCCTGTTGGTTAGCCCTCCCAAGGAGTGTGGTGGCAGCATTCATAGGCCACATAGTGGACACAGGCTGAGACTTCAAAAAGCCATAAAGAAATAAAAGATATACATACTGCTCCCAGTAAAGATAAATAAGCAGCTTCCAGGATGCTTCCAGGATATGCAGCTTCCAGGATGGGTATAGAAGGAAGGAAAGAAAAAGAGAACTACTACTTAAGCCTGACTCCTTGACTTTGTCTTTCATGACATAACAAGCTTTATCAGGGACTATTCTGTCATGGAAAACCTACCTATACTTTTCCTCAGGTTGAGATCCACATCACAGAGGACAATTCTATTCATTATTACCTGAAATGCATTCATTAAACACTTAAGAACGAATTCTTCCCTAACTCTAAAATCACATTTATCTTCTGTTTCACTGGTATAAAATCACCATGTACCTGAGCAGAGCATGACACAATACCTTGGCCAATCTTGACTTGTGATCTTTCTATTGTGGAATCAGGAAGAGTATTATTCTCTCATAAATTACACATTTCCAAGTTGGGGTGCCAATCCTATATATCTAAGAAAAGATTAATTTCTTGCACAGTACATTTATTAATATGATATGATAAGTAATGGTATGGCTGTACAACTTAAAAGACTAGCATATACTGACAGATCATAATACACATTTAAACTGACAGCATGTGGTGACTATTTTAAGCATATCAGACTGTAGGCAGAGTCATCATCTCTGCTACCTTACACTTTGTCAGTCATTTAGACCTGTACCAACTACGGCAGGAGTGGGCAAAATATGGCCCGTGGGCCGGATTCAGCCCACCAGGCCATTCTGTTCAGCCCTCAGGGCCCCTAAAAAAATTAGAAAATTAATATTTATGTGCTCCTAGCTGCAGGTCAAAGATGACAGGAGCCAGGGGCAGTAGAACCCAGGGGGAGCCAGCAACAACATGCAGCAGCCCAGCTGGACAGTGGAAGCATGGGGCCACGCTGGTACCCTGGGGAAGAGGGATATAGGGAGGGATTCTGTGTGTGTGCATGTGTGTGTGTGTGTGTGTGTGTGTGTGTACAGTGAGTCCCACACTCACACCCCACCATACACATGCACCCACACACCCTTGCACTGCCATGCACACAGACCCCCACAACCACACCCCCTCACACACGCCAGCTACCTCCCCCACACACAGCCCCCCACAAACCCCATACACACCCACACCCCCATATCCACAAACACACCCACATGCTCCCACACCCCCCACACCTATCCACCCCACAGACACACCCACACCCTCCCCCACATACCCACACACACACAGCCCCCCCACAGCCCCCCAACATATACTTATCCCCCATGTCCCCCACACCCCCACAATATACAAAGTAAGACTTCATTTTAAGCTATTATATACACTCACCTCTATGTACACTACACAAACGTGTGTAAACCAAGACAAAAATATTTTCTGAAATCAAATTAATGAATGTTTTAGATGTTCACTTTTTAAAATATAATTTGGTATTTTCCTGGTTCTGAGATGGCAAAACCCCTTGCTGAAAGGAGTACTTCTGGGGGCAAGGGGAAGGACTTCTGGTGGCAAAGGTCAGGGATTAGGGGGCAGGACTTCCAGTCACAAGATGGCAACCAGGGGTGGGGCACCTGTTAAGGGGCGGGGCTACCCATGTGGCCCTCAACAACTTGCCAAAACTCCGTAAGTGGCTCTCTGCTCAAAATAATTGCCCGCCCCTGAATTAGGGGCAGAATATTACTGATTTGGAACTCTACTCCTGTTCTGCATTAGGATGAAAGCATGGGCAGATCCTGGATTTCAGAAAGTGGGGTGTGTGAGCAGTCACCTGCATTGCAGGGGTGGCTGCACTCTGCCTCCCAGCCTTCTCCCCCCAACACCAGGGCAGAAAGACTGCACCTCAGTAGCAGCACTGGGACATTTTTAAAGTCCCTCAAGCAGGTAAGAATCTTCCCTCCCCACTCTCTTTCCCTTTGCCCTCGGCTGCATATTTCCTACCTTCCCTTACCTTCCCATTTCTCCCTTCCTCACCTGCCACTGCCACTGCTGCTGTCCTCAGCTGACCAGGGGAGGCTCCCAGAGGCATTCCTGCCATCTTCAGCCTGGCTGCACATAGAGCTGGGCGCTCAGCCAGGGACAGCAGTGGTAGCAGGTGAGTTTCCTTCTCCAGCATCTGTCAGGATATACTAGGGGGACCAGCAGGGAGGAAAGACCTGCCTGCTGCTCCCACAGTCCCTGGATCACTCCAGCTCCTCCCATAGTTGGGCTGGAGCGGATGGAAGTAGCTCTGGATCTCATCCACCCCTGCACCCCAGGATAGCCAGAGACAACAGCAGAAGTGGGCAAAAGAAGGGGGACAGCCTCTGAAGGAAAAGAGGGGACATGCCACTGAGCATGGAGGGGAACAGAGTGATAAATTCTTACTTGCTTCAGGCATTGAAAAAATGTCCTGGGCTGCTGCTGTCAGAGTGTGCTCGACTGAAAGAGGGGAGGGGAGGGGTGTATCTTCACCACCCCGAAATGAAAGTAAGACCTTTATAAATTTTTAGGAAAAACTCTGTGTGTGTGTGTGTGTGTGTGTGTGTGTGTGTGTGTGTGAGAGAGAGAGAGAGAGAGAGAGAGAAACAGCACTAACCTCAACCCAGATAAGCCAGTGGTTAGGGGTGCTCCTCTGGAAGACTGCAATGGTCTCTGCTGTGTCTGACTTGAAGTGCACATTTGAAAGAGGATATTCCACATCCCAGGGAAATGCCCTAAAAACTGATCTATTTTGTTATTTTTTTTCTTTTGATTTTGACCAGAAATTACATCCTTGACCTGGGATACCTTCCTGACAAAAGGTCTGTCAAAACTAATACACTTCTTTACAGTTTCAATTTGAGTGAATCTGCATTTTCTAGTTAAAACTGTTTCATTAAGAAATACTTTACCATTTCTGCTTACACCTGCTTCACACATTTTTCAGTGGCTCTGTGAGGTAGTGAAAATTTAAGGCCACTGCTAATTCATCAGAGAATAAAGTGTTTCCTTTCAGGTAACTATCATACAACAGAATTGTTTATTAGATAGTATTCTCATGTCAGAGTTCTTAGGTACTAGCTTTCCATAGGTGGAATTCTCTGGTTTTATTTTTTCCTTTTTTAAACAATCCTTCACAATATTTCTGGCCAAATTTAACAGTGTTACTAAGTTTCTTTTGCATTTTTATGGCATCTGGGGAAATATACTTGGCCATGATAATAAGACCTGAAAAGCTGTAAGAGGGTGGGGTGGGAAAAAAGTATAAGAAAGAAGGAGGGTATATGCTTATACAGAAAAAGGAATGCAACAGGGCCATTGCTCTGTATACTAAAGGTTTTAAGTATTTTCAAATCTATTAAAATGCACATAAAACAATATATTCTAAAAGATGCATCATTTAATCCTTCCCTAGAAAGCAGCTTTGGGCATCAAGACTGGGTCAAAAGCAAATTTTTTATCACTGCAACATAAACCTCTGCAAATAAGAGCTTATAATGGGAATGCTGACACAACCTTAACACTTCAGGTGTGAAGGGTATAATTGAATTTAAGAACAATATATCTCATCCATTAAGTCATTAAGTGTATTGTTACAATCTGACAGAACTGCATGAAAGTGGTTAACAATGATATGCAAATAAAATATTCATCCTGGATTCATTGATTTCATATTGTATATGCCAAATTTCAACAATAAAATACATTTTAGCTCTTTCAATGTTGTGTCATTTGTATAAATGTTGCTAAACATGTTGTTAAAGTAGTTTAACAAAATGTGATATTGCAATGATTTTTCTTCCACCCTAGATTCTAGAACAGAGCCTAATTAGGAGTTGGAACATTCATAATGGGCATGAAAACATTTAATTCAGATGAGTTATTTTTATAAATAGGATTACTGTACTTTTCTGTCTGTTACAGAATACAGGGATATTCTGTGACAGAATAACAGGGATATTCTGGATAACAGGAATATTATTATTATTATTACTACTATTCTACTACTACTGATTGGGATATTCTGGATATCAGGGTTTGTTACAGAATATAGAGATCTGTTATGTGTGATTCTTCTTGTAGATTTTATTTACAGGTGTTAAGTAATTTACAGTATCCTGACCACATTATAATTCTACAATTAAGCTACACTCCTTGCCACTTCCATGTTTTAAAACAGGTGCATGACATTCCAGTTAGACATCCCATGGTGCATTGCTTTGCTGTTGAGTGATATGTATTCTTTGATTGCACTGCACATTGTAGCAGTGGAATTCTGGGACTTGTGATAAAACTAAGAATTCTTAGGATTCCTCTTGTGTCATCCCATCATCCTTCTGTTTTTTGGGGAGTGGTGGGGGTTTGTAAACCAGACCCATTTTCCTACAACTGTTGAGTGGTATAAGGGAAATATTGGCAAGTGCTATAATTCTTATGGTGATGAATAAAAATAGACTGCTGAAGGCAGAATCAAAGCTCTGTACTAACTTTAGAACCAGGGCAAGAAGGGCACCTCTGGGGCATAAGGATGCTGAGATCAAGCAGACACTTGTTGTGGAAAAAGATGGCTCTTTTCCCAGGGCAGCTCGGTGGAACACTCAGGTCAAGTACTGCTGACTGGTGGGATAAGATGGTGCTGCAGACCTTGGTTGATCTGCAGGGGCAGCAGAGCTTCTGGATGTCAGTGGCCTCTTTCCTAGAAATCTGTGCAGAGCTCTCTCTGGAACTGCAGTACCTCTGTGACAGAAAGTTATAGTACCTTAATGCAGAAAGTCATAGTCAATGATATTTGGAACTTTGCAACCGCTCATTATTATGAATCAGTAGCTCACCAATTTGATGAGATGCAACAGCCAGAAGTGCTGCTGTGAATAACTTGTGTGCTGCTATGAAGATAGTGCTGCATCTTTGGGTGCATCTACATGTGATGCTATGTTGCCATAGTAACGCACTGCAATGACATTGCATCCTCAAGCAAAAACTGTGACACTACAGCTATGTCGCTGTAGTGATGCACTCCCTCACAATAGCACATTGCTATGGAGACATAGCAGCTAAAAATAACCGTGCGCGGTGCGCATGTCACAGTACAGACTGTTACTACACCATCATTTAGTACTTCCAAAAGGCACAGTAACAACACCCTAGCTGAGCAGGGGAGGTGCCTGGAGCCTTTCCTGTAAGCTCGAGCCCGGCTGCGCATGGAACTGGGTTCAGCCAGGGACAGCAGTGACGGTGTCAGGATTCACAAATTGATTAGGTCTGTTGACTGTTGATGGAAGTACCTGTCTTCTGGTCCCATTCTAAGTCTCAGAGTTCATCAGCACCAAAGTTGCACGAAGCATTGCTGATCATCCCAGAAAGTTAATCACTACTACTCTAAAGGAACCGTTGGTGCCATTGTTGAAACCTCATCTAGAATACAGTAGTGAGCAATGCTGGTCACCCATGTTCAGAAAAGATGACCTCAAACAGGAACAGGTGAAGAAAAGGATAGTAAGAGGATAGAAGTCTATCTGATCAGAGAAGATCAAAAGATCTGGCCTTATCTAACCTAGCAAAATGAAGACTTGGTGGGGGGGAGAGGGGGAGCACAAGGATATGCTCTATAAATATACCAGAGTGATGAAGGGGAAAAAAGCCATTTAAGCTAAAGGACAATCTTTGCACAGGAACCAATGTGTATGAAGTGGCCATGAATAGGCTGATGATATGCAATTTAGAAGAGTGAAGTTCTGGTGGAAGCAAAAAAACCTAACTCCTCTTAAGATGGAGTTTGACAGATTTATGAAAAGGCATGGTGAAATTGCTTGCAATGACAGGGAACTAGGCTTACTTAAATTCCCCCAGTAGGGTTGTATTATAAAAATGTTTATTGTTTTTCAAATGAGAGACAGAGTCTAAGAGATTACATATTTCAGCAAAGTCCATCTGTGTTTATGTGTCTACTTACATATAGCGTTCAGGGGGATCATGACAAGTGCTTAAACTATCAGGGAAAGTCTGAAGACTCAGCCCTGGGCCCTGAGGAGATGCATGCAGCTGGACTGCAGGTTCTAGCTCTCAGGAAGGGACACTAAAAGTAGAGTATTTGAATCTTGAAAGTGATCATAGAGATCCCTAGCCAGGGATTATACCTGAACTTTGACTAAACCCTGGAGGCTAAAAGCACACGTGAGATCTAGGGGCTGGATCCCTTCACAGAAGTCTGGTGAGAAGCCACCAGGGGAGGCTTAGCCATCTTGACTTGGATTCTGGGGTCAAACTCATCATGGCTGACACTGGTGGATTGTCATCAGTGGAGTATACAAAATGCAGCAGCTGACCGCCTAACTCTTCACAGTAGCCACAGACTAGGCTCGTCCAGAAGAGCACACTCATGCCTCTTGCCCCACCTCAAACCCCTTTGAGGTGGGGCAAGAGGCACGTACAGGAACGAAAAAATGTTCTCCGCGCTGCAAGTTTGCTCCGCAGAAGAGCGGAGCAAGTCATGGTCCCAGACCATGCCAGGAGGTCAGTCCTCCAAAAGAGATGCTCTGGTGTGTGTGGGGCTGGCCCAGGTCCTGCCATGCACCTCCCCCCCCCCCCCCAAAGGCATAGCAGGGAAGAGGCAGGACCCGGCGTGGTGTGCAGGGACTGCGTGTCATGCCCAGCTGGGTCCTGCCAGCCCTGGGGCTCCTGTGCTGCCTGGTCAGGTTGGACCCTTGGTGGCAGGACATGGCACGGCATGCAGGGACCGCGTGCCGGGCCCAGACAGGTCCTGCCACCCTCAGGGCCCCTCTGCCGCCTGGTCAGGCTGGGCCCATGGCGGCAGGACCCGGTGCAGTGTCCGAGGACTACGTGCCATGCCCAGATGGGTCCTGCTGGCCCTGGGGCTGCTCCTGCCGCCCAACTCCCAAGGGTGGAAGGACCCAGGTGGACCCAGCATGCAGTCCCCGTGTGTTGCGCCGGGTCCTGCCACTATGGCTCAGAGCACCCCCTCCCGCTGCTGCTGCTAAAGGTAAGTTATGGGCCCTGGGCAGGGGGGCTGGGGCCCTCCAGGGTGCCTAGGACCCTGGGCAGGGAGGCTGTGGCCCTCTAGGGTGCCTGGCTCCCTGGGCAGGGGGGCTGGGGCCCTCCAGTGGCAAGCTGGGGCCCTGTGGGGGGGCATTCCATGTGCTGTGTAGGGGGACTGCACCCTGAGGGGGCTGGGGGACCCACCTCTCCTGAGCAGCCCCCCCACAAGGTCCCCCATACCCAAGTCCCCCCAGCAATCGCCCCATACCTACCTACACACCAACCCACATCCCTCCACATACACACACCCACCCACCTTCCCCCACACCCCTTCCCACCCCCTTCCTGCAAACTCCACATCCCCCCATCACACACCCATCATGTGTGAAGAAAACTAAAAGTACACATCAACACATATAAGTATTTAGAATTTATTTTATCATGATGATAGAGACACTGGTAGGCCTCCACATTGCTTTAACGTTGTAAATATACCAATAAAACATTGCCCAACTGGTTGTTCTTTCTCTCTCTCTCTCTCTCTCTCTCTAGATGTGTGTGTGTGTGTGTGTGTGTGTGTGTGTGTGTGTGTGTGTGTGTGTGTGTGTGTAGAGTGGTCTTTTATTTTAATTGTGGAAAAACATGGATTTTGGGGTATTTTTAAAATGGATTTGGGATGCTGCTGTAGCAGTCTAGCTGGAACAAGGGGTAATGTCCCCAGGTACCAACTGACCAGGCCCCAGAAGCTCCTGAGAGCAAGTAGCTCTGAGCTGCTTGCCATGGTAGCTTTTTGTACTGCTGGGACCAGGACAGGGCAGCTTTATATACTGCTGGGGACAGCACAGGTGCTGGCCCCGGGCTCTAGCTCCCCCTGGTTGCAGATCCAGGAGGAGCCAGGCAGGGTTATTTTGCCCCAAGTGGCACAATTTGTTCCACAACAAAGTGCATGTCTGAGCACATGCACTGAGGCAAAAAGCCCTGGCTCAAATTTACACCGCTTCTATTTGAGCTGCTGCAAGCATACATGCTTGCATGTGTGGACGCACCCTGTGACATCTTCTGGAGGCCTTCTTCTTCACGTTCTTATAACTCAGTCAGAGCTCCTATCCTGTATTCTGGTGCTGGCTTATGCCTCCCTTTCCTTCATTTGGTCAAATAATTGTGTGCATGTGTATCTCTGCATAATGTTGCTGTGGCATAATAAGCAGGGTCTGTGCCCTGGGTAAGCCCTGTGGGAGAGCCAGCAGGGGGCAGGTTTTGAGAGCAGGGGTAGGGGCAAAGAGTCTAACCTAGTCCCAGCTGCTACTTCTTGTGGTGGTGGTCTGCCCACCCCAACTCTTGCTTTTAAAGCAACAGCATGGGGCCTGTTGCAAAATCAGCACTACGGGGCTGTTCTTGTTGCTAGGGTGCAGACTCTGTGGGGAAGGGGGGGCAAATTTGGCACCCCTCCTAAGTCATTGCCCAGGTCTGGTACCCCCCTCATCCACCGGTAGTTCTGCCACTGTGTGTTGGTTAGCATTCAGACAGATGTGTACATGCTCCTTTTCCCAGATGACAATGAAGTCTAGCATCTCAGCAGCATTCATAAACAAGTATGAGGCATGTCTGGTTGGCTCATCTGGAGAACAACAAAGGTATGTGAACACACAGTTATCTGAAATCATACAGGTCAGAACCTGGCTTCATGCCAATCATTAAACTGAGAAGTGATACAAATAGGATGATCCTGGAACAGTAAAGGTGAACAAATAAACAAAAAGTATGATGACATAGGCAGCAAAGCACTAATGGCTGCCAATGGGAGGGCTTGGAAAATGTGTAACAAGTTGATTCAAGAAAGAGATGTATCAACACCTACTTACAACTTAGCATATGTATCTGATTCTGACCTGCTACAGATAAACTCATCTTAGTAAACCTGCTTCCCAAGTGGCTTTAATAGTATGCATTAAAATGCCAGATGATTCACAACAACAAATCTGTTCATGGACACAAGTCATTTAGTCAGGAAATAACTAAAGTGAGCTGACAACACATTTCAGTGTAGAATCAAAGCAGAAGTAATTCCAGTGAAGTCCACTAAGTTACATAAGTGTAAAACTTGGTAACACACCAGAATGATTCATAGATGTTATGGTCGGAAGGGACCTCAATAGATCACCAAGTCCGACCCCCTGCATAAGCAGGAAAGAGTGCTGGGTCTAGATGACCCCAGTCAGATGCCTATCTAACCTCCTCTTGAAGACCCCCAGGGTAGAGGAGAGCACCACCTCCCTTGGGAGCCCATTCCAGACTTTGGCCACTCGAACTGTGAAGAAGTTCTTCCTAATGTCCAATCTAAATCTGATCTCTGCTAGCTTGTGGCCATTATTTCTTGTAACCCCCAGGGGCACCTTGGTGAGTAAAGCCTCACCAATTCCCTTCTGTGCCCCCATGATGAATTTATAGGCAGCCACAAGGTCACCTCTCAACCTCCTCTTGCGGAGGCTGAAGAGGTCCAGGTGCCCTAGTCTCCCTTCATAGGGCTTGGCCTGCAAGCCCTTAACCATACGAGTGGACCTTCTCTGGATCCTCTCCAGGTTATCCACATCCCTCTTGAAGTGCAGCGCCCAAAATTGCACACAATATTCCAACTGCGGTCTGACCAGCGCCCGATAGAGGGGAATTATCACCTCCTTGGATCTGTTCATCGTGCATCTGCTGATGCATGATAAAGTGCCATTAGCTTTCCTGATGACTTCGTCACACTGACGACTCATGTTCATCTTGGAGTCCACTAGGACTCTGAGATCCCTTTCCGCTTCCGTGCCACCAAGCAGGTCATTTCCTAGGCAGTAGGTATGCTGGACATTTTTCCTCCCTAGGTGCAGCACTTTGCATTTCTCCTTGTTGAATTGCTTTCTGTTGTTTTGTGCCCATATGTCCAACCTGTCCAGGTCTGCTTGTAGTTGTTCCCTGCCCTCTGACGTGTCCACTTCTCCCCACAGTTTTGTGTCGTCTGCAAACTTGGACAGAGTACAGTTCACTCCCTCGTCCAAGTCGCTGATGAAGACATTGAAGAGTATCGGTCCAAGGACCGAGCCCTGCGGGACCCCACTGCCCACACCCTTCCAGGTCAATACCGACCCATCCACTACGACTCTCTGGGTACGACCCTCTAGCCAATTCACCACCCACCGGACTGTGTAGTCATCCAAGTCACAGCCTCTTAATTTGTTCACCAGTATGGTGTGGGATACCGTATCGAAGGCCTTCCTGAAGTCTAAATGAGATCTGGCACTTTAAGGTCCTATCCTATAGATCTTGTGCAGGCAAAAGCCATATGACTGGTGGTCAAAAATGTATATTCACAAAAACTAATAGATTTCTGCAACTGAAAATATTGACATCCAATGGAAATTAAGGAAAGGTTATCAAAGGGAAAGGTACTCTTGCCCTCATTAGTAGTCTTTGGAATGGTAACAGCTCCAGGCAAGAATTTCAGACAATCTTGAAATATTTTCTGCCCATTTACACAGATGCAAGAAGAGGGGATGTATATGCCTCCATCCCAGAAGGGGATGCCTGGTGGTTAGGGCCTTCCCCAGGGAAGATGGGAGTTATGGTTTTGAATCTCCTCAGGTTGAAGAAAGGGGTAATTGAATCCTGGCCTCCCACAATTTGGGCAATTGCTTTATTGTGTAAAAGGGAAACCAGCACTGTTTCACCCGACTGTCTTTTAAAAGAAAAGTGGCTACTACCACTGCTTTTTGTGAGAATTATTGTCATGTTACCATGCATTGTGTGTGCCTGCTGGATCAAGCTCTTCACTGGATTTATACAGAGGATTGACTGGTTTCTGGATCCCAGCTAAGCTTAAGCATGAGCTTGCCTGAGGTGCCTCTGGGACTGCACAAAAGTAGAGATTTTGGCTCATGGAAATTTTTTAAGTGAAAAAGTGAAGTGCCTATGGAGTGTAGACACCTCCAAGATTAGGCAGTAGTGGATCACGCAGTTTCAGAATTTCAGTTTTAGACTTAGATACTGTGCCGCCTCAGACAGTTGATACTAGCACCCAGTAGTGTAACTAGGGGTGGACAAGCAGGACACCAGTACCAGGTACTGACTTAGAGGGGACACTAGAATGGCAGCCATCACTGGCCTGGCTTTCATCTCTACCTAGGGTGAAAGAACTTCCTAGTCATACCCCAATAGGAAACAGAAGGGGGGGCTAACTGGGCTCAGCCCCCCCAAACACAGGCAGCAGGTAGGGCCCCAGGGCAGCCCAGTCGTAGGCTGCTGCGGGGGAAGGAGTGGGGGCACACGTTCATATCCTGTGCAGCCAAGATCACAGCTGACTGAGCAGGCAGATTAGTTTTGTTGAATGGGTACCCGGCCGGGCTGGGTCACTGGACAATTGAAGCCCTGTCACTCCTTCAGAGGCGCAGCACCAGGCAGCCAAGGGGGAGGCACATGGCCCCCTGATCTTTGCACTTGGCACAGACAGACTGCAGCTGCAAGCTGTGCTCTGTCTGCTCCATGCCTTGTTCGGTGCGATGTCACGTGAGTCCTGCTGCTGGGTGGGCTGGGCAGGACTCGCCCCTAAGAGCTGTGCCAGGCTCTTCCTGGGGATGATACAGGGTGGGCCCAGGGGTCCTGTAGGCTCTGCCTCCTCTGGCCTGGCAGTGTAGCTGAGGCTGGCCCTGGTCTGGGCCACCCCAGGCTGTGCGAGGCTGGGGCTGGTGCAGGGCTGGGGGGTGGCAAATTTGCAAGGGGTATTGGGTGCAGGGGAAGGAGCGCAGGAGAAGAGATGGGTGCAGTAGGCCCCATCCCTGATCCCGGGCCCAGCTCTGCTCCAATCCCTGCCTGGTCCCAGCCCCATTCCCCTCCCCCCCCCGACTCTTCTCCATAGCCCTTTCCCCACAGTCATTCCTGTTGGGGGGGGGGAGAGATGTACATATGCATGCACGTGCTCAGCCTCCCTCAAAAAAAATTTTCTCCCTCTATCTATGCACACCTGTGCTACCTTAGCAATCTAAGTCAGAACTGCAGGTTCTGCAATGGTGGAAAAATACCTAAAAGGTGGGCTTGGCTAGCACTGCAGCACCTACATCAGGGATAGGCAACCCCCAGCATGCATGCCAATTAGTGGCACATGAAGACAATCTCCTTGGCATGCCAGGAGATATACCGAGGAAATTATTTTTTTTTAAAAGAATGTTTTTTAAGTTGCTGCTCTGGGCTCTTTCAAGACTCAAGAGGAGACACTGCCTAAAGAGCTCTCAGGAAGAGCTATTTGTGGGGAGTGGGGAGAAGCCCCATCTGCAGCTCTCACTGTACCACCACCAGTAGGGAAGTCTTCCTCACCTCCTCCTCCTCCCTGCCTGGAAGCAGCTGCTGCTGCTCTGCCCTGTCTGCCCCAGTGCATCCTCCCACAGGCTACAGGGGGGGCGTGCCTGCACGTGGGAGAGTGGCGGACAGGGAGCAGAGGAGGGCGCTGGAGGAAGGGGGGCCACCAGCCCCACCATGCCAGGGAACCACAGCTGGGGGGCAGGGAGCAGCAGCAGCAGCACTTCAGCATCTTGCAGCTGCTGCAGCTGCATCAGAGCTGCTTGGCCGAGGAGAGCCCAAGGTTAGAGCAGTGAGGCTGGGATTGCACTGCCCCTACAACCCTCTCCTCCCAGCATGTTATGCTACCTCCTTCCCACTCCAGTGTGGCTACAGCACTAGGGCAGGGGGCCCTGCCCAGCCCAACGTGACACCTTCCACCCCCGTGGGAAGAGATAGCTGGCTGATAGGCAGGCTCTGGGCCAGCGCCCTGGTGGGCCACACTACAGCCTGGGCTCCAGGTCTCCAGGAAAGCATAGGGGCTGCAGCAGGCTTGGGGCATTGATGGGTCAGTCTTTGTCCTGCAGCTCAGGAGCTCAGCTGCGTGCATGTGTGTTTTTCTGGAGGTGCAGGGGTGTGTTTGTGCTTGTGTATGTTTATGTGTGCATGTGCGCCTGTGTGTCTGGTTCTGTTTGTTTCTGTCTGCATGTGTATGTTTGGTTCTGTGTGTGTGCACGAGTGCACATGCGTGCCTGGATCTGGGCATGTGTGTGCCTGTGGTTCTTTCTTCTCTCCTTTTTCCCCCTCTGTTTTTTTTTTTTCCTTTCTCTTTCCCTCTCTCATCTTTTTCGCTTTAATTCTCTCTCTCTCTCTCTCATCATAACATGCTCAACAAAAAAAGAATACACAACAACAAATGTAGTATATGAAGTTTTATTTATTGCCACTGGGTTCTAATTTTTATAAACCTTGTATTTATTGTAAAAAAAGAGCAACATTTATGATTATTAACT
This sequence comes from Alligator mississippiensis, assembly GCF_030867095.1. Lineage (NCBI taxonomy): Eukaryota > Metazoa > Chordata > Crocodylia > Alligatoridae > Alligator > Alligator mississippiensis. Next base: position 247,821,296 of record NC_081825.1, read on the forward strand.
ATATTACATGCAGTGCTTCCTGCCATGGAGCCCCACTGCCCGTTTTGTTTTTCTGGCATGCCAGTACTCTGGCACCTTACAAAGTAGACACTGAATTTTTTTCAGCACTCCAGCCAAAAACATTTGTAACCTGGGTAGTGGCCCAATAGTTGCCACCCCTGACCAATATCAGGGATGGTGTGGTAAGAGTAGGGCAGGGCTTCCAGCCAGCACCAATTTACTTTCCAGCCGGCCCCTGCTCCCCACAGAGCAGCCCATGGTCCCAAGAAGATCTAACACTTAACTGATTTAACTATTTACAAAACAAGAATAACAGAAAAGATTATTTACAAGTGAATTTAAATGGCATAACCAGAATCACAAAACAAACCAGAATGCATTAGTCAACCCTTGACTCAAGAACCACAGGTAGGGTAACCGGCAGCTTTCAGCCACTGCTGAGATGCTACCACAAGGAAGCAAGGTGGTCACTCCCAGAAGCTCCAACAGGCTTCCCAATAAGTGACAGACTGCAACAGGTTAAGCTCTTCTGGTCTGCAGCAATCAAATTGTATCAAACTTGAACCCCACAAAGAGGCTGAAGGGTGACCCTCCATGGCAACCAAAAAGGCAAGCAACAAAGTAGGCTCCTGCAGCAATCAGCATGACCTAAGCACAAAGCTGAGGGACTCCATCCGATGACAATCAGCTGCAGAATAAGGGACGGGACTGAGTCCCCTCTGAGGCAGTCAGTGGCAGAGGGCAGAAGCACAGGCAGCTCCCAGGGGTTGTTGCTCTAAACCCCTACTCCAGATGGCGTGTGGGCCAGGCACCCCACGCCTCGCAGCTCGCCAATCCCACTCTAGCCTGTGCCCCAAGCTCCCAGGGACCCTTGTCCTGGTGTTCTGCTGCTCCTCAGGATCACAATGCCTTCCCTGCTGCTGTTCCGCTTCCCCAGGGAAGGTAAGTGGTTTCCTCAACTCATTGGCACAGCTCCCTGAGGTAAGGATGCCGTCTGCGCTCCTGGCTGCTGCTTTTTCTCCGCAGTGGAGTGGGGGGCCGACTGCCACCCCTAGCTTCCAGGACGCCTGGTACATCCAGCACACTGCGATGGGGCCTTGAGGCACCAGCTCTCTGCCCCAAGACCTGGCTGCGACTCCCTCTGTTGCAGGGCTGGAGGCATGGCCGGCTGCCGCTGTCCTCTTTTCCCAGGGCCTTTGAGACTCTTCAGAGGGGTCTCTCTGCTCCCTTTGCTGGGTCAGCTCACCCCAGCTCTTCTTAGGCCTCCCGCATCACTCCCTAGAGTCACTGTCAGAAGCTCCCACACTCCAGTTCGGCTGCTGCTTTTATCCCCTCCAGCAGTCCCTCCCTGGCTTGCAAACCGGCCAACCAGGGCTCAGGGTCGTGGCCCCCCACTCCGGCCATCCCCCTTCCATGCGAATGAGGGGACTGAAAACCCTTCTTTCAACTGGCTTCTCCTTTTCCACAGGGCAGGACTCCCCTGCTCCACCTTTGGGGTTGCTCGGAGTTCACTGGCACGGTTTCTAGCCCAGGGTAAGTATCTCAAGCCAATCTGGTGAGCTCACATTGGCAGTCTGTTACATACTGCCTAACCCTGACCTAAGTTCTTCAGCAAACTTAGGCCCAAATACTCAGAGATACTTAGATACCTCTCTCTCACTGAATTCATTTTTAGCTAAAGCAGGAGAAGGTATTTCAATACTCATAAAGAAGGATAGGGGTTTAAAATGCAATAATTACCAAAAAATCCCCTATGTTTATAATGTCTTGAATTAAAAAAAAAAAAACCTAAAAAAAATTTAAATTTGTGGTTTGTTTTCCTTATTTTTATTACATTTGTGTTTGTTTTACTTAGACATGGAAATAGATCGGTTAATTTCAGTCTTGTTTAGGGTCAGTGTCACTTTTACTTGATTTTGCACTTAGTTATCACCTAGACTAAAATGTATCTAAATAAGCAAATGGCACACAACATAAGAAAGGCAGAAAAAAAGCACAAAATGTCTACGACATGCTCAATTTAATTCTGCATTTGCATTTCTCACTTTTAGGTCACTGTAGTTTTCTTTTAAAAAGAACAAATGAATTTCAGAGAAAGGGGATGGAGAGAGGGGGAACTTTCTACAGTGTGTGCCAATCTGTAGATTAATTAATACATTGATTACATTTGAGAGCCTGTATGTACCTGTCTTCCCACTGAGATACCCACTGTGCAATCAGTGGTAATTTAAAAATCAGTTGCTCTTCTGTAGTAATTAAATTTGCCCATTTAAACAGATATAATTGACAGTGTCTGCAACTAATTTCAAAGCAGGGATTCTTAAGGGATTCTAAAGAGTAAGGGCTGCAAACCAATGGTTTTTGCTTTTTCTTTCAACAACTGAATACTCTAGGCAAATAAACTACTGGGGTGTGCATTTGTTTTAAAACATCCATGCTTGCTTTTAACAAATGTTGATGTAGTAGCTAACACTGAAGTTTATCTTTAAATATATTACTGACAAAACCACACATGACAAACCAAATAGTAACTCATTGTCTACTTCCAGTAATTATATTAAAGTATGATATTATTAATGGTTTTAAAATGTAATTATGTTTCAACATTACTGTGAAACATAATTGACATATTTCTTAAAACTTAACTCTTTCTGACACAAGGTCTAACGTATAAAAGTTTAGTTGAAGTTTATTTTTCCTTAGAATGTCATTAAAACTTGTTTTTTGTTGTTGTGAGCATAACAGAGAGGGTTTAGAGGCCTCTTGCCATTTATAATGTTTAATACAGTAAAATATGATGCTCACATGTGTAAAATGCATCATTCTAAGATTCATTAAACAATCATTTCCCCCCAGGGGTTCATTGTTATACATTGGAGGGCTCCAATGGGAGCTTTATTTTAAAAAGAAAAAGAAGTGTAAGGTTAGCACTATCTCAGAAAGTGTATTCAAGGGGCGCATCTACACATGCAGGCACGTGCGCTTGCAATAGCTCATATAGCAGCAGCACAAATTTGTGCTGGAGATTTGTGCCTCACCAGATATGCCTGAATATGCACTTTGGTGTGGGACAAATTGTGCCACTTGCGGCAAACTGACCCTGTCCAACTCCTCCTGGATCTGCAGCCAAGAGGAGTGAGAGTGTGGGGCCAGTAGCTTTGCCCAAAAGATATGATTGTTGTGGTGGCCCACTTTGAATTGTCAAAGTGTGTTCTCTTAGCCCCAAATAGCCAGGTCAGCTACCTTGTCTGCCCTCCAGCTGGGTTCCTGGTGCTGGTCCTGGGCAGGCTCTTTTGCCTGGGTCTTGCCACTTGCCTCACTAGTGTAACCTGGGCGGTACTCCAAGAGGTACCCTCTCTCCAGTTGAAAGGATCCCCCTGGGTTTTACTTCTGGGTTTTTATCATAGAAAAATCAGAGCTGCCTCTGCCCCCTTCACTCACCAAGATGTGGGGCACTGAGCAGCACTGATATGCCAGTGCCCTGCCCCTGTCCTTGCCCCTCACTCATAACCCACAGCCCCTCCCTCTTCCCCTCCCCTCCCCTCCCCACAGCCCCTGCCTGCCCCCACTAGCTCCCTCCACAGCAGCTCTGTCCCAGCACCAGGACATGAGTCCAGCTGCAGCTGTACTACCCACTGCTGTGTAGCTCTGAGCAGTGCCAGCCCTTGCTGTTCTGCTCCCTGTGCCTGTGCCCAGGCCCCAGTGATCCCCATGCTGTTCCTGGGATGCCCTTGACGGGGCTCAGGGACTGGGCTGGGCAAGCCTCTTCCCTTCCAAGGCTGGCCTCCCCCTGTGCAGGCTGCTTTATGGGGGCAGGCAGACTCTAGGCCTGGTTCTGGCAGCCTGTCCTACAAGAAGCACTCCCCCAACCCCGACCCCCATCTCTCTCTCTCTCACACACACATCTGCTGCCACCTAAACCCCTCCCCCCAGCTCATCAAACACCCAAGTGGTTCTTGGGACCAGGTGACCCCCCCAAGCTGGGGCCACATGTCCCAGCATCTGTATGGACACGGGGCAGGGCTGTAGTGTGGTAGTTGCCCCTGCAGCCATGACTCTGGCTAGCAGGTCCCATTCCATCCTGTCTAGTGGCTGGGCATGCAGGGCATGAGACTTGTGTGTGTGGGAAGGGGGGGAATGTGGCATTTGTGGGGGAAGAAGTGTGAGGGAGTAGGTGTGGGGTTTGTGGATGGGTGTAGGGTTTATGGGGGTGAAGTTTGTAGGAGGTAGGGGGCTTGTGCAGGGGTTTGGGGTGGGGTTTGTGGCTGGGTATGTGTGAGAGGTTTGTGGGAGTGGTTTGGGGTGTGGTGGTTGTAGGTGGGGTTTGTGGGTGGATTGTGGGGGGGAAGTGGGTGTAGGGGGACTGTGTGGGTGGGAGGGATTGCTTGGGAGGGTCTGCACACCTCCCACAAGGGTGTGCAGCTCTTGTGTGGGGTGCCAGGGCCCCCAGGTGACAGCAAGGTCCTGCCTGAAAGCACACACCCCCAGGCTGGGCCAGACGGGGTTGAGCCTGCACTATGTTGCACAGGTGGTGCTAGGTCCAGGTGACTGGGGCTGTGCCATGCCACAGAGGGGCTCTGCCAGTAGTGGGCCCTGAGTGCCCAGATGGCGGCTGCTGCTGCAGGGGGGCTGTGTACTATGTGGAGGGCAGGCAGGCAGGGGACCCACCCCCCGACCAGTCCCCCCAAACCCCACAGCCCCCCACCCACCCACCCATAGTTTCCCCATACCCATACACAATCCCCAACCCCCACAGCCCTCCTACCCCCATGTCCCTACTTACCAGGGACAGAGCCTGGGTCCAGGTCATTCCTGCAGCCTTGCCCCACTTCTATGCAATGTGCTGGAGCAGCAAGGGAAGTGGGTAGGCACAGAGACACATTGGGTGCCAGAGCATCTATTTGGAGGACACAGCCTCCAGCTGTCTCAGGGCATGCTCCAGGAGTGTGCCCTGCACCACTTTTTTGGGGGGGTTGTTTTTTTGATACCAGGATTTCCCTGTATCAAAATTAAAGTTTGCACTGCAAATATGCAGTGCGGGAAACATTTTTTTCATTCCCAGCATGCCTCTTGCAGCATCTCAAACTGCTTTAAGATGCCAAAACAGGCACGTGCTCACTCATCTGAATGCGCCTGGGCAGTTTTAAAAATCAGCGCAATTTACTTCAGCAATGAGATGGCATTAATTGACAAATTATCAAATTATATAGTATATTATATGCCTATTTGCTTTAATATTCAGTAAAAATAATGCAAGGGAAATCACTGTGACACATGGAGTATAGAGCATATATGTTGTATAGCAGCGGATCTCAACTGAGGAGCTGTGACTCCCTGGGGGGCTATGAGCAGGTTTCTGGGGATCTGCCAAAATTAGACAACATCTGCACTGTGTTCCCCCCAGAGGCTTTGGAAGCCCCGTAGCCATGCAGGGAGGCTGCCAAGAGGCAGTGGGGTGGGGCACAGGGGGGCCAGGCTGACACCCTTCCCCCCTGGAAGGAGCCAGATCCCTTCAGCATATGCATGGTACCAAGCAGAGGAGTACTCAGGGGTGGTGCCTGCTCCAGCAGGGGAAGGTGCTTGGTGGGGAGCCCAAGCCCAACCCAAAATCTGAGCACAGTGTGAGGGCTCGCCTGGGTTGGACACAGATCTGATCAAGTCATGAAGGGTGAGGTCAGAACTTCCTTCAGGGAGGGAAAAGCCCAGGCAAGTTTCGGGGAGCAGCCCTGTGGCTCCCCATGGCAGGCACTGGCTGTCACCTGCCTGTCCTGACGTCCTTTGGGAGACTAAAAAGGGCAGTTCAGGGCAGCCACGAAAGCTGAAACCCTTCCGGTAAGAGCCTTGGAAATGAAAACTTTCCATTGTGAAGCGCGAACACGCTTATTCCTGGCCCCAGGCATCCTCTGGTAAAACCATTGGTTGATAATACCAGCTGTTTTCTAAGCATGTTAAAGTTCCTCTCAGGAGAACTTTTGGCTCAAGAAATGGTATCTAATTCCCACCCTATATCTACCACTGACAAAATATTCAAATGTGCACCTGAAGTCATGCACTGGGGTTTCACATGCACTCACACACTTCAGTGAGAACTCAACACCTTGAGGTCAGGCACTCACTTGGGTTTAACACACACACTCTTCAGTGGGAGCTCAACACCTCTGAATGGGGCATCTTTGGTTCAGGTGTTGCAACAGTAAATTAGGTGCCTTACCTCAGGCATCCAAGTCTGACAACTTTTTGGCAGTTGATTCTGCCACTATTCATTTAATGTGACCTTTCTGCATACTCCCGCCTCTGTGTCGCCTACCACCTCCATGAAGCTTCCAACGTCTCTCAGTTGTCACAAGCATTTGTAGTGACATGCAGATAAGTCCATCTTTTGATACGTGTTGGTTATTTATTTTATGTCAGTTGTCATTATTGTACCTATATTATCTTTTTTCTTTTTATATTATGCACTATATGTGTGTGTTTAACTGTATAACTATCAATTTAATATAGCTTTTAATATATTGGGTATGCAGAAAAACAGTTTTTGTGGCACAGGCAGACCATGGAGTTTTTATAGCATGCTAGGGAGGGGCCTTAGGAAGAAAAAGTTTGAGAACCCCTATTTTATGGTGCAGGAGACCTTAAAGAAGGTTCATTCAAAGAGACAAATAGTACGTTAACAGCATCTTGCACTGTAAGGGCACATCCAGATGAGCGCGGTGGTGTGGTATATGGCACTGCAAAGACATCTGCAGTGCCACATACCACACAGTCAGGCATTCTCTGCACTGCAAGGGTATGCTGCCCATGTGAGCACTGCTCTGTTTTTTTCCTCTCAGGGTTTTTTTACCCCCGGGGGGGCAAAAAAATCCACAGAAAAAAACCAGAACAGCGTATGCTGCTGAAAAGCAGAGCCGGGCTGCCCAGAGCCATGCTGTGACTGCTGGTCAGGCTCTGCCTGGCAGGATCACCACAGCTGCAACCTTGAGAGGACCCCAGGTAAAGCTGTTGGGGCCAGTGCAGTGCTGGCCCCAGCTTCCCCTACTGTCCCTGGAGTACTTTGCCACACGTCAAAGTGTGCATGGCACGGGCATTCCCCGGGGACAAGGAGCTATGGTGCAAGGTATCCTGCTGCAACTTGTCCCTGGGGAACCAAACGTCTGTGCTCATCTGGATGCGCTTTAAGAGGTTACTTCAAGGGATGCTGCAGCACGCTAAGGGCTGGCTGCGGGGAAGCAAGCATGCCAGTAACAGTCAGAATAGGAGCTACCCCTGGGGAAGGAACTATCCCAGGAGCTTGCTGTGTGGTGCCAGCAGTTGAGCAAAGGCTGCTGCTAGGAGATAAGCAGCTAAGGGGCATCGAGGCCGCCCAGAAGTAGAAGTTGTTAGCTGCTGAGCTAAGCTACAGCAAGGAAAGACAGGCTGGTCACCAAGCCAAAGTGAAAATCCCTGTGGGTGGTGGGAGAGTCACCTGATAGGAAGGGGTGGACTTTGGAGGCACTGAGACTAAGTCTGGCCTTGCAGGCTGCAGGGAAGAGGAGCTCCTGAGTGAATGGCTGCAGGGGAGGGACTGATTGGCACCCAAGCTTTCCTTGAGAGTCTTGAGGAAAGAGCTAAGGGGAACTTAATGGCTCGTGGGGAAGAAATGAGCCCGTGTATAGAGGATTTTTCTTGGACAGTTGTACAATTTTGTTATGTTTGTTTTGATTGGGCTAACCAGATTGTGGTTATGGGGGAGGTGTGGGGGCCACAGAGGGGTGCCTGGCAGGGCATTCAGTAGCAGGCAGTCTAGCCTGGGGTCCGGGACCCAGCAGGCTGAGGCTGGGGTAATGAGTTAGACTGAGGATGTGAGAGCTAAGGCCAGTGTCAAGCAGCCTGGCCTGGGGTTGGGGATCCAGAGGGCTGGGGGCAGGGAGAGCTAAAGCAGCCCAGCCTGGGGTGAGGGACCCCAGAAGGCTGGTGGGGGTGAACTGGACCAAGGCCAGGAAGACTAAGGCCATGGCCACCATAACACAAGAACCATAGCAGGGCCTGAAGCCCAGTGAAATAGGTGGAAACTAAACTAGGGCCAGGGGCCCAGGAAAGGAGAGCCATGCTAGGGGCAGGGCCTGGGCCATGGCAGGTTGACAGGAGTACTAGGGCCAGGGGGCCAGAGAAAAGAGAGCCTTGCCAGGGCCAGGGGCTCAGGAGGTTAACTGGAGTGGGACACAAGACAGAGGGGCCAGTGGAGAACTTAAAATAAACTCCTGCAAGGCATGGGCTTGGCTATAGGAATGGAGGAGGCCACAAATGGCCCATATGGCAAGGACCAGGAGGGCCATAGCATGGTGGCCAAAGGGGAAGATGGAGGTAAACTGGGCTCACTGTGGGGCCCTAGGGGAGCCTCCTGAAACCTTATAAATAACATGAAAGCATAGCAGGTTAGGTAGAAAGGGAAGGTACCCTGGGGAGCTAGAGTGGGAATGGGGGTCAAGTGTCTACCAGGGGGCACCACAGCCTCCCCAGACTCTGATCCTGTCACATGCACCTCTAAACTAAACTAACATGATGCATCTGCATTTTATAATTGTCAAATATCAATGACTTTGCAGAAATATCACAGTCAAAATTTTGATTTTGAAAGGTCTTCACTTTAGCACAAAGTTTTGCAAAAGTCTTCTGAATGGAAAATTATTTGAAGAGGGTATATGTTCAGCACATAAAAAACACTAGAGTGTGCTCCTCACAAAAAAGAAAAATGAAATAACAATAATAACTTATTTAATATTAATAGTAGTGATTATGGTAATGTTTGGGGGTTTTTTTCTTTTTCTGTTTAGAGTCATAGAGCGTTGAATATTTGCTCTTGTATTTACAAGTTTCTTCCAAATAATAATAATTAGTAGTAGTATGGTTGTTTCATCTGAGGCACTGGCATTTACAAAACCAAGGTACCTTCTCAGAGAAGAGGTGCTATACTGTACACTTAAAATGCTAAGAAACTTATGCAAGTTGCTCTTGCATGTCAAAATGGGGAATTAAGCTTTCATTCACAAGAAAAAAGCTGAACTAGAGAAAACAAAGACTTTAAAAATTCAAGATCTCAAAATTCAGTTCTAGAGAACAACATTATGTTGATGCAACCTAAAACAATGATGGCTGAGACAAGGAAAGGTATGACAAGGGGTGGATTACTCCAGGCATGCCCTATTCATACACTTCCCAAATATCTACAACTTATCACTGTTGGAGACAAGATAGTGTGCTAGATGGACAGTTGGTCTTATCCAATCTGGCACTTCTTTTATGTTGTTTTATCTTTCTACCTTTCTGTTCCACCTTTAGGCTACTACTTAGTGTTTTACTTTGTTCTAGTCTTTGTCCCTTTCTATTGAAAACCAAAAACCCAGAGAGGCAGATTCTTGAGCATCATTATACTTTGCTATTGCTACAAATAGAATGTCTTAAAAATCTCCTCCACTACTTCAAAATATATGTAAGTTATTGTTTTAATATGCTCATGTTCCCTCATATGTATTCTCCAGACTGAATGTGTTTTTTTTTTTCTATTGAGAATCATAGGGCACTGAGCATTTCTCTTATGTGTACAAGTTTCTTCCAAATAATTGAGTACGTTAATCTGTGTTGTAATATCTGGACTATACAACTGAATCTAATACTATGGCATTGTACTCTTGCAAAAACAATAAACATACATCTGTACCTGGAGATGAACATCATTAGAGTTATTCATAACAATAGAGCTATAACTATTTACAACTACAGATCTCTCTTAACTTGATATTGGGCAAAAGCACAGCTTGACTGGTAGCACTTTTGCTTCATAACCAAAGAGTCCAGGAATTTGTACTGATGAGACTGATTGTCCTTTATTATGAAAGAGGTGTTTATTCTGTAAGATCCTGTAAAAACAAAACTGGTGGGACCCAATGGTACCAATACTTTTTTGCAATCATTATTTCATTGAGTGGGACTCTCAAATCCTATAAAATATGTGTGGTAAATAATATCCTCATTTTACAGTTGAAGAAGCTGAGGCAAAGCTAAGCTAAGTAAGTCACAAAGCTGGTCAGTGTGAAGGCTGCCCGATTGTCAGGGTACTACTCCTAAGTACAAGATCATGTTGACTTCCAAAACAAATATTAATAATATCAAAGCAATCATCAATATGATTTGGATTGTTTCCTAGCTAATTTAAATTTCTTTGCAAATAAATTTTGCATTGCAGCACTATAATTCGGTCAATGTGCTGCTGCCTTCAGATCAGATATTATTTAGAACCTTTGCTCACAAGAGACTATAATTTGATTTCTAGCACTGTCAAACTCAGGAATGGCAACTATGGTACAGACAATAAATTTCTAGATCTCAAAATACCTGGCAAGAACAGTCCTCCAGACATGTTGGAGTCTGGAAAGTGGGTTTTTGGGGGTTTTTTTGAGAAAACTATCACATGTTTAGATCAGTAAATGTTGCCAACTTTGCTTTTTTTTCTGACACACAGAATCCATTTGAAAACACATTAGTCACTTTTTATAGCAAAATAGATGTCTACAGAGGGTGTAGTAATAATGACATAACTGTACTTGTGACAGATATGTAGGTTTTTGGGTGCATCCTCTATCCAAGGATGGGATTGCTTTATGCTTATCAAATTCTGTCTTGCATTTTTAGTGTTTAATCATCTGGTAATATACATGGTAATAATAATACTGTGATGATTTGTACTACATATACTTCATGTCAGCAAAAGATGAATGATTCCCAGGGTTACTCACACCTTAAAAAAATGTGAAGGCGTGAAATATGGTTCTGACTCTGCACCGTTCTGTAGGAAAATCTCCCACTGGAAATAATGAAAGTTCTGTCTAAGCAGAGAGTTGATCAGATCCCCAGAGGATCAATAAAGATGAGAGAGTCAAATGAGTCTAGAGGATTTAGGCACCTGCTTGCCTGTAGACGGCTTTAGAAATTTCATTAAAAATATATGCCTATCATTAAAAAATAAAATGTAGTAAACAAGTTTTAAAATGTATAAAAACTATCAACATCCAAAATCAACTGGACTTTTCTGATTAATTTGTGCATATGAAAATCTAAAGGTCAGTCTATATTGTAAAAGTGTTGTTGGCACAGCTGTTGGTGAGGGTATGAAAAGACAACCTCTAGCTGATATACTTATGCTGGCAAAATCCTTCATATTGACAGAGCTGTACTGATTGAAGTGTGCCCTTGTCGGACGGACCATCTGCAGTGTACTTCAGGGCTCTGTTGACATAACTATAGAGACTAAGGAACGTAGATAAGTCCTAAGTAACTGTATATTCTAAATGCTGCATGTAAAAATGTAAATGTAATTTACATTTACATAATTTACATTAAATGTAATGTAAAAATGAAGTTTAGTTTCTACCTATGGGGACTTTTTATCATCTTTAATTTTCCCTGAGCCTGAGGAAAACTTGAAAGCTTGCAGAAAAAAGAGATATTTTTTTTGCAATTTCTTAGTTGGTCTAAATAAAAGGTATCATCTCCAAACCAAGAGTTCTAGAGTTTAGCATTTCTTTTTATCTCAGACCAACACGGCTACCAAACACATCCTTAAATCAGATGAAACATGGATTTTTAAAAATGTAAGCAAAATTAGCTTTCTCCCCATTCCTGCAAAAAAAAAAAAGACATGGCAAGAGAGACAGAAACAAAAATAAAGACCAAAATGTCCTCTCTGCCAATTACTCCTACACAGGAAGTAGGACTGCCACCAAATGAAACCCAATGAGATATTGTACATTAGGTCATAGACAAAAAAACTAGCTACAGTGAGTTAGAAGGGAGCAGAGACTTATGACACATCAGCTGCTCTGCATCTGTTCTTGTACCCACTCATGGTCCAGAGTAAACGAAAGCTAAGCCATGATAATTTATTCCTTTTTCTCTCAAAACTAAGTTACCAGAGTATATAGTTTTCATTTACCACAGGATACAATCAAGCACATAGGTTGTTACTGGGGTATCTGTTGCCCTGTCAGTCTCTGTCCCATTCTGTAATTTGTTCATCTGTCCATACTTTTAGTTGTCAGGGCAACACGGGGTATGGATTTAAGCCTACCTCAGTCTACAGAAAACAACTTATATACCACTCCATAAATTAAGCAGGCTCCTTTTCTTCTTGCTGCAGACTGCTCCTTGCCAGTTTCCCAGCCTTGTCTCCCAACAGCCTTAGCTAAAATAGCTACAGACCAGCCAAAGAGTGCACTGCTGCCAAGGGTGCACATTAGGATTCTCTGCACTAAGGATTTTCTGTATCATTGAGAGAAGGCTAGAAACAACATGGAAGAAAAAGGCAGTTCAAAAAACTGAAACCATTTTTTGTTTTTTTTATTGTGCGTGTAAGGGAAATCTAGTGGAGACCAATAAGTGTCTGGCTACCAATTTGGGAACTTTGAGGAATAGCCTCTTCAGCTTTTCTCCTCAAAAGAAGACAGGGCAGGCTGGCACCTTTGAAACTGACTGGCTAAGAAAGGGTGTAGGCTGAAGCTTTCCTTCTTGGCTAGAGACTTATTCCTCTCTGGCCACCTCTCTTTTGTATATGGTCAGTCACATGATCCTGGTTCCACTCAACCTGGAACTGGAATCCTAAAGATTCCTTGTAAGGGTCTGATATTGAGTTGAAGGAAAGGATATCTTTAAGGTGGCATTCAGACCGCCTGGCAACTAGTCACAGAAAATACATTTAAGCAAAGCAAGCAACAAAGTTCATTAGCAATATGGAGGGGCTTCCATGTGAGGAGGGACTAAAGAGGATAGGCCAGGGGTGGGCAATTATTTCAACTGGAGGGCCACTTACAATCTGTGAATCTATGAACCTAAGGGGCTGGAACAGACCTTGCAAGTTCATTGGATCTAGCCCCCCCATACTAGGCAGGAAAGACAACTGGGGTCAGGTGACTGTCCAGTCTCTTCTTGAAGATATCCAGGGTAAGTGATTGCACCACCTCTGGAGGGAGTTTATTCCAGTCTGGACACAATGACTGGGAAGTTTTCCTAATGTTAAGCCTGAAGTGGTCTTCCAGGAGTTTGTAGCCATCACTCCTGGTTTTTGTGAAGGGTACCCTGGTGAATAGTTGTTCATAGATTTCATAGACATTAGGGCTGGAAGGGACCTCGGAAGATCATCGAGTCCAGCCCCCTGCCCAAAGAGCAGGAAGTCAGCTGGGGTCATAGGATCCCAGCAAGATAAGCATCCAGTTTCATCTTGAAGGTGTTCAATGAAGGCGCTTGAACCACCTCCGGTGGCAGGCTGTTCCAGACCTTGGGGCCTCAGACAGTAAAGAAATTCTTCCTTATGTCCAGCCTGAAACAATCTTGTAGTTTGTGACCATTCGACCTGGTCATCCCTTGGGGCGCTCTGGTGAACAAACGTTCCCCCAGATACTGGCGGTCACCCCTGATAAACTTATAGGTGGCCATCAGATCACCCCTGAGCCTGCGCTTTTCCAGGCTAAAGAGCCCCAGGGCTCTCAGCCTGTCATCGTAGGGTCTGCTTCCCTGACCTCTGATCATGCGCGTGGCTCTTCTCTGAACACTCTCAAGCTTCTCCACATCCTTTTTGAATTGTGGAGCCCAAAACTGGACGCAGTACTCCAGCTGCGGCCTCACTAAGGCCGAGTACAGGGGGAGAATGACGTCCCGGGATTTGCTTGAGAAGGATCTATGGATGCAAGCTAGCGTTTTGGTCGCTTTACTAGCTGCCGCATCGCATTGCAGGCTCATGTTCATCTTGTGGTCAATGATGACCCCCAAGTCTCTTCCTTGCATAGTGCTAGCCAACATAGCACTGCCAAGCCTATAAGGATGCTGCAGGTTTTTCTTCCCAAGGTGGAGAACCTTGCATTTATCGGCGTTGAACACCATCAGATTCTCGTCCGCCCATTTGCTAAGCCTGTCCAGGTCAGCCTGGATCACCCGCCTGTCTTCTGGTGTGGATGCTTTGCCCCAAAGTTTGGTGTCATCGGCGAACTTGGTCAGTCCGCTTCTGACTCCAGTGTCCACATCATTAATGAAGATGTTGAACAGTATGGGTCCAAGGACAGAGCCCTGGGGGACCCCACTGGTCACAGGACACCACGATGAGTGACTTCCATCAATTACTACCCTCTGGGTCCGACCCCAGAGCCAATTTTCCAGCCAGTGGATCGTGGAGGACCCAAGGCGACAATTGGCCAGTTTCTCCAAGAGGCGATCATGGGACACCAGATCGAAGGCTTTTTTGAAGTCAAGATATATGACATCAATCTCTTCTCCCTTGTCCAGGTGATAGGTCACCTGGTCATAGAAGGAAATAAGATTGGTCAAGCAAGACCAACCCGCAACAAACCCGTGCTGGCTATCCCTTAAGATGTTGGCGTCGGCCAGTCCATTAAGGATGGCCTCTTTAATAAACTTTTCTAAGATCTTCCCCGGGATAGAAGTCAGGCTGATGGGCCTATAGTTAGCCGGATCCACTTTCCTCCCTTTCTTGAAGATAGGCACCACATTGGCCTTCTTCCAGTCTTCGGGCACTACACCAGAGCGCCAAGAGTTTTCAAGGATCCGTGCTAGAGGCTGGGCTATGATGCTTGCCAGCTCCTTGAGTACCCTGGGGTGAAGATTGTCAGGGCCGGCTGACTTCAAGGTATCCAGCTTCTCAAGATGTTCCTTCAGAAAGTCAGCATTTATGGAGGGCAGGGGATCAGCCTCACCCGGACTTCCCGGCCCTGTAGCGGGCATGGGCGTCCCATGGGGCTGATGAAAGACTGACGCAAAGTACCTATTTAATAGGTTGGCTTTTTCCTGGGCGTCAGTTGTCAGTTGCCCCATCTGGTTCAGCAGGGGTCCAATGTTGCCCCTGCTTTTCCTCCGGCTCCCCACATATCTGAAAAAGGACTTTTTATTGTCCTTGATGCTCAAAGCTAGCTGGAGTTCAGTTGCAGTCTTGGCTTTCCTGGTCTGCTCCCTACAGGACCGGACCAGTGCAGAATAATCCTCCTTGGAGGTGATTCCCATCCTCCATCCTTTGTAGGCCTTTCTTTTTAGCCTCAGGAGGTCTGCTAGGCCCCTTGGTGTCATCCATGAACTTGGCCAGTGAGCTCTTTACCCTCATAATCAAATTATTAATAAAGATGTTGAAAAGCACCAACCCCTGAGGGACACCACTGGCCACTTCTCGCCAGGACGACACAGATCTGTTCATAAGAACTCTCATTAGACCTTCCTATCCACCTAACTGTTGTGCAGTTAAGCCTACGGTTCTCTAGTTTTCCCATGAGAACATCATGGGATACCAGATTAAAGGCCTTTTGGAAGTCTATGTATACGACACTTGATTAATTTTGGTAAGCTGTCAAGGGCTGCAAACACAAAATCATTTAGAAAATATCATTTTAACAAATCATAGATAAAACAATAATATAGTAAAAATCAAACATCTACTAAAACATAGTTTAATTTTATTTTAAAAAATTGTCCTAATATGTTTAAGTAGTGTATAATATACAGGAGATTGCATAACAGGGGGTGCATTCAGAAGAGCTTACCCGGATGGTGCAAGCTCCACATGGGGCTGGGCCCCACCCACTGCCGCCTGGGCAGCCAGCACTGCGCTCTCCTCTGTGCCTGCTGACCCCAGCCAGTATGCACAGCTTCCTGGTGGGGCTGCTTCCAGTCCAGCTGCAGCCACCTGGATGCTTCTTTGCTCTCCCAACCTTGCAGCTCCTTCTCCTCCCCCTACTGCGCAGCTCCAGATGCAGGGCAGGGGGGAGGAAGGAAACTGCAGCCAGGCAGCTCCTGCCCCAACGTGCAGGGCTCCAGCTCTCGGTCACCTTCTACCCACTCAGGCACCTTCAGGTGGCTGTTCTTTGCACACAGGTGGGGTGAAGTGGGTGGAAGACAGGTGGGAGCTGGAGCTGCACATGCTGGGGCAGGAGCCAGCTAGCTGTAGGTTCCCCACTGCCTGGCGTTATGCAGCAGGGGCAGAAGGAGGAGATGCCGCTGTAGGTTGCGGGAGCCAAGCAGCACCTGGGCAGCTGCAGCCACAGTGGGTGCAGACCTGCTGGGAAGCTGTGCACACTGGTCAGGGCCAGAGCCAGCAGCAGTGTGGCACTGGCTGCCCCAGGTGGGGCTCGCCCCATGCAGGGCACCAAGGGCCAGATCCAAGCAATTGACGGGTGCCCTCCATGGGCCAGATCCAATCAGTTGAAAGGGACTGGACAAATTCTTGAAAGAAAGGGATACTGGGCAAGATGGGCCTATGGCATGGGTGGGCTGCCAGTGGCTTTGGTGCCACCATCAGACCTAGCCCTGCTGCCCAGGCACCCCAGCCCATCTGCTCCACTCCCACTGCAGGGGTGCTAGACAGAGCAAGCAGCCAGGGTCTCCATGGAGACCAGCCTGGGACCTCCACGAGCAGGGCATACTCAGCCAAGAGGATGGGATGGTGTTGTGGGCAAATGGGGAGTGGCATCCCAGAGTGGAACAGATGGATGGGGCTCAGGATCATATCATGGTGGCAGTGTGGAGCTTGGGCCTGGAGCAAAGCTATGATCTGCTCCCTACACATCCCTGTGATGGGCACCAGTTCTACAGGCAGCTGGTCCCTGCCCAGGCATGGCCCCATCCCATCCTCCCAACCGAGAGCTCCCTGTCCACAGGGGTCCTGGTCGGTTTCATGGAGACCCTGCCTACTCGCTCCATCTGGCACCCCCAGAGGTAGATGCAGGGTGGGTAGACTCAGGGCCAGATAGGTTCAATTGGCATCTACCTAGCCCAGCCTCCCCTCCCCCCCCCCCCCCCAATCATGCTGGGCAATGTAAACAGCTGTGATGGAGGGCTGAGGCTGGTCTAGCACTCAACAGCTTACTGAAACTCTAGTGGCCCTCCTGCCCAAATAACTGCCCATCCCTGACCTATGGTCGGACCCAGTAAATGGTGATTTTTATGTTCCTATGTTCTTCATTTAGAAAAAAATAATCCATGTTATAAAAACAAGACCCCACAAAGTAGCCTCTCCAGTATTGCAAACTTATTCACAGAAATTATCCATTCATTTGAGAAAGGAAAGAATTACTGCTGAAAGGAAGACACAAAAGATCTTTCTCATTCACCCTTTCCTGATGCTGCTCCTTTCCTCCTCTCTCCTTTGCCTGGCCTGAGCTATGGGGGGGGGGGAAGAGCATGTCAAGCAGTCCCCCTTGCCTCGTGGGCCCGGCCCAGCTCCCCCCCAGTACACCAGCTGGTATAGCTGGGGGTGGCTGCGAGGTGGGAGGGCTCCGATCCACCCTGTTAGGGTAACTTGTCATATTTTATGCTTTAAAGTTGAACCTGTTTATAGAGTTGTGAATTACAGTATTGTTTAAAGTTTTCTTTTATATTCAGCCTTATTTAATCATTACTTAAGTTTTTTATAGCCTCATTATTATCTGAACTTTTCCTTTTGCTGGTGTCTGCAATCAGCTGGCCTTGCCTCTTGCAAACAGTTTATGGCCTTGAGTTTGCTCACATGATGTTTCTTTCCTTTTCTATCATTATGAGAAGTTTTTCTAACACAACATAGTAATAATTTTGTTACCAGCTCAAATTAACAGAACTTGGCAGTAACCGGCTGAATCAGAGGGATGAAATAATTGGATATGTTAATGAAAGGTGATAAGGGAGACCAATGGACAATGCCCAAAGACACCAGAAAAAGACCATATTAAGAGGTGTGCTTGTGATGGTGGGTCTGTTAGACAAAGGAATATGCTGACAGGATAAAAGCTGGACAGTATGCTGACCGCAGAGAGACCAATCTGAAAGCTAAGAGTCATCAAAGGAGTGAAGATGAAGAAAAGCATAAAGGGGGCAGCAAGAAAGTTCGTTGTCGTTATCATAAATCCAACCTTCAACACCTGTCTGGATCATCCCAGCCCACATTCTACCCTTTGCTTCCAGGAACTGAGTGGCCATCTTTTCTGTTGAGCAAAGTAATATCTTGGATTGGGTGAGATTATTGTACTGCATGTTTGTCTCCCTCTGAATATAGAAACTGCTAAGATAATACTTGTTGTATTAATAAAGTTAGACTTTGATTTTAAGACACTGAGTTGTCTGCATTTAACTAGACTTGGATTTTAGGACACTGAGTTGTCTGCATTCATATTTCCCGTTCCACTTAAGGGTTAATTGTGCCAATCTCTCAGCACTATCTGGGAGACAGTGGTGCTAACACCCTCCCAACAACCCCCTCCAGCTCAGGTGGGCAAAGCCCAGCTAGCAGCTCAGTGCTGCTTGCTTTGTCCTCCTTCCCTGCTGACAGCCTGGGAGCTGGGAATGGGGCTGAGGTGCACCCTCCTGCTGGCCAGGAGGGCCAGTGCAGGCCAGCTTGATCGCCCCCAGACTGAACAGACGAATGTCTGCTGGGCTGGGGTGGTGCTCTAACTCACGGTGCTTTATGTAAAGTGCTATGAGTTAGAGCCATGGGCTGAACATCTGTCTGCGCCTTATGTCTCCAGTCTCAGTGAAAAATCTGTATCCCCTTGACTTGTAAACTCTGTATTGCCTTGACAACTGGCATTCAGACATTTTTATGCAGATGTCAATGGTCCAACAATTTTCTGATTCCTCACCTTCTTGAAGTCTTCTTCGGCAATCCCTCATAGTCGAGGATGATTTGTCTTCTATGAATGTCTTATCTGTGGGTCCAAAGATGGCTGACAAGGCTGATCCAGGATCGACAGATTGTTGCAACTCGGGCCCGTGTTTCCGTGTTGGGTGGGTAGCTCTGGATGCCTGATTCAGTCCATGATGCTGTTTCTGCCACTCCCACTTTTCCATCTCATGTTCTTGTTGTAAGGTTTCAAAGTACTGAGATCCTTGCAGCATCTTTCCTTGAGATTCTTCCTCCATTTGGGGTGGTCCTGGGTGATAGCTTCCCAAGAGTTGATGTTGATGTTGCATTTTTTTGAAGTTGGCCTTGAGGATATTCTTGAAGTGCTTTCTCTGCCCTTCTCTTGAGCATATGCCTTGACTGAACTGGGATAGTAATTATCACTGCTGTCATCCATGAGTTCATTTTGTGCTATCTGCTCTTTGTTCAATCTTTATTTTTTTGTAGGCAATGAGGATATTTTGGTGAAAACAAAGTTTGCATCAGTAGAGAAAATAAACTGGAGCTTAGTATCAAGGTACCGTCAGGAAAATGGGAAAATATAAAGAAGCAACAACAGTGTTGGTCAGCCTGATATTCAATGGCCAGTCACTCAGCATTTTAACCGATTCTTGAGCAAGAGTTCATACAAGCCCGATTTACCTCCTATCATTCCTTATTTTGAATCCATTATTATCTCCCTTCTTAAGTTAACTATCCCAGTCTTTTCAAACTTATTCCAGTGCCTCTGTTGATTATAGATTCATAGATGCTAGGGTCGGAAGGGACCTTAATAGATCATCGAGTCTGACCCCCTGCATAGGCAGGAAAGAGTGCTGGGTTCAGATGACCCCAGCTAGATGCTCATCTAACCTCCTCTTGAAGACCCCCAGCGTAGGGGAGAGCACCACCTCCCTTGGGAGCCCGTTCCAGACCTTGGCCACTCATAGATTTCATAGACATTAGGGCTGGAAGGGACCTCGGAAGATCATCGAGTCCAGCCCCCTGCCCAAAGGGCAGGAAGTCAGCTGGGTTCATAGGATGAGCAAGATGAGCATCCAGTTTGCTCTTGAAGGTGTTCAATGTAGGCACTCGAACCACCTCCGGTGGCAGGCTGTTCCAGACCTTGGGGGCTCGGACAGTAAAGAAATTCTTCCTTATGTCCAGCTTGAAACGGTCTTGTAGTAGTTTATGACCATTCAACCTAGTCGTCATCCCTTCGGGCGCTCTGGTGAACAAACGTTCCCCCAGATACTGGTGGTCACCCCTGATAAACTTATAGGTGGCCATCAGATCACCCCTGAGCCTGCGCTTTTCCAGGCTAAAGAGCCCCAGGGCTCTCAGCCTGTCATCGTAGGGTCTGCTTCCCTGACCTCTGATCATGCGTGTGGCTCTTCTCTGGACTCTCTCAGGCTTCTCCACATCCTTTTTGAATTGTGGAGCCCAAAACTGGACGCAGTACTCCAGCTGCGGCCTCACTAAAGCCAAGTACAAGGGGAGAATGACGTCCCGGGATTTGCTTGAGAAGCATCTATGGATGCAAGCCAGCGTTTTGGTCGCTTTACTAGCTGCAGCATCGCACTGCAGGCTCATGTTCATCTTGTGGTCAATGATGACCCCCAAGTCTCTTTCTTGCATAGTGCTAGCCAACATAGCACTGCCAAGCCTATAAGGATGCTGCGGGTTTTTCTTCCCAAGGTGGAGAACCTTGCATTTATCGGTGTTGAACACCATCAGATTCTCATCCGCCCACTTGCTGAGCCTGTCCAGGTCACCCTGGATCACCTGCCTGTCTTCTGGTGTGGATGCTTTTCCCCAAAGTTTGGTGTCATCAGTGAACTTGGCCAGTCCGCTTCTGACTCCAGTGTCCACATCATTAATGAAGATGTTGAACAGTATGGGTCCAAGGACAGATCCTTGGGGGACCCCACTGGTCACAGGACACCATGATGAGTGACTTCCACTCGAACTGTGAAGAAGTCCTTCCTAACGTCCAGTCTAAATCTGCTCTCTGCTAGCTTGTGGCCATTATTTCTTGTAACCCCCGGGGGCGCCTTGGTGAATAAAACCTCACCAATTCCCTTCTGTGCCCCCGTGATGAACTTATAGGCAGCCACAAGGTCGCTTCTCAACCTTCTCTTGCGGAGGCTGAAGATGTCCAGGTGCCCCAGTCTCTCCTCATAGGGCTTGGCCTGCAAGCCCTTAACCATTCTTCTCCCCCATCTCTCTTTATTTCTGCTTTCTCTCCCTTTTTGAGGTGGCAGTTACCCACTTGGGTACATCCAGGATATACATTTACACATCAACCTTATAATATTTATGGTGGTACTTTCTCAAATTCCTTATGCATCCCAACATGGGTGGAGCTAGGATTGTGAAAAGCCGGGGTGCAGATGGTGTGCTGCCTCATCACATTACACAAGACACCTTTTTCTCCAGTTAAAACTGACCTAGAAGCTTTATTAATATGTTAGGGGCTTAGCAGCTGTATCCTTCAATTTAAGATGGAAGCAAATCTCACTTAATTGAAAATAGTTAAAAAAAAAACAATTGGCCGGGCTGTGAAATATGAGTGGCATTACCAGGAGCAGCAAAGAGAGAGCATAATTGGGGAAGAGAGGAGAGTTTGCTTAGGGAAACATCAAGACCTGTGGCCATGCGTAGGGGATGCACATGCACCCCCTGAGAGTGCTGTTGCACCCCCGACCAGCCAGCACTCCTGGAGGAGACGGGGACAGGCGAGACCACTGGTCTCCCCCTAGCACTGGGTGGGAGTGGGGGTGCCAGAAGCGGTCCCCCAGCAGCCAAAAGTGCCAGCGGGGATCGCCAGTGGGGGAGATCAGCTGCGGGGGGACCCCTCCACCCTGGTTGCTGACTGCCTGCGAGGGGGGGGCAAGTGCCCCCCTCCGGAGGCACCAGTATCCCATGGTCAAGACCATTAAGGAGGCAGAACGGGTTGCTGACACCTGCGGATCGAAGCTAAGAAGGGATCCGGGGTCAGCCGTGAACTCGAGTGACTCCCGCAGCACTGAGCGCCGCCAGGCAGCTGCTTATACACTTTGGGTGGAGCAGAAATCAACGTGGGGGGGAGGGAGGGAAGGAGGGAGCCTCGGCCCCTGCATCCTGACACTTCAGTGGCCGCAGGGGTTTCCAGCCCTGGTGTGGGCGCGGGACGGCGCTGCTGGTTTCTGGAGTCCGGCCCCGAGCTGCCTCCGCCGGCCGGCCTGGGCCTGAGCCCGGCGCTGTGGTGCGTGAGGGCAGCGCGGAGGCCAGCGGGCGGGCGGGAGACCGCAGGGGAAGGCGGCGGCGGCGGGCGGGCTCGGACGTGGGAACGGAAGTCTCCGGGCCGGGTTTCCCCGCGCCCCGGCGGCAGGCCCCGCGCTACCTGAGGCGGGTTTCCGCAGCGCCTACGCGGCAGGCGGAGGACGGCGGCGCCGCTGCTGCTGCTTTGCAGGTCGCGTCCCGCCCTGTGCGCCGGCTCCCCCTGCAGTGCGGACAGGGCTGGGCTGGGCTGGGCTGCGCGGCCTGGGGGGCTAATCCAGGTGCCTGGTTTCCACCGGGGCTGCTCGGTGCTTTGGTGCCCGCCAGGCCCGTGCTGCGTTTTCGTGGCCAGCTGCAGGCTCCGGCCAGTGCAGTCCGGGGCGGGCCCCCCGGCCAAGCCGCAGGCTGAAGGTGGGAGATTGTCAGGGCCCTAGGGCTGTTGTTGTGGCAGCCTCCCCTCCGAAATTCAGACCTGCCTCTTGGTCTTGGGTTTTGCTGCGTCTTTGTTCGGTTTTTTGCTTTCTCTGATGTTTTCCATGGCTTCCCGCACCCTGGTGTGGGACTGGTGGGCTGTTAGGGCCCCTTCTGCTTTGCTCCAGCGGCTGCGTTGCTGCGGGCGAAGGCCGCGTTTCTGCTCAGCCCTGTTCTGGAGCAGGGCAGTATGACATTTTTGCCCATCGGCAATATGGGCGCGATGTCTTATTTCCTCTGCATGCCATGTGGCTTCTCAAATCAGCAGCGAGGCCTGTGCTTTCATGTTTGATGCTTCATTTGGCAAGAGGCACATTATATTTCAATATGTATTTTACGAGGGGCTCAGCCTCTTTGTTTTTCATGCTTGTGTTTGTAAAACTAAATGTTAGTTTTAAGGTACAGCTGACGGGCTAACGGTGCTGAAGCACAGCTGAGTTTGAGTCATGTTGGGAAAGATCTTTATCCCCCTCACTTCCATGCTCCTCCATAACCTCAAGACTAGGATGAAAAGTAGCAGCAGTCTCCTTGGATTGCAGCACACACACTACATCCAGGCTGTGTGGAGAAATAGACCTGATTCAAATTAACAGGGAGACTATAATATCCCCTGGCTTGATCAGTAGCCGCTATTAGTATAGGAAATTGCAAACTTTTCTCTTCCCTCATCTGTACAGGCAACAGGTTCACTCCGTAGAGATCTTGTTCTAAAATGATTGACTTTTGTTAGCGCATGAACTTTCCTTGTTAGACTGGGAATTACTTCCACTTCTTGGTTGACATGGGGGGTTGGGAGAGGAATGAAGGACATGACAAGTGCCTAAATACAGGGAAGTAAATGTTGTTTCTGTTGCTTCAAGTTCACATTGCTGTTTACCTTCATAGATTTTGCTGCATTTTTGCAAGACAGCACTTGTTACTCATAGTGAGTGTGAAGTATGTATTACACCCAGAGGGAGAATTTCAGGCTGTTCAGAACAATGTTAGGTAGAAGTAATCAGAGCCTTAATGTTTTAATGTTCAGATTTCAGGAATGAGTAGCCAAAAAGTTGGCTGTACACAACATATCTATCTTGTTTAAGAAGTAAGATAACTTTTAACATGATATGGCAATCATTTTTTTTTTTAAATGTGGGTGACTAGAGTTAGCGCTGCACTTTCAGATTTAAACAGCTAAGCAAATGTCCTGATTTATGGAGCAGCTACAGCTCCCACTGACTTAATGAGACTGTTAACAAAAATAAGCATTTTTTATTTGAAATCACCACTTTGGGCCCTTGCTTTGTAATTTAATTGTGTACAAGATCTCTTTTTCAGTGTGGTACTTTCGTCTCTCTTTCTGATGTCAACCTCTGGAGTACATGAACACTCTCCTGACAACTAAATTAGATTTGTATGATGACACCCCTAGTTGACAAAGAATCTTTACTTTTCTTCCTTTCACCTGGTAAAGGAAACTACTTTGAGCCAAAATTACTTAGCAAGGCCCGGCCTGCTCCTTCCCTTAGGTTTCCCTTATGCGGCTATATAAACCTCAGTTCTCTCAGTGACTGATCTAGCACAAACTAGGCAGCATTTTACAGGCTGATGTCATGTGCTTCCTAAGAAATAGTGCACAAGCAGTTTGGGAGACGGGGATTTCCTGAGAGTTTGGCTTTGGGAAGTCTTGCATTTTGACGGGAGGGCTAAAAGAGGGGAGCATTTAAAACGGGGTGGAAAAGAGGAAAGGAAATTTCACAGAAGCCAACATCTACTCTGTAGCATTTCTAAGCTCTGCTAAATCAAAGAACTCTACAAAAATGTATATATCCAGATACAAAGCATCTTTGATGTACAGGAACTTTTGATGTCAAGCCCAAAAATAATATAGGGTCATATCAGCTAGAAAGGGAAACATCCTATTGGATTTCTTTTCAATATGGTTCTTTTGAGCAATCTTTGACCCACTAGACCTTTTATGTACTCTGTGGGAAGTGTAAGTACAGCCTGTTTCCTTCTAACTCTCATATGGCAGGCTTTTTCTCAAAAGAAGTATCTAAAAAGATACTTTGCGTTTAGTTTAGTTTAGTTTAGTTTAGTTTAGTTTAGTTTAGTAGCTCAGTTGAGAAGTATTACTTTTAGGGGTGCTTTCTATGTGTGGTGATTAGAAGCAGTGCTTTTAGAGACAGTGACTTAAGTTTTCCTGATTTTCAGCAGAAAATATTTTAATTAAATATTGTGTTTACTTGGTGTACAAGATGAATATGTGTAAATCGTGGCGGATGGCATTCACATATCTATGAAATATTTTCATGTTGTATAGTAACACTCATTGAAGAACAGGGATACAATGGATTACAGAGACTTTCACTCCTCTGCAGTTGGTTCACGTAAAGGCCATTTGGGAGAGAGCAAAGGTCATTATATCATTTCATTTTGCTAATTTCCACCCTCTGCAGCCTCCACAAGGAGGCTGTCACCTTGCGTTTAACTGTGCTTTTCTTCCTACAGGGAAGTGGTTGCTGTGGTGCTCCTCAGAGACAAAGTTGAGATGTTGGTGAGGTGTAGCAATGTGAATGGTACCTGTTCTGTCAAGTTCAGATTTACTGGACTTGTAATTTAGTACTCCTCAAAAATGCTATAGTCATTTAATTTTTATATTGGGGTCTAGGATTATCCCTGTTTTTTTTCCTGTTGTGATTTCTAATTTTTACATCTCTTTTACTCACAAAGTTTCTTACAACTAGCAGTTACTCCCAGCTGTAGTATAGACTTTTAAAAATAGAACAGCGTTTTATTTTCTTTGTGCTTTGAAGAAAGAGCATTTAAATACATATTCATCAGAGAATAGATGACTAACTGTTTTCTTATGTAGAATAGTCCATTTTCCCTTAATGTGTTTTTCAGTATGGTTTTTTTTATTGATCTGTTAGTAAGAAGTTTTTTAAGCTGAGTAAAACTGACCTTATTCTAGTTAACCATTATCTCTTCTTTTTTTTTTTCAAACAGCAAACCACACTAATAGTTACTAAAATAATCTAAAATAATACCACTTTTTACTATTTTAGGGACAGGAATTCAAGAATTTTTCTCCAAGATAAGTTGCTGCTGCTACAGCCTTCCTACTTAGTGTGCTGTTGAAGATCTCACTTGAAGTGTTCTTCTGAAGAAACCAACAAGGATAGGAGTACTTTTAAAAAAAAAAAAAATGTTTAAAATACAACAGTGTGTAACAGCTAACAGGATACCCAGGAAAAGACCATATATGTGTGATCTCTGCTACAAACAGTTTGAAACGCCTTCCAAATTAGCTAGGCATTATCTTATACACACTGGTCAAAAGCCATTTGAATGTCATGTGTGTCATAAAACTTTTCGGCAGCTAGTCCATCTGGAGAGACACCAGCTAACCCATAAACTGCCTTTCAAATGTAATATTTGTCGTAGAAACTTCAAGAACTTGATCATGTTTTTAAAGCATCAGCAGCTTCATAATGAAAACTACCAGAGTAATATTAAGCAAGCAAAAAAACCAGTGGATACCAAGCAAGATAGGCTGGTGTACGGGAAGTTTAGATGTTCCATTTGCCAAAAATTGTTTACAACAGAAGAGAGGTGGATGCTGCATCAGTGCACGAAATCAGATCATCTGCATAGTGCCAGAAGGAGAAGAAAAACCCATATGTGTGAAACCTGTAACAAGATGTTTCCATCACGATCTAAGCTAGAAAGACACTTGCTTATTCACACTGGCCAAAAACCTTTTACGTGCTCCTTGTGTGGTAAATCTTTCAGACAGTCATCCCATCTGAAAATCCATCAGCTCACACACACAGAAGAGAGGCCTTTTCAGTGCTGTTTTTGTCAGAAGGGGTTTAAGATACAGAGCAAACTCCTGAAGCACAAGGAACTCCATGCCAGAAATAAGACTTTTTCTAGTATCCTATATAAAGCAAAGAGTCCTAAATACCCCAGGCTACAGAACCTGCTGGAAAGGAAAAAGGATACTGTTGAGAATGTTAATGCTGATGAGTCCCAGGAGACTGACCCGCTAGATGTTTACTCTATTTATATCGTACCTTTTCAGTGCCCTGTGTGTGAGCAGTGTTTTGAAACAGAGCACATTCTAAATTTGCACAAATGCTTTTACCCCAAAGATGGCAGGAATTCAAACAGTGGCATGGGAGCCTACAACCATAGAACTAGCATTAAAAGTAAAATCCTGATGAAGCTTAAGTGTACTGGAGAAAAGGCACTGGATTCTTCTCTGTCTGACAGAAAAAGAATGAAAACAAGTCACTTTAAAAGTCATGACCTGGTTGCTGCAAACGAACAGCGTTCTGATCGGAATGCTTCTAAAGCTTTTAGGAACTACCACAGCAAGCTTGTCATGCATAAGACAATTAGCAATAAAAAGAAAAGAACATTTACTGTGCCATTACCCTGGCAAGAACACCTGCAAACCCACAAATTAGGAATTAATTTAAAAGGTATGCTTACTGGCAAAAGCATGTTAAACATGGATGAATCGGTGCATAATAAAGATGATTCTTTTTATGGTTCATCAGATGATGGTTTCTTTGATAATCCAGAAGTACTTCACTGTGCTTTTTCAGCTCCCACTGAAAATATCCATAATAGACACAAAGTGTGTAAATGTGACAGATGTGAAAAAATCTTTCCTTCTTCATCCAAACTTCAAAGACATTATCTGATTCACACGGGACAGAAGCCCTTTGCCTGTAATGTTTGTGGGAAGACATTTAGACAGTCAGCTCACTTAAAAAGACATCAGCTCACCCATACTGAAAAGAGACCATATAAAAGCCCTGCTTGCCAGGTGGGATTTGAAAATCTGAACAAACTTTTCAATCGTCAGGGAGATCACATCGAATTTAAGTCTTCTCAGCCGGTGGGTTATTTCCAAAAACCTTCACAGGTATCTGGCTTTCAAGAATTTGAGCTGATACAGCCAAACCAAGCAGCTGAAATCAAAGTTGAGATAGAGTCTGGGGACTTCGTTCTTGACACCAGCAGTAGAAACACACAGCCATATTTGTGTAGCAAATCAGTAGAAACAGAGGAAAGCCATTATAGTCATTGGTATGATTTTTCTGGGAGTACAGAAGAAAGAGAAGTCGTTAAGATGTATCAATGCAGTGTCTGCTTTAAAACTTCTAAATCACCTTCAAAACTTGAAAGACACTATTTAATGCATGCTGGATAGAAGCCATCTGAATGTTCAGTTTGTGGTAAAACTTTCAGACAGGCCCCGCATTTGAAAAGGCATCACCTTACTCACTTTACAAAGAGATCATAAAGATGGAATGTTGACCAGAGCTCCACTGAGTGGAATAACAACTGCCATGGGATATTTTGTGTTGAATAGAAAGGGATGGTGTCTGATGAAATTACATTGCTAAAGTATGAAGTGTCTTGATTACATAATTATTAAAAGTCTGAAATTAGGTTGAATATTTTATGGAAGGAGGCTACTACTTATGGCTATGATCTCATGAAAGGTTAATTTACTTATGTTTAGGCTGTCCATTGAGTATATTCAGTGATGAAAATGAGCTGATTGTAGAAGATTCTAGTGGTTTTAAAAAGAAGTTTATAAATACACATGGCTATTGCATTGACCGTATTACAGCAAATTTGTAGTGCAGTATAAATCACAAGTGTTAAAGGTTGTGCCTCTTCCCATATCTAGTCTTAGTATTTCATGACAATATGCTGTCTGACTAAACCTAACAAAAAGCAAAGGCCAAAAGGCTGTCCTCAGAATATATATAAAAAGGCCCCCTTTCATTTGGTGTTTCTATCTCCATGTATATTGCAAACATAGGATGCATGCTGCGCCTGATTTGGTGCCTTATTTTCATGTTCTTGTTTCTTCTACAGACAAGGTGATGCCAGAAGAGGCAGGCAAGCACTAGATAAAGCAGAAGTAGAGAGAGAAATTATTTTTACATTAGTAATATAAGGTTAATGGAGAAAAATGCTATTTACTTTATTTGTGAAGTGCTTTGAAATCTGTGGATGGAGAGCAGTATATAAAATCTAGATTTCTTATTTATTATATTATTAAACAAATATACATTAAAATTGCAATGTTTGTTGGAGTCTATTCAACCTTGTACAACGTTTCTGGGGTCACCTGACCCCAGTTGTCTTTCGCGGTTGGTGCAGGGGGGCGGGACTTTTATCTTCCAAGGTCCCTTCCAGCCTCACAATCTATGAACCTATGAAAGTTCATTTGCTTCCAACTGGCCTTCTGGTCATTCCACGTAATACTCAAGTATTTTTCAAGGGAAGTGGATAACTTAAGCTCCCAGTTTTATTCAGGTTGCAATGTTCTTTTTAGTTTTTCTCTCCATTTTTATACCCTATAGTCTTTGCTCTGTCAAAAGGCTGAAATTGTGGGGAATGGCCTCTTTGTTTCCCAGTGATACTACAGTACAAATTAAGGAAATATTCCTTATGGTGGGATAAGATGATAAGTGACGAACAACATTATCAGGAAGTTGCATCCCTTTATATGGGACTGCAAGGGACAGCTAATCCAACTCAAGTAGGTCCATTTTTGCATTAATAAAACCTGCAGATGCAGTCTGAAATTTCTGACTCCTATGCCCATTGTGCTTGTAGAATGGATGAAAAATTGATGCATTGTTTAAGCAGACTAAGGAAACTTTATTTAGCATAAGTAAAAATAAAGTTAGGATTTGTTCTTCCTCTAAAAAAAGTTGCCTTCTGCTATGTTTTTATTTGCTTATGTGACTTTTGAAGTTGAAATGTAAAGTTTCCAACTATATCCTAACTAACACAAAAATTATATGATTAAACCTGTTTAAATCAATCCAGAATTATTATTTTTTAAATCTTTGGACTGATTTTTTGCAGTCTATCAAGTAGCTAACATATATTGCAGTGGTATAAGCTGTGTTTGGTATGACTGAAGTGAGGTTTGTTTGTTTTTTTTGTCCCCATTCTGAAATGATCTCCCAGTTTGGGAGAGAATAAAATTAAGAAGACAATCTGAAACAGTTACTTGCTGGTATTTTTATATAAGAGTGTTCCATTAACTCTAAGAATCACTATTGGTTATATATTTAAATTCTTTCTCCATGTTCTTTTTATATTGTTTTGTTGGAATACAATATTATATCAAATGTTTTGAAGGTTTGCTGTAGAGCTCTTTTGAAGTATGTACAATAAACCATTTACTTATATTGTATCTCTACTGATACCTGCATTGTATCTCTCATGTGAAGGGTCTAGAGCAGAGGTGTCCAACCTTTTTGAATGTGGGGCCGGATCATGAACTTTTTATCACCCAGTGGGCCGGCGAGCCATATTCAAAGACCTCACAGGAAGTGGTATCACGTGACCTTTGACACCAATGAAGTTTCAGGAAGTGACAATGAAATGGGTCTGGAAATATGGTTTAAAATCCAAAATAAAAACAATATAAAAGCAACAATGAAATAATACGAAACTCTTGACTAAAATAAACACTTTCACATATTGCATAATGAAAGAAGCATAATGCAAGTCGACAAATCAAATGTGGAAAAGATATCAGCCAGAGTGGAAACTAATCAAAGGTAGAGGGATGTGTCTCTATGGGAGACACCTGTGCGGCGCTTTGCAGCCTCTGCCGCATGCTGCCTTGCAGGGGGCGAGTGGGCAGGGAGGGAACGGGGACTCAGTGCATTCGAGGGGCTGCGAGACAGACTCAC
Source organism: Alligator mississippiensis (assembly GCF_030867095.1). NCBI lineage: Eukaryota > Metazoa > Chordata > Crocodylia > Alligatoridae > Alligator > Alligator mississippiensis. The sequence goes on from NC_081825.1 coordinate 247,851,404, forward strand.
GGCCCAGCTGGGCACGGCCGCAGCTGTGGCAGAGCGGGGCAGGGAGAGCCGCTGCCACGCGCAGGAGCCCCAGTCCGGGCTCCTCCTCATCCACCTGGCCGCAGCCTCCCTGGGATGTGCAGGAAAGGCGCCCTCCACTCTGCCACCACCAGCCTCGCTGCCCCGGTGGCTGTGTGTGCTCCTGCCTCAGCCCCGTGTGGCTCCGCTGCTGAGCCCTGGCCCCGCGCCGCCACCTCCGCCTGCTTTCAAGGATTCCCAGTAAGTCCCTGGGCACCAGGGAGTGCGTGTGTGCCCAGGCCCTGCCGTGGGGCACTGCTCGCTGCGGGCTGCGTGTGGGAACCTTGTCCCTACCCCAGCCCTTCAGCAGCCATTAGGAAGCTGCTGAGGGGCTGGGGGAGGGACAAGGGGTGGGAACGAAAGTAAACAGTTTTTACTTTTGTTTCCCATCACAGCACCTCGGGCCTCAGAAAACAGCTTGGCGGGCCGCATGACGGCCCACGGACCGTATGTTGGACAAGCCAGGTTTAAAGGTATAAAAACCATCACCAAAAAAATTGCCACATGTAAGGTTCAAGATTGGATATCAAAGTATCTAGCACTTTGCTGCATGTTAGAACAAACAGGATTGTTTCCAAAATATTTTTTCTGCTATATAAACAATAACATTAAATTAATAAATATGCTTAAACAGAACCAGACCTTTCTTGTTCCTTAAAATTTAGGGATTGTTATACCAGTTTAAATGAGGAAGCAATGCTGTTATACCAAACAGATCTAATGGAGAGTTTGGAGAATACCAATCCCAGTAATTTAAAACCCTTTGCAAAGACTGAATTAAAAGAGCTTTTAATAACTACTGTGTAGGATAGACTAACACTTAGCTACCATATGTTTTATTTTTCTATATGTTCATTGTCAACATGCAGTTGCCTCCTCAGAGATGCACTTTTCATAACAAGATAATATGTTTACTAACATACTTTCTCAAAAGTCCTTTCTGATACAAATGTTATATGTACGATATGTAGCTGCTAGGCAGTTCTTAGTCCAAATTTAAACTGACCCAGAAAAGTTTTGGTAGAGTGGTGGGGGAGGGGGTCTGAAAAATAGGTACTTAAAACATGTTTTCAAAAATGTGTATATACTTTTTTATATTATTCTAAGACTATTTTTAAGCATTTTTTTTTCTAGAAACATCAGTTGATATGGAATTAAAAGTTCTTGGAGAAAGTATACACAAAATCAATTCTGAGATGAGAAAAACTGTTTTAGGAGGTACTATTCACTGACTATTTTGCCCATATGGAACAGCCTTTGGAGCTCTGGAAGGATTTTTTTAAAGGCACCAACATACCTTTTGGAACTATATGACTCTCCCAAATTAGTGGCGAAGGTGTAGGGGCTGATACCTCTACAAAGTGTTATTTCATTTACTTAAAAAGAATTACATTGTAAAAAGAGATAGTGGATTAGAGAACCAGGGTCCCAGGACTCACCTGGAAAAATGTAAGAATAAAATCCTGGCTTTTTTTAGTGAGTGGCAAAATTCTTGTACTTGGGGGCTAGGATTTTAGTTATATCGTTAGGGTTTTTTCTTGAAAAATAAAAGCTGGTAAAATAGAAACTTATTTCTAGGATATTAACTCTGCATGTACATTCTGCTAAACCTAAACTTAGCTCTTAATTCCAGCTTTCTAAATATTTTTAGTTTAACCTGATGACATTATCTCACAACAAGCTTGAGGATAAATTGCCAAATGGTAACTATAAGCAATAAGCAATACCATTTGGGAAGAGTATTTCAAAGTAGCAGCCAGCAAAGAAGCTTGTGGATTTATAGGTTCTGCAAGTTTCATGTTTCTGTAGACCAGTGGTTCTCAACTGCAAGACCCTTTTTGGGTAGTGGGTGGTGCAGCATGGCCCATTTTCTTCATGCAGAGCCAGTCTGGATGGGACTTCAGCACAAGTACTGTACTGCATCAAGGTTGTTTGATAAACCTAAGGCTGGGAGGAGCACCTAGTTCTGTTGCAACAGAGCAGACTAAGAACTGCCAAGCAGATAGGTGGAACAGTTTCATGCATCTGTTTCTGGGAGAAGCAGGGTAGGCAGAGAGGGCATGACACAAACCAGGAAGTGGCACTTTTGCCTGCAGAAGCTTGTAAGGTAACCCTAATGCAGACAGGAGTGTGTGCTCATGTTGCAGCCATCTCTTGATCTGGCTGTGCATGAAGTACACCAGGCAGTTCCTCCTGGCTGTGAGAGAACCACTGAGGCGAGCTGAGGCAGCATAGCAATGGTTTTCAACTGGGGTACAGCTAAATTAAAAAAAAAATCTATAGGAGAGTTCCCTGAAAAAAGTAAAAATCTTGAGAATCACTCCTATGGACAGAAGGGCTAAGTGCAGACAGTCAGAAAGCCCAAGGCTGAATCTGTTCAATCATTGCAGGTTGGTCTAAGCAGTGTATATTGAATCGATAAGCAAGTGAACAGGTTCATAGATTATTAGGGGCTGGAAGGGACCTCAGCAGATCATCGGGTCCAGCCCTCTGCACCAGGCAGGAAAGACAGGTGAGGTCAGGTGACCCCAGCAAGGTGACTGTCTAGTCTCCCCTTGAAGAGTTCTAGGGTAGGTGACTGTACCACCTCTGGAGGGAGCTTATTCCACATATTAAATTTATTTAATATTTAAATTTATTCTATATTAAATGGTAATTTAATGCTTTATAAAATTACATAATACAGCATGACATATTTCTTTAAATATGAATAATTAACATTTTACAAACTATAGATGAACTGATATTCATAACGTAACCCTGAGCACGACACTACACAACCCCTCACCTAAATAGTGGGATCCTGGGGTTCCCGGTAGCCAGTAGCCCTGCCCAGCCCCCTTGGGAAGCTGCTGCAGGATCCCCGAGCGGAGAGCCTCCCCTTACAATCAAGCATCCTTGCAGACAGTTATAAAACTATTTACAAGATTTAATTATTTACAAAATAACAAGTAACCAATAAATAAACACATTGATATACCAACTAATAAACCCTCTAGAACTTATTTACACAGTCTCGCACTTGCACACGGTGTACTGGGGATCCTGTGTGCACTGCCCCTGGCGGGGTGTCTGAGGGAGTGGGACTGTCTGTGTCCCTGCACAGGGTCTGTGGGCGCTCCCTGGTACTGGTGTCCCTCTCCGTGCTCCTGTGGTAAAAATATAGCATAATCTATACATCCTGCTTTTATAATTGCTTCTGCATATTATCACAATTGCTTTTGCTAAGGCATATATGCTAATGATAGATTTACGAGTAGCACCAAACTTCTGCAGACAGAGCCAGGAACAGATGCAATAAATAACTCCTTACGAGAGATAAGAAAAGAGGGACAGGGAAAGATGCTGATGTGAAGAGATCAGACCCTGACCGAAGGATGACCGCGGGGGGCTTAAGAACTGCCCCTGGGAGGGGATTTAAGATGTAAATGAGACATGTATGTAAACCGTCATAGAACATGTAACTGCTAGACATACGATGCAAGACGTAATGCTAAGTCTGCCAATAATTGCACGACACTTTGAAATCTATTGTTTACATTGGCTATAAAAAGAAGTTGCAGACACAGTTTGGGGTCGACTCTGATTTGAGCGATTCAGCTCCCGGGTCGATCTGTTTGCAAACAATAAATCTGAAATTGGACCTAGCCTGTGTGTGTGACTCTCTCCTGGGGGTGGATTGGACAAGCCTCCAGGGGCATGAAACTAGCCGTTTGTGCAACACTCCAGAGGTCTCCGGGCAGCAGGCAGCAGCTCCTCTGCAGTCCCTGCAAGACAGCCTCCCCCTGCCTCTGACCCCCTTCCCTGGCTCAGCAGGGAGCAGTGTCTGGGCTGCAGGCTGTAGCAGCTCTTCTGTCCCGCACAGCCTCATAGCCCCCAGCAAACGCAGCCCCTCCCTGGGCCTTGCCTGCCCTGGGGCCCCTCACCCACCAGGGAAAACAGGGCAGTCTCCAGCAGTCTCCCCCTGGCTCTGCTGTGCTCACCCAGCCACACTGGGCTGCAGGCAGGTCTTCCCAGGCTCAGAGTCTCCACACAAGCAGCCCCTCTCTGGTCCTGCCGCTGCAGCGCTCCCAGGCCAGAGAGAGGAACTGGGTACTGTGTCACTCCCAGTGCAACCTCTGCTGCTGCTTCTGCAAGGCACTGCCAGGGGCTTTCCGAGGGTCCGCTGTATTGAGACTCTCTCTCTGGTCTCCAGCCTGCCCCTCAGCCCCTCTTCCTCTCTTGTTCTCTCCTGGCAGGAAAACTGCTCCCCCTTTTTATCCAAGCCTCTCAGCTAATCCCAGGCCAGGGCCCTTCCCGGGCTTTTGCTAACGGCTCTATTTCAAAACTTTGCTGGGCTTACGTCACCCCTCCCACTTCCAACAAGGCTGCCTCCAAACAGCTTCACTTGCCCTCAGAGCCTACAGTGTCCCCCTCTGGGATAAACTCCGTCTCTCTGCAGGGCAGCCCTTCCCATTCTTTCAGGTGGGTCCATTTTTTAATGCTGCTAAAATAACATTTCTCTTTATTTTTTCCCAACAGAAGTTTTATGAATCCTTATGATCCTTTCATAATCCTTATGAGCCTTTATTTTGATTGCAGAAATGCAGCCACATGCCTGTAGTGGCCCAGGCCAGAAGGCAGGGTGTGCTAGGGCATGCCTCCCTGCTTGGCCAAGGCTAGCCTACCCACCCTCCAAAGGGGGCGTTGTAGGGGAGGTGCAAAGCATCCTGGGATGCTGGGGGACTGTGAGATAATTTGAATCTGAAGGGGATCTGGGACAGAAGTTCAATAAATGGCGTTAACCTAAATCAGTTAAGTCTTATACTACATAGATTTCATAGACATTAGGGCTGGAAGGGACCTCGGAAGATCATTGAGTCCAGGCCCCTGGCCGAAGGGCAGGAAGTCAGCTGGGGTCATAGGATCCCAGCAAGATAAGCATCCAATTTATTCCTGAAGGTGTTCAATGTAGGTGCTTGAACCACCTCCGATGGCAGGCTGTTCCAGACCTTGGGGGCTCGGACAGTAAAGAAATTCTTCCTTATGTCCAGCCTGAAATGGTCTTGCAGTAGTTTAAAACTGTTCGACCTTGTCATCCCTTGGGGCACTCTGGTGAACAAACATTCCCCCAGATACTGATAGTCATCCCTGATAAACTTATAGGTGGCTATCAGATCACCCCTGAGCCTGTGCTTTTCCAAGCTAAAGAGCCCCATGGCTCTCAGCCTGTTGTCATAAGGCCTGTTTTCCTGACCTCTGATCATGCGCGTGGCTCTTCTTTGGACTCTCAAGCTTCTCCACATCCTTTTTGAATTGTGGAGCCCAGAACTGGACACAGTACTCCAGCTGTGGCTTCACAAAGGCTGAGTACAAGGGGAGAACGATGTCCCAGGATTTGCTTGAGAAGCATCTATGGATGCAAGCCGGCGTTTTGGTCGCTTTATTAGCGGCAGCATCACATTGCAGGTTCATGTTCATCTTGTGGTCAATGATGACCCCCAAGTCTCTTTCTTCCATAGTGCTAGTCAGTGTACATCCACCCAGGTTTATCTTAAACTGGTTTTGGACATTTTGAAAGTGGTTGGTGTACATTGAACTTCTGTTGTGTTACAGATTTGAACCAGTTTCTGATCACTTGTACCAGTTTATGTGTAATGTTTGTCCCTAGCCTAGGGGGAGGATTCAGGATGTGTTGGGCAATTACAGAACAGTTTTCCCCATACAAAACTGTTTAAATCCTATTGTATCAGTATGCCAGTCACTTTGCATAATACTTTGAGTTAAGTTAAAGCTGCCAGTCTTTGAAATATCTTTGATGGCATAGACATTGCTTTTCTATTTTGTCAAAAGAAGCTGATGTTTATTATGTAGTAATCTGCTAGCATTAAAGCAGTACTTTTTAAACAGCTAAATCGAAGGAAATTGTAAACAACAAAGCAATCAAACAATGAGTCCCTAAATGTTAATGTTGAGATTTCCCCAGGAAACATGGTTAACTGTGTATATTTAGCTTTGGGAAAAGCTGACATGCTATACGGGAAAGAATCTGTTGATCTAAAACAACTAGAAAGAGGTAAAAAGAGAAAATATTTTAAGACAAGTAAAGTTTATAATACTAAACTCCCCAGATAATTGTCTTTTAAATGGTTCTTGGCCTGTTTATACAAAAGCACCGTGATTGTCCTAAAGGAAGACCATGAGTTTTCATCTATAGAAAAGATGTTATGTTGGTTGTAGTTATGGATTATTTGAAAACACTGCTCTCAAGATTTTGCATGCTTCATATACAAAATGCTTATGAAAATGCTCAGTTTGCAGAAATTAAACACTTTATAAAATACATTTGTTCAAAGTTTATATATAGATATAGGAAGGTGCATATATAAAAAATAAAAGTTACCATTTTGTAAATGAAAAGAATAAATGTTTTTGCAATTTTCAAACTTGTCTGTCCCTGACTCTTAATATTTATTTGATTTTGTTCCTCTGGCTTATTATCTGGTTTATTGACTTGACTACTGAAGAGGGATCCAAGAGAAAAAGGTTAATGAAAAACCATATTAGAAGAAAGTTTGAAATAATGAGAAAATTGGGGACAAAAATAAGCTAGATAAATGAATAAACTGACTATAAAAAAATATCAGGCTATGCTAAAATAATAGCCAAAATTGGCTTGAGTAGAAAGACATACTAGATAGAAATTAGAAACAAAAGTGTTTTACAAATGTGTTGTATACTGTACCCGCCAGGCCTCGTACATCTTACCTCGGGCTTCCTTGCTCCGAGTGCTTGCCGGTACTCGCCTTGCCGTTGCAGGTGGCCTTACGGGAGATCTTCACACACGTCGCAGGTTGCCCCTTCTCGGCTGCCACGACTTTGAACCTTCCAGTGGGTAGGGCTCCGTACGACACGGTCACCCTCGTCGGTCACCTGCTTCGTTGATGTCTTCTGCGAGGCTCCTCCTCCCTTACACCTCGCCCTTTTCCCAGCCCGGCGAGTTCTGGTTGCTTCCTTGATGGACCGTACGCGTCCTTAAATTCTTAACAATGCGCCTGCCTCTCACTCCCTTGGTCTAGCTACATACCACCTCAGCCCCTTCTAATATGGGGAAAACAAATGAAACACCTTTCACAACTCAGCTTAGAAACTTAATAAATATCAAGAGAGGCATAACCTTGCCCCTGTTGGGCTTCCTCAGGGAATACAGCTAACCCCTCTACACCTCTACTTGTTGACTGAGCCACCTCCACAGGGTCCAGCTCTATGCCCCCAACTCCACCTATCCTGGTTGAACACTACTCCTTCTTCAGTATCCCACCGGCATGACCCTCTCTCTGGATCTCTTGAGAGCAGCGGCCCCCTCTCCGGGTCTCCGCAGAACCGTCGCCCTCTCTCTGGGTCTTCACTACGGAGTTGCCCTCTCTCTGGGTCCCTGCCTTGCAGCTGCCCTTTCTCTGGGTCTCCACCCTGCTGCTGCCCTTTCTCTGGGTTTTCTCCAACCGATAGCCCTCTCTCTGGGTCCTCCCCAAGCTGCCCTCTCTCTGGGTTTTCTCTGAACCGTAACCCTCTCTCGGGGTCTTGCTAAAGCAGCAGTCCTCCCTCTGGGTCTTCCCAGGTCCGTTGACCTCCCCACGCCCTGGAGTCTCCTTCTGCCTCACCTCCTGGCTTGTCTGCAGGTATAGCCCTTGTTCCAGGCGCTGGCTCGCTGCTGGGCTCCTCTGCTCCCTCGCAGTCTATGCACTCAGTCATTCCCGGCGTCTCATGCCCCCAGCTGACACCACCGGTGAGGCTTTCTCCCGGCACACACGTACCCCCACTCCGTCTCACCACCGGCCCTTTTACATCCGCCAGCCAGCAGTTGCAAGTGACGTTATCCGCTGGCTGCAGGTGCCATAAGGAGTGATCAGCGCCCCGCACGGGCTTTCCCCACTGTCCTTCCTCCTCCTCCACTCCTGCGGGGAGTAAGTTTCCCTTTTTTTCCGTTCCACCCCCGGCTCCTGGCCCTGGGGTTCCCCTAGTGGCCCCAGGAATCTCCCTGGTTTTTCTCTCCCTGTGACATATACCTTTGTTCCCATCCCCTTTATCGGAAGTGCTCCTACAGTCATCCTATTCTAACAGAAATGGTAGTTATTTCTCTGCCAGATATTATATAGTCTGAATAGCCTATATTATATACTCAGAGGGCATGTCTACACGTACATTAATGCACTGTGGTTACTGCACATTACGTTTAGTACCTATAATAGGTACTAACTAAATGTGTAGTAATTGGTGCTAATGCACAGTAAACTAATTCTACTGTGCATTAGCACAATAGCACAGCTTTCGCTATGATGCGCTAATCCTCAGTACATTTAGTATCTTGTGTAGACACATCCATAGAGAATTACAAATATTAGAGTTAAATTAATTGATTGTACAAATATTAAATAAATGTGCTATAGCATCTCGTGTAGACATGCCCTGTGTGTTCTTTTCACTTTGGGCCTAATGCAAACTCCACATATGTTAATGGGACTTCAGACCTCAAGTTGGGACCCCTGTTCTAATGCTTAATTACTAGGGGTGCACCAATAAAGATTTTTTGGGCCGATACCAATGGCCAATTATTAATGAGTCATATTAGCCAATACCGATCTGATATGCAAGCCCGGCAGCTTGAAGAGCAGCATCTGGCCAGTAAGTCTGTTGGGGAGAAGGGACAGAGGGGAGGGAAGAGGTGTGGTGGAGGGGCCAATTGAGGCCTCCACGGTGAAGAAGGTAGTGGGGCTGGGGCAGGGACTTGGGAGGGAGCCACAGGTGGCTTGTGTGGGGGCTGCAGGTAGGGATGGCAACTCCTGCAGCTGTGTGTACCTCTGGTGGGGGGGGGGTGCCCAGGCTGTAGCACTGGGAGGAGGGGTTTTGTGGGGGCTACAGCAAATTCTGCGGTGGCTGTAGCCCACCCCATAGCCCCCTCTCCCAGCTCCACTGCCTGCCATGAGTACAGCCCTGCCAGGAAGAGCCCGCCCCGCGCAGAGATCCAGAGGGCACATGCCCCCATGCCTCGCCTGGGGATGTGTGCAGCAGTGGGAGTTGTCCCCCCTCCCTGCACCTCCCCAGATGAGCCGTGGCTCCGTCTCACTCCCACCCCACCCCAACTGGGCAGCGCCAGCCCCAGCCCCAGCCCCACTCCCTTCTGTTACGTCTCAGCTCTGTGTTCTCAGACAACCCTGGCACAGGATGCAGTCTGTCTGACTCACAAAGGACTCACCCCCCCTCCCTCCCCTCCTATACATAAACGAAACTGATTAAGATGCAGTGAGAGACACACCTAAGACCCTCCAGATAAGGGTGACAAGAGTGAAACAACTGCCCTAGGTCTCATTTGCATCTGAGATGGAACCAGATGACCATTCATTTACATGGGAGATGGAGAACAGAAAGCCTGAAGCAGAGACTGCAGTGAATTCTGGGACCAGAGAAGCAGGGGAGCACTGCATGATGGGGAATCTGTGCTCCAAATGTTAATCAACCCATGTTCACACACACCCAGCTCAGCATTTATCAGACCAGTTCTAATCTGGATTTACAAAGGACATTTCCCCACCCCCAGACACACACACACACACACACACACACACAGTTTAATAGGCATCTCGGGCCATACATTCCCTGGTCCCACTATGGAAGGTCTATTTAAACTTGATTGACTAAAACTCGGTTGCCGGGTTAGGGAATGCTGAGGCAAGAGACCGAGTCAGAGGGGGTACGAGCAACATTTGAACAATGGTTAAGGGTTCATCACAGCGTCCAGCCCGTTGGAGACTTAATCACAGGTGTTGCCATACTTTTCCCAAGACGACTGATGGAAGTCCTCTCCACAAAAGGTTATGAGCACCCCAATAATTGTCTTAAGTCTGTTAAAAGACTATAGTAAGATCTGGAAAAGTCATGCTAAGTTGAGGCTTATTCACAACAAGTGAAAATCCGAAATCCTGATGCTGCAGGCTATTGTTTCTGAAGAAACCATGGGATATCCCATCAATATATCTGCTATCCATAGGAATTTCAAGCTGGCTCCCAAGTGTCTGGGTACTCCCTAACCTTATGTGTTTCCTGATTATCAATCAATTTCTTGAGATGTTCCAAACCAGATAACCCCTTGTCAAGAGAAAAGACAATGATTTACACTATTGAGAATGCTTCGAAGCAGCTGAACTGAGGGTATAAAAATCTGTAAAAAGCAGCAGTGTGTGTGCTTCAAGAAGGAAAAATTGTGTGCTGACACCATCCCCTGTTGTTCTTGGGATGCTGGAAGAACAGATCTTCTCCCTTCAAGGACTGTGATAGGAATTTTACCTGTCAGCTTTGAGACTCGAGTACCTTGGACTGGTGAGATCCTAGCTCTGTCTCTCTCTTTTCTCTCTAGGCATAAATTTCTGAACCTGAACTGTATTAGTTAAGCTTGAGCTAAGTTTCCCCAAAGACTTAGTGAAACCAGGGTAGTATTGTAATTGCTTGTGTTTGTTTTTTCTTTGCATGTCTATTACTACTAGTACCATTATATATTTCATATGCTTAGCAATAAATAACTTTTATAGTCAAACTGGTAGTAACTGGGTATATTTTTCCTTCTCTGCTTCTCTTTCCTCCCGTGCTCTGCAGCAACGCTTCTTTTACCTAAGATAAAGATCCTTGTGAAGCCCAAAAATACTGTGGGGTCAGCTCATCAAGAGGCCAAAGATTGGGATGTGCTGAGTTTGAAACACATAAGGGGATCAGCTTGTACAGGCTGATTGACCCCGTTTGACTCAGACGTGCCCTAATGAACTGAATGCTGGCCCATGAGGGTGTCAGCTGGACACCCAGCCAGATTCAGAGGGATTCTGTTTACCCGTGTGCTTGTGTCTGACTGTAGTTTATTGTTGCTCTGATGAACTGATTCTTGGCATATGAGGGTGTCAGCCTGTCCATGCTGTTCAACCCGGCCGGGTCAGGCGTGTCACATTAATTTGTGTGTGTTTGTGTGTATGACTGATTTGGTGACTGGAGGAACCCAGCCCCATTGAAACTGAATCCTGCAAGATAGCTCCATTGGGGGTGAGGACTTGCAGAAGGGAAATATACAGCTCCGTATAGAAACACAAGTAACACGAGCAGCACATTGACAGAATTACCAAGACCCTAGAAACCTATCCCTAATAAATGAGCACACCCCAAAGTAATGGGCAAATCTGGTAACACTTCCTCACTGTGGGGGGTCTCGATCTGCCTCCCATGGCCTTCGCCACCTCTCCCCCCAGACTTACCAGCCGGATGCTGCTCTCCAAGCTGCTGGGCTGCTCTCTTGGATGCGTGCATACTGTGGCTGCTCACATGCATGCGGCATTTATTGGCAACATTATCGGTCACATCAGTCAAAAAAAACGCCAATTGCCAATAATATCAATTATCTTTTTATTGGTGCCAATATGATATGGATCAATGTATCGGTGACCCTCTCTTAATTACCTTTGTTTCTTTCTACTGTGCATGTAAACTTCTGTAAACCGTAATCCTGAAAGCCTTGATAACTTCGCTAATACTTAATAAAATACAATGGGATTACTCTTACTGGTACAAATTGCAAGATTGGTCCTTGTAATGGTTGCTTATAGAAATGTTTCCAGAGGCCCCTTCTACACATTACATGTATTACACAATTAATTGATTAATTGTGCAGTTAATTTAGAGCAGCCACACAAGCAAAGTACTTATGACACCATAAAAATGACTAAGGGTCAGTCAACCAGCTACAAAGTTTCTGCTTGAAAATGGGTAACAACTCTGCAGCTGGTTTCTACCGAGTTTTAATTTGAATGTATGGCGGGGCCCAGAATGTTCAAAATGCTTGGCCATCCTAAATACTGGTGTGATGGGCTAGCTGGCAGTGACTTAGACCAGGGGTTTTGAAAGGGCAAAAGATGATTGGAGGACTTGGGATTCCCTTTCCTCACCAATCTGGTAATGATTTGGTCCAGGGATTTTGAAGGGGTAAAAGATGATTGAAGGACTGGGGATTCCCTTTCCTCACCAATCAGGTCCCAGAGACTCACCCTCCATATCCCCTGATTGGCCCCTTGGGTCACCTGGAGGGGGATAAAAGGGGCAGCACAGCTGACTCAGGGAGGAGACCAGCAAGGGACCACAAAGAAGGAGCTGACGAGAGCTGAGCTAGCGGGGCGGGAGCAGTTGCCCCAGAAGAGCCTGAAGGAGTAGGACCTGCAGGCAGCACTGGGGTCCTCAGCATCGTAGGGTGCGGCTGGCAGGAGAGGCTCCCCACTGGGCTCCAGGATCCTCTATGCGAGGCTGTGGCCAGCAGGAGAGGCTCCCCAGCTCCAGCAAGATCTGAGCAGTGACCTGAGAGGTTCCCAGTTCTGCTTCCAGCTCCTCCAATCAGAAGCCAGGCAGCTTGACATGAGGTTGGGGCTGCAGGAAGATCAAAACCTCTAGTAGCTTAAAGCAGTATCAGCATTGGTAGCTGTGTGGCAAGTTTCTGCCTGCCACATAGGAGATCTGATTTCAAGTCCCAGCTTTGATGAGGTGGGGTGAGTGAGCTAACAAGGAGAAATTCCTCTTGCAATGGAAAGGGGCTATTGTGTTTTTCCCCTTTCTCCCCCTCCAGGTACCTAGGCCCTATATTCCTTGTAATTTGACAATTCCTATTTTGTGCCTTTTGTATTTCCAGTAATACCAACCAGTATTGTTTGTTCTGCTGTTTGTGTTTTACATTTTGGTTAACCCTGTCTTTTGTCAACTGGATGAATATGCTTATGATTGTAAGTGTCTAACCTTTGTTGAATCCTGCCCCTTTGGGGCATTGTAGTGTCCCCTATACCCCCCTGGTTTATACTGGTTATGTTCCCAGTATTGTTGCCTCATCAAAAGGTATATGGTTAAGTCCCCATTGGTGGTCTGGCTCTGCTCTATTGGGGGAAGAGAGTCCCTACACCTTCCACAGCGCATCTGCACCTGCTTTGATCCCTTCAGTTGGAGAGGGGGTACCTCTTGGAGTACTGCCTGGGTTACACTGGTAACTGAAAAGGTTGATATTTATATTAGTGGCAGACAGGTCTGGCATTAAAATTCAAAAGACTGGTTTTATGCTTTGGTGACCATTGGTAAAGTATGTCTGAGAGGCAGTGATTATAAGGAGAATTGAAATTACCAATTAACTTGTTTCTTACTACTAGATACATTATTTTCTCCAGTCTGAGCAAATGGATATATGATATCTATATAATAATTTTTTCTAGAAGCTTTTGAATAGCACATTTGCTTTTTCTGGTAATATTTAAACTGCTGGTGCTTATAAAAATGAAGAATTAATAGTGCTGTAGTGTCTTGAGTCAAGAAAATTGAATGCAGGCAGAGTGAACATTTTGTTCCTCATATAGTTCAGCCCTGACTTGATCTTGTCATTATGTCAGTACTAAATCTCTCTTGTGCTATTTAATTCTGACCTGGACACTCCATCATTGCATTTCTGTTCCCCAAGATTGTTCTTAATGTTTTTCTTTCCATTTTTACATCCTATAGTCTTTGCTCTGTCACAAGGCTAAAATGTTGGGGGACAGCATTTTTGTTTCCTGGTGATTTTACAGTGCAAATCAAGGAAATACTCCTTATGGTGGAATAGGCTTTGATAATTTTAGTTTTAGATAAGACACCAACATTTTGGGCAAAAATTTATTTTGTGTAGGTTTACAGACTGACATTACAACTGAATGTTTTGCTTGCTATTGTGACTCATTCCATTATAATCTAGTTTGCAGGATTGGGTTGTATGAGGGTCAAAATCTACTAAACCAGAGGTTCTCAAACTGTGGTCCATGGACCACCACTGGTCTGTGAGCTCCATTCAGGTGGTTTGCAGAAAGGTGACCTAAAGCTAAAGCTGACAAACATTACACCGAACTTCCCAGAACTTTGCTCCAAAAATAACCAGGCACATCCATCGCATTAGAAAGGTAAGATAGTAAAATATGAGTTATGTGCTTTGATTTGTAGAACAAAAAAAGTTTATTAAGTGGTCTGCTGAGACTCTCAGCAATTTTCAAGTGGTCCATGAAAAAAAAGTTTGAGAACCACTGTACTAAACCATCTAGCCCTCAAAAGCATGGATTAATTTTGGAGGGTGCTTTTAGCACAGGGGTGGGCAAAATACGGCCTGTGGGCCAGATCCAGCCCACCAAGCACTGCCCTCCAGCCCGTGGAGTCCCTTCAAAACCCAAATAATGGCGGCTGCCTCTCTAAAAGCCTCCAGCAACAGCCGGAGGCACCAGCTGCACCAGCACGCAACCTTGATTTGGCCCCTTTGGTTGCATCCAGACAAGCATGGCCATACAGTATGTGGTACCATAAACACATCTGTAGCACCATATACTGCACATTCAGCTGTTCTCTGCACTGCAAGGGAGCAGTGCAAGGTTTTTTTTATCCAGGGATAAAAAAAACTAGCACAAAAAAGTGGAGTGGTGCACGCGAAAGCAGTGTGCACCACTCAAAACTAGAGCCTAGCTTGCCGAATTCACAGTGTTGCTGCTGGCCAGGCTTCAAGCAGCAGGATCACTGCTGCTTCAGCCCCAGGAGGCCCCCAGGACCCTAGGTTAGGTTGCTGGGGCCAGCCCAGTGCTGGCCCCAGCCTCCCCTACCCCACCCGGGGTAACCTGCCATATGCCAAAGGGCATGTGGCACAGGCATAGGGACAACTAGCAGTGGCACAAGGTGTGCTACTGCTAGTTTTCCCTGAGGAATCAAATGCCCACACTTGTGTGGACATGACCTTTGTATGTATGCATTATTTTTCAGCAATTACAATAATGAATTTACGCAATACATTCCTTTAATTAACAATAATGCATTTAAAGAATTATTTAATGATCACATGCTGCCTCCAACTCCTCTCAGCTTCTGTTAACAAGAAAAGTCCCCAGGCATGAGGGAACAACAGTTGCCTCTGCTTTCTCTTTATCAGGTTTAACAATCACTACTCTGGCATATCTGAAGATGTTGCTTGCTGTAGTAGCCATATACTTCTCCATCACTGAAGAAAAAATAATTGCCATTTAAGTTTTTTTCTGCAAAAAAACCGAAGGGCAGAACATTGCCCAGAATGTGTGTTAAATAAATATTTATACAACAAACCAGAACATCACGGAAGGCTTCATTACACTTTAAAGTTCTAAATATTTTAAGAAGCATCTGTTACTAAACTGAGGAATCATGTTTGAAATTTCCCAAATTTCCTATTTAATTAGATGAATAAAAAGATAAACTATTGAAAATAGAAGAATATCCACATATACATTAGTAGAAGCAATATGACACGCAATTAAGTTCAAAGTCATTATTGTTTTTTTTGGACTAGCTACCAGCATATAGACATATTTTATCCTGCAGGGAGCTGGAAGTAAATCCTATATTTAGAATGTCTAACACTTTCCCTTGTAAAAGATTCTTTTGATCTAGTTTCAGAAGCCCCAACATTTTGCCTCCTTGTAAGCGGGGTGATTCAGCTTACTTACTCACCGTCTTTCTTATTAAGACTGCTAATAAGTCCCTTCCCTAGTGTAATTGTTGATTTTTGAATATAATTTAAATATGGCCCTCTTGCTGCAAGCCCACCACTTCCTCATCTGTTTCCATACTCTTTAATATTTGTCCAAATGCTAGTTTCTCTAGTTTCTCTTTAGACAATATAAATCTTCCAGAAAAAAAATTCATGTGCGTATTTTGCATGTGTGGTGATGGACCTGAACTTTATCACATTAGGGAGTTTTTTCTTATACTGCAGAGCTTCTCAGAGGGATGCCCCATGAATAATTCTGCTCATGTGTAAACATGAACAAGATAAGACCTAGAGGTCATCTGTCCTAGGGGTCAGCAAACTGACCTGAGGCCTGGATCCAACCCATGGAGCCATTTGATCTGGCTTATGGACATGGGAGTTCAGTGCCATTTGGAAGTAGGGTGCATTGTCAGGATTCACTCTCCTCTGCCTGTGGAAGGGAATGCATCAGCTGAGGGTACTTCCCCCATGCCACAATAGGGAAAAGCAATGGTGGTGACTGGGTCCTCATGCCCTCCTTCCTGCCTCTGACGCAAAATGAGTCATTCTTCACCCCCCATCCCCTCCTGCCCCCTTTCCTCTGCCTTTCCTTCTTCTGCAGGGACCTGCCAAGCAGTCACTGGGGGTGGGGGGGGAAGGGGGGGTGACAGTTTAGCAGGCAGGCATGGGACTCAGCAGGGACACATGAGCTGGAGGGAGCTGAGAAGCAGACAGGGAGGGGAAGCCCCCCTGCCCTTCTGCCACTATCACTGCTGCTCCCTGGCTGATCTTAGCCTCCTACTCCCCTGCAGGTGAGTGGGGAGCTAAGAGCTGAAGGACAGTGTAAAGGGTTGGGGGAGACAGGTGAGTATCCTGTGGGGGCCCCAATCTGAGCTGGAGAGGGGTGGCAGGGCTCTATCTAGATAGGTGTGGGTGGCTTGGCCCAGTCCAGAAGCCTATACAGCCATATAGACATGAACAATGTGTGCCCCTGGAGCCTGGGGGGCATGGTGACTGCCCGCAGGTGGCAGTGGTGGTGGGGGCATGGCGGCAGTGAGTAGGGAGCACTCACAGGTGGCCACAGCAGTGTTGGCAGCGGGGGTAGGGTGGGGGCAGTGAGTGCTGACTAGTAGCGGCAGCATTGGCGGTGCTTTCTGCAGGGGGTGCACCGCCTATCTCAGGGTGTGCACGTGCACTCGCGTGCACCCCCTACACATTGCCAATGACTATAGCTCTAGCCAGCTGGGCAGGCAAGGAACAGATTTGGCAAGTTGGGAGCTGTTAGCCACACCCCTGATCATCAGTCCTCTAGAGGCAAATCAGAGCAGTGCATGTTACAGAGGACATTAATCTTTGATGTGAAACTGCTCCTAGTACGTGCTAACTTAAACACCATTTATAACATTCCTCAGAGGTAGCACATGCTAATTTCAATGTCTAACTACACATTAGGTGATCTGGACTGATCTTGCATGAATGATACCTAATTTGATCCTAACTGTTGCCAGTTAGGGTGACTATTGGCATACTCCCCAAAGGAGCGGGATGTGCCTCCTCCAAGCTGCCCTCAACCCCTGATGCAGAATAGCCCAGGAAGGACTATTAATGAGTGAACATACCTGCAGGGTCCAGAGTGGAGACACAAGAGTGGCATGCTTTGTTCCCATGCTATTTTAAAAGTACATACTCCCTGCACCTTGGAGAAAGTGCAGGGAGTGACATCATCAGGAAGCACCTGGAGACAGAGAAAAGCGGGGTGCCTGAGGTGGCAAATGGCTGTTGGGAACCAGAGTGGGACAGAGGCAGCCAGGAGAGCTCCCATGCTCTGACCCAGACCCGAGCCCGGGGAGCTGATCAGGGACAGAAGGGTGGAGAGAACTCTGAGCTCCAGTAAGCTGAAGAATTAGAGGCTCTGGAGTTCAATTGCAGAAGAACCCATAGGAAGAAGACCTAGAGAAGCCTTCACTCCCCGAGAAGCAAGCCAGGAATGCTGTGTACCAATGGATGAATGACAGGATCAGGGGTAGTCACTAAGCTGGTGTGGCAGTGAGGCACCACCACAGGCTCCCGAAGGGGAAAGGGTAAACCCCGCGGGCCCCATACCCCGGGAACAGACCCCTGGCAGGGATAACTTACCTCCCGCAGGGCAGCCGGAGCAGGAGCTGTGACCGCGGCCGCAGCCGCACGAACCGGCATTACGCCAGCTGTTTAATCAGCTGTTTTCGGTGCAGGAGACAGCCAGACCAATCCCAGCAGCCGTACTGGCCACTGTGGGAAAGTTTAAAAGCCCCACCGGAACTAGGGTGGGTGGAGAGCCGGAGAGAGAGAGCGTGGGCCGGCAGCACTCTAGACAGGCTGTGGCTCCAGCTCGGGAAGGGAGCGACACAGCCTGCGCAGCTCCCGCAGGCAGCACCAGGGAAACCTTTAAGCTCCCTGCTGGAGGCAAAGCAGAGGAAGCCCTCCAGCTCCCCGCAGAAGTGGAGATTGAGGAGGCACGGGAGTTCCCTGCAGGCAGGAGGGGGAAGGAGGCATTTGAGCCCCCTAGAGGAGGCAGGGGTAAAGGGGCAGCTCTGCAGCCCTCTCCTCCTCCAGGGAATATTTCTTCTGAGCTAAGAAAACCCCGAGAAGGAGGAAAAGCAACAGAGACAAGGAAGGCAGGCCCCGGGCCATCCTACAGGGCTGAAGATCATCGTTAACAGATATCCACCCAGTTGGTGAGTGGACGGGGTGTAGGGGAGGTGGAGCCCCATGTAACATCGCGCCAAACAACTGTGAGTACTGCCATCTATCGGGAGGGCCTCCTGGGAAGATCTTCACTGAAAACCCCCTCTCATGGTAGTTTGACATCATGGCAGGTGAGTCAAGGGGAGGGGATACACCCTGACAGGCCGGGCAGCATGCAAGGCGCAAGATGTCACAGTCATTTACATGAGTCTGATCCTTGAACAGTGTTCGATATAGTGTGCTGTGAGGCGACAATTATATTTTCTTTCCTTCCTTCTTATTTAATAAATTTTTCTCCAAAATTAAGAAGCATTCAAGTCAGGATTGTTGCAGCATATGTTATTTATTATTTGGACATAATCTAAGTCATGAGTGATATAGGACTGTAGATTTTGCCTATAAATTGATCACTTTAGATGTATTGGCCTTAAAGTAACAGCTTAAGAAAGTTACGGACATTGCAAGAAATTAACTATTGTAATCCCACACTGGGATGATACCACTGGTTCACCATCACAGTTGGTGTGTAGAAGGGGTGTTGTGGAGGTGGAGCCCCAAGAAACAAGCCAAGAGGTAACCCTCTTCTTGAAAAGGGTGGGAAACCATATAATTCATAGGTTTCATAGGCATTAGGGCTGGAAGGGACCTCGGAAGATCATCGAGTCCAGCCCCCCGCCCAAAGGGCAGGACGTCAGCTGGGGTCATAGGATCCCAGCAAGATAAGCATCCAGTTTCATCTTGAAGGTGTTCAATGAAGGCGCTTGAACAACCTCCGGTGGCAAGCTGTTCCAGACCTTGGGGGCTCGGACAGTAAAGAAATTCTTCCTTATGTCCAGCCTGAAATGATCTTGTAGTAGTTTGTGACCATTCGTCCTCGTCATCCCTTGGGGCGCTCTGGTGAACAAACGTTCCCCTAGATACTGGTGGTCACCCCTGATAAACTTGTAGGTGGCCATCAGATCACCCCTGAGCCTGCGCTTTTCCAGGCTAAAGAGCCCCAGGGCTCTCAGCCTGTCCTCGTAGGGTCTGCTTCCCTGACCTCTGATCATGCGCATGGCTCTTCTCTGGACTCTCTCAAGCTTCTCCACATCCTTTTTGAATTGTGGAGCCCAAAACTGGACGCAGTACTCCAGCTGCGGCCTCACTAAGGCCGAGTACAGGGGGAGAATGACGTCCCGGGATTTGCTTGAGAAGCATCTATGGATGCAAGCCAGCGTTTTGGTCGCTTTACTAGCCGCAGCATTGCATTGCAGGCTCATGTTCATCTTGTGGTCAATGATGACCCCCAAGTCTCTTTCTTCCATAGTGCTAACCAACATAGCACTGCCGAGCCTATAAGGATGCTGCGGGTTTTTCTTCCCAAGGTGGAGAACCTTGCATTTATCGGCGTTGAACACCATCAGATTCTCATCCGCCCACTTGCTGAGCCTGTCCAGGTCAGCCTGGATCATCCACCTGTCTTCTGGTGTGGATGCTTTGCCCCAAAGTTTGGTGTCATCGGCGAACTTGGCCAGTCCGCTTCTGACTCCAGTGTCCACATCATTAATGAAGATGTTAAACAGTATGGGTCCAAGGACAGAGCCCTGGGGGACCCCACTGGTCACAGGACACCACGATGAGTGACTTCCATCAATTACTACCCTCTGGGTCCGACCCCGGAGCCAATTTTCCAGCCAGTGGATCGTGGGGGACCCAAGGCGACAATTGGCCAGTTTCTCCAAGAGACGATCATGAGACACCAGATCGAAGGCTTTTTTGAAGTCAAGATATATGACATCAATCTCATCTCCCTTGTCCAGGTGATAGGTCACCTGGTCGTAGAAGGAAATGAGATTGGTCAAGCAAGACCTACCCGCAACAAACCCGTGCTGGCTATCCCTTAAGATGTTGGCGTCGGCCAGTCCATTAAGGATGGCCTCCTTAATAAACTTTTCTAAGATCTTCCCTGGGATAGAAGTCAGGCTGATGGGCCTATAGTTAGCCGGATCCACTTTCCTCCCTTTCTTGAAGATAGGCACCACGTTGGCCTTCTTCCAGTCTTCGGGCACTACACCAGAGTGCCAAGAGTTTTCAAAGATCCGCGCTAGAGGCTGGGCTATGATGCTCGCCAGCTCCTTGAGTACCCTGGGGTGAAGATTGTCAGGGCCGGCTGACTTGAAGGTATCCAGCTTCTCAAGACGTTCCTTCACAAAGTCAGCATTAATGGAGGGCAGGGGATCACCCTCACCTGGACTTCCCGGCCCTGTAGCAGGCACGGGCGTCCTATGGGGCTGATGAAAGACCGACGCAAAGTACCTATTTAATAGGTTGGGTTTTTCCTGGGCGTCAGTTGTCAGTTGCCCCATCTGGTTCAGCAGGGGTCCAATGTTGCCCCTGCTTTTCCTCCGGCTCCCCACATATCTGAAAAAGGACTTTTTATTGTCCTTGATGCTCAAAGCTAGCTGGAGTTCAGTTGCAGCCTTGACTTTCCTGGTCTGCTCCCTACAGGACCGGACCAGTGCAGAATAATCCTCCTTGGAGGTGACTCCCATCCTCCATCCTTTGTAGGCCTTTCTTTTTAGCCTCAGGAGGTCTGCTAGGTCCCTGGGGAGCCAGGGGGGCTGCTGTGCCCTCTTGCTGCCTTTCCTCCGAGATGGAATAAACTTAGTTTGTGCATTGAGGATCGCTCCCTTGAGGAGCAACCACTCTTCTTGAACTCCCCTCTCCCTGTGGTCACAGTCCCTTAGGGCCTCACTGACAAGCCTCCTGAGCTTGTCAAAGTTGGCTTTCCTGAAGTCAAGGACTTGCGTGTTGCTGACTGACTTGCCAGCTTTTTGGCAGATGGTGAAGGTGATCAGCTCGTGGTCGCTGTCACCCAGCTTCCCATCGATCACTAGGTCGCCGACTAGGTCCTCCCCAGTAGCCAGCACCAGGTCGAGCAGCGCTTTGCCTCTCATTGGCCCATAGACTTCTTGAGTTAGGTAGAGGTCATCCACGCATAATGTAGGTGCTTCCTTTCTTTTGCAATATGTAATTGAGTAATCAAGTCATGGCAGATGAATACAGAAGGACTTTGTACTCCCCCACTTCCTTTTATTTGTGGGCAAGACCCCAGGGGGCAACACTAACAATAAAGAACATGCTGGCATCTGAATATTGGCAAACAACTCGGGTAAAAAGCTGTACAGAAGATATTTTGTCTGTTTCTGTTTCTTTCTTGGAAATACAATCCTTCTTTAATTACTCTTCTTGTATTTTATATTGAAGGGACTGAAACCACATCATTGTTAAAATGGCTTCAGAAGAAATGAATTATTTAAATGAATATGAGTTCTAATGCAAGACAGTATTTTTTGCCCACAAGATGGGAAAATATGTTCCAGGAAAAGGTAACTTTATAAAATTATGTTCCATGTAAAAGTAATGAGTTGCTGAAAAACATGTCAACACTGTGAATTGCAGGACTCTTAATTCACATGATTGTTGATACTACCCCTGGCACTTTTTACCCAAGGCTTCTGGCAGATATTACAATTTAAATGTGGTTAACCTGTTAATTGTGCTGTAGATAGTAAACCTGACACACGTTCAGAAGATTAATGGCATGACAAAATAGGAAACCAACCACAAAAATGTTCCACAATTGTTAGGATCAGAGATAAAATCCCATTATGCCATTAAATGAATGTGTGCCAGGGACCCAGGAGAAAGGTTTTACCAGTTTCTTTATACTTCTGATACAACTTTACTGCTATGTTACATCAAGTAATAGTGTGCCATGTGGAATAACATGGAGGCAATTCCATTTATCTGCTTCACCTTCCCCTTTCTTTTGATGAAGTTTGGGTGCCTGAAAGAGGTAGATACTTTGTAGGTATCTATGGTCGTAGTACTACTATGCCTTATATCTATATTTGTATCTCAATGCATCCAAGTTCTTTAACTCACATACCTAATTACTGCTATTATTTGCCTCTTAAATATCCTAATGTTTTTTATTTGGTTAGCATAACTTTTTATTGTATGCAATATATTTTGTGGTGATTGTGTGCTTGATATTTCCCTCTGATAATGTGTTACTCTGAAGTTAATTGAAAATACTCATGTTGTTTAACAATTTTAACAATACTATATTATATTTCCATTATATGTGTATTGTTCAGGACTTTTTTTCCTACTGGAAATGAATTAAGAATAATACTTAGCCGTTGCATAGTTTGCAGTGTGATTTGAATATCAAACTGGATATCTAATCCTTCCAACACCTCTGGGTTTTTGGTATTGTCTGTTTTATGGATCAGTATGCTAAGTAAAAGTTAAATTATGTCACCAAGGTCACTTATGTGTTAGTGTCAAAGCAAAGACTTACAAGCATAGGCTTGTGATCAAAACACTAAATCTCACTTCAATTATAATGCATTTTTCAGGATCCATAGTGTCAGCATTTCACCCTAGACCACGCCAATATATTGACTCATAATTTTTGTTTCTCAAGACAGGATCTGGAATGCTGATGATGGTCATTACCAGGTAAAATCATATTAGAGTGCTCCATCTCCTCTCCTGTGTTTAGGAGTACATTTAGAAATGCAACAGATATGACACTTTAGAAGCACAGACACTTCAGAAAACTATTATTGAGGCATTAAATATAATATTAAAAAAGGACTGTAGCATAAATTATATAACTGTTATGCATACTTGGATTCTTGGCTCACTGAGGGTAATTAATGCAACAGGTAAAAAAGTCTGGGAAAAGACTCATCTGAGGGAAATGACATACAATGGTTTGTTCTGGTTTCTAAGGCTAGAAGAGACAGAACTGAATTGGGGTGAGAGTCACACATACAGAGAAACACAGATGGGAACAATTGATATCTATATCCAATAAGGGTAGTAAGTAGGAAGCTTAACATGCATGTAAACTGTTGTTTTATTGTATCTTTTCTCTGTAAAACTTTTGCCCTGAGATAAATAATAGTGTGCTTGTGAAAACTGGCTGGTCACTGTTCTTGAAAGAGAAAAGGTTAATAGGTACTTTTCTAAAAGGTCAGTCCTGCTAGGGATAATTACAGTGTACTGCAAGGGGACAGCAGCCTCAAACTCTATGTTTTCAAAGAATGGAGTACGGGTCCCCAGAAAAGAAGAGTAATGACTTGAGGCACAGGGAGGAGGAGGACAAGAGGATGTCAAATACGTGGTTGCCCCAGAACAGTGACAGGTTTCTGAAAAAAAATACACGCAGCTTTGCATAATTTTTAAAAAAAGGACTATGGACTCAAAAATAGTGCATATTTAAATGTGGAACTCTTAATTATATATGTCTTCATGAATGAATGAACAGATTTTCAAAGAAATAGAATACAGTATTTAATCTACCTGAAGGATTAACTGAATGTCCACAGAATGCTATAGAGGTTCAGAGTACAGAGGGCTTTGGGAAGGATTCAGAAGTGAGTCTCATATATTTTTTCTTTAATAAAGCAGAGGTCCATTTCTCAGATCCCCTTCACTTCAAAGCTGCTGTGGGTGGAGAGTAACAGATATAAAGTCTTGCCATGAGCTTCCTGCAAATATGGCACGGGGATTGAGGGTTGAAGTTATGATGCAGTGCTGAGGTGTTGCTTAATGCTGTTATCATTGAAACAAATATTTACCAGTAGTTTCTCCAGGCTGCTCAGTCACTGAAAAACAACTTCTTATTGGGAAATATTCCATAAATAGCTTAAGTGGAAGAAACTTCTTATACCTTCTTTGGTATTGTTATATACTGGTACTAAACTATTAAGTAGCTGAAAAAGGTTTAGATGCGATGTGGAATAGGGCACTTTGTACCTGAAAGCTTTCCAACATCTTGCCCAATTACACAGATGGTCCAATAAAAAACCCTTGCCTCTTGATGCAGAATGGACATTTACATTGAAGTACAATCTCTCTTATGCTTCTGGTACAGGTTCATTTAAAAGTGCTATGACATCTGATCTCTGATCCCAATGGGCATTTTTACATGAGCTCCAGGGATGTGGGGAAGAGGCACTTTAATTAGAATAGCTCTGAGAGCCACTCTAATAAAGTGCCCAGAGGGTCTTATGCCTTAGCATCCCCATGCTTCAAAATGGTGGTGGGGGTGCTTTATCTAAAGCTTGTTAAATGAGCTTTAAAGCACCTCCACTGCCATTTTGAAGCACAAGGACACATACACAAGATGTGGAGGCTGGCCGGAGCATGGTAATTACCACGCTCCAGCAGACTTGATTTAACCACACTCTAGCAGGCCCTGATTTGCCACATGTTCAATGTAACGTGACATACAAATCATCCATAAAAGTCTCCTATGTTATATGTAGAACATTTTTATGGCTGGTTTCCCATTTATGGCAGCTTAAATTGGGTGCATGTTAACATGTTAATTGTGACATACACATAACATGTAGAGGTGGGCCTCGATGATACTCCTATGCCTGATTTACCACAATACATTAGAAACAGTAAGGTTCAGCTGCTCAAGAGCAGGAGGATAGGGTCATAGGCATGCCACAGGAATGGGTTAAGGTGTTCTTACAAAGCTGCCACAAAAATTTACCAGTTCTGCTTCTTTTTTGTCTTGACAACAGCTGATGATTAAGAATAAGGATATTGTAGTTGTCTGTCAAATTGGAGCAGACGGAATTTTGCAAGTCCCAAATCTAAATGTAACCACTAACCATAAACCTGTCCTGTTGTGTAGCCATAAATGTGTAGGGTCCTCCAAAATATTATACTTCCTGAACCACATTATAGGAATGTGGGGGACAGGTCAGGAAGGAACCTCTTGAATCATTCTTATGACAGGCAAATACATCATGCAAACCCTTTCATAACCTTATCACATTCTATATTTAAACCATTTATTTTTCTTGCCCCCCTCCATGCCTACTGAAAAGCTTTTCCAGAATTTTACTTTCTGATACTTGGAAGCCTTCTAACTTCCAGCCTAAATTTATCTGTGGTCAGGGGGGGTATCTACATGAGATGCTTACTATGGAGTTGCCTAATTAGCTTTGCAGTAAAGCATCACTATCTACACGTACGGAGATATTAGGCTGAAGTAAACTAATTAACTCTGCCCTGTAGTGTCCCTCCTGGTGGGAATGCCTCTCCCAGGCATGTGGGGATCAGGACCCTCTCAGTCCCCATGTGGCTGCCAGGCAGTGTCCCTACCAGGCAGGGACATTTCTCCCAGCCATGTGGGGATCAGACCCTCCCAAGCACCACATGGCTGCCAGACAACAGGGACACTTCTCCTAGGCTCATGGGGATTGGCACCTTCCTGGTTTCCATGTGGCTGCCAGGCAGCATCCTCAGGTGAGGCACCTCTCCCGGCCATGTGGGATCGGGACCCTCTCAGTCCCCACATGGCTGCCCAGTAGTGTCCCCACTGGGCAGGAACTCCTCTCCCAGTCACACGGGAGGTTTCCACTGCTGGTCTCCACTTGGCTGCAAGGCAGCATCCCCACCACGTTGGGACAGTTCTCCCAGTCATATGGGGATTGGGTCCCAATCCTCCCAGCCCCAGGCTGGGACCTGGGGGAGCCTGCAGCTCTCCCTGGCTGCTAGAGCAGGGCAGGGAGGCAGGAACATCCCCAGTCTCAAGTGCTCATTACTGCACATTACTGCGCATTAATTGCACATGTACACCTGCCCAATGTCACTTTTACTCTCAGTTTGGCACTTATTGATCACTAGAAGGATACAAAATGTATAAACATGTATATAGTTTAATAAGCATTTGCTCAGATGCTTAATTTTTTATGCTATCATTTTATGATAGCATAAAAATGGACTAGAAAATGGTCAGTGATGCATTTTGGTTTTCAAAATGCAGATTCATTTTTCTCACAATTTGTATCAATCTGTATTTTGCTGGAAATACCAATAATGTGCACAAAAATAACATTTAATATTTTTAAGTAGTTAACTAAAACTACCCAATATGTGCAGAATACATAACCTTGTCTCTTTCTTTGTTTTCAAAATGTGTTTTGCATTGAAAACTAATTTATTAAACTTAAGACCTTTCTATAATTAGCTAACTGAACTGATCGTGTCCTTCAACATTTTAGACTAGGGGTATTAAGCATATGGCCTGAGGGGCAGATATTGGTATGTTTCCACCAGCCTGTGGGGCTCTTTGTGGGCCCAGGAATTCAGGAGTGGGTCAAGGAGGAGGGCATGGAGTCTGCTGCAGAATTCAGGGTTATAGAGTCCCACTGGGGGGGAGGGTTCCTCTGCTGGCAGCAACAGCTGTGCTGCCACTATGCCACTTTTACCACCACTGTTTGCTCTGATGTTGTTAGCCTCACTGCCACTGGACCCAGAGATATAGTAGATCTCATCTTCTTACACCTTGCTTTTATTTGTAGATAACAGGGAAAGAATCTTTTTCTGCTTTGTCATCTCTTAGTATATTTCTAATTTTGAATGAGCTATGTGTTGAATGGAACTAGTTGACATGAAGTGAAATGAATACTATATTTTCTCTGCCCCTACAAAACGGGTTACTGTTTAATTTGGAACCATATTTTTATTTGCTCTTTGTATTTATGTTAAAGTTTTTAGTAAATTACAGAGATACCGAATTTGGTGTCTAGATTGTATCATTCTACAGATATTGCTTTAATAATTTTAATGTGAATGTCATAATTTCTCATTTAATTTTAAGTTTTATTTTAAAAACATTTTAAAATTGTTTGTTTTAAATTTTAAAATGAATTTATTTATAGTATACATTTTTAAAACCTTAAATTTGCATCTATTCAGAACTGAATTCTGTGTTTCTTATGTGAGTGACTGTTACCAAGAGGTAGGTGTCCCCTGGCTGGAACAGGTGGTCTCAGGGTTGCCCTTATTTATTTACCTGACTTCAGTTCAGGGGGCTCAGCTTCCCCATGCAACTTTTACTTGGGAGGAAAAAAAAGGAGTAGGGCTTTCCTTGCCCTACTCCACTGAAGTCACACTGACTTCAATGAGACTGCTCCCATGATGCCTGATTGTAGCCCTATATATGACAAGCATAGTTGGATAATAATAAATTGGTATAGCATTGCTGGACAGTTCTCCTTACGGGTTCCTCCCCTTTCCTTTAGCTACTACTGTTGCCAGCCCTAAAGCAAGTGAAAGGTAGTGGTGAGAGAACCAACTGTTGGATTTAATTTGTCTTTGTGTAGCTCCACTGGAATCCCTGGGGTTACTTAGGTAAACAAGTAGCAGAATCAAGCCCTTGTCCCCTGTATGCTCATGTGACATAATCACTAAACTTCAATGGTTTGAGAATTATTTTGATCTTCAGAACGATTATATATGCTTTCATTTTTCAGTTCAAAGAAAACTTGACAGTTTTGGTTGGAAGTCAGATCCCTCTTGGAGGGCTCTAATCACTAGAGAGCACTAGTGCCTGGTGTTTATTATCCATAGACTCTGGAACTTTTCAAATGTTACTACTTCCACATGACAAATTTTCCGTATCTGGTGGGGGAAAAAAGCAGTATTTGTTGCATGCAGCCATTGTTCGATCTTGTTCAAAGTGTAGTATCTTCCCACGCAACTCTACATCCTAATGTAACTTCAGAAAGAATATTTAGTTTAACCTTTGTTTGAAGAAATGAATTGGAGATCACCTTGATATCAAAACAAAGGAGGTCATATTCAAACAGAATTCAATTATATCTGATTGGAAGTTTAAAGTATTCAAGTGGCAAGAGCTGGATAATGAGCATAGGAACAAAATATTGTGAATTCTCAAGGGAGTTAAATCATTCCCCTCATAATGATTTTATTTACTAAAGAGAGTAAGTTAATTTCTAACAATTCTAAATTGTTACTAAATTATTGGCTTTGATATTTAAGTGCCTTTCCATCTTCTCATCTCTTGCCCTTTTCCATCCCACTGATTCTTTTTCTGCCTCAGATACAGTTGTCAAAAGAACATGTGGCTGTGTACCAAGGTCATGCATGGGGTATGTTTGGTAGTCAGAAGAGAAGGTCTTTCTGCTTCCATTTCCTTATATTGTATTTGCACTGAGATGTATAATACTCTGCCAGAAGTCACATTGGCTTCAATGAGACTGCTCCCATGATGCCAGATTGTAACCTTATATATATGTTCCACTGTACAGAAGGAGACATAAGAGCACAGCTATTTCCTTTGTAGGTTGTGTCATTAGTTGGGATCCTGGTTTTCTCTGTTTTAAAATTACAAATCCTCTGATTTAAAAAAAATAAAATCACCAAATTCTATAACTAAAACCCCGCAAATCTGCGTTTTTTAACCATTAAAATGAAACACCACTATATGTATGTATGTATTTGTTGAACATGTTTTATATATTTACAATTTTAAGGCAATTTGGAAGCCCACCAGTGCCTCAATCTTTAGGATAAAATACAGTCTAAATACCTATATATTTTGGTATTTGATTTTGGTTTTTTATCATAGAAAATCAGAGCTCCCCCTGCCCCCTTTGCTCACCAGGATGCAGGTCCCTCTGTGACTATCTGCCTTGCTGCTTTGTGACACTGAGCAGCCCAGATATGCTAGTGCCCTTCCCCTGCCCCTCACTCCCAAGCCACAGCTGCACCAGCCTTGCTAGTGCCCTTCATTCCTGACATGCAGCCCCTGTCTCTGCCATTGCCCCTAACTCCTGACTCACAGCTTTCTACCCACTCCAGCCAGAGGGGCCCCAAGCTGGCCCCATTTAGACTCACAGGACTACAGTGGGGGAAAGGGCCAGAGGTGGGTCCCTTTGGGGATAGCGGGGAGCTGCATAGTTGGGCTGCCGGGATCAGTTCTTGCGCTCCCAGGGGCAGCTGTGTGCTGCCTGGGTGGGAGGACCATGGCCAGACTGCCTGGTGCAGTGTGGAAGCCCCAGGTCAGGACAAAGTGTTGCTAGTGGTGTTGCCCTCCTCTTCCCACCAGCCTGCGCCTGGGTTGGACTTACTCCACTGCTGGCCACAGCATGACGCAGGCCAAAGCCACACTTCCGGTCCTCCCTGCTGCAGTCCTAGACCCAGCCCCAGTTCCAGCCGGCAGTGCAGGATGGTTTGTGATGCCCCAGCTGCTGCCTGTGCTTCCAGCCACGAAGCTCTGGACACACCTCCCCTCTTCCTCTGCTGGAGGGGCAGGCGCTTCTGGGTGGGCCCTGCTGGCAACAGCGTGAAGCTGGATTCATCAGCAGCACCAGGCACTGGCTTACACCACACTGCAGCCTCAGAAGCCAGACTCCTTCCCCCAGCGCCGGCAGACACCAGCAGACACAGACTCCTACGTGCACACACACCCTTCACACCCCCATCACAACAGGACCTAGAGAAACTGGAAAAGATCTGGAGATGAACAACAAAGATGGTAAGCAGGTTAGAATGAAAAATGTACAAGGAAAGGTTGAGAAAACTAAACAGCTAGTTATATTTAGTTTGGGAGGAAAAACAAGAGATTAAGGGGAAGACTTGAAAGACAGCCATAGCGAAGAGGGGAAACAACTGTTCTGCCTTGCTGTAGAGAACAGGACACAAAGCAACAGGTTCAAACTACAATAAAGTGGATTTAATCTCAGGGGAAAACATCTTTTATTACTAGGACAACTTCTACAGCAGGGGTGGGCAATTATTTGGACCTGTGGGCCACAAAGGGAGTTGCAGGCCAGGTCAGTTCCCCGCTCTCCCCCCTGCACAATGGCTCACCAGAACTGGTGATGATAGTGTGGGGGCAGGACCCAGGGCAAAGCAATGATCTGCTGCCCACACACTCCTGTGATGGGTGCTGGTTTTGCAGGCAGGGACATGCAGGGAACAGATTGTGGCCCTGTCCCAGGCCCCAACCCTGTGCTGTCACGACCCAGTGATCCTGGGGTCTCCACGGAGACCGGCCAGGACTTGCGTGGGCAGGGCGTGTGGCTAGGCAGACAGCATGGGGCCACAGGCAGGCAGGGAGCTGTATCCAGGGCCTGGTCTGGGATCTTCGGGTGGTGACAGCGCAGGGCTGCCCCCTGAGCTTGGGCTGGGTGGGACCAAGGGACCGGTTGCTGGTGGACAATATCTGTCAGCTGACCAGATCTGGCTGTGGGACATATTTTGCTCACTCCTGCCTGAGTTACTCCATGCTTTCTGTGAGGCAACTTTACCCTGGAGTGCCGTGTAGATCAGTCTGCAGCAAATAACTCTTGCATCTGCACCCTAACCTTATCTACACTGCAGCAACAGCAGTAGTGATGGCAGCATAGTGTAGGTGGTTGATCGAGCGTTAAATAAGGTATCTCAGGTGACAAACAGCCTCAGACTTGTCTCCGGATAAGCCATTTTCCCTTTGACATTAAGGGTCATGTCCAGACGAGTACAGTCATGCAGTATGTGGCACTGCTGGATTTAGGCTTAAACTACAGTTTAGGGACTCACAATATGAGGGGCCTCTGAGTAACAAAAAAACCCTGGACATTTTCATTCTAATATAACAAAGATATACATATATATGGCTCCACAGTTGATATTCATAGTGAGTCTATAACTTTGTGCAGAAATAACAATAATTCATCTTCAAATGTCATGAAAATCTATTTTCGTGGATTACTTTTATCGCTTGCAGCCTCTTAAACTGGACATAGTTTAGGGCCTCAGCATGTCATAATCCAGCACTGCTCTGCGGCACCACACGCTGCACCTCGAGGCCTTCCCCGCGCTGCCATCTCGTAGCACTGGGGGGAAGGGTTGACTCCGGGGGATCCCGGGGGCACCCCCCGAAACTGCCCCGGCCGGAGCCACGCTTCCGTTGCCAGCTGCTTTTTAGACTAGTAGGAAAATGCAGCAGGGGCCTCAGTGCATGGCCTTGATGAGGTTGCTGCTACGGCCTCCTTCCTCTCTCCTGCCGTGCCGTGCCGTGCCGCCCCGCCTCGCGGGACCAGCTCGGGGCCGAGCCGGCCGCGCCTACCCCCCACTGGCTGCAGTTCCGCAGCACGGGCAGCAAACGGCGCCACCCACTGGCCTGCTCACCGCCGCTCTGGCATCCCGACTATCAGCTCTATGACCCGGAAGCGTTGCAGAATGCAGCCCTAGAGACTCTATGGCCCAGTTGCTAATTCCACTTCCGCTTTTCAGTCCCGCCGACTTCCGGTGGCCTGTGCTTAGCCGGGCCGAGGTTGGGGAGCGGGCGAGCGTGCGGCGTCCGAGTGAGTGGGCGCGATCATCGGCCGGGAGCAACCAAGTGCGGCGGGGCGAGGGAACCCTGCCGGCAGTCCGGCGGCCGCAGCGGAGCGGGTGACGCACCATGGCGGCGGCGGCGGCGGCCGCATCCTCGGCCCCGCCCAAGAAGATCGTGGCTCCCACCGTGTCCCAGATCAACGCCGAGTTCGTCACGCAGGTTGGAGTTGGGTTAGGGGGGAGCGGCGGGGACCGGGGCTGGGGCTGGGCCATAGGGCACGGGGCCCGCGACGCTGTCTCAGCGGGATGTCCCTCTCCCTTGCAGCTGGCGCACCGGTACTGGGCCCCGCACGTGCAGAAGAGACTGTGCTTTGATGCCAAGGTGAGTACCGCGCATGGCGCCAGGGCAGCACTGCGTTGCCCAGCAGTATGGCTGTAACCTGCTGCGCTGGGAGCCGGCCTGGCACCTTGTCCCGTGCTTGGTTGTGTTCCTATCTCTTCCTTTTCTCCCCGCTCAAGGATAAAGGCGTGTGGCCGATTGTGTGAGCCCCATGTCACACAGTGTCAGCGTTGAGAGCTAACCGCAGCTTTTGGTGTTTGTAGAAACAAGCGTAAAGCACATGTGTCGGAGGGAGCCCACAGGCTGGACCCGCTCCATGGAGCTCCAGGATCTGATCCTGGCCCCGGCACCGCGTGTGGCACCTGCACCAGGCTGGCCCTGCTGTGGTCTCGCTCTAGGGCTACAGAACCCCCATGCAGCCCAGAGCCAGCATGGAGGGCTGGACCGGTGTGGGCCCCACATGTGTGCTGTGCCACTCCCGTGCGCCTTGTGCCCATGGGCCAAGACGTGCCATGGGGCGCGCCCTGATGCACACATTGCATGCTGCCCACGAGTGAGTGGGGTTCGGGGCAGGTGCAGGTGCTGCCCAGCTGGGGTGGGGTGCAGGATGGAGCTGGTGGCTTGTCTAGGGGGACGGGGGCAGCTCCCCCCAACTGTGTGCACCCCTGGGGAGGCATGGGGGGCATGTGCCCCCCTTTCCCCCCAGATCTGTGCATGGGGCAAGGGCGGGCTGTGTGCTAGGGGCTGGGGCTGTCAGGGTCTTCCCAGCAGCTGCACTTGGCTGGGGCAGGTGTTAGTGGTGCTGGGAAGGGGGGCCATTGCAAATTTTGGGGTGGTTTAGCCCCCCGTGCCACTATCACCTGCCCTGGCCTGAGCATATCTGCCAGGAAGAGGCTGGAGCCATCCCCAGCCCCGACAGTGCAGCAGCAGCTCGCCTTCACCCTGTGCATAGATCTGGTGGGCACATGCCTTCCTGACCTCCCCTGTGGGAGCATGCAGTGGCAGGAGCTGCCTGCCCCCTGGACAAGCTGCTGCCTCTGTCCTGTGCCCCACCCTGACTGAGCAGCGCCTGCCCCTTCCCCAGTCTCACTCGTTTCCTCACCTCAGGGGGCCTCAATCTGCCCCCCACTTCCCCCTAACAGACTTACAAGCTGGACGCTGCTCTCCAAGCTGCTAGGCTGTATATCAGCAATCAGATTGGTATCAACTGGTACGGCTAGTCGATAACCAGCCTTCTTTATCTGCCCAAAAATCTTTATCAGTGCATGCCTATTATGAGTGTTTAAATTCTTTGGGACTCTTGCTCTTCCTCTCAGGGCTGAGATATTCCCGACAAGAGCTCACCAAGTGATAGTAATAACCCTAGAGCATATAGTTAATAACATTTTTGATTTTGAAAACCATAGAGTTAAAAATGAATCAAACTACAAGTGTCAGTGTTTAATCGAGATCATTTTTTTAAATAGGTTATTGAAGATGTATATGTGAAAGAAATCGTTAAGTCAAAGTAAGTACAATATTTCTAATGTTTGTTTATGGATTCTGTTGTAGATACTTACGTATACTATAGACATTTATATTAACATGAAGGCCACTTAAAATTTTATTGAGCTAAATATGTAGGAAAGTCAAAAAGTTTGGTAAACCCTTATAGTCAGTGGTAGGTCATCTCTGTGATTTAAATATGAGTTTTCTTTGTGCTGTATTATTAGATGTATGACATAACAAAGGTCTGATACAGTGAATAAATCAAGTTTTGCATTCCTGTTCTTTGTCATGGTCTGAGCCAGTCTTTGTACTGATTGCTAATTTTGGTGGGGTAGGGATTCCTCTCTGCTTCCCAGTCCATGGGTGTGGAGTTCTTCTTCCCTTCACTTTCTACCTCCGTTCTATTTGAGCTGAGCAAAGGATCTACCACCTAGAGGGAATTCTTGGTATGCCTGCTGGTTCTCCTGTCTTTTCACTTGTTTGTTTTATTTTCTGTTTCACTTTATGTTTTTTTTTTCCTCCTTAGATTTGCCATTAGAAAGATAATGCTGCTTGAGTTTAGGTAAGTTTTTGAAGAAATATAACATTTATTTTTTGTAATAATTAATTTTCTCTACTCAGTGTTTTGATTTATGTAGGTGTTAGTTGTTTGAGTACTTAATTTGAGATCAGCCTATTTGAGAAAAGCCTATGGAAATAAAGGTGAGAAACAAATGCAGGACAGTAAATCACTTTTAGAGGTGTAGTATAACTCATTACTTCTACCCTAGTTAAGTCCATGATGAGGCACATAAGAAAATATATTATATTACACTCTGTGGAATACAAGATTAATTCCATAAACACAAATAGTGCTTTCCAAGAGGTCTCTTTTCATGCT
This sequence comes from Alligator mississippiensis, assembly GCF_030867095.1. Lineage (NCBI taxonomy): Eukaryota > Metazoa > Chordata > Crocodylia > Alligatoridae > Alligator > Alligator mississippiensis. The sequence continues at coordinate 247,885,589 of NC_081825.1, forward strand.
GCTAAATTTCTAATGCAGATACATTTACAGTACAAATGGAGTACCAAATATGCATGGAACAGTGATAAATTTGGTTCTAAAAGTTAGGATGCCTCCTTAGACCTGGTTTCAAAATCCACTGAAGTCAGTGGAAGTCTTTGCATCAAAGTGTGAGGAAATTTGTAGCAATGCTGTAATTTTAAGAACAGCAACATGACTTTCCAATTTTCATTGCCTGACAGGAATTGGAACTCTTGTGTTTAAAAATGATTTTAAAAAATGTCAGATTATAGTGGCATGCATATAAAAATGTGTGTTAAGTACCAATATTAATTGGACTTAAAAATAATAACCAAAGATTAAATACCACCTTTTTGGGGAGGTAGATTGAGATTGAAAGGTCTCTTGGTGAAATGCACTTCTGCATCAACTATAAACTCCTGCTGGAGAGAGACTGTGGGAAGAATTATGATATGCTAGGGGGACTGCTGATTAGAGAAATAGGATAATTTGAGGGGGAAAATATTCATTTCTAAAATTTTGGATTTTTCTTCTTTTTTGTTTGTTTAAGAAGATAAGTTGAATGAGACTTGTTCAAGTCAAAATTGCAATTTAAGTTCCTGTTAATTTTATTTTCCCTTGGCATTCATTCACATCACTGTAAAGCAAGGTTATCAAAACTCACCACAGCCCCCTGTGCTGGGTCTGGATCCTGACATTCTAGCGGCAGGGCAAATGGCATCAGAGAGCTGTGGGGGTTAGTGCCACCGTTGCTTGCCTCTTGTGTCAATACATGTCCTCAACAAGGACTTGTATTCTGGATTTTGCTGGTTGGTCCTGTCCCTGCTTGACCTTTCCCAGAATTCCCAGCCCCTCTAGGAACCATGCGGGCTGTATGTTTGACACCCTTGCTGTAAAGAAATGCTGCCTAGTTGCACCATTTTAATTTTTCTAGTGAACCCCTTTAACTTAGCATGAATAATTTATAGAATTTCTCAGGATATGCTGTTTACTTTCATAAGACCCATATCCTTCATCTTGCCCCCCTACCAGAGCCTCAGGTTACCCTATCTTGACTCAGTTTACTGCTTCCCTATCTTTGAGGTCTCATCACAGCTACCACTTTCGTAGTTGAGGATAATTGGACCTCCAATTATTTGGATGCAGAGGGTAATTGGACCCCCAAATATTATGTGGATGCAGAGGTATATTAAAGTGTACAGTAGAGTCCCTGATGTCTGTTAGGCTTTTTTTTCTCTCCCTGTGGGCAGATCAGTCTCCATAATCTGGGTCCAGTTCTGCAAGCTTGTATGTACAACTTGCAAGGTATTATCTGTAAGGCAAAAGCTGTGCAGAGATCCTCTGAACTATCTCTTTTAATTGTTTTGTAACTTTATTTTTCAAAAGAAGCAAGATTTACTCAGAAGATTTTCTGTCTTATGTTTCTCTACTTCATAGTGTTTTGAGTTATGTAGGTGTTAGTTGTTTAAGTAGTTAATTTGAGATCAGCCTATTTGAGAAAAGCCTATGTAAAAGGGCAGAATAGCATGGAGGCCTGTAAAATTTCCTTGCATGCGACCTTTAGTGTGGAAGGGTTTACAGAGTTTAGTAAAAGCGCTAAAATAACTTCTCTGCACTGCTCCAGGAGGGTAGAGTAAGGGCACGACTTACTCTTTGTCTGAATTGGAACCACTTGGTTTCCAAGGAAAGGAAAAGCCTGCTGGTCACAAAAAGAAAAGTATCTCCCTGTTTAGGATGTTACAGGAAAATTAAGCTTTACCTTCCCTGCATAATTACCTTAAGTCTAGGCCTGTAAAGCAGTAGCTTGAATGGAGTCTTAAAAGTGGGGAGGATATGACTAGGTGTGTCTTTATTTTGCACAGTCAACAGGGAAGCAAATGGTCATATTAAAGAGATGCGTTGTTGGAAAATATTGATGTAATAGAATATATATAATAATTGATGAAGTATTTGTGTTATGCCATCGTACTTTACATAAGAAAGTTGGCATTTGCATCTGAGAAATACAGGAAGTGTTTGAAGTTTATGGCACGTGCAGTAAATTTGTTTATTCCCTTCCCCCTGGAAAATCGGCATTAATTAGTGTCCGGGCTTGTTACAGTGTGGCTGGTGCATGAGTAATTTATTTTTTCCCTCTATATGTAATGCCTCCCTAAGCTTGATATTAATAAGTTTAGTGAGAGTGACCTTGACTAGAGGTAACTTCGAGAACTACTTGCAAATCAGCGATGATTTTTAACCCTCCCCCAAGTCTATGGATAACTCTGCTGTTTTTTGAGATGAGTGGCAGATTATGTGGGTAGTAGGAACTAATGACATATTCTTTGTCTCTTCACAGCCAGTATCTTGAAAATTACCTGTGGATTAATTATTCCTCAGAGGTGTCCAGTAAAGCATATTTAATGTCAATCTGCTGCATGGTAAACGAGAAGTTCAGAGAAAATGTCCCTGCATGGGAGGTAACCATTTGCAGTTATGTCTACAGTTGACTTTGATCCACAAGTTGCAGCCCACTTGTATTGATAGAAAACAGCTGAACTTTCTATGTTAAAAGTAAATGCTGCCTTGTCTTAGGTTGTCTGCTACTTTAAACAATAGGATGTTTCTTTTTTAGAGAAGCAATGGACAGATGAAGTCTATCTGTACACCCTGACTTTTTTTGTGTGTGAACTCATTTGTCCTATTGTGTAATGATTTCACACTTCAAAAATAAGATTTTCTTGAGCAAGTTTGGCACTGGTTTGAAGAGGGGCTTTTTTGGTATTAAAATAAAATTTGTTGTGAGGAATTTATATTTGTGTATGAAGGAAGGTGTCATGGGCAGTAAGAAAACTATTTTGTCTGTCAGTTTCTTGTTTGAAGTCTTTGAGTTCATTTTTATAGTTTTAATTTGTATGAAGTTTTATTGACAAACATACTTGTTAGTATGTGGTTTAGAATAGCTTAGCTTTTCTGTAGAAAACCTCTTATTTTAAAAAATTTGAGAGCCAGTATTAACAGTGTTAGCTGGCTGAAATTATGTATACTTTCCGTTATTTGATTTGCCAATTAAAAAAAAATTAAATTCAAAAGACAAGCCTGTCTTTACTGTTGTTGAAATATAGTGGTCTCCATTAGATGTGTCAGCTGTTGATCCTCCTGGATCATGGTGTATGTACGAGGGCCACCCAGACCTTCAACGTATATGCCCGGGCAGGAATTTTTTGGAGAAGTGGAGGCTGCCCGGACCTTTCATCCTCCATTTAGGATACTGAGACAGAATCCAAAGACCACTCTGAGTCCAGATGTTTGGTGCCTCCATGGCTGTAGTTGTATAAGTGTCTGGGAATCAAACTCAGGTCTATTCTGTGGTAGACAAGGATTCTACCACTGAACCACAGGTGACTCCCCATTTGATGTGATTTAATAAAAAAAAATAAATAAATAAAACAGACCTGCCATAATTAGTTAGTTGTACATCAGTGCACCACACTTGATCAGAAGTACTGACCTTTAGTCAGTATTGTAAGATTTTATTTTTAATAGTGCTTCTTCTATTAGTTTTATAAGAAAAGAGGAAAGAATTATGTCACTACTAGTGAAATGTATCAAAATTAATAGCTTGGAGGAGTGACTCTACCAAGATCTGTGCAGCTTTGTACCAGAATAGGTACAAATAGGCATTGAAAATGACAGGTGCAAAGTTCTCTACACCTTCCCTCCAGTGTGTTTTAGTCTTGTTCTGAAGGGGCAACCTCTGACCAAGAGTAGGTTTTGTTTTGTCTGCTGAGTTTGCTGATAAGTGATGGCTTGTTCACCTGCTTCTAGGAACCTCTACTCAACTTCTTGCAGGCCACTAAACAGCTGTCACTTCCTTCACAAAAATCAGCCAGGCTTTTTTGCCTCTGAGGGAATGTTCTAATCTGTTCCAAAAAGCAGCAGAATCAGGAAATCCCCTTTTAACTTACAGCTAAGACATCATGAACTACACAGTGGCCTACAGCATGGCAATCTTTAGCCAGAAGGATGTGGCTAGTTTTGCTTTGTTTTGGCTGCTTTAACAGCATGGAAGGAACATAAGAGTAGAGAATCAGCTCTATCATCTTCTGTGTGTGGATTTTACTAAAAACTTTAAGAATGTGTGAATCCTTAAACAGTATCAGACAGCAAGTAATTTAGACCCAGCCTAACAAACTAACTTTCCCTTCCACATCTAGACATTCAAGAAGAAGCCAGAGCACTTTCCCTACTTTTTCAAATGTATATTGAAAGCATCATTGGCTGAAAAGGAGAGTGAATTCTCTCTTCATGAACAGACAGTCCTCCTACTCTTCCTTGATCATTGCTTTAACAGCTTGGTAAGTCAAAATTTAGCAGGTTTGAATGTTTCCATTATGGCTAGGTTGTTTCAGATGAGAGGAGGGTTTTATTTTTAATCCATGAGCTAAATGAGGCATTCATTGAAATTCACATCGATAAAGTTGAGAGGCATATGGTGGAGAGCTATACTTTGGTACACTTCTCTCCTCTGTAATTGTTTCTTTCTGCTATGGAGAAGGAAATGCAGGGGATGGAGAAAGTGTTCACAAAGCTGAGGAAGGGGAATGTATTACTGAAATAAGGATTATAAAAGATTTAAACGTGCATAAGATGATTGTTTAGATTCAAAATTAAAATTACACAAAGTATAATTGCTATTCAGTTTCAGATTACACTGTACAATAAAATTATTTTTTTTTAAATTTTGTAACATTTCCGTCTAAATAAAACTTTCATTGCATATGGTATTTTAAAAAAAGATTTTATTTTTTTTAATTTTTTTTTGCTAATCTGTTCTAGTTAATGCTGCAGCACTAATTGTTTAAATAAAACAAATACAAGAGTTATGTTTTAGCCTGCAGTGGAAGTTATATAAGGATATTGATTATAGATGGGTTCAGTGAGCATGATGTGTATCTTGAATCTGCGATGCTACCAGAATAGCATAGTGTACCTATAAATATATTTAATATATTATTCCTTTGCTTTTTGTGACATTTGTTGTTTTTCTTTATTTATATTATGTGGCATGTAGAATACTTTAGCGTGTTGTGCATTAGATTATTATACACAACAGATGTGAGTAATTACCAATCAGAAGGAAGAAGAAAAGAGTATTGAGGGAAATGGTAAAAAAAAAAAAAAAAGGCTTATTTACATACAATTATGATCAGATAGTTTGATGTATTTTTTTAAATATAAAATCTTTTCACTGGTCTTTATTTAGTCCCATTATTTATTGATATTTTTCCATAATTAAGTGGATTTGAAAGAGGAAATAGTAGTGGCTTTTGGTCTAATGTAGCCTGGTATTGCAGGAAATGTGAAGGTCCTTTTGAAAGTAAGCAAGTTACTGAGACCTGAAGTCTTTGGAAAAGGGATCAAATTATGATAGCTATTAAGTAGGTTGAAGATGGAGCTGAGCCTCTCAGACCTGTGCAGGAGAGCACAGGGAGAGTTGTTTCAGTGGAGTGAAAAGGGTAGACACTGGTTTTCTGGAGATTTAGCACCTGAAGCAGTATTAGTAGACAGTTCAGTTAGAGAAGGAGTTACTGCCACATGTTTCTTTCATGTGTTATGGGAAACCAGCTTGCTTGAAAGAAACAAAATGAACAAGAGGGAGAAAAACAATGAGGCATATGAGGAAGAATAGAGATAAAGAAAAATCAGTGTCAGCCAGATGAATAATTGGCAGGGATGTCTAGTCAAATGTTTTCAGTGTTTACTTTGGAACAATTAGATGGAGGAGGTCTTATGGATTAAAAGAGAAACTACAATTTTGGATACTGACGGAAGTTTAATTAAAGGAAACCAAAGAAAACTAAAGCCACTAGTTTGTTTAGTGGTGTTTGGGTAGTGCCACTGTGTAGAGACTAGTGTTTTCTTGCCTTCTTTGTAGCCTGCTACATCTCAAAATAGCATTTGCGTATTTTATGTTAAAGGTAGTATACCTAAAGCAATTGTATAAGAATATATATTTGCAAGATAATATCTAACTAGTTCATAAATGATATACGGTGCCTTTTCTCTTAATGCTTTATAACAGGAAGTGGATTTGATCAGGGGACAGGTGCAGCAACTCATCTCCTTGCCAATGTGGATGGGATTACAGCCTGTAAGTACATCATTGTAAAAATGATAAAATTCCCTTTCCATCAGCATACCAGGCCAGGTGGGGAGCTGCTCAAGCATGCAAGCCCCTGTGATGAGTACAGGTTCTTCAGGCAGGGCATACAGGTAGTGAATCGTGGCTTTGTCCCAGCTTCACCCCATGCTGTCACCGCCGCAAGATCTCGGCACCGAAGCAGCTCCCCACCTGGTGATGGGTTCAGCCTGCACTGCTCCTGGCCGGTCTCCATGGGGACCCCAGGATCATGGGGGTTGGGCCGGCCTGGCGCACAGCCCCAGATCTGTAGCCACACACTGTCATGGCCCTGTGCTGTCACACATCTGCATTCCTGGCGTCTCCATGGAGACGGGCTGGGAGCCGGGGCTGCTCTCAAATGGAGTCGGGCTGCTGGCCATATGCACCATTTTGCCCACTTCTGTTGTAGGAGGTCTCATATATTTAAGGTTGCTCAGAACTTTCCATTTTTTAGACCCAATTTTCAGTTGTTTATAACCTTTATATTCTAACCATTTGGGATAAATTGTTCTTTGCTGGTTGTCTGCAGATGCCTCATACTGATTTTTGTTTGTTTGTTTGTTTGATTCGGCAAAACATTTAATGGTTTGTCAGAACAGGTTTGGTTTCTAATTACATTTCACTGAAAAGCTATAGTATTTCCATACTTCGAAACAGAAACTTGAAATTTAGCAATGTTGGGGCCATTACATGGGTGATATGCTTTTTTCTATTTCTGTGACAAGTCTACCAAATCTGACAAAGTTCAAAATGGAAAATCCCAGTTGACATATACTCAATGTGGCTTCTAAGGAGGCAGCTAAATTCTGTGAAGACTATCTATAATACATGTTCCAGACTTGCATTATAGGTGTTGAACAGGACTTCCCTGCAGTTGAGGGGATTTCTGTGGCATAGGAACAGGGAGCAAATTGCTTCTCTCCTGGTGCTAATTTGAATGTAGAGGGTGTCTTGAATGTCTTGGGCCTCTAGCATACACTTTAGGATGCAATTAACATGTGAATTGCATCATAAATAGTACCTGTGGTATGTGTTGATTTATGGCGCCATGCAATGGCAAACCACTACAAAGATGTTCTGTAAAAGATGAGGAACATCTGTGTAGCTCATTTGTATGGCACTCCAGTTTGAATGTGTGGCATGCTCCTATTCATACTGACAGTAAGTCCTAAGATCCACTGGTGAAGTGTGTTCTCTGTTTCCCTAGCGTGGTCTTCACAAAGAAGACAACCATCTGCTGTTAACACATGGTAAATCAATTGGTACCTCAAGTGCCAGAGGTCTTTTTGTAGACCATATTACCCAGATGTTGACTCTTTTCAAAGCCATTATGTTTTCATGTGACGGAATTTGGATTTTTAAAAGTTAGCTTTTTAAAACCTAGGAAATTACATGAAAAAATGTGAGTTTGCCAAATTGAGTTTTCTGAAGTCAGGCAACGCCAAGACTAAGGGTACCCATGCAATTTAATTCAGCCTCTGGGGGGCGGTGCGTGCATGCATAGTATGCTTAGGGGATCACTTTTTTTTAAATAGGGTTTTTTATTGGTTTTAGTTATTCATATGTAATATTTTGTAACTTTTACATGCATATTGAGCTTATATGTGTATTGCAAGCTGGTGTTTTATACAAAATGTGGCATTACATATCTAGTTTACCTGGTGTATGTGTTATTTCTAATTATTATTGTTAAGGTTAATGTTATCAATAATTTGTTTTTATAAATTCTCTATATGCTGCTTTTCCCAGAATCTGTGCATTGATTAATTTACCTTAATGATGTTTTACTATTATAATTTTGCTTGTAATGAGTGATCTATCCTGGCTTCCATTTGATTGTTTTTTCATGGTTTCCAGGAAAAACTGGTTTGCTTCAATTGCCTATTTTGAATATTTTTTTAACATAAGCCATTTTTGTTGGAGAGTAAGAAAATATAATGGGAAGGATTTTTTTCTTAATGAAATTAAAGATCACTGTAAAAAAAGGAAAATCACTTAAATGCAGCTCTTTGATATTTAATTCAGAAACTAAGGAATTTGTGGATTTCACTGCTGTCAATGGAGGGAATGAATGAAGGGTGTTTTTTCCTTTCATTTTCCAGTTTTTTTTTTAACAAATGAGGTTTTTTTTTACTTTTTTATCAATACTGCTACGTCCTACGTGCTACACAAAGATGTTAATATGGTTGTCTTAAAGGGACCTAGAGGTCGTTAATTGGTGTTGCATGTCTAGGCAAGAACTATTACAACTTCTCTTGCAAGTGATATTTGTGAGTAGTCTTAGAGTCCAGTCATGTTGGCCGCTGCTCTAGGGGTTTTTGCTTTTCTTTACTTTTATTGTGTATTTTTACATACTTTTTTCTTTACAGAAAGATTTAATTAGATTTTTATTCCATGCAGTAGAAGTGAGTTCAGTATTGTTCTTTGTGGCTGAATACTATTTTACCTTTTCAGGCACGCCTGGAACAGGAATTGAAAAAGACACCAAAACTTAGAAAATTTTGGAATCTTATCAAGAAGAATGATGAGAAAATGGATGAACAGACACGAATACAGTATGTTATGGAAATGTTTCATATTAACTTGAAAGCATACAGTCTATTGGTTTTTGTCTAGCTTTGAAGGTGAACCTGTTTGAATAGGATAGAAATAAAAGTAACAAATCAACATTTGATAGTGTGCTGTTTCTGGGCATAGCAGTCCAGCAGATACTAGTATTTGGCTTAATTATCATGTTGCAACAAGAAGTTAAACCATTTGGTTTAAAAAGTCCTCAAGATAAAAGACAAAAAAGTCCCTTTTTATTGTTCCATATGATTTACCTGAAAGTTGTTGGTTGTAGCCATTTTGGTCTAAGGACATAGGCAGACAAGGTTCTTTGTATAGGTGCGATGGTCCAATAAAAGACATCCCATCTACCCAAAGAACCTTGTCTGCCTATGTGATTTACCTGTAATTTTTGTTCACGTGCTTTAAAATATAAAATATAGTGGTTACAAATAATAATTTATTTAGACAAACATGTACATCTTGTCAGTATTGTTTATTCTTCTAAATACTTTTATATTGCTATGTGATGACTTGTAAGAAGCAGTATACAAGTGAGCAGTTATCTCCTGTCAGTCTTGTGATTACTTACTGTAGACTACCAAGGATGTCAGAGGTTGAGAGAGAGACCCGTTCTAATAATCAGCCATCAGCATTGCCCAGTGCTGCTGAATCCTGTCACTACTGGGACATGGCAACATTGAATTTGGTAGCACCTACCCCCACAATTGTCAAGAGGCCAAACCCTTGAGCCAGCACTAACTGCTTCTCCAATCCCTGCCACCCTGACTTATGTCATTGGTACCCATTTAATTGAGCATCCAGGGCTCCTGGTTTGCTTGTGGCACATATACTGTCTGTTAGCCACCACTACTGTAGAGCTTCTAAAAGTTTAAATTCTCTATCAGTTTCTGCAGTGTCTAGGCCTTTTAGTAGGCCCTAGGTTGCTTTCTAAGAGCAAGTTAGCATGAGTCAGGCTAACAAGCAGGGTGGATTTGATTTAAATCAAAACAATTTAAATCACTGGCCAGGAAGTTTCAATTTAATCATTGTTTTCTTTAAAAAGTGCCTTCTTGTTGTTTATCTTTTTTTTTTTCATTTAAATTCTTGAAACTGTACTTTTAGAGGAAGGTAAGGGTTTGACTCTGCATACACAAAATTGCAGAGAGACAATTGAGCTAATGGGTAGGTAGTCAGCAGGGATTTTGGTTTTCCCTGATTTAAAAAAAAAAATCACAAATCCGTTAATTTAAAAACCCAGAGTCTGTGATTAAAATTAAAAGCCCCCCCAGCCCTACTGGTGCCTCTCACTCCCCCCAGTCCCCTTGGCCCTGCTTGTGCCTCTCCCTCCCCCTCTCTGCCCCCCCCCCCCCCCCCCCCCCCGGGCTGCCTTGTTGGTGCCTCTTGCCTCCCCCCCAACATTCCCTGCTCCCCCAGTCCTGCCGGAGGGGGACCCCCATTTGCCATGACTGTGAACCTGGGTCCTCAGCCCCCAGTCCCCCCTGCTGCCTGCTCGAGCTAGGTAGCTTCCTGCCACTGTGCACACACCTGGGGGTAGGGGGGCCTGTGCCATGCAGATCTGTGTGCAGGGTGGGTGCAGCCTGTGGGCTTAGGCTCCTGCCCTGCTTCCCTCCCCTGGAGCCTCTGCAGCCCAACGGTCATGACCTGGCGTGACAGGGAACAGCAGGGCTGTGTGGGGGTCTCCTCACCTATGCAAGCTCTGCACTGCCCTGGCAACGTGCCTCCTGTGCGTGCCACTGCTTTGAGGGGAGCAAACCCATGCTGCTGCTCTCACTACAGCCCAGCGCCAGGGCAGCGTAGAGCTTGCAGCAGTGAGCAGCTTCTCCATGTGGCTCTGCTGCTCCCTGCTACACTGGGTCGTGGCTGCCAGGTTGTAGAGGCCCTGGGGGAGGGAAGCAGTGCAGAGTTTGCAGCAGCGAGCAGCTTCTGTGTCCAGGCCCGTTGTTCCCTGACTCCCTGCATCCCTCCCCCAGGGCCTCCGCAGCCCATTGGGCACAACTCAACATGGCAGGGAGCAGCAGAGCTGCACAGAGAAGCTGCTGGTTGCTGTGAGTTCCACGCTGCCCTGGCGATGCACCTCCTGAGTGCAGGGCTGCGGTGAGAGCAGCAGTGCGGGGTTGCACCCCTCAAAGCAGTGGCATGCGCAGGTGGCTCGTCGCCAGGGCAGTGTGGAGCTCTCAGCGGTGAGGAGATCCCTGGTAGCCCCGCTGTGTCCTGCAGCACCGTGTTGTGCCCACTGCACTGTGGAGGTCCCAGGGAAGCAGGGCCAGGGGCCCAATCTTGCAGCCTTCTCCTGCCCCGTGTACAGAGCTGTGGGGCACAGATACCCCCACCCCTGGGAGTGCGCATGGCAGCAGGGAGCCGGCCCTCCCCCTTCCCTGGATGAGGCACCCATGACCCCATTCTGCTCCCTGCTGAGGCTTTGCAGCCGTGCATTGTGGTCCTGCGCCCCAAGCACCGCCCGGCTGGGCAGCATCCCCAGCCCTGCCCAGCTCCCTCCCTCCCTCCCTATAGGGGCCTCAGTCCCCCTCTCCCTCCCCCACTTACCTGCTTGAGCTTCTCTGCAGGCTGCCAGGGGCCATGTGCATGTTTATGCACATGGTGCCCCCTGTCTCACCACCTTCCTCCTCTCTGCCAGCCTGCAGGGGAGCTCATTGCAAAACTGCAAAATCTGAGGGCCGGGCTGTTGGGGGGGGGGGGGGGGGTGGCGGTGCAGCAGTTGGGGCAAATGTCCCGGGCCCCGCTCTTTGTGGGGCCGGGTGTAGTGGCCATGGCAAATCTACGCCGCCAGTGGACAAGCTGATTTACCCTGGGCCCTGCACCTTGCTCAGTTCAACTCTGTCCATGGGTTTCTCTGATAAATCAAGAAATCCACGTTTGCCTCTGGTAAAAGGCAAAATCTGTGGTTTACTCTGTTTTTCCAGGAAACAGAAAACCTGGATCCCTGATAATCAGGTGTCTCATCTCTATATACTGCTGTTAACAAGAATGTTATCTCTGGAGACAACAAACTCTCCGTATGCCTGAAGAGAAGGGTGTTTGTGCCCGAAAGCTGCAAAGAACAATTTTTCCGACTATTTAGTTGCTCTAATAAAAGATACCACATCTACCTTTGTCTGCCTGTGATCCTTGTCTGCCTATGATCTCTGGAGACACAAATCCACAGTTTGAGAACTGAAACTAGACATCACAGAGATGCTTAGTAGCATCTTCTAGAATCTAGATGAGCACTGAGTCTCATTGGGTAGAGTGGGTTTCATTAATCTTTACTAATCTATAGAGGAGCCTCTGGGAAGCCCATAAGATTGAGTCCCTAATATAGTCCATGGCCTGTTGTGACCTATTTATAAAACTTTTCTGAAAAGGTTACATGAATATATTGTCTCAAATAGTATATAATTAGAAGTCATAATCCCTATTCCATGATGGGGCTGGCAAGGTTCTTTGAGTAGATGAGATATCGTTTATTAGACCAGCTGAATATTCCATGATGATGTCTTTGAGGTTTAACATATTTTGAATTAAAACTATCTTTATACATTTATTTTTTTTTAAAAAGCATCTTAACAAAAAATCAAAACATACAATTAAATAAAAAAAAACTGATTTAAATAAATCAGTTTTTTTTATTTAAAAAATCATTGATTTTTTTTTTTTTTATTCACTCTACTAACAAGCAAGATTAATGGAAGCAGCATTAAATGAAGTTATAAGTGAAAGGGAAAGGTCAAGTCTAAGTTAGTTAGGTCAGCTCTTTGCCACCTATATCAGCGTTAGGTCAGTGGGCTTCATCTTGACTGCAGGGTGACTTAGGTGCATCCTTTTTACCATATTTGTGTTGTAATTCTTTATTTTGGAGCTTCATATGGTTTATGTTGTGTGGAGGGGATAAAATTGGGTACTGCTTTAAGACAAGCTTCCTCCTGAAGTGAACTCATGTTTAGGCTGAGGTTCCCTTCAGCTGATGTAAAAAGCTCCTTATTTCTTTGGAACTTAGTCTCAAACTTGGGTACAGCTGTCCCTAACACTGGCCATCCATTAGTGGCTTTTAATATTTTAGAACTTAAAAATTTAGGTTTTAAAATTCTTTTTATTTAGGCTAAGTATTTTATTGGACTGTATAGATAGATACATGCATACAGATACATTCCTGCTGTAAATTATTTGCGTTGTCAGTATTCAGTTTTTTAAAACTTCTAAAGTTTTTCTTGCATTTGTTCCTTTTGGGGGACCTTGTTTCATTGGGGCAGGCTTTTTAAACTTCCTTCGATACCTGGGTCACCACCTGGCTAGAGGTGGGGTGGGGCAGGGAGGTACAGGCGATATATCAACACATTCTATAACTCCTCATTACTAGTCTGGTAATTGGTGAGTCATTTATATGCAGTGAGCATACAAATGTTGCTTTTGCTACCATGTTAGTCAGTGGCAATAAAGAAAAATGATTTTTTGCTGTGTGTTTTAAAAGATATATTATTGCTAACATAAATCACAAAGCTTTGGGAAACTTTTACAAAAATGTTGACCATAATAAATTGCTCAGCACTGGTCCCAGCACAAATTGGTCACACTGGTGGCTGTGTGGTAGAGTTTCTGCCTACTATGTGGGAGATCAGAGTTCAAGTCCCAGCTGGGTCAGGTAAGAGTGAGTGAAGTGATAGGTGGATAAATTATGGATAGGCATCTGACTGGGGACATCTGACCCCAGCACTCTCCTGCCTAGGCAGGGTGTTGGACTTGATGATATGTTGAGAGGTCCCTTCCAACCCTAGCATCTATGAATCTCTGAAATTAAACTTATGAATTGAGTTAATATCCTGTTATACTGATAGTAGATGTAATATTCTTTGGTTTGAATTTTTGTAATACTAATTTTAGGGTATACCAAGAAAGAAGATTCCTTTCACAGCTCATCCAGAAATTTCTCTCTGTGCTAAAATCAATACGTGTCTCAGGTATGTAAGTGTGTATGTGATTGTATGTTTTTGTGTGTGTATCATTTAGAGACTCTAAGGATGTTGAGCCAACTCTTCCTTTGGGATATGATCCAGTAGGTGAGGCAGACTGTTGTCACTGTAGAGCCCCATTTATGTCAGTAAGATTGTATGTGTACCTTGGTGTCCACCTTTATGAATCCATATAATTTAATTTTAAAAAACATGTTACTTTGCAAAAGTTTCTTTCCTCCTTTAATTACCCAATTAAGCAAAACATTTGAGTTCATTGTCTTGGAACTTAATGATGCACTTCAGCATGTGCTTAGGTCTCATCCCTGACTAAACCATTCAGCCAAGTGTCTGTCCAATCTACTCTTAAGAATTTCCAGGGATGGAGATCCCACAGCTTTTCTAGGTAGCCTGTTCTAATGCTTGACCACCATCATAGTCAGCAAGTTCCTCCTAATTTCCAACCTAAATTTCATCTGCTCCAGGTTGAGTCTCTTGCACCTAGTCCTGCCAAAGAGAAAATCTTCAGTAATAATCAGTAGATCATTAATAGCCCTACATTGTATATCCTTCAGGGCGCATCTTTTTTTCTTTGCTTTAAAACAAAATAAAAGCATGCAAATGCCTCAAGGCTAGTTTTTTTTTGTGGGGGGGGGGGAAGAGGGAGGACTTTTTTTGTTTTATTTTAGTTTTTTTTTAACTATTCTGGGCCACTATTTATTTTAATTTGTCCTCTTGTCCCTTTTTACTTTGATAGGTTTTATTTGTTTAGATTTATAGTAAGTTATACTTTCAATCTGTTTGAATGATGTTTTTCTTGTCCACCCGTTGGCACTTCATCAAGGGATATTTATTTAAGTAAACCATGATTCCTTCCTGTATTAGCTTTGTGACGTAACTTTGGACATGTCATTTAAGGCAGCCTCTGGTGCTAATCTGGAGTCACCAAGGTAGATGCAGGGAGATTTCATAGGGGCTAGGCAAAGGAATCTCACTGCACCTTTTAGGCATCTACACTGTATCTGTATAGTAGTGGGTGCATTTGGTTTGTTCTTTCTGGTGACCTGGTTGTTGTGAATAGTCTTGCTGTTGATTCTCTGTCAGCCCAGGAGACTTGCAGCTTGGGAAAATTTGAAATTTCTGAACTGACTGTTTCTACAGCTGCAAAGACTATGTTTTTAAAAAGCCATACAAATTGACATGTCACTTTTGGGATATTCAGATTTTATACTGTTTGAACGCCAAACCCTTTAAAGTCTGAAGGCAGACCATGAACATTTTTGAGTAGTCAGATCCCTTTATAGCATCTCAAATTGCCCACCCTTAAATTAAGGTACTTAAAATTACTAGTGACTTCTGAAAATCCTATTCATGGGTGTTTCACCCAAAATCTACTCTTGTCATGGGCAAATGCTTCAGATCCCTGGAAGTTTCAGCCTGTAATCTACTGTGTTAATCTAATACACAATAGTAGCTAACAAGCCTGTCAGCTCCAGGTGTTTAGTTCTTGTTGAAATATTAGAAATATGATGACAGTTTTTAAAACTTAAGGTGAAAATGTATAATATTGAAGAATAGAGGAGTTTCAGACTTCCTTTTTTTTTCTTGTGCTTAGGTCCTGTTTCCATGGACCAAGTTCATTACTGTGAAAGATTCATTGAACTTACGATAGATTTAGAGGTAAGAAACCCATAAAACAAAATATTTGACCACAAGCGGTCATTATTTTTGGAATGAGCAAATACTCAGTGTTTACCTTCAACTCTTTGCTTCCAGACTGTTTCAGACAGATACGGGTTAAACTTCTGTGTCTAGTGAACATAATTTTCTTATGTCATATTACCAAAACTAGCCCACGGTAACTTAGCCGAGTGTTGCCATATCCACTGAATAGTGAACTGCAGAACTTGATCTTACCTACATTATAAGTCCTGGTTTGCACTTATGTAGTTTACCTCCTTTTAGAAACTGGATTGGCTGAACCTGTGCAAGTGTTTGCTTGCCTGTTTGTAATTGGGAGTTCGTGCATGTGAGAGTTGGAGGTGACTAATTCTCAGTAGCTGTAATATAGCTAAATTCCCAGTGTGCAGAAGAGACAGAACTTCAGCTGACCAGTTAAAGCTTGACTGTTTTAGAACTGAGGCAGTAATTTTGTCAAACAATTAAAATGTTCAAAGCTTTGAATCCATAACAAAAGCTGTCACATTAAGCCATTTCAAACAGTTCACTAGCAGCTTTAAAATGCACAGGTACCTCTTAAAGCCAACCGATTTTGTAGTTGCCCATCATTTCTTAAATTAAATGTGGTTAGTGAAAACTTGTAGACTTGACAACGCTGTCCAAGAGACTTAAAAATTAGTCTGAAGATTTCACTCTTAATTAAAAGTTTCAACTTTCCCATTATACACAGTGAATAAGCCTTTGGGATAGGTAATGGCTTCATGTATTAAATACTGTGATGAATTCATTAAATGTTAGTGGATGTAGTGCTGAAAGAAACTGCTTCTCTTGCCAAAACTTTGTGAGAACAAAAGATAGACATACCCTACGGTGAAATGTTTGCATTGTCTAACTAAATAGAATTTTTATAATTGACAAATTTCAGTTGATTTTCACTACTGAATATTATTTCATTTATATTGTTTTAAATCATTTCAATGTTAGTAAACACACTGATGTTTACAGGAACAGAAAATATGGGTACTTCAGTTCATACTGAGTGATAAAGGGCATACAGATGTTAAATGTTTCTTTAATAAACTTTGCTAGGATCTTAGTAACTAGAAACACCTGCCTAAGTATGAAAGCCAAACTTTTGCAAATACAGGGTGAAATTCAAAGGAGGAGAACATGCTAAAATGGTAGCATGCTGACTCTTAAACCAAAGGCTTACAAACAGTAAATTTTATGTTCGTCTTGTCTGTGCTTTGGGCATTACAGAAGAGTTAGTGTCTGGATTGGAATTGGCCCATTAGAGTCATTAGGACAACCTGCTGCATAAGTAACATAAATAATATCACCTGCTAGTTACTCAGCATTTAATCTTTGCCTTTTATTTTCAAAATAAGCAGGTAGGGAGCCAAAGGTTTCTAAAACACTGCATGATAAGACTGCTAATACAGACTTATGTGTTCTAGGCCTTGCTGCCCACCCGGCGCTGGTTTAATACAGTATTAGATGACTCCCATCTTGTTGTTCACTGTTACCTGTCCAATCTTGCTAAAAGGGAAAAAGAGGGCCATCTCTTCTGCCAGGTAATTTTTAATGTTTATATTAATGAAGAGTTTCTCGATTCTCAGGTGAATGAAAATGTTTCTGTCTTTGTATTATGCAGTTGTGCCCATTGAAAAGAGAGAAACTCTCTCTTCTGGTGTGTGTTCATTTTCAGTTGCATTGAACTGTCTAAAGTATTACAGTCCATTTCTTAGTTGGTTACATTCAGATAAACTTGTGTCTTGACATCCAGAGGTGCTGCATGGGATTTTGATTCTTTATGATGGAAAGGTACCTTTTGGGACCAAAATCCTGCTACTTTAGCTACTTTATAATGCATTTTTTTAGTTTATCAGCCCTCTGCATTTGTGCAGACATAAGCCACTGACAGGTGTTCATTTCTGCTGGTAAGAATTTATTCCAGGATATTTTTCAGAGCTGGAGTGTTGAATATGCATTCCAGTCTCCTGGCTGGAGAGCTACACAGGGAAATTTTCTGGGTTGTTAGAGCTGCTTACTGAACCAGCTGTGACTTTAGGGGAAGCCCATTAATTGACAGCCTGCCCTCTCCTGCCTGGGAAGGGAGCAGGCTGTAAAGAGGCAGCCCCATGGTTTTAAATTACCGTTTTTCTAACCCAGGCAGGCTGGACATATGGTGATTTAAAGCCAGAGGCACAGGAAAGTAAGGCTGGGGATAGCTTCACCAACCCTGGGTCCTGGCTCTCTGGCTTCTAAATTGCCCCAACTGGCAGCATACACAGAATTTAAAGCCCTTGGGGAAGTGGGCAGGGTAGCATTTACAGTCTGAGGACAGGGTTAGCTTTCTCAGATCCTGTGGCTTTGTATTCCACACCTCTTAGTGGTGGCAACACCTTCCCTGTCATGGTTCCAGGTCCTGTGGGATTTGCAATACCTGCCTCACAGCCCAGCTGGATGATGGGAATGGCATTTAAAATCCAGGGACTGGGAACTGGGGAATTGCTGGAGCACATTCTTCCAAGGTCTGGAACCCAGACACATCTGCCTCCTGAGTGAACGTCACTAAATCATGCATCACTAAGTTTTGCGTGTCGTGTTTCAGCTTTTAGACTCTTCTCCTGCTGCAGGAGAATGTCTTCCCCCCCCCCCCCTTGTCCCACCAGTCACTGGTAGCCAGTCAGGCTGCCAGTGATCTCCCTCCTCTCCTCTCCCTTGGAGGGAGAGGAGGAACTGTTGGATGCTTTCTGAATCAGAAAGAAGTGTTGGGAGAGGTAGAACTTCCTTGAGGAAGAACCATTTTTCTTTCACATAAAGCCCTTGAATGGATGTACACTCCTTGTGCTAGGAGACATGCTTTTCTCCCATACAGATGTAGCACCTATATGTGGCCATAGTGTTCCATATATTCCAAGAAGTTGTTGCTTATTTTCATTTCATTTTTATTAGAGGGGTTCTTGAAATCCTACTTCAGTAATATAAAATTTGAGTAGTGGCACTGTTAAAACTGCCCTCACCAGCTTACAACCAGCAGGTAAATTCATTGTCATTTCGTTGCATTTCTTACGCAACTATTTATAGAGAGTACAGCTTAGTTATATAAATGAAGTTACTTTAAGATATTTTTGCAGCTTCATCACACTGCAAATAAGCAGGAAGAGCACACACCAACTGCTGAAGCTTCCTTAGCCTGATGAAGGGTTTTTGAACCCGAAAGCTTGCTTAATAACTATTCTCCAACCATTTGGGTTGGTCTAATAAAAGATATCAAATTCACCCAAGGAAGCTTGTCTGCAACTAAGCCAAGTTTCCTAAAGGTTTGTTTATGGTGCTTTGTTTATTATTCTCAAATATGGTGCCTGGAAGTGGTATATTGATACCCTGCCCAGTCAGCACACATTATTTCTCAAACCCCAAGTAATGTAACTAGCTGCCTTAGTTTGTCTGTGTGTACTAACTAATAAGCTCTATTGAGAGGAAGAGCTTACTGGTGTGCACTCAGTATCATCCTAATGTGACTACATTTTCTGGTTCATGAAATACTATGCATGGAGCAGGTGTGGTTTGCTAGTACAGCATTGTCTTTATTGTAATTGAACAGCATAGATGTAATCTGTGCAGAAGGTCTCTGCTTTAGCTTCTATATGAACTTCTTTGATAACCATTGCTTTTTAATTGTTATTATTTCAGTCTGTTTGAAAGAGATGACTACCTTAAGGCATGTGATTTTATCTGGCTTGTTAACATATTTGAATGTTTCTGAGATATATTTTTCCAGGGTGGGCTTGGTTTAAATCAGATCAATTTAAATCACTGGTCAGGAAGCCTTGATTTAATCCTTGGTTTCTACAAAAAAATGCATTATTGTTATTCGATGTCCTTTATTCATTTAACTTCTTGAAACTTTGCACTTTTAGACAGAGGTAAGAGCTTGACTCTGTACACAGACTTGCAAAGAGACAAGAGGGCTTGATGGGTGGGTAATCAGGTCTGTTCTCTCTTATCTCCATATACTGCTGTTAACAAGGATGTTATCTCTGGAGACAAATCCATAGTTTGAGAACTGAAACTAAGCATCACAGAGATGTTTAGTGGGATCTTCTAGACCAGGGGTGGGCAATTATTTTGGGCAGAGGGCCGCTTACTGAGTTTTGGCAAGCTATTGAGGGCCACGTGACAGGCAGCCCAGGGCAGATAAATATTAATTTACATTTTTTAGGGGCCCCGCAGGCTGGATAGAATGGCTTGGTGGGCCACATCCAGCCCCTGGGCCGCATTTTGCCCACCCCGATCTAGTCCCATTGGGTAGAGTGGTTTTCTTTCATCTTTACTAATCTGTAGAGGAGCCTCAGGGAAGCCCATAAGATTGAGCCCCTAACATAGTCCATGGCCTGTTGTCACCTATTTATAAAACATTTCTGAAAAGGTTACATGAATATATTGTCTCAAATAGTATATAATTAGAAGTCATAATCCCTATTCCATGATGATATCTTTGAGCTTTTAACATATCTTAAATTTAAAGCTATATTTATATAGGGTTTGTTTTTTTTAAAGCATCTTGACAAAAGAATCAAAACATGATTAAATTAAAAAAATCTGATTTTAAATTTAAAAATCAATTTTTTTGTTTGGTTTTTTTTTTTTAAATCATTGATTTTTATCCACCCTGTATTGTCCTTCTTAAAATGGTACTGTATAATCAAGTAGTACTTGAATAATTCATTCTTTATACAAGTATATCCTTTGTCTAAGGATTAATCTGAATAGCATTCAGTATAATATGCCTATGGACAGAAAGATAACATCGCCATATGGAGATCTGTAATTAAATTGTACAACTCTCTGCATATGTTTGAACAGGTAGATAGATGTTCTGGGTTATACTGTGATTGTCTTAAAATGTAGTAAAGCTGTTAGATTAAATAATTTTCAAGTTATTTTTAACATAGCTAATCAGTCCATTCAAGTTTTTTATTGTTTTGCTTTAATGTCCACCTATATCTTGCTAAAAATGCATCTTCCAAGGTGTTTAAATTTGTGAAGTTAGATTTAATCCCTTTTACTAAGGGTCTTTTATTGCAGTTATATACCCCATTGTCATACACATCTCTAAACTTCATGTACTTTTATTTCAGCTTTTAGATATGCTTAAATTCTATACTGGCTTTGAAATCAATGACCAGACTGGAAATGCTTTGACTGCAAACGAAATGACTACAATTCACTATGATAGAATTACTTCTCTACAGGTAGGTAAAAGCCTGAGTTTCAATTTTATTTTTTAAACCTGAATTTGCAACGAAGGTTGTGATTCTGGTGTTCTTAGAAAGAAACTTCTTGGGTTTTTTTCCTGCTGTACTCAAGAAATAGTGTTTAAACTAACATTTAATTTGAATACCTTTACTGAAAGTTCCTGAAGGCTTTCATGGAACACATTTCAAATTTTATGCGTGTAGATAGCCAGTCAGTGTGTAGAGATTAGTGGGTCTGTTTTTTGCTGTAAAACAGTACTCTTTCCAGTTTGGATCTTGCCAACTCATTAACTAACAAGGGTCAATCAAGACTATTTGGACTGAAAAGCTAGGTGCACTAGGAAGTGATTATTCAGTAGGTGGCATTTTCCTCAGAATAAGTGTGTGCTGTTAAAAGTGCTATCTTTCAGATGGGATGTAAAACCAAGGTCCTCATTACCTGTGTTCATTTAAAGATGCCTTGATACGTTTTTCATACGATTATAAATACAAATACTTTGAATGGTGTTAATTAGACCATGACATTATTTCCCTTTAGGTGTTCACAGCAAGTCAGAACTGCAACCTCTAAGGGTCTTTGATTTTTTTCATATCCATTTTTACTTCAAAAATCAAGAAACCTTGGTGGATGAAATCCCTAAGTTTTTTATGGTCTTGTCAAATCTTGCTTGGATTTAAATTGCTATCCTTTGTGAGGGTGTTTTCTTAGCAAGTATTGTCTAGCTTTGAAATGTGTTTGGAAAAGATGCACCTTAGAGAAGCAGGAAGTAAAAAAATGAACATCTTCATTGTGAACAGTTGGCTTTTTTTTATTCCTCCTCTGGTAGTGCTTTCATATATGCAGGAAGATGCAGTTCAAGAATATTCATGTTTTGTGCCATTCTCTTTTTTTACTGCTTAACTTGTCAATGTATTTTTCGCTGTTATATTTGATTTGGACTTAATATGTAGACAATGTTGGTTGAATATCTCACTGAATTTTGTGGGCATTTTTAGAGAGCGGCTTTTGCACATTTCCCAGAACTCTATGACTTTGCTCTCTCAAATGTGGCAGCGGTTGACACACGTGATTCGTTGTTGACGTTCTTTGGACCACTGAGGTAAAGCAACAAATTAGAATTTAACTTTTCTTTTTCAAGTTTTGTCCTTCCTATCTTTGTTTTCCAGCCTCTGTCCCGTCCCATCCCACCCTGCCCCGCCGAAGCTGGTCAGCGCCTACCCTAGTCCCTCTCTCACTGCAGGGACCTCGATCTACCTCCCTGCCTGCCCCCATGCCCCTTCCCTTCCATTACAACAGGCTTACAAGCTGCCAGGCTATGTATCGGAAATCTGATCGCTTTCGGCCGATGTGCCTCCTTAAATCGACTATCGGTATCAGCCCCAAGAATCTTTATCAGTGCACCTCTAATTGGCTGGGTGACTTTAGGCAAATTGTTTGTATTGCTTTTACTATCTGGGGAGTCTGAGACCTTGTATACACTTACTTGGGTTATGCTGAAAGAAGTTCTGACTGCAGATAGCAGCTGTCCCTGCAGAGCCTCTAAAAACTTTACATATCCATGTGTTTCTGACTGCTCTGCAGTCCCACTGTAGCAGCTGCTTTAACTGATCACAAAGGGCGCTTTGGGAAGGTACCATTTGCTGAATTGGCTGCTAAAGCCAGGAGAAGGATCAGGAGTGTCTACATGCACTTTCTCATGGGCAGTGGCAGTAACTCCTTTAGTGTGGAAGAGATGGTGTAAGCAGAAAGTGAGGGTGTGGGGGGAGTTTGGTTATAGAGGACATGGACTCAAAAGTCTTGTATCAAAATGTGGTAGTGTAAATCAAGGATTCTCAGACCTAGTTTATCTGTCATTTATCTGGAGGCCTTTAATCTCTTGACTTCATTGGAGCTATGTGCAGTATAAATACTTATTAGTATGTAATTGTTTGAGGAAAGGTACCTGCGTGTGTGTTTGCAGCATAAGGCCCCAAAGCAAAACTAGGCATACGTCAAGACATTTCTTGGGGATGAATGGTTAATAATTAGCCTGAACATGAAGAATGATCTTGGCCCTAAGTTGTTGTTATATGCAGTATTAAGATCAGCAATGGAATTACTGATACCATGACAAAATTTATTGATTGGGAGTTGGGGGGGAAGGGAGGGGAGATATAAAAAACAAACCATGTACTTGTTCTGACAGTTAAGGTGCCTAACCACTGCTATTGAATCAATGAAATAATGATGAAAATTAAGATGTTAACTAGAAAATTTGACTGTGTTTTTCTGTTCTTGTAATCAAAGTCTTTCTGAAGGTGTTCCCCGGCTGTCATTTTTTTGATCACTTTTATAATTGTGTAAATGCTACATTGATCTTTCCTGGAAATTACTGGGCTTATTGACTAAAAAATTTTTATAAGCCATGCTAAGGCTTTTTTTCTTGGTACGTGGTTTTTATGGTTAGAGAACACAAGCCGTTTAGTATGTTTTAACGGCTTCTCTAAAAGTAAAAAAAAAATTACATAGCAACTTTTGTCTGTTTTTATTCTGTGCAGTTCAAACACGCTCCACCAGGTGGCATCATACCTCTGCTTGTTACCAACTTTACAGGAAGGGGAAGATACAAGCTACGAAAAAGAGTTGCTGCTAGAATTGCTGGTAAACCACACCAGTGCTACTTGAATTTCTTACTTGTTTTGATTTTTTTTTTTTTTCCTTGACTGGAATAAGATCACAAATACTGGCCATGTCTACACAAGATGCTGACTGTGCAGTCGTTGCTGTGCAGTCATTTGGTACCTATTTATATAAACAAGTACAAAATGATTGCACAGTAACTGGAGTTACTGTGCAGTTAGTAGCACCAAGGAACAGCTTTCTGTGATGCTGACTGCGCAGTGGCGTCACATCATGCTTTCTGCCATGTGATGTTGCTGTGCAGTCAGGATCTCGTGTAGACATGGTCACTGAAATTATAATATAGGCTATGTAGGAGCTTCTAAATGAGAACATTACTTACAAATGACAGTAATATAGTGATTTGGCAAATTGGAAATTATTCTATAGTTTTAAATCAAATTAACTACTCATCTTTCTTTAAATGGGAAAATAGGAAGTAGTCTCATTTCTTAGCCACAATAATGTTGGAGACTGTCAGGAGAGTCCTGGGGGCAGGTGTTTGAGAGCTGATAAACGTGTACATGCTTTCATATCAGGCTGCTTAGACTTGCATAAAAATATAGATGGGCTGTAATTTTGAAAGCTGCCTAGACCAGTGGTTTTCAGCCTTTTTCATTTGTGGACCCCTAAAAAATTTTGAATGGCAGGCCAGACTCCTTTGAATTGTAAGTGTGGAGATTCACATATTTTTGATTGGTGACGGGCATAGCCCCAGGGGTTCACAGACCACAGGTTGAAAACCACTGCCCTAGATGGATTTAGACACCAGTTGATAACTGAACATTCAGATACCTTAGGTGGTTTTTAAAAGAGCTTGACGTCAATACACCGATGAGAGAATCTTCTTTTAACGTTAGTAGATAGAAGGGGGGGCCAAGGAATTCTGAAATGGTCAGTTAAGATGTGTGGTATGTTAATGTATCTACTGCTCTGGTTGCTTTTCAGAGTTTCATTTTTATGTATCTGACTTTATTTTAAATTGTCAAGGTATTTTTTAATGTGTAAAATATCAAACATAACTGTTGTAAACAAAGATTGACATTGGGGGAAAAAGACAGCAGAAAGTCCTTTACCTTCATTTTAACTTTAAGCTCTGGGAAATTTTAGCTAAATGCTTTCAACTTCATTTTTCTTTTGATTAATTAGCTGGGATAGTACATCTGTAGGTTGATTTAAACTTCTACCATTGTCTTTTGTGGAGTAAAAATATATTTCTTAACACCCCATTACACCCACCCTGGGTAATTCTTAAACCAAGACACCCAAATTGCAGTGAGACATTCTCATGTTCTGTGCTCAAGCCGTATGTGACCTGATACTACTGGACTACATGTTAACTAATCTGTGATGGTATCTTTGTGTGGTTTCATTTGTGTTCAATTGGAGTTGAAATGTTTCAGAATGTTGATAATATATCACTGGGCCCTTGCCATATTCTCTATGGACCTGGTCTTTTAACTTCAGTGAGCTTTTAAGAGTCATTTGCTATAAATAGGGCTTTTCTCTTTCTTAGGTGTCCCGTCATGAGCGTCGAATATCGCAGATTCAGCAGCTCAACCAGATGCCTCTGTATCCCACAGAGAAGATTATTTGGGATGAAAATATTGTCCCAACTGAGTACTATTCTGGAGAAGGTATGTTTGCTGAAAGATATTTAGATCTTTCTTAAAGCTATATAGTTCAGTGAACTTACACGTCATTTTATTGGTCATTAAATATAGCTTGGTACCTTTAAAGTACTGCTCTGTGGGTTCTCTTTGGGTATTTGTTTTCATTTATATTTCAGTATTTGCTTTTTGCCTATTTTAGTGTCATTTAACTTTTCTAGAAGAAAAAGTTTTATTTTTATTGACAATAAATTTCAGATGAAATTGGCATGTTCACTGGGAAGCAAGAAAACTATTTTTTTAAAAGAAAGTTTTGTGTTGTATGTCTTTGTGTTGACCATAGCATTCTGGCTTGCCATGCTGCTACTATCTCAGTATCCCTAAACTCTAGTGTGTATCCTCAGAACTAACAATTATAAAATTGCATATGCTCAGAAAAGATTATCAAAAACATTTGAAAAGTTTGTTAAATAGTTCAGTTTCCATATGCTATTAATGGAGATACTAAATATTTAAACTTATTTCCATAACTTTCAATCATTGATTCTTAGCCAGTATGCCATGGTACCCTCAGGTGCTGCTTAATACTAGGCATGCAAATCGCTTAATACTAGCCATGCAATCACCTACACGTGATTCACAAGATAAATCCAGAGATTTCCAATAAAAATCCATAATGTCAAAAACATCCTGGACTGTTGCGGCCTTGCTGACTTTGCAACAAAAGAATTTCTGTTACTTTTTCTGTAATGAAGAAATGAATTGAAGTTAAGAGTTGGCATTATCTGAGGTGTACCTTGAGACAGACAAAAGGTTAAGAACCACTGCTGTAAGTATAATATGACTGTCTTAATTTATTGTAGAATGTCTCTATTAGGTGCTTCCATATTGGGCATTTATCTCTATCATAACAAAAAACTAAGTGAGAGCATGCATGTGAGAGCCTTCCTGCAGTGAGTTCATGTGGCTGGACCCAGGACACCCTATGACAGCCCAGAGTCATAACTGTAGTCTCAGGCATAGAGCATGTCTGATATTTGGGGAGTCTTAGTTGCCTCTGCTGAATCCACATGAAATCTGGGCACTTTTTTCCAAATTTGGCATATTTTCATGAGGACTACAACAGCATATCCCTGACAGAATGGCACCTCTTACCAAATTTCAAATTCTTGCTTCAGAGATTACCAGAACTTCTTTGTTTAAACATGGGCAAAGCAAACTTATTTTTTTCTAGCGGCAGATGAGTCACTTTTGTTGACTTCGCTTTTTTTCTGAGGTAAATGTATGTTTGGAATGGCTTCATAAGGAGCGGGAGGCTGCTGCCGGGGAGTGGACAGCAGCTGTTTCACTGTAACTTATATGTGTATGAGCCGGTAGCAATACAAGTTTACCAGAATTGCTCCAGCTTTAACTTCGCTTCATCCAGGGTCACATGTGTAGTGATTTAGCTTACTTGTAGCCCTACAGGATCTTGTGGTGTGGCCAAGCATCAGCAGACCTATACCTCCCCTTTTGAAGCTTTTCCTTGTGTATGCTTGTTCATGTCCTGTGGCAGATGCTCAGCATAAAAAAACAAAAGTTCAGATGACCATAAATTTGTTCTAATTTTCCATATATAGAATCTAATCTAATTCACCCCTCCCACCACTTCCGGGGGGAGGCAGTGGGGAGGAAGGTGGTAGGGGGAGGTCATTGCCCTGTGCTTGTGTCTGCCTCCCGGCCACCACTGTCCTCTGTCTGCCCCAATTCTCCCAGCCTATGCTGTCCTTGCTTCCCCCCCAGCTTCTGCTCTGTGCCTGTAGGCTCCGTCCCTGTTCTAGCCTGGGACACTGAGCATGGCCCTAGCCCAGCCCCCGTGACAGCTGTGAGCCACTGGCTTGGGGCTGTGCTCAGTGTCCTAGGTGCATGGAGCCTGCTGGCGCAGAGCAAAGATAGGGGCTTTCCTTCACCAAAAGAAGTTAAGCCACAGTGGTTTACCTTACGGTATTTATGGGGATAAAAGCATTCACACACAGGCAGTTGCCTCAGTGCTTTTGACATATAGAAAAGTCTCACGCTCTTTTGTTTCACGGTAAATGGTAGTTTGGGTGTAGTAATTCAAGGTTTCAGTGATTTCATTATCATTGTATCATTTATCATTGGTATTATGATTGCTTCTGGTGAAAAAATTCTACTGTGGATAACTTGCTACAACAGTGCAAAGCTAAGTGCCGTTTATTTTAAGCGCTATAGTTGTGTGCTGATATTCAATCAACTGGAGTAAAATTGTATAGCTAGGTCAGTTAAGAAACTAGAAAAAAGGGCTTATGCCTGTTTTGTACAATGTAGCTGTTATTTAAAAAAAAAAATTCTGTGCTGTGACGTTAGCTCAGTGGTGGAATTGCATATGGTATTTCTGACTAAATAAAACCAGTACATTTTTTGGGTTAAAAGAAGGAAAATTCTAATCCTTCTAATGCCTCTTTCTTTTGTAGGTTGTCTCGCTCTTCCTAAACTGAATTTACAGTTTTTGACTCTTCATGACTACCTGCTACGGGACTTCAATCTTTTCCGCTTAGAGTCTACTTATGAGATCAGACAGGACATTGAGGATAGTGTCAGCAGGATGAAACCTTGGTAATTTTGGTTAAAACAAATGAAACACCCCCAGTTTTTTGAAAATAAGTAATTGGTGTCATGTGTTAAAATAAAAAAAAAAAGTCACCCCAGTTGTAACCAGCTGAACTGGCTATATGATATACAAGGAATATTATATATTACAGTGTATGTGATATAAAATATTTTGTTGCAGCATAGTTTTGTGTGTAAGATTCTCTTAATTATGTTATGAAAATATGGTTTGGTCCTGTGGATATATTTGTAAGAGTTTTTGACCACTGTATTTTGAAAATTATTTCTAGACGCATCGTGATAATATTTTTGTTAGCTACTAATAACAAAATTTCACTACATTGGAATTGTTCTTAATATTATGCAAATTATCAACAGTTATATGTTGGATTTTGAAAAACACTTGGTATTGATAGAACTGTATTCCCATAATGTCTATAAAAACATCATCACTGACTTCGTTAGGGCAGTGTTCAGTGTGTGTGAAAATATTACTTGGATGTCATCATTCTCTTGTTTCCTTCACGAATCAGTTACAGCTGTATATGGAATGGTATCTGTTTCATACCCTATAATTTTTCCATTTGTAGTAGTTTCTTTCTGCTTGGGTGATTTTGTTTTTTAAGACATCAGTCTTAAAGCAGTTTAAAAAAAATCAAAATGCTTGACTGAAAAATGGCTCTAATGTAATGTTATTTTTTAGGCTATCAGAATATGGAGGTGTCGTGTTTGGTGGATGGGCAAGGATGGCACAACCCATTGTCTCGTTTACTGTCGTAGAAGTGGCAAAGCCCAACATTGGTGAAAACTGGCCTATGCGAGTGAGAGCAGATGTTACAATCAATTTGAATGTTAGAGATAACATCAAAGATGAATGGGAAGGTACTTGTTTTTTGTTCAGCAATAAAGCACTTCTCAATTTGATCTTAAGTATCAGTACTTGGAATGAATGTAGTGCTCTCATAATATCTTTACAGTGTTGAATATCCTTGTCCTGTTTTTTTGTTTTTTTTTAAAGGCATAGCAGTAGCTATACCAGGGTTAGGCCTGGGTTATAGAGTTTAGTTTTAACAGGAGCTTCAGAACTGCTAGTATACTCTTTCCCAGCTCAGAGAGCTTTCTCTTGTGTTTTAAGTCCTGTTTTACATTCTCATGCAGTCTAAAACCGTGAACACTAGCCTTGAAGTTAGTTATGACATAACTGCTGCAAACTTTCCTCCTAATACTCAGAAGAAAGGTTCTGGTTGGTGACTAATGTTTAAATGACTACATCAGGTCAGTGATGTTCTGGATAATGGAGTTGGGCAGTTTGTATCTATTCTTTTATACTGTGATCCATTCCACATGTTGGAAATATCCCATTTTTTTATGGCAGGGTGACAGCCATCTAAATCTTTATGAAGTTTTCAGTAATGTAAACTATCATTAATTAGCAGGCATCCATAACATAAAACATGAAAATGTCAATAAAACTGCCCTGGGATGCGTCAACAGTTGAGATTTGTATCAAGAATTTTTGGATCTGTAAAACTGCCCTGTGTGAGTGGTCAGCAGTTGAGATTTGAATCTAGGATTTAAGTGTAAAACTATAGTATCTGAACTAAAAGACCAGTTCTGTTTAGTCAGTCAGTAGCATACTCAAAACTATACATTTTGCCTTGTCTAAGATTTAAAGGTGCAATGTGTTGGATAATGCACTAATTTAAGTAAGGTCTAAGTAGTTGAACTTCTAAAGAGAGCCATACTGAATTAAGTATGGGTTATATTAAACAAAATGGAAAATATGAAATGAAAGCTTCTCTCTACCTAGGCAGGGCAAAAGAATCTGTTCCTTATCAGCCTTTTAATCTTTTATATTCTGGACCATTAATATGTCTTAACCAATTCAGCATCTTAAACTCTACAAAAATGTGCCACCTACAGCTTCATACTTTCATTCACTACAATAGTCTCTTACTTTAAAGGGTTGCTTTTGAAAGAACCCAGTTAATGCATTTCCTCCTATGCAGAAACTACCCATTCCCCTTAGCATGTTAGTGTGTTGTTCACCCAACTAGCAGAACTACCATATGAACCACTATTAAGACCGTGCATGTTTTCTAGCTGAGTAGGAGGTTGATCAGGCTGTAATAATTGTTCCAGTGGTGCAATACTTTTCTGGGCCTGAACATTGGGTGACTGCAAATTTGCAACAAGAAAATGACTGCTTTTACAGAGGTGTACTGTATTTACTCGGTTCTAGAACAAGGGTTTTTTTTGACCGTTTACCAGGCTGCAGGGGCCAGGCACAAAGGGAGGTAGGTTGCAAGAGGCAGGGGACAAGCTGCCTGTCCCTCATTGCTTCTTCCATTGCCTGTCCCCTGTTGTTTTTCCCTGCTTCAGTGGTTGTGGGGATGAATTTAAGACAATCCTTCAATAATTAGATTTGATACATAGAAAACTATAGCAAATTTATAAATTTTCCATGTGTAGAATCTTTTGGGGGTCATCTTAAATTCCGGGTCATCTTGGATTTGGGTAAATACAGTTGAAATTGTAACTTTGTTATTTTTGAGGTCTCAGACCTACTGATTTAGATAGGCTCTTTTGGCATTAGTTCCAAAACAAGTTTGCCCGTATTAGGGGTTGGCAACTGTTCTGGTGTGGCAGGGCTAAAATAACATAGCTCAGTCTGGGTTGGGCTGGTGCTTCCCTCTTAGCCGTTACCTGTGTATGTGACCCAAACACCATAGGAATCCCTTACTACCAAAATGCAGCTGAATGGATCCAGTGCTGAAATGCTACTCATTGTCTGCCTGGTGAAGCCCGGATAAATCATTTAGCAAGCCAGATCTGGTCTGCATGCCATAACTTTCTGACCTCTCACCTATATCAGTAGTGTTATTTATATAATTACCATAATGTGTCTGCCACTCCTGGGAATTTTAAATATCTGCCTTTTGTTTTTATTTTCAAGAATGCCTTTGTATTTGAGATACTTTGACAAGTTTTTTACCACTAAGGAGGTGATACTTCCCCTCTATCGGGCGCTGGTCAGACTGCAGTTGGAATACTGCGTGCAGTTTTGGGCGCCGCACTTCAAGAGGGATGTGGATAACCTGGAGAGGGTCCAGAGAAGGGCCACTCGTATGGTTAAGGGCTTGCAGGCCAAGCCCTATGAGGAGAGACTAGGGCACCTGGACCTCTTCAGCCTCCGCAAGAGAAGTTTGAGAGGCGACCTTGTGGCTGCCTATAAGTTCATCATGGGGGCACAGAAGGGAATTGGTGAGGCTTTACTCACCAAGGCGCCCCTGGGGGTTACAAGAAATAATGGCCATAAGCTAGCAGAGAGCAGATTTAGACTAGACATTAGGAAGAATTTCTTCATAGTTCGAGTGGCCAAGGTCTGGAATGGGCTCCCAAGGGAGGTGGTGCTCTCCCCTACCCTGGGGGTCTTCAGGAGGAGGTTAGATAGGCATCTGGCTGGGGTCATCTAAACCCAGCACTCTTTCCTGCCTATGCAGGGGGTCGGACTCGATGATCTATTGAGGTCCCTTCCGACCCTAACATCTATGAATCTATGAAAGTTAAGATTGGTGAGTCCATAACTTATTAATAAATCCTACCAATAGAGATGACCAAAGCGCTCCATAACTAAGACTTGTGGGACTGTTGACATGACAGCTGCTCAATTGGATACGTCACTGAAGCAAAGTCAAGGTGCTGAATATTTCAGTTACACATACCATTTAAATTATGATAGAACTCAATTCGTGTTATAAGGGTAATGCTCTGCCTTTTAACAAGAAGAGACCAGACAAAAAGTGTGGAAGGATGTTGCACATACTATTGGTGCCCCATTATCAACTGTAGAACATCTGCTTTATTTTATAATAGATTTGAAAGCTAAGTTTTGACTTAAAATCTGTTTTTCTCAGACCGGGCCTTTTGAATATTGGCAATTCCTGAATGCAGCGTCATATATCCTACATTTCCCAGTAGAGTGTTTATAGGCAACAATTTGTTGCTTGGGGAAATAAACCTGAGTTGACCTTGTTGGCAAGTTGTACAGGTACAAGTATTCCTATTCTGGAGACACCTGTTGGATGTGCCGGAGTTGGATAATGTGTTTATCTGTAAAGGCTGTCATGAAGCACGTATGTTGAAATTGGACCATGCAATAGAGTTGTTTGTTTATAGCAATAAAAATAACTTTTAGATTGTGATTGATAGGATTTTAAGTCTCAACACAAGTTTGGTTATGTAACAGTTTTTTGCTAGTAGTAATATTTCCATATTAGGTCAATTGATGTCAAATGGAGAAAAAAGGGTAGGAATTTTTGTATGGAATAGAAAGGCAACAGCAAGTATGTACACAATAATCAGAATATGAGCCAAGGTATTGTCGAAAAAGCTGGATGTTGGACATATATGTAGACTGTTTGTTTGATACTGCTTATATGCAGAAAGTTGTGCAAAAAATAAATAACGTTTTCAGGGAGGTACCATGAGACCTTATTGAATGTTGAGAGAATGTTATTATAGTTCAAACCTTTCTCTTTCTTTTCCCCCATTTCCATAGGCTTAATTTTTTCATAGTCTTTATGAAGCTCTCTAATGCTAACTCTAATCTAAAAGTGCCCTGATCCTATAGTTGCTTCCTCTTTTTTTCCTGTCCTCTTTGTTAAGTGGTATCTTGCCAGAATGTCAGATTTACATTTTTTATTTTAACTTTTAAATACAGTTATTTGCTGATTACCTGACATCCTGGTCTGGTCTGGAGTAATTTTGTAGCAGTTAGATTTCCATCATTCTTGATCTTTTCCCACTTGTCCCATGGTTTGTGATCAAGTAAAAATAACAACTGAATATGAATATAATGTGTCCATAGAAACTTTAAAGTACATTTCTAGGAAGTTTATAATCCTAGCAGTGTTTGTAGCTGTAGTGTTTTGTTTATCTAATTATTAATTCTGTTAATTAAATTCTTGGATGATTAACAAGTAATTGTAAATGTTAGTGTATTTAAATGTAAATATACATCTGTCTTACAGGGGGCTTTATTAAACTTTCACATTAGTTATTATTTTTAATGTCTGTAGCCCCATGGCTGCACTGCTGTTTAAATCGCAAAATAAGAAAATAGTTCATCTATGGGATTAACATACATATTTGTTAACGTTTATATTGGGACGGTCATAAGATCACAGAGATCAGCAGCTGCCAATAAGAATGAAGGACAGGGATTCTTATTTTACTCCTGATTTAGCAAGGCACACATGTGCCTAAATTTTAAGTATGTGAGTAGTCTCAGTAGCCTAAGTATACTAATGGGCTTTAAATTAAATAAATCCCTTAAGCAATCTGCTGAATCAGGGTCTAGCAGGAGAATTTCCTGTATCACATCACCCCATTTTTTCCTTATTTTTATAGTATTTTGAGTGTCTTTTTATATAATTCGCATAAGCTAAGGATTATTCCAGTAAGTAGAAAAGACAACTGATTCTGGACCCTCTGTAAGTAAGACACATGCCTTAAAACAGAATGCTGTAAATACTAAACAGATGTCACTCCTGATCTTACTTGAAAGTCAAAAGGGGGGGGAGGGTTTCCTGTTTTATAATTTTCCAGGTGCTTGTAAATGAACCAACAGAGCAAATATTAGTGAATAAACCAAGTACCGTATTTTCAATCAGGTCTCCGTAAACATGATGTTTGTTTTTTGATTACGGTTCGTCCCACACAACCTTATGGCACAAAATTTGATCGAAGGCGACCCTTCGTGGAGCAAATTGGCCTAGTGTATGTCAGGGGATGTGAAATCCAAGGCATGTTGGATGATAAAGGCCGCGTCATTGAAGAAGGTAGGATGATGCTTTATTGTTTTTTTTTTTTTGATAGACTAAGTATTTATTTTGAGAGGTAGCTAATGACTTCTCTCATGTTTTAACTGCAAAATGCTATAGTATTAACCGTATTAATAATTTTAAAAAAATATTACCACACTCCTCAAAAAATCCTTTGTGTATGTCTTAGGAAAAGATGATGAGCCATTTTTTTTTTCAGATGGTACAAATCATTATAGTTCCATAGTCCATAGTGTTTTCTTTCTGTTAAAATAAAATGGACGTGTTTGTAAAACATTTTTCGACATAATGTGAAAGCATGCCAATAAACTAATTGTGGTGTCTTCTAAGGATTCACAGAAATTATCTGCACACTGAATTTACCCAATTCAGTGCTGATTTACTCTTAATTTGCTTTCAGCATGATTTCTTTCTTTTATCTGATTCCCATTTCTTTTTCAGGGCCTGAACCCAAACCAAGACTTAAAGGAGACTCTAGAACTTACAGAGTGTTTCTAGATCCTAATCAGTATCAGCAGGACATGACAAACACAATTCAAAATAGAACAGAAGATGTCTACGAGACGTTTAATATAATCATGAGGAGAAAGCCAAAAGAGAACAACTTTAAGGTATGTCACCATACAGTTATTTTTTAGGATAATAGTTATCCAAATGCGTTAACAGTTCTTGAAAGCTACAGGCTTGATTTTTACTGAGGTGACCTTTTTCAGTGGACAAAAAATGGTTGGATTTAATTTCCCTGATAAACTAGTATCATTAAATAAAACAAAATCTTTGAAGACCTTTATTTTGAAATAATGTCCTTAAATATACAGTTTGGACAGTTAGGGATTGTTTTCAGCTGTCACTTGAGACATCTTGGCAGGTTTAAGCTTGAACAAAACTTCACTGTTACGTTTTTAAGGATTTTTTAAAAATCTAAAGCTACAATTCACAAAACCTTCAGTAACATAGTAATGCATATTGCCTCTACTAAGAGTAATACAGGAGCAAACGTTGGCATTCAACAGATTCAGTAGACATGGGATATTTTTAAGTTATGTGTTTGCTTTTTTAAGTAGTGTCATGTTTTAGTGTTTCTCTTAATTGGTATGTTGCTTGTTGCTTCTCATTTAATTAGTTTGATAAGCAATCTAATAAGTAATCTTTCTCAGACTTCGGAGTTTTTTTCTGTGCACATATTTACATTTACCTAAAGTCTAGTTGCAAACGGATTTCTGATGATAAATATTGTGGTCACAGAGAGAGTGCATTTAGAAAAAAATAATCTGAAAACAGTACACATTTTTATGGGCTCCTCTCCTTTCTCTTCTTTGCATCTGTTCTGCATCCTCATTTTAAATTCTTTTGCAGTCTCAGAAAGGTGGACATGCATTATCTCCATTTCTTGAATGGGTATAGCAATGTAGCTTTATCTCTCTTCCTGGAACAAATTGCACTTCTTGTAGAATAATTTCTTACTTGTTTGATGGGGCCCACATGGGGAGATGCAGTAACTAAATCAAGTAATTTTGTGATGTGATTGGGGGAAGGTGGGGATGAGGACAATACTCCTTTCTATCCACATCAGCATAGGAACAGTTATTGTCATGCATAGCTTAATTATTAATTCAATGTTGTTTGTATTCTTTGTAGAATTACTAAAGGAGCCCCCACTCACTTGATATTATTTAGAGTCTTCAGTAGCTAACAAGAGTTTGTATTTTGAGAGTCATTAGGATCAGGGACTGCTAAATTTTGGGTTATCCAGATGTTCTCAAATTTAAAGCGCAGCATTGATTTTTCATCTTGCATTAGAATTAGTATTTTACCCTGTTATGTCTCTAAATGCTTTTGTTCAGTGTTCTTTTAAGTTCTACAGTCTTGGCAAAAGAACAAACGATGCAATTTTTTTTCTCTTTAGATGATTTTATAACAAGTGCTATGAATTGTTTAGTTATGTATTGCTGCTTATCCTGAATAGCTATACCTGCATTTTTATCAGCATTTCATTTGAGATAACAGTTTTAGTATAGACTTTTTCAGGGAGCTTGATCATTTCATGTTACTCCTGTTATACTGTTCCAAGTTTTTAGATGGGCCATAAAATAAATCTTCTGTCTAAAAAACATTCAGATTAGCAGCCTTTAACTTCCGGATATACTTCATGATAATTTTATGCTAATGGAAAACTGTTTTAAATCTAACTTTCAGCAATTGAGCCACTAGTACAAAGTGATGGAAGCTCCATAATATCTATTTGGTCATAACTCATTTTTTTCTGTCTTCTTTTAAGGTTACTTTTGTGTAGAGCAAAAGGGAGAGCGAATTCTTAAGGATCTGTAGTTTGTAAGATCACTTATTAGGCCTCCGCTGCATGTTACATGTGTTATGCAATTACCTAGTTAATTGTGCAATTAATTTAGACCAGCTACATGTGCATATTAACTAACACACCTTAAAATAGTCCAACCAACTATCAAGTTAGAGCTGGAAAAGATGTAATAACTTCTGTGGCTGGTTTCTATCCAGCTTTAATTTGCATGTATAGCAAGATAGGCCCCCACAGCTAGCACCATATATTGCTGCAGCTGGGAGTTTCGCTGCTGACAGGACTCCCAGGCAGAGCACCATCCCATGGGCTGTTGTGGCTGGGAGTCCAGTCAGCTGCAGCACTCGCAGGTGTCGGAGCTTGCTACTAGTATGTCAATGCAGGGGGAGCCCAGGATCACAGTCCTGCACTGGCAAGGAGGTTTGGTGCTGGATCCATCTGATTCTGGATCCCACAGTCATGCCTTCTGCTGTGGGTGCAGGGGGTACAATTGTGTGGATTGTGCATCAGATTATATCGCGCCTTTACCTGAACATCTAGAAGGGGGGACCTTAATGTTGTATAAGCTCAATAACAGCTGATTGGCTACTGCTGCTCCTTGGTACAGTTTGAAGATTAGTTCTTAGTATAAACTGGATATTCAGAAGTCCGACTAAGCAAAAATAAAACCACAAATTTGTTGTTTAGAGACCATCCTGTTGAAAAGTAGGTCATTGCTGACTGACTTTTGATTCTGTTAGTTGGGAATTTCCAAAGAAATCTATTAGATGTATTTATATTCATGCATTACAAAGCTGAGTAAAATGTTAATTTTAATAGGGGGTCTTTGTAATATGTTCTGTGAGGTTACATAAGGAGTGAGGCACAGGACCCTTTTTGCCTTTCCCCATAGGACACAGGTGTGCATTTGATATGAAGTAATGACTTTGCACATTGGTCAGTTCAGGGCAATCTAGTGCTATCTAGGAATAACTGAATATAGCAGCAGTCTTTTATTTTACCATTTTTCTTTTTAAAATCCTAGAAAATTCATTAATTGCATTTAAGGAATGTTAAGTGTAAAAGTGCATAAAAGTAAAAAAATCATAAGGTATAGCTGAAAGGAACCCCTAGAGGTCATCTAGTCCAACCCCCTATCTGAGGCAGGATCACCCCTCTCCAAACCATCCTATACAAATCCTTGTGTAATCTATTACTAACTACGCAGGCAATGCTGTAACACAACTACAATACATAGCACCCTACCCTAACACAGGTAGAGCAAAGGAACAGTGGTGGTCAATGTCCTGCTGCTGCAAGGTTTGTTAAAGTACCCTGGAAAGATTCAAGTAAGGCCATGTGCCTCACTACAGAGGAAGGCAAAATCCCTCATAGTCAATATCAATATGACCGTGGGGTAAAATTTCTTCGTTACCAATCACCAAATTTGGCCCTGAGAAGAGGAGCAATGACCTCCTCAGCAGGAATCTCTATGTTTTAGTCCCAGCCAGAGCACTGGCATACTCCAGTCCAAATCCCTAGCCTTGATTGCAGCCAACACCTAGTGCTTCTTGGGAAGTAGAGAAAATCCCATGACACATGTAGCAATGAGAGGGGGAAACAATTTCTTTCTGGCCCCATGTGCAGAAGCGTGAGAAATATCCATAATAAAGTATAGGCATAGATACTGGTAAATCATCCCTGACTAGTGCATATCCAGCCTCTTCTTGAACACCTCCTAATGATGGAGATTCTACAACCTCCCTAGGCATTCTGTTCCACTGCCTCTCTGTTAGAACAGTGACACAGTTTTTGCTGATATCCAATCCAAATTTATTTTGCTGCAACTTCAAGCCATTGAAGTTGCAGCTGGAGATAAAAGGCATTTTCCCTCATCTTTATAGTAACCCTTCAGATATCTGAAGCTATCATGTCCCCTCTGAAATGCTTTTTCGGTAAGCTGAATATGCCTGTTTCCTTCAGTCTCACCTCTTTGTGCTTGCCTTCCCAAGTCATAGATTTCATAGACATTAGGACTGGAAGGGACCTCGGAAGATCATCGAGTCCAGCCCCCTGTCCAAAGGGCAGGAAATCAGCTGGGGTCATAGGATCCCAGCAAGATAAGCATCCAGTTTGTTCTTGATAGGATCCCAGCAAGATAAGCATCCAGTTTGCTCTTGAAAAGTCCTTTATCACTTTTGTCTCCAGCCTCTGACTTCTCCATGTCCTTTTTAAAATGTGGAGCCCAAAACTGTACACACTACTCCAAGTGAGTGAGGCCTAACCAGTGTTGAGTAAAGAGGTGCTATCACCTCTTGTGTTTTGTATCTACTTCTTTTGTTGCAGCCCAAAACTACATTCACTTCTTGTAGAGCTGCATCACACTACAGATTTATACTTAATATGTGATCCACCAAGACTTCTAACTACCTTTCCATAGTGCTGCCATCCAGCCAGGTATTGCCTATTTTGTATTTATGTTAATTGTTGCTTCCAAGGTGTAACACCTTGCATTTTTCAGCATTGAACTTCATCCTGTTAGCTCCAGCCCAACTTTCCAGTCTGAATCCTTCTGAATTGTGCTCCTGTCCTCCAGTGTCCTTAGTCCTTCCTGATTTCTTGTCATGTGCAAATTTGCTTAAGAAGCTTTCTGTGCCAGCATCCAGATTGTCTTTAAAGGTTCTGAACAGCACTGGGCCAAGGACAGATCCTTGTTGGACTCTACTCAGAACCTTCTGCTCTCCTGACATGGATCCATTTATAATTACCCTTTGCTTGTGGTACTGAGCCAGTTTTTTTATCCACCTTACAGTAGTTTTGGCTAGCACATATTTTTCCCGTTTATGTGAAGGTCATGTGGAACTTTGTCAAAAACGCTGCTGATGTCTAGATACCCTATATCCATAGCATTCCCTTCAGTCATCCAGTTGGTTACCTGGTCAAATTTGTTTGGCACAGTTAGTTTTTTGTAATATGTTAACTGCTCATGATCAGCCTTTCCTTCAGATGCTTGCAAATAGACTTCCTTATGATATGCGCCAGTAACTTTCCAGGTATTGATGTGAGGCTAACTTGTCTGTAGTTCCCCAAGTCATCCTTTTGTACCCTTTTATTTTAGAGGGCACTATGTTGGCCATTTTCCAGTCCTCTGGTACTTGGCCTGTCTCTTGTGACTTCATAAACATTATTGCTGAGGGCTCTGCGTTCTCCTCTTCCAGTTTCTTCAGTACCCTGGGATGAAGTTCATCAGGCCCTGCTGACTTGAGTTCATTCAGATCCATCAGAACCTCTCTGACAGTATCTTGTTATCTCATCCCTCAGTATGTTCACTTCCTTATCCAAATAATGTTTACCTGTCTGGTTGCAGCCTAATTTTTTTTGTGAATATTGAGGCAAAAGTAATTATTGAACAGCTCTGCTTTTGCATCTGTTAAGAGTTCTCCCTAGTTACTTAGTAGTGGACCCACAGCTTCCTTGGTCTTACTTTTCTGGATAAAAACATTTTAGAATCTCTTTTTGTTGTCCTTAATTTGCCTCTCCAAGCGATGTTCTTCTTCTTCTTTTTTTAGCCTTTGCCTTCCTAATTTTGTCCTTTCAGGTTCTTGCTGTTTCCTGGTATGTTTCCTTGGTGACCTGCCCATCTTTCCATTGCCTTTATGCTTTCTATTTGCATTTGAGGCATGCACCTTGTACAGCCCCAGTGGTCTTTTGCTATTCTTGTGCTTCCATCGTGATGAAATAGCTTCTTGTTAGGCTTCCAATACTGTGCCCTTCAGAAGTTCCCAGCCCTCCTGGGTGCTTTTAGTCTCTCCTCCTGTGGAACCATATCTACTATCTCCTTAAATTTGTTGAAATGTGCCTTTCTGAGATCCAGTGTATTCATTCTGCTGATCTTATGCTTTCCCAGGATGAGGATCGTAAATTCTGTTGTGATCACTTCCTCCCAAGCTTCCTATTACCTTCACATCCTCCACCAGTTCTTTCCTACTGTTCAAAACATGATCCAAGATAGATGATCCCCTAGTATCCTGTACCTTCTGGAACCAAAAGTTGTCCTCCATACAAGTTAGGAACTTACGCAATTTTTTGTTTGGCTATGTAATTCTCCCAAGAGATAGCTGGAAAACTGAAGTCTCCCATCAGCACTATTTTATAACTTTTGGATTATTTTGTCACCTCCTTGAAGAGTGCTGTACTTCTTTTCCATGATTTTGTAGTCTATAATAAATCCCCACCATTATATCATTGCTGTATCTGTCACCCTTTCTTTTCACCCAAATACAGTCTTATCTGCTACTTTCTTCTTCCTGAATCAGTGATCACGTATGTATATTCTTGGACATACCTTGTTCTTCTGAAATAGTGTATAGCTCTCAGTGTTGACATTCCAGTCATAATCGTTGTTCCACCAGGTTTTTGTGATACCGGTCAGATCATAGTTCCTTTCATAGGCTGCGACTTCCAGCTCATCTCATTCGTCTTGCATTTGTATACATACCAAATATATTTTGCATTCTGATCTACTCATTTCCCTTTTGCATCACATGTTGCTGTCCTGTTGCTCTCTGGCTCTTTCCCACAGTTGAACTGCTTCTTCCAGTTCTTTCCCCTCCAGGTTGTTTGTTTTTTGTTCCTGGGTGATTTTGTTTGCCATCCCTTTTGGAACCTATTTGAAAGTCCTCCTTTCTAAGTTGGCCAGCCAACATCTGATTAGATTAATCTCATCTCTTGCGAGCAGTCCTCCTCTCCAGAACATCTGTACATTGTCAAAGAATACAAAGCCTTCAGGCTATGGTGAGGGGTGGGGGGAGAGCTGAAGCCACCCCCAAAATTGCCGTAGTCCCCCTCCAACCCCCTTCCAGCACTGCTGCTGCCTGCCCTGAGCGCAGCCCGACCCAGCCCCTGCCGAGAAGAGCCTGGCGCAGCTCTGGCCCCACCCTGCAGCAGCAGCCAGCCTGCCCCAGACACATCCAGGGGCATGTGCCCCCCGTACCCTCTTGAGATGCACACAGCGGCAGGAGCTATGCCCTCTGGACAAGCTGCAGCTCCATCCCGCAGCCCGTCCTGCCTTGGCTGGGCAGCGCTTCCCCCTTCCCCAGCCCCACTCTGTCCCTCACTGCAGGGGTCTCAATCTGCCCCCTGCCATGGCCCTTTCCTTCCCCCTTCCCTTCTACCACAACAGACTTACCAACTGGATGCAGCTCTCCAAGCTACTGGGCTGCACTTCTGGCCCCAAGCATGCTGCGGCTGCGTGAATGCACGAGGCATTTATTGGCCACATTATCAGCCACATCAGGCAAAAAAAAACAATTTCTAATATAGTCGATTTTCTTTATATCAGTAATGATCCAATATCGGATTGATGTATTGGTGCACCTCTAAATAGAATTTCTCCAGGAAAGGGGACAAGGGCAGGGTGAATAAAAATCAACGATTAAAAAAAAAAAAAGATATATTTTTTTAGTTAATCGTATTTTTTGATTTTTTTAAGATGCTTTAAAAAAAATATATAGATAGTATATGATTAGAAGTTATAATCCCTAGTCCATGATGACATCTTTGAGCTTTAACACATCTTAAATGAAAACTATTTGAGACAATATATTCATGTAACCTTTTTAGAAAAGTTCTATAAATAGGTCACAACATACCATGGACTATATTAGGGGCCCAATCATGGAATT
Organism: Alligator mississippiensis; assembly: GCF_030867095.1. Taxonomy (NCBI): domain Eukaryota; kingdom Metazoa; phylum Chordata; order Crocodylia; family Alligatoridae; genus Alligator; species Alligator mississippiensis. The sequence goes on from NC_081825.1 coordinate 247,926,912, forward strand.
CGCAGAGGTTCCTCTATAGATTAGTAAAGATTAAAGAAAGCCTCTCTACCCAGTGGGACTTAGTGCTCAGTCTAGAAGATTCCATTAAGCATCTCTGTGATGCTTAGTTTCAGTTCTCAAACTTTGGATTTGTGTCTCCAGAGGGTACTATCCTTGTTAACAGCAGTATATGAAGGTGAGAGATAACAGACATGATTACCTATCCATCAGCCCTCTTTTCTGCAAGTTTGTGTACACAGAGTGAAGCCCTTACTTCTCTCTGAAAGTGCAAAGTTTCAAGAAGGTTATTCGGGTGGAGTAGATCTGGGCAAGGAGGAGGAGTCTGGAGATAAATATAAGGGGGGAGGGGCAGTGGAAACAAAAGAGAAACATTTTGAGCAGAATATTCTAGAAGTCTTGAAGGATAAGGTTCTGAGTATAGCTTCTCCATTGATTTGAAATCTAGTGAGGGAATGGTTTGTTAGAAGGGAAGCAGACTTGCCAGGCCATAGAAGACAAGAAATCAAAGATGAGAAGTAATCTAAAAGAAAGTGAAGAAACACCCCAAACTAATAACTTATTGCTGCAGTGCTCATTTGATGTCCTCCCAATACAGCATGGCAAAAATATCCCCCAAGTATCCATAATTAATCTAGTGAATTGGAGATTAGTTCACCTACCAGTGACTTCAAAGTATCTGTTTCAATTAGCTTTGCTAAATAAAATAACCAAATCATAATTCAGTTTTCTGATGTAGCTGCAAAATTAATCTGAAAAATATAAAAATAAATCCCTGCTTTAAAATGTATAGTGTGTACCTTCTAAAAATTAAACCTACATTTATCTGAGAGTTGTAAATGCTGTGCATTAAAGCTATATCAGACAACAAGAATGCATTTTTTGTAGAAAACAATGATTAAATCAAGTCTTCCTGACCAGTGATTTTAAATCATGGTTTGAAGCATGATCAATCAATTTGATTTAAATCCCCCCTGAACAAGGGGATGAGGTGGTTGTACAGTTCTTGAGTCTGGGTCGGGTAGGGGAGAGCAAAAAAGGGGACAGGCCTTTGGAGAAAGACAGGAGTTCCTGAGTGTGAGATCAACTAAGACTGAAGGAAACTAGCTGCGAGAGAGAGAAACTCCATGGGATGCTGGGTACCCTTGACCTAGAGCAAGGATCAGCAACATTTTATGGTGGCAAGCCCCTGCCACTGTTGTGTCTTATACCTGGTTATGATGCAGCACAGGAAAGCTCCAGACTACAGTACAGTGTGGTGCAGGCTGGATCCAGATCACAGGCCATTGGTTGCTGACCCCTGGCCTAGAGGACTGTGAACCAATTTAAAAAAAGAAATGTGCATGCACGTGTACACATGTACACATTTGATTGGACAGGGAATTGAAGCAGGGAATGGCATGTAGATGGATGTTAACTAGGTCTGAGTACCATTGGTGGTATGTACAGTAAAGACTACTTGTTTTAGAAATACTTCTTTCAAAGCCTGTGTTTGGTTTACTGGTCATTTCAGCTATCAACCCTTGAAGTAAACAGTGTCTACAAAGCAGAAGCTCTGGGAAAGGTTTTGCTTAAGCAAGAGAGTCTGAGTCTCAGGGCCTGGGCCAGTGATTGGCAATGTTTTTGGGCAGAGTGCCAAAAGCACCTACAACCTTAATTTGTAAGAGGTTGCATATCAGAGGTGGATGGTAGGGGAGCCGCAAGGCGCTTGATTTTTGTTGTGGCAGCGTAGCCCTGGTCCCTTCCCCACTGAATGCCTTTGCATGCTATGCCCTGGCACTTGTGCTGAGGGTTGCCTACCCCTGGCCTAGGCAGTTAGATCGAAGGGCTTTGCTTTCAGAAGGATGTTTTATACAAGGAATTTGTACCCAAGGTTGTATCTAGGAAGTTAAAAGGTAATGTCTGAATGCGGTTCAGACACACAAATGCTTAAGAGCACATGAATCTAGTATGTGGAACCCAAACACAGCAGCCTTGTGAGCATCTAGCAAAGAGAGCTTGATTAGGGCTGTGACAACAGTTTCATTTAAAACTCAATTTTCATTGTAAAAGTAATCCACTCTGGCTTTCTGTAGCAGGTTGCCACCTCAGAGCCTTTTCAGCCAGGCTTTTGCCCCTTCCCAGAGCGTTTCTTAAGCCTCAGTACTATGCTATCTTTAAACCTGCTGACTCCTGTGGCTTAGAGCATCTCTCAGCATGCCTCAGTAGTACTGAATCTTTTGACAAAATTAAGCAAATAAATGAAAAACCTTACTGTCCTGACTACTAAGAGTGGTCTGTTGTGGCTTCAGCCTTCCTACCACAGGCTTGCTCTCCTTGTAGCCGTGAGGTCTCTGTTCTCTCTCTGGTTCTGCCTGCTGGGGTTTTTGATTCCCAGCAAGCCACGTCTACATTAGCCTTCCCACTGCAAACCATCTGCCAAGCTAGCTGCCTTCTCTTCAGGGGGGCAGGCCACTCTTACACATTCCCCATTTGTTGCTGGCTTACAGCATGTACCTCAAAATAACTTGTGTGCATTTTTGCTCCCAACATCATCACCCACTGCACGTATTCTGAACTAAGACTTAACTGCCAGTTCTGCTGATGATGCCTGAGGCAGAACAAGGCATCACTTGCCTGTCTGTTGATACAGTATAATTGCTCTGTGTTGTTAAGTAAAAAAAGTGGTTTTATCAGTAAATTTACTAAGCAATGCTTAGATATTTTTCTGGTAGCTTAATTGATAATGTTGTTTAGTGTTTGGGAAATGCAGCCTGTTGTTTCATTTGGGTTAAATTGACTCTTACTAATTGGATAGTGCAGTAGTTAGACTGTTTAACAAACCATCGCTATTTAAGCAGAACAGTGTAATGAGTGAATATAGCAACTGTTTCTGTCTGCCCAAACACCTGTCAGTAGAGGATCGTGTCTTTGAAATGCACAGTAATTCATTCCATTAATAAATGTCACTTTTACTGATTGATTTTTCTGTTTTTTAACTTGCAGGCTGTTCTGGAGACTATTAGGAATTTGATGAACACAGATTGTGTGGTTCCTCATTGGCTGCATGATATTATCCTAGGATATGGAGACCCAAGCAGTGCTCATTATTCAAAAATGCCAAATCAGATTGCATCTCTGGATTTTAATGACACATTTCTCTCCATTGATCATTTAAAGGCTAGTTTTCCTGACTATAATATTAAAGTAACAGTTGACAATCCAGCTCTGCAGATACCGCCTTTCAGGTGACACATTTGGTTTCAGAGACGGTCTTTAACAGCTTGTTCTTTAGTGCATTTGTCAAAACTCATCAATGAAATTGGTCCTATAAAACTAAAGTATAATCAGCTTAGTTCGATGAATGAAGTATACTCTTTTGTTCAAGAAGTTTCTACCAGTATTGTAATGTATGTGTTACAGTGGAAAATATAGGCCATAATGAAGGTTAGGAGAATCCATTTAAATGTATATGAAAATGTTGTCCCTGACAGAAGTAGATGCTAGTCCACAAATGATAAGAGCCTGAATAGTTGGGGCTATAATCAAGTATATACGCAGTTTGTGTGTGTGCAAATGCAGGTGTGCGCACGTGGGGGTGTTGTATGGATATATATATAATATATGCTTTTTGGTGTGCATATACTATATACATATCAATGTTTGTTATATATAAAGTAGCATCTACTTCTAGCTGGCTTGCAGCTTTGTTACCAGGAATTAGTTAATTTTCTTATATGGTATGGCTAAAGTAATTTAATGAAACTTGGGTTTGAAGAAACTTTTCATAGTGAATGAGACAAGAAGCCAAAAACCAAAAAGGCAGGGGTAGCTGAAATCCTAGAAGGTATTGTAAAAATAAAATAAATAAATAAAATAAGTAAAAGGATATACCTGACCGAAGCTGATAATGGTTCTTCACTTTTTCATCCTTCACCACTGGATAGCAGTGATGAACTTATGAGACTTGAGAGTTCCAAAGGTCTCCTCTGGAGTCTCAGGCACTGGACCTCAGGCTCCCTAGACCTTGCCAGGTAGACTAGTGAGGAGGCAAGTGGGTGAACTGTGGTAATCCTGCCTGTTTTCCCTCAAAAGTTCATGAAAATAGAACCATTTCTGTGAGGGACAAAATTATGATGAAAAGATACTGAAAATTTTTCAATCCATTCTGGTCATGGTACAAGTGAGAGAAATGATCTGTTCAAGGACATTTCATAGTGAGTGTGTAACTTGGAAGAAGGCACCAATGCTACATCATAATCACTACCCTGATAGTGCCTATGGACACCATTGTGCAAGACATTGGACACACACAACAAATAAATAGTCCATGGCTCAAAGAACTGAAGTATAAAATAAGAAGCAAAGTTGTGGAAAGGGGATCAGGTGCCCTGGTATAACACAGGGATGATCTCTTTGGGAGAAGCTAGTATATACATTTACGGAGTGATGTGCAGGGATGAATATGTAGGTTCCTCCCAGTAAATTTCAGGATGTTTTGAAACTTTTGTTTTAATAGGAAACAACTGTTAAATCTTTCTGGTCCTTAACAGATTAAATTCATGGCTAGTTACAGATATATTCTTCATACAGAGAGAGGCTAAAGGCATATTATTTTATCACAGATGTCACATTTGATTTGGATAGCCCTTGCCACAAAAAAGAAATCCTTCATTTTAATTTTATTTTCCCCTATTAAATTTACTAAAGGGTACTTAGTGATGTGATAAAACCTTCTCTGTGTGATCTTATAATGCGATATGAAATAGATTTGGAAATAAAGGAGTCTTCGGATCCTGAGGTCATTAAAAATGATAGAGATTATCTGAAAAGGGAATATGTAAAATTGGTGATTCATTCGCACTTTTAGCGCAAACAGGATAGCCACTGCTACTTCTGTCTGTATAGTGGTAGTTGCTTTCTGTCATAACTTGATTCCGTCTGCCTCCCTCCTAATTTCCCTTTTTCCTTTCTGTTGCCCTTGTCATTCCAAACTCACCTTCCTGTTTTGTAGTCTTCCTTCTTGAACTCTGTCAGCGGTGTCACCCCCTACCCCATGGGCCGGATCCAAGGCTTTAACTTTCCCACAGCAGCTGATAAACATCCCCAGCGGGACTCTGTGTCCTGGATTTTGGTGGTGTGCCCCCTCCCTGTGTTTCCTGCTCTCATATTCTTGGCACCTTTGGGTGCCTTGTGGGACAGACTACACTGCTTTGCAGGCTCCCCACAGGCCATAAGTTTGACACCCATGCTCTACCTTATCCCATCCACGATGTCCAGAACACTCATTTGCCAAATATACTGCTTTGTCTTTAATCTTGTCTATGTTGTGCCTTAAAGCCAACATCTTCAGGCAGTCCTTTATATTCTTTTCTTCATCATTAATTTGCACCTTATCTCTCCTGAATTGTTTTCCTATCTTCAGGGTTAGAGTGACATACCAATTTATGTCATTCTAGAGACATTTAATACAATTTTTCAAAGACAAATTATATTTCCTTGTGAAGGAATTGAAGCATATATCACAAACATATGTTTCAGGATAACTTTCCCAGTAAGAGGCAGCAGAGGAAAGAAGAGGAAAGAGGAGGATGGAAATGAAGAGAAAACTGAAGAAGCTAAAACCTTAATTATTGAACCTCATATTATTCCTAACAGGGGACCATATCCATATAATCAGCCAAAACGGTAATAGTCTTTTAATTTTGCCTGCACTAACATGGGGAACAATCCATAACTGAGTTATAATTTTCATTTGGTTATGCAGTTATAGTCTTTCTTTTACATACAGAAGAAATGTTTCTATTTCACATATAAACTAAATGTTTAGAGTGAAGATTTAGTGTAACGGTATTTACTGAATAAAACTACAACTAGGCAGTATCAAAGTATGATGAAAATATGGGTCCTGATATTTGGCCATTGAATATACAGTATTGAAAAGTCATGTTAGCATTATGTGCTCTTGCGCAATATTGATTTTTTAACTAAAATGTTTATTGTAAATGGTAAACTAGTAAGCTATGAACAAAAGGATAATCAACATTTTTAACATTATATAGAATGTTTATTTCTTTTACATAAACAAATAAGACTGAAGGATAAGAAAATTCACCTGAAAAGGCCTAGAGACCATTAAAAGTTGGATATGTAGTTGGCAGTATTGTACCTGTCCCTAGTCACAACTCCTACAGGGACATGCATACAAGGTTTCTTGCATCTAGGTAGAAGAGAAAACAGATCTAGGCTCAGGTGAAGGCTTAGGAAGAAAGATCACTTCTAAGGCTCTACTGACAGATCTTTAATTTAAAGGTGTGGTGGGATTGAGTCCACAATTGCAACAATTATGCCTGCTGCCATGCCACAAATAAATGGCAGGATGTGTGATTTTGAGATTGGGGATCAGATCCCAATCACGTTGTGCTTGCTGGTGCAGGGAAATCATGTCTCACTGGGTTTCAGACAGTCACCTAATTTTCAGCTATCTCTGGGACCACACCTTGACTCAAACAGGCCCCCTGTGTGGTCTCTGGAGCTGGATAACAGTCAGGTAATCCTGAGCAGGATCAGGATCATACCAGGGCTCTGATGATCAGTTGATTGTTGGCTTGGACCACACCAGGGATAATTGAAGACCCTGGTGTGTTCCTAACCCTGCTGCACATTCAATTTAAGGCCCAATGAAAACCAAATGGTCTGACCTGGTAATGGAAAAATTACATTTTTTGTGTAATATTTTTGTGGCTGGTTTCCCTTTTGATGGTGCCATCAATTCCCTGAACAGGTGGCTTGGTTACTTCTAAAGATGGATTAACAGACTAATTATGTCTTAAGTGTAATGCCCGCCAGGGACCTAACACAGCAAGCCTGAGGAAGGAGATATCATAAGGAGACAGAAGCCACCTGGGAGAAAACACTAATTTGGAGAGAGTTGGGTCGCTTTGAAGATAAGAGTTGCGGCATTTTTTCTTTGTTAATAAAGCCAGCCCCAGGAAAAGGCACTGGAACCGAGCAGTTCTAGAACGTGATTTTACCTGCAGCTTGGTATATTATTCCTCCAGTTTACAAGCACAAACAATTGTCGCTAACAAATTGGATGTTTCCCACTTCTAAAAATTGTATTCTGGGGTGGGGATTTGTAATAATTCATTTATGTTGTTTCTTGCCTTCAAACATTAATTTGCTGAAATAAACAACTATCGTACTCTAGTACAGCAATGTACCATACCTTTATGATTTATCAATTGTACTTCCTGATACGCTTAGAGCACTTAATGATTAAAGACTGACTTAGTAAAGTGCTTGGTATACACTTAATTTTAAGTGTGGGAGTAGTCTCATTGACTTCAAAAGGACTTACTCATGTTTAATTTTAAACTACAACTACATCTGTTTTGACTGGGCTAATACAATTGGGAGAGTATGGTAAAAACATTTTAAGTCATAAGTTTGAACATGTCTTCTTTGCATAGTTGGAAGACTGAGCCAATTGGCATAAATAATCAGAGGATAGATGTTTTTGGAGGAATATATAGCATTTTCATTTAAACGTAACTTGTTATCTTTTGTAATATGAATTATTTTGCAGTATTATTCTGCGTCTTTATGATATGTATTTTGTTTCGCTACAGAAATACTATTCCATTTACCCACACTCAGATTGAGGCTATACGTGCAGGAATGCAACCTGGGCTGACTATGGTAGGGATTATAATAATGATTTAAGAAGTTTTACTGTATATTTAATGCTCTGCTTAATTTTAGGGCAGATTCTGTGAAGTATCGATAACAGCTTTTTTTCTGACTTTAGTGTTTGCCCTTGTTTCAGCCCCGAGGTGATTTCAGTTTTGTATGTTTGTGGATTTGTTTTTTTGTTTTTGTTTGAAACTCCTTAAAGCTAAAGAAGATGCAAATCAAAGCCATCACCATTTATTTGCTTCAGTGTAAACTGATGAACAGTATTTTACAAGGCTCACAAATACATTTCTGTCTCTTCAAATATGTGTCCTCATTAAGTATAGTCTATCCTATAAAATAATTACTCAGTAGAATATTTTTTGATACTCATGATGGTGTTACAAGGAGGAGGGACTCTAGGTATCAGTACTTGTGCCCTGGCTTTTGAAATTAGGCCTTTTAGCACAGTGTTTTCTTTGTAGTCCTTCCACTTTTCCTTTTTATGTATCATTTTCCACTCAGACTCTAGCAGATGAATGACTTTTGGCATTTCCCCTCCTTTATATAAGTTTTGTTAGGACTGTCTGCAGTAGTTCTTCAGCCAGATAGATGGATTGGAATCAAAGAAGCTGATCATGAATAAAGGCTGTAGGATTTGTTGACCAGCTTTTGGGAGTGAGTTTGTTTTGCAGTACAGTTCATCAGGACCTTATGAATGATGGGTATCTGCAATACCCAAGCATTTCTCTTGAAATGAAAGGGCACATTTTCTATGTCAAACAGGTTTTGGGCCTCAGTAAAAATGTACCAGTGATAAAAGTGATTAAAAATTACTTAGTTAATAATGTCTTTTTTGGAACAAGCCCACTGATGTGAACTGCTGCTGGGTTTTAAATAATTACAGTGTTTGGCTAAGCATACCAACACTTATGTATAGGAGTCTTCTTTCATACCAGTATTCCTAACTTGTCAACAGGAAAGACTATTGGGAATTAAAATCTTTATTCCTATTTTGTAATATATAATCAACACATGAAATACTAGGGAGGGGAACTCTAGGTAATGTAGGTCTTTGTTTTAATCTTGTTTTTTCAATAAAGTACTAGTGTTGTTAATTAATATCATTTGATCTTTGAATCAGTAAGAATAACTTCCCAATATAAATACAATGCATTTTGAAGCACCATCTGCATTTTTCTTGGAGGGCTTTTAGGGATAAATTACTAGTGCTTAAACTTAGTTCCAAGAGTCTATTAGTGGAGAAATAGTAAGTATATGAAAAGTCAGGCTTTGGTATTATTTTTCTAATAATTTATTTTCAATAGAAAATACTTTTTCTTTCATTTTGAAGAGCAGTCTGTTTTAATTAAGAAGAATATGACATTTAAAAATTACTTTTTTTTTTTTAAGGCAGTCCTCTTTCAGTTCTATTTTGATTCAGTCCATGAGGCTTTTTAAATAATTGTTTGGGTCTATCTGTTCCTAGCTCAGACCTATGTTTTCATTCCAAATATTATAAGATAAGATGCTGAAGTGAGGAAGGATAGTTCACACCTAAAAGCTTTTCTACATTCCTCCCAGTTACACAGTCGTTCCAGTAAAGTATATCACCCACCTTGCCTTGCGTTTTTCCCGGATCATCGTGGCTATAACATCACCCCAGTTTTGCCATAAATTAATGAGCTTCAGGGTAGTGCGTTATGTATATGCCAGGGAGAAGATCCCACTGTCTTTGCATGAGAGGTCCAACCTATCAGTAGGACTGCTTGCCTCATTCACAACAAGCATGACTTGGCTACTAATTTTATATTTCTGTCGTAAGTTGGTCTGCTCAATTTTGGGCTTCTTCTGTTCAAAAGATGTAACTGTGCATTTGGCTACAATACTTAAAATTTGAATATGAGGTCACATTTCATACATTAAATTGAGAGGGCATTAGTATTAATATATATAGGAAAATGTTATTCCATTGGCTCCTGAATACAAATAAGTGTTCATTCTCTACGCTAGATGGAATTTAGTCAGAAACTTGATCTAGAATATCCCTGAAATCATGTATCTCCAGTTGAAAGATAGTATTTCTCAACTCCATTGAGTTCAGATAAATAGAGTAAATTAAGGTATTGAGGATGGATATAAGCATAAGAATCTGAGTAGATGGATCACCTGAATTACTTTTAAATATATGTCCCTCAAGAATGGTGATGTTTGTGTATACTGCAGCTGTATTACATACGTGGATAATTGAAGGACATTATTATAGATTCATAAAATGTGCATGAATAAAAAGCACAAATTCAAAGTACTGCATTTATAATAATCAGTATGCAGTTTGGAGTGACATGCTTCTATGATTCAGAGCTCTTAATTTGAGGAATAAAAACTTTTGGTTAGTCAGTGCAATCTCATCAATCTCAGCTATACTATCACTAGAACTAGTGATAGAGTTCCCAGGGTGCTAGTGCAAGTTTAAAAGGGCACAGCCTCATTGAACTAGTTCTTAATGTATGGGTGTGCCCTCTTCATCCTTTTTCAACTTTTGTGGAAGCCTGTTGCCTTTGAATTTCAAAACAGAATTGGGGAATGATGAGGTGTGATCCTATTGCAAAGGACAGTATGAGGCTAAGTCCTTCCTTACTATGGACATGTATATAACAACTGATCCGTTTCACAATTGGCAGTTAAGAAATACCTTTTCCATTGTTAACTGACAGTGCTTGTAATTTAGCTTCCAAAGTTGATGTGTTGCCTTCAAAAGAAAGATGCTTCTTGGCAAACTTTTTTTTTCTGCCCAGTCCAAAACACTTTAATTTTCCCAACTGGTTATTAGTGGCCAGTGGAGTGAATTGTGACATGTTCTTTACACATTCTGTTTTCATTTTATAGGTAGTGGGTCCACCTGGTACAGGCAAAACTGATGTGGCTGTGCAGATCATATCCAACCTCTATCATAATTTCCCGGAACAGAGGACCCTTATAGTTACACATTCCAACCAGGTAACTAAACAGATTTTCTATTTTACCTTCTGTACTGATCTATTTTTGTCTCAGAGTTTAATGTAAATAACTTCAGTGTTACAGTCAGATACATTAGATGGGTCTGAGTAGGTTTGTGTCGGGTTTGAGTCCAGCTTTGGAATTGAGAAGAAATGAATTTGAGATGAAAACTAAAATTGGAAATTAATTCCAAAGTATCTTTATCAGTTAGGTTTTCTTTACAGGGCATTTAATGGTAAGATGTAGAAATGTACCATTTTTGGTTATATCCAAGCATGAATCCCACTGCAAGTGCATATGCACACCATGGAAACATTTTTTTCTTTACTGACAACATCTCTTTGGCCCTATGAATGTGATTGCTGCCTCCTTGGGTATGTCCAGATGAGTGTGCACATGTGTTTCCCCAGGGACAAATAGTAGTGGCACATAGTTGGGCATGCGTACTCTGTCGTGCAACAAGCATCTGGGCTGGCCCCAGCAGCCTTACCTGGGGTCCTCCTGGGGCACCAGTAGCAGTGGTCTGGCATGTGGAGCCTGGCCAGCAGCTGGAGTGTGGCTCTAGCTGACCAGGCTTCAGTTTCCGGCAGTGCATGCTGCTTCCACGTGTGCAGCCCTGGTTTTTTCTGTCCTGGGTGTTTTTGACACAGGGATCTCTCTGGTGTTAAAAAAACCTTCTGCACTGCTAATTAACAGCACAGCAAATGCCTGCATGTGTGGTTTCTGGTGCTGCAAATGGATTTGCAGTGCTGTAAACCACATGTGTGCACGTGTCTGGACACACCCCTTATGTTTACTTTTCTCTTTTGTTAGTGAGAATCTGGCAGGTAGTTCCTAGATCTGCCAAAGCCCTTCAAAATCTTATGTAAAAAAAACAAACAATCATACAAAAATTTGGAACCTGTTTCTGTGGTGTTTGAACTACTGTAACCATTCAAGTAACTTTTGGGTTGAACTACCTCGGTCAGACCTTCCTGTATAATGTTTCTATGGTGGAATATTCAGGATGTGCTGGTTTCAAACAATGAGCTAATAAGGACAGTTAAGTTGGGATCTGTTCTTTCTTGAAGAATTTCATATTCTGAGTATGTGTTTGGAATGTTGTTTTTTTTCTGTAAGGATTTGGCAAATGATAACGTGTGAAGCTTCACCTCCTGAAATGTTGCATGACGTTTTGTTATTTCCAGAGGAAGTTAAAAAGGCTGTGCAAAGTTTCAGTCGCTGATTTGATTTGACGGAGATTTGGCCTGATTTGGCGGCTGAAGCTCTGAATCCGAATCGAATCAGGAGACCCATTAAAAAGGCTGAATCAAATCCAAAGCCTCAGAATCAATTCAGAGAAGTTTTGGAGAGATTCGGATTGGCCGGGGAAGGCAGGCACAGCCAGGTAGCTGCAGGTTCTCCTGTGGCTCCTCCACCTGTGCCTGCCTCTCTCCAGAAGGGGGTAACTGCGGGAGAAGCCCCCATAGCTGCCGTGCCCAGCCCCATCCCCTGCCTGGCCCAGCCACCTGGCACTTGTAGAAAGCTCCGCACTCACCAGCTGTAGCAGCAGCAATCAGGGCCTCTGAGGACTCATAGCAGAGCCTCCCATGCAGCAGGCGGCAGTGGGGATCATCCTCCTTCCCCCCCCCCCCCCCCGCTTGGCACCTGTGCAGCTGTTGCCCTATGGTGGGGGATGGGGCCAGGCAGGGCAGCCATGGGGGCTTCTCCCATGGCTACCACTGCCCAGGGAGAGGCAGGCACAGGTGGAGGAGCCATGGGAGAACCTGCAGCCACCTGGCTGTGCCTGCCTGTCCCCAGCCGATCCAAATCAGCACCGAATCTCTGTTTCTGATTCGGCCGAATCGAATGGGGACAGTGATTTGAATCACCAGATTGAATCGCTGTCCTCCAAATTGACCGAATCCGAATTGAAGACTTCCCTATTTGCACAGGCCTAGAAGTTAACTTGTCCATTTGGAATATTTTATAGAATAGTTTTGCACTGTTAGTGTTCTGTCAACCTAGCAGACTGTTTAATATCATAAAAGGCAGAGTTGATACTGAAGAAATACCTTTTGCTGATATTGGTGTTTAATGTCATCACTAGGATCACAGTTTTAGTATCAAAACAAACACAGTCAAATATCAAAGCACAAAGACCCCTAAGGAACCCCACTTGATACCTCGTCCTCCCCCGCCCCCCCAACTAGACATTGAGCTAGTGATGACTATGCGTTGAGTGTGATGTTCCAGTCAGTTAGGTATCCATTTTTCAGTACTTTAATCTAGTTGGTATATCCTTAGTGTATTAATGAGACTATCCAGTGTCAAAAGCCTTGCTGAAGTAAAAGTATCTATCATACCTACTTATCTCCCCCATCCAAATAACCTGTTACTTTGTCATAGAAGAAAATCAGGTTGGCCAGGCATGATTTGTTTTTGGTGAATCCATGCCAGCTGTTCTTAAAATCATCCTTTTGTCCTGTAGGTGCTTCAGAATGTGTTTTGTGATCTTCCCAGGTATCTAGGTCAAGTTGACTAGTCCATAATTCCTAAGATCCTCCTTCTCTGTCTTAAAGATGGGGACTCTATTTGTCATTTTCCAGTCATTTGTGACTTCCATGAGTTCTCAAAGAATATAGCTAATGGCTCCCAAATTACCTCATCCAATTCCTGGGGTGCAGCCTATCTAGCCCTGCTGACTTTAAAGTATCTAGCATCTTTTTAAAATAAACCCTAACCCATTCTACTGCTCTGGGCTGTTTGTCTCCTTTCCTATCTTTGCTGCCCACTGACTCATCACCTGGTAGTTGCCCTTATAAAGGGAAAAATAATAATTTAAAAAAAAAAAAAAGCATCCAGTAGTTCAGCCTTCTCTACATCATTAATAACCAGATTGCTTTTTGCATTCGGTAAGGGACCTATGGTTTCTTTGGTCTTCCTCTTACCTTTGATATACTTGTAGAATCCCTTATTATTACCTTCTATATCCTTTGCCTTGCCAGCTGCATCACAAACTGTGCCTTGGCCTTTCTTATTTTCCCCCTGTACACCTGTGCAATACTCTTATTCTCTTCCATAGTACTATGGCCAGGTTTCCAATTTTTATAGGATTCTTTTTTTGAGTTTCAACTCAATTGACGAGATTGCTGTCTAGGCACGTTGCACTTCCCATTCTTTTGTTACATTGGGATACCTTTCTCCTGCACCTATTAAAGGGCCTCCTTAAAATACAACCAACTCTCCTGATCTCCTTTTTCCCACAGTCTTGCCTCCTAGGGTATCCTGTCCACCAGTTTGCTGAGTTTTGTTAAAGTAAGATTTCCTGAAGTTCAGTGTTTTTATTCTGCTGTCCCCCTTCCTTCCTCCCCTTAGGATCTTGAGCACTCTCACTTTATGGTTGCTGTCACCCAAGTTACCTTTCTTGTTCACATTCTCAACCAATTCCTCCCTGTTTGTGAGCTTCGCCTCTAGTTGCTGTTTCTACCATCTGGATCAAAAAGTTATCCTCAACACTCTCCAAGAATTTGCTGAACTTCTGTACTGCTGTGTTTCCCTCCTAGCAGATGCAGATGTCCCAGTAATTAAAGGTTTCCAAGGTCTGCATGGCATAGAGATAGGGAGATGGAACAGACTGGTTCCCTTGACTTCGCTGGGACTGGCCACAGTAGTGAATATAAAGCATCTTTTCTTTTGTATTGATTAGGAATTTCCAATGCCAGGATATTCAGTAGGATAGATATGGACCACAATATGATACTGTAGTCTTTATCATAGTAATGAGAGAGGCTTATTCATCAGTTCCACTCCTAGGGGAGGTGTATTCATCCTTGCAATGTGGTCTTGCATCTTTTAGCAGAGAACAGGTCCCTTTTTGAGGTATGTGAATGATTTCTTCAAAAGACTTGATGTCCCAACCACTGGTGGACTTTCAAGACCAATTGGACCAGTCAGTAGCCTGCAAGTCGTCTGTACACATATGGGATGTTACCATAGTTGTTCTGAGAGTACTTTGAGTTTTTTCCACAGACATTGACAAGCTAGTCCTTACCCACAAGGAGAAAGTCCCATCCCATCCCTACTTCTGCTTCTCTGGTGGTTTCCCTGACTAGAACATTGACATCATCAGATTATCAAGAAGAGCAGGAGTGCAACATGGTTCATTAGGTCTTACAGTATTACCTGTCATATAGTCTGGTCTATGCTAGAAAAGTTTTGCTGTTACAGTATCATCATTTAGAGTTATGAATTGATTTTTGCTAACAGAAATTCTCTAGTAGCATGCATTGATGCAGTCATATAGTCATAAACATGCTGTTTACATTTATATTCTTTTTTAGGGCCCTGGTATATTTGCCAGTAGAAACTCCTTCTTTGTCTACCCTAGGTGGATTTCCTAGCATAAGTACAAGAGCAGGCCTTTTCTAGTAGACTAGGTCTTGTTGTGTGCAGCCAAACCTTTAGTAACTTCTTTTGTGTGCCACTTCACCTCTCTAAACTTTTCTGGTAAGGTTCCTACTGACCACAACAGAACAGAAGTCACTTCCTCCTTTTCCTCTAAAACAAATGTGAACAGTAATACTGTGGACCTGTGGAGCCAGGCTACAGTGGTACAACGGCTGTAGAGAAAGAGACAGTGGACTAATGGTTGCAAGTGTGTGGGTGTTTCCATTTTATTTCTCATTCAAATGAAGGTGAGGTAAATGGTAAAAACCCATTAAACAGCACTATTCGACCAGTGTTTACAACACAGTTTAAGAGACACTACTATGCAGTTGTTACTATGCATTAATTTAGTACTTGTATTAGCAAGTACTAAATAAATGCACAGGAACCAGAGCTACTGCACACTAACATTGGCGAATGTCGTTTAGATGACACTACTGCTGCACAGTAGCCTAATAATGCTGCACAGTACCCTATTAGCACTGCCCATGCTGTGATGCACTACTGCACAGTATTTTCAGGGTCTTATGTAAATGCCCCAAAAGTGAAGTATATCCTATGCAGTTGAAACTAAGGCAGTCATTTAAAATCTTTTCGAAGTCATGGCACCTCTCCAGCATTTCTTTAAATGTGGTGGCATCCCCAGTTGAGAAGCACAGTTGGTTCTCAACTTATATCATTGCTTCTCAACTGAGTGTTACTGCCTCCAGATAAAACTGCCCTGCACATGCTGCCCACAGCAGTCTGGGTAGGACTGCAGCATGTGATTTTGCTACTTCTGCATTAATGTTACTGGATCAGCCTCAAGCAGGCAGAAGTTGCTTTGTGCTGTACAGCCAGTCCTGGCCCAGATCTTCCCTGTGCCCCTCCCAGAAACAGAGGCCCATGGGTGAAATTTCCTTGTGCTTCCTTGTCTCTGGGAGCTGATCAGTGCCCTAAAGCAGGGTTTGTCAACCAGGGTTAAATGTACCCCTGGGGGTACTTTGAAAGGTCCCAGGGGCACACGGGGTCAGGCAGAGATGGCGTGCTGCCACCGTTCACCGCTTTCTCACAGAGCAGGGCCACACAGATCCTGCACTGCTACTGCTTGCTGCGCTCTTGCTCCACATCTGGCTGCTCACCACCCCGTCCCTCCCCTCTCTGCATCTGGCCACTTGCCACCCCCCACCCCCACAGGTACACTTATTAAAGAGGGGATTGCTGGGGGTACACTTATTTAAAAAGCTTGAAAACCCCTGCCCTAATGCATTCAGGGTAGTTTTCCCTGGCTGCTATTGTGGCAACAGCAGCACATGTTGCGGTGCCCCGGGGCGGGGGGTGTCATGATACCCCAGGGTGCCATAGGCGGACAAAATGTAATTACCCAGTTGGAACCTTTAGCTAAAACATCTGCCAGGAAATAGACAAAGCTCTTGTAGATTATTGGATATTACACATATACGGTAAATACTGAGTAGACAAAATCTTTATGGAAATCAGTGCTGTCATATCAAATAAGTGCTAAGAAGTGCATTCCTTGAAATAATTCGGTAAACAAATAGTGTCTTCTTAAATCACAAGCTAGAAATGTGAGTGAATTGCTTTACAGACTGTAGATATGTGTTAGTGAAAAGACAGCAGTATCAATGAACTACCTCTCCCCCATCCCTGAGGTTAAGAGCTCTAATTTAAGTATTGTCTTCACGTTGCTTTAGTTTCAGCTCTTACCAAAATAGGTATTAATTTCCAGCTTGCTTACCAGTAAATCTTCAGTTTTCCCTGCAAGAGCCTCTGAACTTCTAAAAATGATTCTTTCCCCTGTTCTTGTCAATCTTTAGGCCTTGAACCAGCTGTTTGAGAAAATCATGGCTCTAGACATTGATGAGCGCCACCTCCTGCGTCTGGGTCATGGAGAGGAGGAATTGGAGACAGAGAAAGATTTCAGCAGGTGAGTTAATGGCCAAGAGGGATGTGCTAACAATAAGCTAATTTGTGTAAATATTAGAGTTGCAATGTTTGTTTAAATCCCTCCTACTTTCATTGTAAATAAATAAGTAGAAGTCTGTCTGGACTTGTTAGTTTTATGGGAAGGGAAGCTTAAGTCCTAACAGTATCAGTCCAGCTATAATAGAGTCCTAAGTTCAGGGCATTTGTTTTCAGTACCAAGCAGGTTTATACTGAGTTATATAGTTGGGCAGAAAACTCCTATTTTCCAAAAATATCAAAACAGTTACATATTCACCTGTTTTCCTTTGAATGTTTGAAATTAAATATATTCTAGATACCAGCATGTGAACACACAAAGGTATTATCAAGTCTGTTTACTGAAATGCAAATTTAATAGAAAAATACTCTCAATTTTCAATCTTTACTCAATTTAATTTTAACTTGCAGCATGCTGAATATTGCATATTATAGAACAGCTGACATTGCAAGATACAAATCCCTCCACTTGTAATTTCTTCATGAAATTACTTATAAAAGTTTGTGTCATTGCTTTGTATTATTTAAAATATTTTTGAAGCTCATTTAAATGAAAGTGTTCATCCTGTTATGGTAAATGTTGTATTTTGAAGAATATGTCCATAATTAATGATACGTATATAAAAGTGTTGGATATTCCAGTTGATTTTTTTACAGCTGTGATGCTTAGGTTTAATTTAGGAGAAAAGCTTACTTTTCCTGTAGCCATTACCAAGTAGCTTGGTTTCTACAGTGAAAGAAAGCTATTTTTTTGTTTTACTTCATTTAATATGTTTTTTCTGGAGATAAAAATTTGCATAGTGATTTCCTAGGATAATTCTATTCTTTTTGTTATAAGGAAAGCATATTTTATAAAAGCAAGGTTCATTAAGAATTAAGAACCTGGCCTTTTCTCAGATTCAGAGTTGGTCTTTTATAGGTGCATTGAAAATAGCATTAAGTCCAGTAATAATAAACATATAATATCTGCATAAAATCTAGTTGGGAAAGAGTTGGAATAGTTTTATATACAGTTCCTTTCCCTGGTTTCCTGTGTCATTTTATGCTTTTGCATCTCCCACAGATTGAGGAAAGTAAAGTTAATTAAAGAAGACATAAGCTTAGGCATGAACATGCCAGTAGGGCTGCAGATGTTACTGGTTACAAATAGAAGGCACTCAGCCAGTAGTCACAATACCCTATTCAGTGGCCACCGGTGAATGAGAATAGAGGTGACTGTAAACATGCTTGGTCTGTATCATGAAGAGGGAGCCAAAGAATATTTTGCATATTGCAAAAGGAAGCACAGTTAATAACTCAAAACTTGGAAACTGCACCTTCAGTTGCTGGCTTTGTGACCCTGAGCACATCTTTCTCTTTTTTTTTTTTTCCCTCAGTATAAAAGTGGGATAATATTTCCATATATCACAGGAAGACTGATGATAAGATTATTAGCCTGTGAAGCACTTGTGTACTGTAGTGATGGGAACCATGGGCCAGATTGGGGTGGCCAGTGTGTGGCGCATATACTGCAAGTGGCACAGGCAGCATGTTTGTGTGGTATGCAGCAGACTGGTGAGGAGATAGGAGAAAGAGCAGAAAACAGGACAGCAGATGGGGCAGGGAGCAAAAAAGCAAAGCAGCAGATGGGGCAAGGAGCACAGTTTAGGGAGCAGAACAGCAGATTGGGCAGGGCACACAGTGGCACACAGAGAAAGCATGATGCTAATTTGTGGCATGCCTGCCAAAAGGGTTGTCCCCCACTGATCTAGATGGCAGTACTTGGCAGATAATGGACTATTCTTTTTCAATGGTCATTAATAAAGTTCAATACTTGTTTTACAGAGTAATTTTATGACATCCACATGTTGGTGTTGAACAGTTCCTTAATGTCTGTCTTGGCTGAAAAAATAATAATACATGTCCTTATCACCAATACTTTCATTCCACAGGTATGGAAGAGTTAATTATGTCCTGGCTCGAAGATTAGAGCTTCTACGTGAGGTTGGACGTTTACAAGAGAGTCTGGGGGTCCCAGGAGATGTTTCTTATACCTGTGAAACAGCTGGGCACTTCTTCTTATACCAAGTAAGAGATTAAATATTTATGGAAAGATTAAGCTCTGACCTCAGTATGGAGATTGGGGTTAATTTCTCAGAACTGAGTCTTTAAAAGAAAAGAAAAAAAAAATTGTTTTGTGGCTCACAATGCAAATAGCAACTGACGCTATAATTATAAACATTACTTGTTTATGTTGCTGTTGTATTCAACTCTGCCCGATGACTCACATATTGAAAGGCGAACATTCTTGCTTTTTATGACTATTTGGCAAAGTTTTTAAAGTAGTTTTTTGTCTTCAGATATGAAAATCCCAGCAAGTCCTTTCTACTGAGATTTTTGGGCAGCTGTAGTTTAGGATGCATAAAATAACTGGAAAGTCACTGTTTCACATGATTTATTTATGTCTGATTTCATTGTAGAATCCAACATCGTAAAACAGTTACCTAGTTCTCTAATAGTATGCCTCTTTTCTGAGTGTTTGAAAAGTAGCAAACAATAACATTGTTTTTGTGCAAAAAGTATACTAAAAGCAATATATTGAAAGGGCTTTTTGTTTTGTTTTTTAAAAAGAACCTTTACAATGCCTGACAATACATATGTAACGTCATAATGATACTTTTTTTTTTTTGCTGTAGGTAATGTCTCGTTGGGAGGAGTATATTAGCAAAGTTAAAGTTAAGGGTGGTAAGCTTCCTGATGTTGCAGAAGTCTCCAGTTTTTTCCCTTTTCATCAGTATTTTGCAAATGCCCCTCAACCAATTTTTAAAGGGAAATCATATGATGAAGACACGGAAATTGCTGAAGGGTGTTTTCGGCATATTAAGAAAATATTCACTCAGCTTGAGGTAAGACTTAAAAGACCGCTGGAATTTATTGGAATTTATTGGAATTTCCTGAGCTATTTGGATTACCATATTTACTTGAATAGTAGATGATCCTGATTGTAAGATGGCCACCCAATAATTAGATTCTTTATATAGCAAATGTATATGATTTTCCATGTATAGAATCTAATTATTGGAAATTTGTCTTGAATTTGTCCCCCTTCTACTGCTATAGCATGGACAATAAATCTGAGGGTTCAGGTAGCCTTTTCACTTTCCCACCTTCCCCCCACCTACCCCATGGTTTCCCCTGGCAGCCCCTTCATGAGCTGATTAGCCTCCCACTCATGACTGGAACTGGGTGTTCCTGTCGTGAGTACTGGGATGCTCCAAAAATTCTTGATGTTTGCCCAGTGTTGGCCATGTGTTTTATAGCCATGCTCAGTGTTGGCTGCATTTAATCAACTTCATAGTTGGTTTCCATTGCTGAGCTTTTGGCAGGAGTTTAATGATGGACAGTGCATTTAGTGAGGTTTTCTTGTATGCAGTTATAAAGACAAGGAACTCTTTTCCTCATGCCAACTGGGGGTAAAAAAGCTTGTCTTGTATTTGAGTAAATATGGTACCTAAAAGTGCCATACACTAAAAATGTTAAAAGCATGTATTTGATGACATTAAACTACATGTATTTGGCTTGATTTTCTGTTTTCAAAATTTGATGCTATGAAGCTGTAAAACAAAACAAAAATCATGGGGAAAAACTTGCTTTCCTCATTTTTTCAATGAATGTCCTTAGAACTGTTAAGACAGCTGTATGTATAAGTTTATTTGCAGACATGAAAAGGTGTATAAATTAAATTATGTGGATGAATTTTAATGATCCTTTTTGAACTTGTGTTTATATGTACTACTGAAATTTGAAATTCTTATTGGCTGATATTCTTCATCTGTATATTTTTAGTTAATAATCTGAGGAGCATAGTCAGATGGCTTCTGAATGCACAGTTCTGTTGTAAGCAATATCAGTTTTGATTCC
This sequence comes from Alligator mississippiensis, assembly GCF_030867095.1. Lineage (NCBI taxonomy): Eukaryota > Metazoa > Chordata > Crocodylia > Alligatoridae > Alligator > Alligator mississippiensis. Next base: position 247,947,852 of record NC_081825.1, read on the forward strand.
CATTCTTACAAAGTCTTTTTTTTTTCTGTAGGAATTCAGGGCATTTGAACTTCTCCGCAGTGGCCTGGACAGATCCAAATACCTTTTGGTGAAAGAAGCAAAGATCATTGCAATGACTTGTACACATGCTGCTTTGAAACGACATGACCTGGTTGAATTAGGTTTCAAGGTAATGATTGCAGTAATGGGCAAAATGTTTTAGAGCAACAGATTTCTACCTTATCTTTTCCTGTTTTGTATATAGGGCTTACTAACTTACTTTAAATCACTGGAGTTTTAAGACCATTATATTGTCAGCTTGTCCTCTTAATGAAAAATGATTTCACTGTTATCTACAGAAATACAGATAGAGAGATTTTCTGGAGTTATTTTGAGCATTGAAATGGCCTAATTTTGAACTCTAAAAATGTACGTGTGATTATGTGCAAGTAATATTCAAAACCAGTGTATATAAGGTCATGACTTGTTTCATATTTGCTTTATAAATGCACATAAAGTCTGTTGGAAAAGGTGATTACATTGCTTGACAGATCGACTTGGAAGGCTTGCAGTGATGCTGACTGGCTAACAAAAACAAAAGTAAAAGGAGAACTGGGAGAAGTTAGGACCCTTTTAGCGTGCTGTTTAACTAAATAATCAACAGTTTTGCTACAACATTGATTTATTCTATTCTAGTGTGTGAATTTTGCACACAGTTTTCACATAACAAACACCCACACACCAAAATGTGTGTGTGTGTGTGTGTATAATATACATGTTTGCTATAAAAAGTTTTATAATATGAAACTGAAGTAATTGTCCTAGAACAGTGGTGCAGTTGTCCTAGATACTGGTGCAGTATCGCTAAGGTGGGAGTGTCAAATGAACATGAGTTAGTTGGTAGGCCATGTCCAGAAGGTGGGACTTCTTTTGGGCCAGATGGCCCACCTCTGATTCTGGCCTATGGGACCTCTCACCACAGCTGCCAGCCCTGCTGTGCACCAGATGGCTGCAGTGCACAGCCTGGCCAGCACCTGGGAGAAGGAATGCTGCAGCTTTTGGTCTCCATATCCATTAAATTCAGTGGTGGTATTCACTGCTGGGGTGTTGGCTGACACTGGCTTTGGCAGATACAGTGATGGAGCTTCAGTGGCAGTGGTGTTAACTCCTTGGTTGTTAGCAGCTATAGCAAAATGTCTCATGAGCTGGATGTTCCACCTCCATGGGCCAGATCTGGCTCGTGGGCTATATGTTTGACACTTCTTTGAAGTCTATGGAAGTTCTGTCATTAACTTCATTGGAACCAGGATTTGCTTGTAAGAGGGCAGTTCTGGAATCGCAGAATTTTTTAAAGATTCTGTTTTTACGTGTCACATTCTTTATTTGAATTATACATTTTTTACTGTTCAATAAATCTGTGAAAGTAAAATTCTAATGAACTATTTCCAAATCAGATGTAAGAATCGGTGGGAATGGGGATATTCATGTAATAGATGCATAAATCTGGCTTCCTGTCCCAAGTCTCTGAAGTCTCTTCAGCAGATCCCTGGGGATACATGGCACTCAAGTGGGTCATTTGGACTCTCTCTCCTACTCTGTGGTTAAGTTGGGTTATGCTCTGAATATATATGGAAAAAATTTAGACCATTTGGAACCTGATCCTTGGTGCTGGTCCTCCCCCACAACTGCTGGACCGTTGTATACAAGAACAGTGGAAGGAATTCTTAGCTAGAACTAGAAAGAAAATAAGATAGATGCTAAAAGAAAAATACTAATGGAAAAAAATGGCCTTCAGCTTACTCTATCATTGACACCAGTCACAGTTTGCCTCTAAAAAGCAAGAAAAAAAATGTGGCCTTCAGAAACATAGATTAATATAACTGTCTTGTTGACTGAGTTCTTAATAGCACTGTTGGGTAATACTAATGATGAGAGATTTCGATGGCAGAAGACCACATGTATATTTATTTATGTTTTAATGGAGATTTACCTTTGTGTCCATGGATGCCTATCAGACAAAAGGTTACTACTCTTGCTACAAGTCTCTTTGAGTTAATTTAGTTTGTCTGTACATGTCGTTTTGAAATGACTATCCCTCAGTTCCACATATGTATATATTCCTGCTGTTGTTTCATATTTTTACAAGCATTTTTTTTATTCTTTTTCAGTATGATAACATTTTAATGGAAGAGGCTGCCCAGATTCTGGAGATAGAAACATTTATACCGCTCCTTTTACAGGTAAGAATTGCATTAAGTAAATAAGTATTTAGTAAGAGTAATTCAACAGTAAATGTTTGGTAATAGATGGTAGTGCCATGTATTCTTAATAGTGTTAGTGTATAGTATTTAAATCTCAGAATATGGCCTCATAATGTAAATGTCTAGACTGTCTTCATTTTCCATTGCAGTCAGTGTGACATTCATTGTGAATGTAATAAATACTTCTATCAGACTCAAGGAAATATACCATATTTACTTGAATGCAAGAGGTTTTGTCCCCCAGTCAGCATGGGGGGGGGGAAAAAGCTCCTCATCTTAGATTCACGTACAAGAAAACCTCATTAAATACATGGTCTGTTATTAAACTGCTGCCAAAAGCAGCATGTGCTTAGTCATGGAAACCAACTATGAAGCTGATTTAAATACAGCCGGCACTGACAATCACTATAAAACATGTGGCCCATGTTGGGCAAACATACTAATGGGAACCTACCACAAGGATGAGTTAGTGCAGCCAGTCTGAATAAGATGTATGGTAGTGCCCATTACGCTCAGTCCCCATGACTGCCAACTCTTTTCCAAGTCATGGTAAGCTACTATACCAAGTACATTTTAACTTTCAGTTCACTCCCAGAACTGAGCTGTGCCTTTTTCCCTTTTCCCTTTTTTCACTAGCCTTAAATGTGTGACAAACATCACCAAACGGAGCCCCACACAGTTCACCCAGTATCCTTCCATCCTTATCCTGCCCCCCGCAGCCTGTGACATATGATGGTGGCAACCCCCTCCAAGAGGTGGAACCAGACCAGGTTGCCCTGTGCCTCATCTGCATATAAATTTTTAGAGGATCCCAGGACTTGTGGGAAGAACATCCAGTTCCAGTCATGAGTGGGGAGCTAATTAGCACATGGATCCTTTGTAGGAGGGAAGGGAATATATGGCTTAAAGCGCTGTTGACTCTGCTGGAGCCCAGCCCAGTTAACTATACAGTAAATTATGAGCTTTTTATCTTTGGATTAATATTATGCATAGTTTGTAATCTTCATAATTACATATAAAAGTGCTGCTTAAAAGTATGTTTGTGGACTACCTGTGCTAAAATTTGGAACAGTTTCAAAAAAGTTCAAATGTATCAATTCATCCATCAGTGTTTTCAAATTTTCCCCCAACTTCCATGTGCTCTGAGAGCAGGGTGTAGGCGGAAGAACTTGTGGGAACAGAGGGCAAGAGGGCCACCTGATATCCCCCCTCCTCCCCTCCCATTTATTTTCCTTATTAGATTTTAAATGTGCAAAAGAATAACTAATTTACACATTTTTCATATATGGAATCTAATTATGGGGGATTGTCTTATAATCAAGATCATCTTCTATTCAAGTAAATACAGTAATAGAGTTTTAGTATTAAAATCTGTTATGCTCTATTATACTTTATTATTCAAACTCCATTAAAATGGAGTTTACAAGAACTCCATTAATAGACTAAATCATGACTTAACCCTGATGTGTACTTATTAGAACATAGAAATAGTTTGATGTAGTTCTGCAACAATTAATTTCTGGTCCTTGTCTGAACTTCGCAAATCTGAATGCATCTTTCGTGTACTTCATAAGTTTTCATGTGAACAAAGGAAAAGTAAGGAATTGTGGTATTCTACAGACATAGGCAGGCCTCAGACTTACAATGCAATTGGTTCTGACTGCATCTTAAGTCAAAATGTAACTTGGAACCAATTTTCTGGTAGGAACAATGTTATAAATGGGGGGTTGATGCCTTTCCTGAGCTCGACACAGCTGCCTCCAGCTGGTAAGTCTGTTGTGATGTGGTGTGGCGGGCAGATCAGTGCCCCCACAGCGAGGGAGGGATTGGAGCTGGGGCTGGGACAGGGGCTGTCCAGTGGGTGGGGAGGGAGGAGCTGTGTCCAGGCAGCTGTGTTCAGCGTGGTAAAGTCGAAACCTTGTCAGAACCTTGAAACAGTATCGTAATTTTAAAGCCATAAGTGCTGTTTGTAGTAACTCACAGTCGTAAATTGAGAACTGCCTGTAAATGTAGATGCTTCCTATGCTTTCTCCTTCCTCCTTTCTCACTCTTGCAACCTATGAGACTATTAATGAAGCTCAGTTTTGTCATAGTTAAGTTTCAGCATCTGGGCCTAAAAGGATGACAGTCGGCAGTGTATGAACATGAGTCGGCAGTGTGACAAAGCCATCAGAAAAGCCAATGGCACTTTATCGTGCATCAGCAGATGCATGACGAATAAATCCAAGGAGGTGATACTTCCCCTCTATCCGGCGCTGGTCAGACCGCAGTTGGAATACTGCGTGCAATTCTGGGCGCCTCACTTCCGGAGGGATGCGGATAACCTGGAGAGGTTCCAGAGAAGGGCCACTCGTATGGTTAAGGGCTTGCAGGCCAAGCCCTATGAGGAGAGACTAGGGCACCTGGACCTCTTCAGCCTGCGCAAGAGAAGTTTGAGAGGCGACCTTGTGGCTGCCTATAAGTTCATCATGGGGGCACAGAAGGGAATTGGTGAGGCTTTACTCACCAAGGCGCCCCTGGGGGTTACAAGAAATAATGGCCACAAGCTAGCAGAGAGCAGATTTAGACTGGACATTAGGAAGAAGTTCTTCACAGTTCGAGTGGCCAAGGTCTGGAACGGGCTCCCAAGGGAGGTGGTGCTCTCCCCTACCCTGGGGGTCTTCAAGAGGAGGTTAGATAAGCATCTAGCTGGGGTCATCTAGACCCAGCACTCTTTCCTGCCTATGCAGGGGGTCAGACTCGATGATCTATTGAGGTCCCTTCCGACCCTAACATCTATGAATCCATGAGTCACACAAGTGTAATTTATATTAGTTTTGCACGCTGGCAGGGTTAGAGAACAATGGAGGGTTTTCAGTGGGGGTGCACTGATAAAGATTTTTTTGGCTGATACTGATAGCTGATGATTAACCAGCTGTATTGGCTGATGCTGATCTGATAACTGATACTTAGTAATAGTGCAAGGCATTTTAAATTACTAACCTAAACCCTTTTTTGTTTGTTTTGCATTCGACATGCGCGTGTGCGCACCCCCTGCCTGTCCTGGCCCTTGATGGGGGGAAGGCAGTGACTGCCTTATTCCCACTCACATCAACCCCTCGCCCACAGCTCCTACCCACAGCCACCACCACAGCCTGTTTCCCTGCACTGTACATGCTGCTGTCCCGGGTTGGCGAGGCAGATCCTCGTGTGGACAGCGGCATTGGGCATGTTTGTAGCCCCAGAGCACACCACCCCCTCAGCACTGGCAGGCCCCATACAGCTGAGCTCCTGTGGCCACCAGGGATGAGCCACTTTTGCAGCCCAGTGCCTGGTGGAGTGGAATGTCCCCTGCTAGGCGGTGCCTTACCTGCCTGTGCGCAGGCTCAGTGCTCAGGCCCCTGCTGCACATGCAGCGCTGCCATGGCGGTGGCAGCAGTAGCTGATAATGATCTGTTTGTTGCTTAGCACAGTGCTGTGATCACTTCCTGGCGTCCCCTCCCCCTCCCACTGCTCTCTGGGACCTGTAGTCTGCTGTGGGCTCAGGCCAGCAACAGGGCACAAGGACCAGACAGACCGTGCTCTCCTGGGTGCTCTGGGCACGTGGCTGTAATTTTCAGCTACAACATCCAAAAAAAGCCAGTAGCTGATAACATAATTTCTCCTTTTATCAGTGCTGATCTGGTAGCTAGCCAATATATCTGTTCACCTCTACTTTTTAAGAATATAATGGCCTATGTAGTGCCAATTACATGTCATTTATGTCAGGTGTAGGCAACTTATGGCCCTCATGCCACGCCCAGCATGCATGGGAGAGGGGCCCCTTCTCTACTTCATGCTGCTGATCTGCTCCACAGCATCCAAGCTGTCTTCTGTTACCCCAGCCCTCCCTGCTTTGTGTCAAGGGATGCTCTCTCGTCTTGCTGCTACAGCCATTGCTTACTGCCGTTGCCAAATTCAGTGCTCCCTGTTGCTGTTGGTGACCGGAAACAGTGACACATTTTGGTGTCAGTTGCCCTTCCTGTGTCACCATGAGCAGAAACAGTGGTTACAGGAGCTGCCTGTGCCTTCATGGGGAGTAGTGATGGTGGCTGAGTCCTACCACTCATCAGCCTGTTCTCTTCTGAGCTGAGCTATGTCATTCCAGCCCACAACCTGAAAAGTTTACCAACCTCTGTTCTAGGGAATGAAAAGAAAAGGTAGAGAAGTACAGAAGAGGACTAGGAGGAAAGAAATGGGTCAGACTGGTGCAGTCATGGATCTTGGGAGGCTTCAGCTTTGCTCCCCAGATTATCCAACTACCATACCCCCTGTTTCTGTCCTTTTTCTAAAATAAGTCTCATCTGTGTTGAGACCACTGTGACATCTGGGAATGAGCATGCATTATATGTCATAGGAACACAGTGCTGGGATGTGGTGTGAAGCTGAGAACAGGCATGGTCAGCACATAGGTGTGTACAATATAGAAGTTGGGGTAACTTGTAGGAATGGGAACAATTGGTTGTGGCATAGTACACAACACTTAAATTGTCTTTGTTAAAAAAAAATTCTTCAGTGGTACATCTGTTAATATGAAAAGAACATACATGTTTTCTGCAACGACAGATGTTTTCAGTTGCGTCCCTTCCTCCTCTTCCTCACCTTCCATATATTTTTGTCTTCCTCTACCCATATGTTTTTTCTTGCTCACTTGTAAAGGGTGGTTTTCCTTGAAATGATTGCACTCTAGGTAGCTTTTTCCTCTGGGGCTTGGGTAGAGCTTCTTGAATCTTCTAATGACCTTCAAGGGAAAGGGATAATAAGCCTAGCCCTGGTTCTTTATGACCCAGTTCTCTCATCACCCTCAAATCTCCAGTAAATAATTAGGATCATACTCGGGTAACTTTAAAAGTAAATAATTAAATGTAAAGTATTAAACTCTCATTTTGGGGCAGTGAAGACATAAGAAAGGCAGGAGCTGTCTCCAGGCTAACACCCTATATAAAGATTGCAAATCCACACAATTACATGTAAATATAAATATAAAGCTAGGGCTTAAAATAATCAAGTTGACCCTTACTTTACTATAATTTAGAAGCCCTGGATCAAATTGTAACAAATCTAATTCTGTAATCTTTTAATTGTTTGTTAGAACCCCCAAGATGGATTCAGCCGGTTGAAGCGTTGGATTATGATTGGTGACCATCACCAGTTGCCACCTGTCATTAAGAACATGGCTTTTCAAAAATACTCCAATATGGAACAGTCTCTTTTTACAAGATTTGTTCGGGTGGGAGTCCCAACTGTTGACTTGGATGCTCAAGGAAGAGCAAGAGCAAGGTAAGATGGAGAAAAGGGAGTAGGCATATCATGGAAAATATATCAGATTAAAAACTAAGTTTTGAAAACCTTGATCTTCAAAATGACACTGTATATGATTACACTTGTAAGTTTGCAAAAAAATCTAATGCATCTGTCTGCTTTCTTCTTGCATGCCTTTTAATTCAGACAATGATTGCAGATAATTTAACCTTTATCCTTTTCTGTTCAATTTCACTTTTGAGTTTCTTGTGCAGTAACATGGTGTAGGTTCCAGTGTTCTGGGTGCTAATACTTGGGAGAAATTTTTTGTTTGTTTAAAAATGTTTTGAATGACATTTTTTAAAAATCTTTTTATAAAAAGATTTTATGTAATGCAACAGCTTTTCTTTCTGGAAATATCACAGATTGTCTGTGCTTGCTTTAAAGATAACAACAGCTACTGGAGGTATACTCTTGCAGGATGGGTGTACATTTATTTCCTTTGTTAAATTCTATTTCTTACTTTAGATATCAGGAAATTACATTTTTTATATGTATAAGCAGCATTCAGGGTTGTTCAGAAATGTTGTTATCATGCAACAAATACTCTTACTTCCAATAGCTGCTATGATCCATGTTATTTCAGCTCCAGACTACTGTAATTCTTTGACTGATTTGTGTTAAGGTCAGCTCTAAACTCATAACTCAGTTCGAGTGCAGCTAGCAACAGACAATAATATCACAAATGGTGCTCCATACTCTGCAATTTGTTGCTGTTCTGTTTAGGTCCAATTCAAAGTGCTGGTTCTAGGTTTTAATGGAATAGGACATGAGTAGCTTTGGATCTGCTTCTGCAGCCACAACTGTCCAAGTGCACTGTGTTCATCAAAGAGTGAATCTAGGTTTCCATGTGTGAAGCACTTGGTCAGAAGAAATTAAACAGGGAAAAACCCTGCTTTATGTAGCTCTCTCTCCAAAGTGACAGAAGCTAAACTAATAAACAAAGGAAAAGCAAGCAACTAATACGTAGGACAAAAGGAGTGGAAAGTACTCTGAGCATCTAGATATATAACTGAATTTGATACATAGTATAAATCTGCTGGAATCAGTTATGTTACACTAGAAATATACTTGGTTCATTTATTTATATTTTTTGTATTTTTATACACATGGACATGGATATATGTATGTGTGCACAAGATGCACACAAATTTGGACACCTAGCTCTGATTTTCCCCTCTTCTGTCTCAACTGGGGTTTGGACTAAATGGCCTCCTGAGGTCCCTTCCAACCCTGATTTTCTATGATAATCCCTAGATATCTCTTACTGCACAGTAAACCCTGAGGGTAGTAAGCATTTTGGGTGAGATCATGAACTGGTGTAAATTTACACTTTACACCAGCTGAGGATCTAGTCCTGTATCTTTCTCTAAAGATTTTCACAGTGATTATAGCTGAAGTGCATACATTTTTTGGGTTGGCTCCCATATTCAAGTGTTCTGTTTTGCTTATAGTTGCTGTTGTGTAAAGTTCATACACTTTTGTTGATTGTTCTTCAGTGTATTTTGTAAGGGAAAAATAGGACAAGTAAAATGTCCTTTTGACAACTCCTGTGAAGTGAGTTATTGATTTCATTTTCACATTATAAAATACTGCTATTTTTAAATGGTACAAGCTTTTAAAATTACAATGATTTTTTTCCAAAAAAATAAGAATGAACAACATAAAAGAGAAATTTAATTTTTACATTTCAGAAGCATGTTGAGAAATTGAAACGTTTGCAGACTATTTATCTTCTGAACATATGGCCAACAAATACTGTCAGGGTGATTTAAAAATGCCAGTTATAATGTTTGAGTATATAATACAACTAAATAATAAATGAAGTTAAATGTTGCCATCTGCTCCTAAGCATCTCCTAAGAGAATTTGAGAGATGAGAGGAAAAAGAATTCTAGCATTTTTTTGTGAATTAAGGCACCATTTTTTTTACTGCTTACCATAGGGGTTCCCTCTAGGGTCTTGCACAAATTTAGGTACCTCCCAACATCAGTTGAAGTGGTAACAGAGGTTAGGTGTGGTGCACCAAGGTCTTCTCTCTCAGTTATTTCTGAGGATGTTCAAAGTCCCTCCTGTAGATGCCTATGGGCATTTTGAAGACCAGATGACTTCTGTGGTTGCTGGCACTGGATCGTTTTGACTTGTTCTGTGAACCTTGGCATCTAAACTCTTCAGTTCTACTTAGTCATCTAAGGAACTTCTCTGACTCCTTTTCCAAGGCAATAGATTCTGATAGCTTTGTCCTGGCGTTCCTCGGTGTTGGTCTATGCAAAAGTGTTAAGGGAAAAAAAATTAATGAGGTTAAGGAAAACTATGGCTACTGAAAGATACAGAATGCTGGGCTAAATAGACCTGTGGTCTGACCCAGTATGGCAGTTCTGTTCATTCAGACAAATGACATCTAACTTTTGTTTGCGTTTGATTAATTCATAAATGTGCTTAGACAGGGAGATTACTCTAAATTCTCTGCTAGAAGACACAAGGGCCTATTCTTCATTCCTCAATCTCTCATGACCCACAATTCATTTTTCCATGCCTGACAGGAAATTATTCTGCCATATTATTAAAAATACCTTGCTCTGTTCACCTGTTGATCAGAATCATTATCCCCATTTATAGATAAGAAACTGGCGTGTGGTGGTAAAAGTGACTCATCTCTGTTCTTCCAACAGGTAGAGATGGAAAAATAACTCGAGTCACTTGAGCGTCAGTCCTGTGCCTTGCCTGTAAGACTTCTACTCAGAGCTTCAGTGCCTATTGGGAAAAACATTTTAGTAGTTTAAAATAGGCATTAGTGGAGCCTATCAATTTTAAGACATGTTTATTTTTCATACGTTTTAATGCCTGGGCCTGAAGCAGCTAAATACTGCTTAGTCAGGTGGACCAAATTTTGTAGCAGAATATTCAATTTCCGATATGGCAAAGGAGACAAGAGCCCATTCATTGCATCCCTGGCAACATGTTGAGTAGAAAGGGCATCAGCCACCCCAGAGTAAATCTGTAAAAGTAAATACTCCCTCTTGTTTGGCACTCTTTGGCTTGCTGACTCTTGCTTTCTTGGCTGCATATTGCCCCAGCTTCAACAGCACGGATGTTTAGTGCAGGATAGAGACAGCCCAGTCTCTACCTTAATGAGTAGGGCACACTGGGAAATCGAATTGCTATCAGAATGAGTTGAGGACTGAACTCTGGTCCCTCCATTTCTTGTTTAGCCACTTTCGTTCATAAAAGGCAGGCACCATCTCTTGCTCCTCTGCTGGAAGCAGTGATTTTAAATGGTGTTCATGGTTTCTGTGTTTTTGTGGAACTCAGTATTCCCAGTGAGTTTTTGGCACACTTCACCACATCATCTTGATCAGTTCCCTCAGGGGACTTAAGTACAGGGGTGCCCAGTTTGAGAATCCCAGCTCAGCTCAGAGAGGTGATGAAATGCTCCACTTCTGGGCCTGCAGAATAGTAGAACTTGAGAAACCCAAGTAACTATACTAGTGAAAAATTAGGTGCCCATGGACTCTGCTGTCTTGAGCAGGTGGGTGCTGTATTTTTGGGCATAGGCCCTTAAATTCTACCTAAGATCCACTTTAGCTACATATATCCGTTTTTGGAACTGATCCTAAATAGCTCTTGAAATTAGGACTTCATTGTTTACCAACATTGTTGGGAACATTGGGTCTTTGTCCTCTGCTAGAGGGTATTGGCAAGGTATGTCCATAATCTGTACTCTTCTTGAGAGAAGAGAGAATTGGAACTTGGATTACAGCTGTGTGTGATGATATTCATAACCTCCAAATGTCTTGCCAAATTCCTCCTGTTTTCCTACTGTGGAAAATCTAGCAAAGACCTTGAACTGTGTTGGAGAGCATTAGCAAAATTATGGATAAAAAGTCACGCCTTTATATGCTTTATAGATCCATAGATGTTAGGGTCGGAAGGGACCTCAATAGATCATCGAGTCCAACCCCCAGTCATCGAGTCCGACCCGCATATATGTCACTTATAAGAAATATTCTTTCATCTGACTTGTCAGGGAGATGTTCAGGCGTCTGTTTAACTGTGTTTTTGTTTTTCTGGGAAGTTTGTGTAACCTCTACAACTGGCGCTACAAGAATCTGGGTAATCTGCCTCATGTGCAGCTTCTTCCAGAGTTCAGAACAGCAAATGCAGGATTTCTGTACGATTTCCAGCTGATAAATGTAGAAGATTTCAATGGAGTGGGAGAGTCTGAACCCAATCCTTATTTCTATCAGGTAAGAGAAGAGATTTGGTGCAGTAATAGATACTTCACATTGTCATCTGAAGCATGGAAAAAAATAAAGAATATTAAATGTTTGTGACTGAAGATAAATAATTTAAATATTTGGAGCATTACAATATAATTCTGTATTCATAGAGAAATTCAGTTTTAATAAATGCTCCTTATGATTGGTCAGTAGCAAAAATTACATGCTTACAATTATATTATTTTATATATAATACTAATGTTTTGGTGCATCTCTCCCCCGATCCATTATTTTCCTTGATTTTTTTGCTTGCATCCCCAAAGGTAGAGAAAATGTATACCTTTTTTGAATGCGTACTTGATTGCAGATGAAGAGCAAACATATAACTGATAGTCATTATCATCTTGTCTCTGTCTATTCATGGTAGCTTTTGAAAGCTGCAGTGTTAAAACAGACAGTCTTATTATGATCTTTACCTTCTTCACGTAATTTCTGTATGTTCTCTTTTTTTTTTAATGTGAGGATTGTTTACTTACTCTTGGTATATGTACTGATGGCCTGTGGACTGTGGGGTGACTCACTGCAAAGGCAGAAACACATTAACATGCCCCTTTTTTTAACTGCAGAATCTTGGTGAGGCAGAGTATGTTGTTGCACTCTTTATGTACATGTGCCTGCTTGGTTACCCCGCAGACAAGATAAGTATCCTGACAACTTACAATGGACAAAAGCATCTGATCCGTGATGTTATTAATCAGCGTTGTGGGAATAACCCAATGATTGGCCGGCCAAACAAGGTAATTTTCAAAATCATTCTCTGCTGTGTTAGAAACGTATCAAATTACAAAACAATATTGCTGCATTAATTCACCAATATCTGCACAAAAACTTTTCTGTTTAAAGATAGTGTATGGCATATCCACTTGGATTCTGCAGAGAGAACACTATTCACAAGACATTCATACTTCTGCTTTTTTTTATTTATCCTGTGTGCTTGTATTAGATCCTTAAGTAGATGAAGTATATCGTAGTTCCATGGTGTATGAGAAAGATGAACTAAATGATGTGGATACGTACCAACAATACTTACAAGTAAAAGATCATTTGAGAGTGAAGATGACCATTGGGTGTAATATCTGGTTACAAATTCTAGCTAAGAATCATATAAAATAATTGTAGCAATATATTGTGGGATGATGAGTAATGGCCATGAGTTTACTTCATAAACTAGACAATTGCCCATCAGGAATGAGGGGAGGGGGAAACTGGCAGGGTCAGAGCACTGTCACCCACCACCCCGTGCTCCCGCCTCCCAGGAGCTGGGGTGAGGAGGAAGCTTGCCCCTCCGTCCCCCTTGGCAGCAGCGGCACAGGGTGCTGGCCTCGAGGGAGCAGGGCAGGGGCAGGTGTTGCTGCTGACCTTGCGCCCCCCCGCCCCCTCTCCATCCCTGCTGTCATGGTGGTGCTCCACTGTGCTGCCACCGCCGCCTCCTGTCCAGAACACTCTTGGAGCACTCTTATTTGATTGTTTCAGTCAGCATTGTGATTGGCTGCCAAGGTGACCAATCAGAGTGTGAATAAAGCGTTACGGACAGACAGACGAAGGCTTGTGTTATATTTGAATTGAACTGATGGGCTTTGAATCTCCTGGTTATATTATTAACTGGTTGAGTGGAGGTTACAGATTCAGATCAGAGATGATTTTTGATACTATAAACAAAAGATTGGGCTGTTCTCTGCCTAGAAGGGATGCGGTGACCCTTAGCTTAATCTTAAGCAGTAAGCTAGATGTGGATGTTGGAGAGTCATTGTTTAACAATTATTTGTGCACAGTTAGATTTGATCTGCTATAAGACACTTTACCTGGGAGGAGTAACTAAGAGACAAGGTTTCAGAACTACAAGGAAAATGGTTAATGCAGTCTAAAAGGCAGAGTATGAAATGTGAATGAACAGTTTTAACCTGAAATATTAAAGAGGTTGGCTTTTGCTGACATGGTAAACACCAGAATAGTTGAACCTCATTACCCTGATTTCTTTTATCCTTCCCTTAGAATGAGATTTCCATCATATTAAAATGACATCCATGAAAAATGCTTATCTTTCAGTTCATCTCTGGATCAAAGGCACCTGTCAGCCAGCCATTAGAACAAAATCATAAAAAAGTAGTGAGGAATTTTATGGTCTGTTTTAAAACCACTGTATTCATTGAAGTGAGGAGTTGTATACCTATCATAGGCCAAGGCCAAAAGGATTGATAATTTTTAGGCACTGGTTAGAAATAGACCATAACAGATAACATACTTTTATCTTCTCTACCAGTTAATCAAGCTTTAGCATAAACTGCTATATAAACTGGCTTCTCTCAGCAGAAGGTTTTCATTTACTAAATTCTAAATTATTCTTAAAATATTTTATTTAGACGGTTTTTTGGAAGGTTCACAAGGTAAATTAGATTTACTACTTTATACCTTTTAGGTGACAACTGTAGACAGATTTCAAGGTCAACAAAATGATTATATCCTTCTTTCGCTGGTGCGAACAAAAGCTGTTGGCCATCTGAGGTATGTAGAAAGATATTCTTGCAAATAAATTAAAACACGTATTTTACTTTGATTGTTTTTAAAGGAAGAGAGTGTACAGCTGTAAACATTACAAGTACATATACATTTTAATAATATTTAGTGTCACTCACTGAAAGAATCTCAAAGTTGATTCCGTGTATGGCCATCAGGTACCCACTTCACAACCACTTTGCCCTTCAAATTTGGGTCTTATCTAAACACTATAATTAGCTTGTATTGCCTTAGTTGGGATGAACTTAGTTTTACCCTATTAAAATAGCTAGGAATGTAATACAAGTTCAAACAAAGGCTTGAAATAGTCTTGTGAGAAAAGGTTCATGCAAGTGAATTTTGGGAGCAGGAATTTGGCCTATTCGTAGTTAACTTTCTGATATGTTAAAATTTAGAATTTCTGCCCTCCCTCTTTTGAGGGTAAGAGAGCTGTTTGTCATCAGTTGTCAAACGTTAATCTATTGATTAAGCTTTGTCCATCAAACTCAGGGATATAGAAATACTGTCTATAGCATGTGAGTTTTTAATGTGGAGTGTTAGTTCAAAAGTCTAGGAAAAAAATATAACAAAGCTTCAGTTATAATTGAGTAGTTGGAAGAAACTTCCAGGGAGAGTCCCTTTCATCTGCAGATTTCCTCATGCCATATATGCTGTTTAATTATGTGTTGTTGCACAATAAATGTTTTATGGATATGTTTTTGGGTGAAGTAAAGCACCATAGGTAGTGAGAAGACCATGACTATTTGATATCATTGTTTCTTAAAGGGATGTCCGACGTCTAGTTGTTGCCATGTCAAGAGCCAGGCTTGGGCTTTATATCTTTGCAAGAGTATCTCTGTTCCAGAACTGCTTTGAGCTAACACCAGCTTTCAGTCAACTCACAGCTCGACCACTTCATCTACATATAGTTCCTACAGAATATTTCCCAACAGCCAGACAGGTAGGAACATCTATCCTAAACTTTACTATACTGTCCAGTTTACTCATTGAGTACATGGTAAGCAGTGAAACTGCAACGCTTTCTTAGTATTACAGTTAAATGTTGCTTGGATAATTGTATCTACTGCCCCAGCACGTTACATTTGTAGTACAATTAATGTGTACAATTAAGGTGCCCTAAATAGTAATAGTGCTACACATGCAGCTGATTTTATGGCACTGTAAAGCAGCAAACTGGCTACAAAGAAATTCCATAAACTATATGGAACATCTTTGTGGCTCATTTGCATAGTACCATAAATTGAACACGCCATCCCCCCATGCCAGTGCTAACAATCAGCCGATGACAGCATCAGCATGGGCATGGAGGTTAGCATCAGGACTGGAACAACCCCAGTCCCAATGCAAAAAATGAGATGTGAGGGGAGCAGGTTGCAAGGTTCCCTAGCAGGGGGAGCCAAGAGGCAAACCCTAGCACCCAGCTTTCTTCCCTGCTTTGCCTTGCAGCCCCTCTGGGCAAGGCTCGTCAAAATTTCACGTTACGGGGAGTCCTGGAGACACCCTGTGAACCCGCAGGTTGATCACCTTGCCCTGCAGATGTGGGTGCATGGGGACCCCAGGATCAGGAACCCTGGGGTCCTCATGTGTTGGGATGTGGGTTAACGCATGTGTGCAGCCCAGCTTCACACATGGTTTTTAAAGGTCCCAGCATGCTGGGATTCTGAGATCAGGAAGAGGCTCCCTGATCCCAGGGTCCCTGTGTGCTGAGATATCTAAAAATGCACGTGTAGCCCAGGTGGTTGCCAGGTGGGTTTGCAGCAGCCAGGCAGGGGGAATCAAGCAACTCCTTCCCTCACATCCCCCATCTAGCACTTATAAATCTGTGCTCTGGACTCCCTACTGGCAATGATGCAGTTTGTACCTAATCTCTGATCTCAACAGTTGCACCTCCTACCATGCACGTATGGCATGGCAGGAGGCATGATTGTTGGGATTGGGGATTGGATTTGATCATGCTAGTAAGTGAACACCTGCCAGCCTCCTAAGGCACCAGCATTTACCATGTTACCCCATCATCATCAACTGAATCTCTTTGCTGACTTACATGTATTAGCAAAGCTGAGTTCAGTTGTACCTTAAGTTCTGTTATTTTACATTAAACATAGCAAGCATAGCATAGGCACATTTTTCCTGCTGTAAACAGGAAAAAAATATCTATACATTTTCTAAAATAAATGGCCCTTCATAAAAGAAATGTAACTTAATATTAGACAGTATAACTGATGGTTTGGTGTATTCTAATCTTTTCTTAAGTGTTTCTCACATGTTCAATTATTTGTGTGATTGTATCAATATGTATTGCATTGATATGCATTTAATGGAAATGTTTTCTTGGAATTATAGGTAAAGAATTAGTTCATACATAACATCAGAATTCTAACCGTCCTCCAGATTATGATAATATTGCTCTTTTTAAAAATGACAGTTTCTTTGGTGTATTTTCATCAAGAGCACAAGCAGATGATTCTTCCAGATCATTAGATGAATAATGCTACCCTAATTTAGTTGAAGCAGTTGATGCTGCTTAGCAAGAGGACTGTTCATATTTATAGCAGTATGACCACTTCAAAGTGTTTAATAAAGCAAACCTTTTAATAGGCCTTTTTGCCTATTTACTTGTGGTACTTTCGTCTTGAGATGTAAACATAACCTTCTGTTATGTATCTTAAGAACTGCTGCTCTGCAGACGAACTTAGGACTAGATCCAAAAGAGACTTTAAGCACTGAGACATTGAATTTTGCAAAACCTAGCTTTTAGGAGCCTTAAAATAAGTCTGTATACAGTTGATGAGGAGTGTTCGTCACCTCAGAACAGAACTCCTAACAGGTAGCATGCTAAATGGGAAGCTGCCTCAATGATAGCTCTTCACTGTGGCCAGGGAAAGCCAACTAGCCTATGCTGACCTACTGCTTGAGCAAGTAGTCCTCCTGAAGAGTTTGAGCGATGGTGGAGCTGCACGTGAGAAGCATGGTTCATATTCCTCCTCAACAGGACTGAAAATTATATTTCCCACCTTGCACCATTGAATATAAACACTGTTATAGGCTATAATGCACTGTGGTCTCTCAGGCCTTCCTGTTGAAATTGTCCAGCCAGGATACTGAAGTCATTTTGTTGATACAGCTTTCAGTCCCCTTCCTTGTCCACTATTGTGTTTTTAAATACTTAACTTCTCTTTTAGGCTTTTTGACATCTTCCCTAATATTGAAAAATACTTTTTGAAGATCTCTTGTATTACTTACATTCTGAATGTTAACTGTTGCAATTTTTTCCTCTAGAATGGAGAAAGGCCTCCTCACCAAATCCATGTAATAAAGAACATGCCTCAGATGGCTAACTTTGTGTACAATATGTATATGCACATGATACAGAGTACACGCCACTACCGGCAGGTAAGGCACTTGTAACCTTTGGAAAGCATGCATTTAAAATGTAATTCATTTAAAAAAATGACTCATCCAAGGGCTGCTATTGGGATGGGTAGACCTAAAATTTGACTGTTCTCCTCTAAGCTTGGAGTTGTTTCCAAAGTCTGTGTAGCTTTTTAGGTGACAGGAAAAATGTGTGTTCTTTTTAATTAGGAAAACCACCTTTCACTGAAGCCCTCAGCATTCCATTGTTAACAAATGTCTGTCATTAATAGAAAGAACATAAATATTTCACATTTGTTTGCTGAAAGAGTTACTTGGAAGGGAGAGAGGACTTGCAAAAAAAAATGATTACATTATTCTGATATCTTAAAGTACAAGAATGAATTGCTAATGCAGCAATCGCTAGGGTAGCCCAGCTGGAAATTTGTTACTGTAGATGAGTGGTTCTTAATGTTTTTATACTCAAAACACCTTGTTAGGCTCAAAGAACCTTTTAGAAAATGCCAGCTTTTGGCTTTTGCTCAATTTTTTTTCCTTTTTTCCTATGGAAAAATAGGGCAATCCTTCTGTCAACAAGAACTTAAACCACATCAAGTCAGAAAGTTTTTGACACTGGATTTATATTTGAAATCTGTAGGTTTATCTTCTGAATCATGTATATGTGTTGGCGCTCCTAACAGTGCTAATATTATGTGGCACCCTTAAAAGGATGCCTTGTTGTGCCACAGCACCTGGTTGAGAATTGCTGCTGTAGATGGACTAAAGAAATGGATCAATTTCTGATTGGTGGTGCCTTTTAGTGCAAGAGTTATTTTTAAAAGTTTTGCATACAGTATATGGGGGAAGAATATAATTATATTAAGAATCTCACTATACAGACTAAGAACTAAAGTTCTTAAAAAGAATGCAGCTGTGTTCTAGGAACTAGAATATATGCATTATGTGCTATAAGGATCATCCTGTTTCTTTGACATTAGCATAACTCACTTCAGGACAGATCACTTATCTGGCTGGCTGTTTCTTACCACCCAACAAATTGTGTGGTTGTTTACATAGCCTCTTCTTTACTCTATAGGAAGTGTTAGCAAAGCAGTTAAGGTATTTCACTATAGCTCCAGACTTGAGTTCACACCCTGTTCCAAAGCCTGCTTTTAGATGGCCCAGCTGTAAATAGGTACCAGGTAATTCAGGCTGAGGAGTCAAAGGTAGTTGTCAGATGTGATGCTAACCATATCCTTCTTTAGTGTGTTGTTAGCTAAGACAGGTGTGCCTTAACTACATTAACCCTGTAGGCCATTAGTCTTGCTGATGACATAGTTCAGCAGTTCCACATTTTGGCTAGTTCAGCATTTACAGAAAATAGTTTAAGGGTAAATATACTTAGGTCAAAGGATGCAATTGATTTGCACCTACCACAGCAGTGATAGCTATTAATATTTGCAAACATACTTGTTTTCCGCAAGAGAGCAACATAGAGTCAGTAATAATAATCTCCTGAGGGAAGGTGCCTACAATCATTCTTTCAAAGAATTGTCCAAGGTTCACCCCTTATTTTAAAAATGAGGCCAGTGGACATGTTGGTGTTGCCCTTCCTTCCTGTGTAGTAGGCTAGCACTTTTCTGGCAGTTTGGAAAACTCAGGTTCAATTAGTACCATTCTCTGAATGAGGTAAAACTCAGATTTCCTGTCACCAAACTCAAATCCCTGTAACCACCAAGCCATACCTATTCTTGATTATAAAACAAGGCTATAAACCAATTCTGGGAACAAGGACCAGAAATTCAGGACTGCACGCATTGAGCTGAGTGCTGTAACTCAATGGTTCTCAGCTTCTGTAGGTTCAGACTTGCAAAGGTCTAACCATTTTTAATTTGGTGGAACCCCGGTTTAGAACCACTGTTGTGCTGACTCAAATAGAGTGGTTCTCAAATAGTGCTCTTGCCACGCATGTGGCCAAGTGGAACTGCCCTGTGTGCCTCATAAGGAGCCAGACAGGGAAGGGCTAGGGCAGGAGCCCTAATAATTTTCTTGTCCTGGGCAAAACTCCTCTCTGCCTGAAGGGAGAATGGGGGAAGAGGATTGTCTTATCTGTTGCAGGTGTCTCTGCATCCAGCTCCTTTGGTAGGGTGGTGCTGGGCTGTTTCTACCATGGCAAAGATGGAGGGCCATTCTGGTACCCTCTTTAAATTGTCACCTAGGACCTGTGCCCCCCATTCCACCCCTGGTTATGCTATTGGGCACAAGTGAATGCTCCTATGTGTGTTAGGGTTATCTGATAAACATCAAAAAGGCAGGGAGCACTCACTCTTGCCACAGTCTTTCATGGTCCAACCCTCCACACTTCTCCCAGACACAGGAGCACATGAGGCAGTTCCATCTCTGCTGCATGCTGCTTTCTGAGAGAAGTCTTCAAGGTTTGATTAGGAAGGACTGCAGAAAAAGGCACCCCAATAGAGAACCATTGACCCAACTTCTGAGTCATCGTCACAACTTCTTGATATCACTCAGAATAAGTGAATCTTGAATTATTCAAAAGAAAGAATGGACAGTGCTCCCATCTAGTATAGTCTGTAGCCTGGTGGTTAAGTTCATGCAGGGGAGTGAAGTGATCATAGGTCGCAAGTGCTCTAATCACTAGACCCATATTATAAGGGTGAAGAACATCTCTGCATCTTCTATCTGTGCATTAAAATGACCACTGCTGCATTGTGTGAGGAACACGGTTCTGTTGGTACCTCTTAGATGTGTGCTCCAACAAAGTTACCAGATTGAACTCCTAAGGAGACTTGGGTGAAGGAATGGATGGTTTCTGGTTCACATTTAAATTTAGGTATGAACTAGATACTGTAGTTCAGGAATATCAAACTCAGCTCATGCCTTGGACCAGATTTGGACCTCGAGGCTCCTTGTGGGCTGGATCCAACCTGGGGCATGGCGTGGTTCCAGCCTGAGGCATGCAGTCAGATCTCCAGCTCTTGCACAGAGGCTCCAGCATGGGCGGCAGCAGAGCCAGCAGCCAAGGAGTTTAGGAGTTTGGCAGTGGTGACAGTTGAAACAGCTGGAACGTTACTTGGCATGTGTCAGCCCTCACTCATCCTCTTGCCACTAATGGGCATGTCCAGCAGGGCCCAAAGATCCCAGATTCTGCACCAGGCTGCTTTCTCTAGCCATTAGGGCTGTGCAAAGCTTCAGTAGCTGATTCAATACAGAGGTGATTCGGACCGATTTGGAGCATTCGAATCAATTCGGAAAAGATTTGGAAAAAGATTTGGCCAATTCAGAGATTCGGCCATAGATTAAACAGGCAGCTGACAGCTGCCTCCACCTGGTAAGCCTGTTGAGGTTGAGGGAGGAGGGATTGGGGCTGCCACTTGCCCAGCCAGGCGCTGTCTGGGAGCTGGGGCTGCTCCACCTGTCAGCCAGAGCTCTCTGATCATTCCCCCAACTCTTCGGGGGTGGGGCCGGTCAGAACAGCCACGGGGGCTTCTGCTGCGGCTGCCCTCACCCGGGGAGAGAGAAGCACAGTTGGAGGAGCTGCAGGAGAACCTGTAGCCACCCAGCTGTGCCTGGCTCTCCCCAGCTGATCTGAATCACCAAATCGGCACCAAATCTTCCAAAGCTGATTTGGCCGAATCAATTCAGGACAGCAGTCTGAATCTCCGAATCAAATCAGTGTCCTCCAAATTGGCCGAATCCGAATCAAATACTTTCCTATTTGCACAGGCCTACTAGCCATGTCCCTCTACTTCTGGTTGCTTGCCAGTAGCCCAGTTGGGCTAGATAAAGCAGCTCTAGCTGGATCCAGCCTGTGGGCTGTATGCACGTGCTCAAAAGTATATGCAGTATATTTTACAGTGCCTTCAGTTTTAAAAACTGCATTGCAGTTTATCAGGGGGGTTTCAGGGCTCCCACTTCCCTTACACATCTAATCTCATTGAAGTGTCCCTTCAGGCACCTAAGTTTTCATTTGCATCTGGCTCCAAAAGTTTTGCTGGTACTCAAGTATTCTTTCTAGCTTCTAAAATTCAGTCACTGTTAGCTAAAATTAGTAGTGCAACTGCTGAACTAATTAGCTAAAATTAGTAGTGCAACTGCAACTAGTTCCCTGCTGAAACAGTGAGTCATGTTCTCCCTGCAGCAGACAATAAAGTAAAGTGAAAAATTCAAATGTACAGGCTTCATAAAACATTTTCCAGAATCCTATTCAGTATAATTTTTCATTTTTAATAATTCTTACCAAAATGACGGAAACCATACAGTGCAAAATGGGACCAGCTGTATTACAGAAGAAATGGATCACATATCGAGATGTGTGTCCTTAGCAAAGGCAAAAGCATCTTTAGTTTTGAATAATGCAGCTTTTTCAGGTTTCCACAATTTGTATTCAGAAGAGTACTGTTGATCATATAGCAGAGACTCATACAATAATTTTAGAGCTTTTAAAAGCATTTTTACCTCTACAGTTAATCTAATAACTAGGTAGTAGTGTCTGTGATTGTCAGAAACATGTAAAAAGCAATGTTGGCTAATTGAAGACAGGATTTTGCTGTAATTAACTATTTAATTTACATTGTGAAAGGAGACTCCCTTTTGGCAAATAATCTGAACAATTACCTCTTTTGGAGCTTTAGCTGAATTTTTTATTCATTAAAACAGTTTACAGAATTTTTTTTAAAGTATCAAACAAATCATACCAAACCACAAGAAACGTAAGCATTGCTGCTCAGTTTTGAATTGTCCAGCACTTGGAATTCCTTTTCAGTTCCCTGTAGTGTTATATTCTGTCTGTCTAGTGTCTGTAGAGCAATTACTACTGCTCCTCTTGATGCTGGATAAGAATCACTGTAGGAGACCTACAGTGTGTCTGGTGATTGGAGATATCTGCACAAGAGGTTGTAAATGGACTGTATATTTTATATTCTCAGCACAGTAATATGCCAGCAGGAATGTATGTTAATTTTATTACCCTTAATTTACTTATTTTTGAAGTGTTAAATTGTAGCCGTTCTTTCATAGGATGTAGTTTGTGGAGAAAACATGACGGGTATATGAGGGGAAACTCATTTTCTTTATTCACATTTCTATGAATTGCATTAATTGCTTGCAGTTTTTGTTTTAAAAAAACAGTAAGTACTTGTGTATGTATGTTGATTCATTGATATTTGTTGCTAAGGTGAGCAATTAGAGTTAAAATAGAAATTGATATTCGAGTGTTAGGTTTTTGTACACACTGAGGAATCTTTTCTCTCTTTTTGCAGCATTTATTGCCCCCACCAGCCATGGTTGAAGAAAATGAAACAGTTCAAAGTCAGGATACTGAAATGGCAATTGAAACGCAAAGCACACAAATGGAGACTGAAAAGGAAGCTAAGGAAGAGGGAGAGATGACAAAGGACGAGGGACTGAAAGTGGCAGATGAAGAGCATCGGAAAATGCCAGAACATCCAGGAAGAGATAGTGACAGTGAAGACAGTGAAGCTGAGTCTGAGACTGAAAAGTGAGCTGTACCCTTAGTTCATCTTGGGTGTACAAACTGGAAGAGACTGAAAATAAAATCACTTTTTAACATGGACTTCTGTTAATGGTAGGCTGTGTAATATGACCTGTTCTGCATATTACTCACTGAGTACTTCCGTGAAAAAAAAAGATTGGTATATAGTTTTAAATAGTAATGGGTACTGATTTTGGGTCAGTATCAGTGTTTTGTAGCGTATTTAATCATGTTAAATGGCAAGTGTTTCCTCACAATTTGTTTGCAGGAGATGTTTTTATTCTGGTTTTGAATATTTCTATCATAATATTTTTCATTTGTCATTGGTCTCTTATTCACTGAGTCATTAATCAAACTTTTGTGCTTCAGTACTGATGGCGCACTTGCATTGAGGAGTTTCTGTTATTAAATGTTGCTGTGCTGCTACCTAGAATTGGTATTTCAAGCTTTTCAAGTACTATTCAGCAAGGTAACTACATATACCAAATTTAAGTCCAAATTTAGTGATTTCAGGGGGACTTTTGCATTCTTTGAGTGCATTACTGAATTAGGTCTTTAAAGAGCAGTATAACGCACTCACATGTAGGCTGTGCTTTTTCATTTTTGCCGTCTGCTGTTTTTAATATTTCAGCAAAAAAATATGCAGCTTTGCAATAGTGAACTTTGCAAACTGATAGTATTTTGCAATTAAAAAAGCTTTCATTTTTATAAGAGGTTAATTGCCCATGGCAAATAAGATCAAGTGTGAAGGTGAGAGTAGTTTCCATGAAAATGGTCTTTAGCACCATCATGTTCAAGTAGGTTTTCTGAGGTATGTTCCAAATGCACATCCTTCAAAAACTCCCAGTGAGTAAAAAGTTTTCCTCTGATTCATCGTCAGCATCTGCTAACTTGGCAAAAAAATCAGTGATATCTACATTCTTTCCAGAAGATCTTCAAACAAAACAACAGCAACAAAACCATCCTTCTTTTTCTTTGTTGGCAAAAGACAAATAAAACGCTAAACTTGTGAAGCTGCCAGCAAGATTTCCTCAAAAAATAGAGAGAAGAGAATCATTCATATTAATGAAGCTTAAAATATATGCATTTTCTGTGATCTATTTCTTCATTTCTCCATGTGTGTACTAACTCAACAACCAAAATATAGAGAAACAGTTGAAATAATACTTGAACTCACCCCCACCTTCAATACACAAATGCCACTTAATTGGAGGTTGGGTGAGACCCTGTCTTTTCTTCATAAAAATCAACCCCCTTCCCCAATTTGGGAAAGCTCTCTCATGTATTGCAATATTTAATTCTGATATTGCAGTCTTTTTCTAAGCTGTTTATCACTTGACTGCTGAGCTGTGAATTGTACCAAAGATTACTTACTCAAGGGGGCTCTGTCCATTCACTGTCTATGCAAGAAAGAAAATGTAAAGGTTATTTTCAACCTTGGCTGCCACCGGAGGTACAAGCAGTACAGAACTGAATATATACATACACACTAGCTTGTGAAACATCATATGTTTAATCGGCCATCAGGCAATATGTGACTAGATAAGTTGAGGGATGCCATCTTCCAAGATGTTTTCTATAAATATTTGAGTGCCTAACAATCATTTATACTGATTCCCTTAATTAAAAAAAAAATGTTCTGAAGCAGGAGCATATAAAAGTATTTGTTTGCAATTAAGAAAGCCAGGAAAGAAATCTTGAGGGGTTTTTTAAACTGAGTGGTTGAATATGGAATCAGGAATTCCTCTCATGCAATACTGTGCATACCTGATTCTCAAGCAGGGGGTTAGGGCACCCTAGGGCACCACCAGATCTTTTGACGGGTATCCTGAGGTGTGAAGAGATAAGTGAGATGTTAGGAGATAAACAGATGAAAAACTAAGTAGGTAAGTACAGGCTCAGGCTTGCCCCTACCTGAATTATCCCCACTGCCAGGCCCCTCTGCAAGAAAGTAAGCACCGTAATCTAAAAATTCATTTTTGAAACTGGGTATTACTACATTCACAAGTTATAGAAGAGGGCCTTGTGTCCAGTGAGGGATGCCTGAAGTCCAAAAGGAGTGAGAACCATTGGCATAAAGGAACTAGAGAAGTATTAAAACAACAAAAAGAATTGGAAGATAATGCTGAGTGGTTGATGAAACTATCTAGCTTCAAATCTACTGATAGTATTATCTCTTCTATAATGCATGCTTTTACATACTGAGACTGAGTTGAGCTTTGCTTTGTGAACAGACTTTTTTTCCATAGTTTCCAGGAATCCTGCCTCAAACCCTTGGAGAGGAATTTCCACTGATTCAGATATGTCTAAAGCCCTCTTAGACCCATAGAGTATGGGCAAAGATTTGTTCCTAAAAGGAGAGAAGTTATGATAAAAATTGCCATTTGGAAGGAAGACACAGTTTACTTGGCTAAGTACAGACAGGGAAAAACCCTGCTACCCCCAAGGTCTCTGGGATTTACAGTCCAAAATCATAGTAACAGGACAGCAGGGTTTCTTATCGCTTCCTCTTGCTGCACCCAGGTACTTCTGGGATTTGTAGTCCACAGTTGCAGCCAGCATTGAGCCAGACCCGAGCCAGGCAGTCACGCCTTTCGCCTCCCCCCCCCCGCACTCTGGGCTGCAACCCTAGCTGGGCTTGCCCACCCTCGCCTCCCCGCTTCCCTTGTCAGCCAGCCCTCACTGCTCCAGCTAGGGAGTAGAGGGGTGGGGCCAGCCCTGCTCTCTGGAGCAGATAGCCCAGCCCAGGACTACAAAGCATGCTGAGATGCTGGAGGACTATGATTTAATTTGAACCAAGAAGGGATCTGGGACAGAAGTTTCATAAACCTGTTTGACCCAAATCATTTAAGTCTGATACTACATTCAACCAGGTTTATCTTAAACCAGTTCCAGCCATTTTGGAACTGGTTTATGTGTACTGAGCTTCTGAGTTCTGTTACAGGTTTAACCAGTTTCTGGTCATTTAAATCAGTTTATATGCAACTTTTGGCCCTAGGCCTTATTATTAGTAGCAAAAGCTTCAAGCAAAACTTTACTGCAGTATTTCAGTAAGGGTGGCGCACCGTGGGTGACTGTCCCGCAAGCACTCCTTTCCACGTTAAACATTAGTGACCCACTTAGCTTAACTTATACAACATATGGTTGGAGGAATGCATCTGATTTCATATTCCAGAAAGGTAAGGAGGAATCTGAGTTTTCAGATATTTAGGGAGAACTGGTTTGTTGCATGTACCAGTGTTTGGAAATGTGTGCTTTTTTTTTTTTATCATTGAGACATTATAACCTGCCTAACATCGGACTCCCCAGGTACCTCTTCACTATTTACCGGCTACATTCATCCCTCTTCTCCTTCCCTCTGCCCCCCAACCTGTCTCTCACCCACTGACTCTTCAGTTTAAATCTTCACTGACTGCCTTTCTTGCATGCAGACCAGCCCCTGGCTTCTTTACTATTCATTCCATCCAGGAAGAGCACACACCAGCTGCAGCTGCTTCCTCAGCCTGACAAAGGGTTTTTAAACCTGAAAGCTTGCTAAGAAATTTTGTTCCAACTATTTAAGTTGTTCTAATAAAAGATATCAGATTCACCCGAAGAACCTTGTCTTGCTAAAGTCAAAGTATATTATGTCTACTGCTTTTCCCGCATCCACAGAGAACCAGTTATCTTATCATAGAAGGCAACCGGGTTCTTCTTCATTCTGCCTTTCAAACATAAGGTGTGTCTCTTATTAGAGAGTGTGCTGTAGGAAAGAAAATACGATATGTAAAATTATTTATTTTTACTACTCCAAAATGCTTGTAAGATTGCTTTGAATATTTTGTATATGCTGTGTTAGCATGAATATAAGATTACCTTGAATATAAAACGACTCAGTAATTAGGTACTCTGTATGAAAAATGTATAATTGTGTTATATTTTTCCAGGTCTACAATCTACGAAGAGTTGTCTTGAATCCTAACACCTCCCCTCCCACCCCCGCACTGCTGCAGCAGGGAAAGCAGCGGCCGGGGAGGAGGAGGGGGGGGGGTCAGATGTTCTCCCCGCCACCATCCACTTCCAGCTCTCCACAGCCTCTGCCCCTTCTCCCTCCCCCTGTTCCTCAGTCTCTGTCTCTCTCCTCCCTGCTCCCACCAGTCTCTGCCCCTTCCACTCCAACTCCACAGTTTCTGCCTGTCCTTCCTCCTGTCCCACCCCCATGCTGTCAGATGCTGCTCTGGCCGTTCTGTCCAGGAGCACAGCATGTGGAAGCTCAGTGTTGGCACTGCTGATTGGCTGGGCAGGAGAAGGAGCTTTCATTTGCTCTACCTGAGAGGTTGGAGCTGAGCTGCGCCTGAAAGTAAGGGGGTGGATGGGAAAAGTGGATGGGAGGCGGGCAGGAGGCTGCTATGGCTTTGTCTCAGGTCCCAGCGAAGGCATAGGACCAGAGTCAGCTGCAGCAGCTCCCTGTTCCCGCCTCTGCTTTGTATGTGAATAAAAGATGAGGGTTTTTTTTCCCCATGCTGGTTGGGGGCTGGGGGAACCTCATTTTATATTCAAATATATATGGTATGTTACACCAAGGTGATGATGATAAAAGACTTTTCTTTCCGTATGATTTTTTGTTTTAGCAGATAGTTCCTTTTGATTTTTGTCTTGTGATCAGATTCATTTAGTTGGGGGTTTCATCTTGATCACACAGGATTTTTTTGGTTAATTTTCAACACACAATAGATAGTCTCAGTTCTGTTATGTTCCCTTTTGTGCCAATTGTTTAACAACATGATTTCTGAAATACTGGAATTTTAGTGGTTTAAAAATATAAAGCATTTGCTAATCAAGTCTCCTGGAACATGGTAATTACTATGGTCCAGCCAGCCTCCGCATCTCATGTATTAGCATCCCTGAACTTCAAAATCGTGGTAGGGGCACTTTAACTAAAGCTTGTCGAATGAGCTTTACTTCAAGCACCCATGCTGCCATTTTGAAGCATGGGAAAGCTAATACACAAGATGCTGCATTGCTTTAATTAAAGTGGCTCTTGGAACAGCTCGAATTAAAGCGCCCTCCACGTATAAAAGTGCCTTTAGTGCCCAATTCTACTCTGTAACACGAATGTAAATCTGCAGTTAAGTATAACAATTACCCCTTAAATGTTACATTTCAGTCTTATTCAAATTTAGAGGCATTTTTTTTTTAGCCTTATCACTGCACTGTGCTGTTGCAAAATGGCACTGTGATCTAATGTGCAGTTCATTTATGTAATCAGTGAAAGCAAGGACAAAAGTAATTTACTGGGTCATTGACATTGTTCTCATCCCCTCATTATGCTTATTTGAAGCATTAATATGTAAAATATACTTTTCATGTCTGAAATAATTGAATAATCACAGAATTTGAGGAAAGAGATTCCTGAATCAGCATCCCTTCCTTGGCATGATTTGGCTGTACTTTGCTTTACATGGAACTTAACGGCAACTCAGTAAAGTGTTTAGAAAACTGTGGCAATTAACCAGTATAGTACCTAGCCATTGGTGATTTCTAACATACTTGGGTAGCATCATGCCTTTAGAAATTACTAGCTTACATTTCTTACTGGTCTGACTTAGAGCCCTGTCTTCTGGCAAAGCAAAGATCAGACTAGTAAGGAAGCATTGCAGTGTGGAATTCAGAGATGTCCAGACTTGAAAATCTACATGTGTCGATGAACCAGAATATGCAACCCAAAGTGGATAGTTAGCTAATGAACAAACACTATATAGTTCTAGTTTTACATAATAGCTTTAAAAACATTTCAGGTACGGAGCAATATAAGGGTCATTAATCATCGCTGACATTGCCTGCAAGAGATATAAGAAGCTGATCTATTGCATTTATCAAGCGTGAATTCCTAAATTGCCATAACCCAATGTAAGAGGAGTTCTGTGATGCATCGAGAGATGCTTCAGTAGCCTGCTGTGTAAATCTGACATCTCTTGTGTGTTAAGAGCACTTTTATTTTTAGATAGATAGTCAGTAAGGACATAGTGTATCTTAACTACTGTATAAGAAAGAGGAGGGGGTAAAATAGAGTTTTTGACCTTAATCCAACTGCATGGTGCATGTATCTTTAATGAGAGTGATTTTTAGGAGCAACAATTTTATAACCTGTTGAGCCTAAAATGAGGCCTGCTGCATGTTTTGGATGTTGAGTCAGGAATAGGGATGAGTCATGAAAAATCATCCCCTTTGGTTGAGGACATACCCAAGAATACTGAAGTGAGTGTTTGGGAGAATGCTTAGTTGCCAAGCAATTATTTTAGGTCTGAGCTGGCTATTGTTTGGAAATATAGATGGATATTATTGGTTTTATTTCACTGTGTTGAAGACTGGTTTTAGCATTCATGAAATGTATTTATAGATCCAAATTTTAATAAGCTCTAAACTGAGATCCTTGTACTAATTAGTCCCCCACTCATGACTGCTTGTCATGAGTCCTGGGATCCTCCAAAATTTATATGCAGACAAGATACAGGGCAGCCTGGTCCAAATTCATCTCATGGAGGGTGGGGCCACACTAATCATATATGCAGTGGGGGGATAAAGAGGGATTCTGGGTAAGCTGTTTGGGTCCCCATTTGCTGATGTTTGCCAGACATTTAAGGCTGGTGAAAAAACAGGAATCATTGCAAATTAAAAAGAAATGTGCATCTCAGCTATGGGAGTGAGGAGGAAATCAAAATGTATGCAATGTAGTGGCTCACCATGACTTGAAAAAGAGTAGGTGCTGAGGGGGGCTGTGCTCAATGGGCACAGTCTATGGGCCTATGTTGGTGGATGCAGCCAAAGGCACCTAGGAACCTGGGGGATATTTCACCTGAGTGGACACTCGGGGCAGCACCAAGTCCAGAATTAACTTTGTCTTCCTCCCCACTGAGTTGAAGGCAGAGAATGCCCACTGTACGCCCATGTGTTTCTCAGACCCCTGCCTCACCCTCCAGGCTGACCTGGGGGGGCAGCTGGAAAGAGGCAGAGGAGTATGGAAGCTGAACACAGCCTCCTGGAAGATGAGCAGACCAGGCACAGCTACAGAGAGCACTACGCAGGCTGGAAGACCCTCTGGAACCTGTACCAGAACCAAACCGAGTGGCGGGCCAGCGTGAAAGAGAGGACCAGGGGCTTTTTCCAGCAACCAGGCAAGTGGCAGGCCCTCTTCCACTGGAAGTGGCATGAGCACCTGATTCGTAAGTTACAGAACCTGCACAGGTAGGTGGTGACAGGCTGGGATGTGAGGAAGTCCATGGCGGAGGTGAAGGCCCAACTTGGTGCCTGGTACTGGGAGGAGGCCAGTAAAAAGATCTGCCAGGCCAGGGCCCCCTAGGTGGAGGAGGGGGAGGAATGGTCTGCTTACTTCTCCAGGCTGAAGAAGAGCAAGGAGGAGTTCATGATGTGCCTGAGATACAGAGGGGGAGTGGAGCACTGGTCGAAGGACAGCATGCTGGCCACAGCAGCCACCTTCTACCTGGAGCTCTGTGCCGAGAAGCCGATAGACCTGGAGTCCATGAAGTTGTGCCTGCGAAGCCTCACCCGAACTTTCAGGGAGGACAAGCAGTGGCAGCTGGATGAGGACTGGATGCCAGAGGAGCTCAAAAGGACCCTCCAGAGTTTCAAAAACAGTAAGACTCCTGTGTTGGATGGCCTGCCCAAGGAGTTTTACCTGACCTTCTGGGATCTGATGGGTCCGGACCTGTTGGAACTCTTTTGAGAGTGCCTGCAGGAAGACTGGCTGGGAGTGGGGATGGAGTGGGGCCTCGTGACCCTCCTGTACAAGAAGGGTCTGAGGGAAGAGTTGAAAAACTGGAAGCCGATCACCCTCCTGAACTTCAACTATAAGCTGCTGACCAAAGTCTTGTACAAGCGATTTAAATCCATCCTAGGTGCAGTCATCCACGAGGACCAGTGGTGTGGGGTGCTGGGATGCCAGATCCACAGAGCCCTGATGCAACTGAGAGACGGCTCTAGCTGGAGAGGGACAGAGTGTTGACGTCCTAAACCTGGATCTGGAGAAGGCTCATAACAGTGTCCTACCGGTTCCTGTTCCAGATGCTGGAGAGGATGGGAGGCCCCCTGACCTTCGTTGGCTGGATCAGGACCCTCTACAGAGAAGTGAGCAGCAAAGTGCAGATCAATGGCTTCCTGAGCGTCTGGATTGCAGTGGATTTGGAGGTCCGGCAGGGCTGCCTGCTCTCCCCAATCCTGTTCGTCTACACCATTGAGTTCCTGGCCCAGCACCTGAGGCATGACCCAGGGATCTGCAGAGTCTACATCCCAGGCAGCAGCAACCGAGAGCCAGGTCTGCAAGTTAGTGATGTCACAGAATCTAAAACTGCTTGCCTTGTGAGATATATTTTGCAGGGCACATCCTGAGACACTGGGGGGTATTCACCCTGACCAACCACAGACCGTGGATCATGGGCTCACCATGATTCTACAAGATCCTAAACCAGTACCGCAGCTTGTATGGCCTGCAGCACATAGGCCTTACGACCAGGAGCAACCAAAAGAACATCCAGGAGATGATGGTGAGGCTGAGGGACACTGTCACCTGTGGACCTGATCTGGGGTGACGTGTACCAGGCCATGTGGGAGCACATCAATTACAAGGACCTGTGCAAGGATCACAAGGACCTGAACTGGCTAATAGTCCACTGAGCCCTGCCAGTGAAGGCCCGGAGGCATAGAGAGGGTCAGCTGGGGAGACCCAACTGCTTGTGGCCCAACTGCCACAGTCACTGAAACAATCGACCTCCTCTGACTCTGCACCTGCACCAAGGAGGTATGGAAAAGGATGAAACAACTCTACAAAGTGGTGACCTGCCTCAACCAGCTAACCAGAGAAGCAGCGCTGTACAGGCACCTCGCCAAACACCAGGGGAACCTGTTGCCCTGTTTCAACCAGTTTGCGTCCTGCGTTAGGAGCACCCTGTGGAAGGCCAGGAACCTCCTGTTCTACAACCACATGGATGTAGGCTGTGTGAAAATGACTGAGCAAACTCCACACCTACTACCAGAAATTGGTAGTGGAGGATGGAGAGGATGCAGCCAAAGCCATCTGAGGCACGTGGCACAGGATCTTCCAGTTTCCCCCTAACGGAGAAAGGGGCAGTGGTAGTGAGGAAAAGGAAGAGACAAATGGAACTGAGGACAGTGACAGCAGCAGCGGGTTCTCCAGAGGGAGCTGGAACCAACAGTGACATTGACAAAGGGTAAACTGAGGCTGTGACCCCGCAAATGGAGTGGGGATGGAAGGAAGGGGTGCCTGGTCTGAGAGACCAGAGTTTGTTTGCATGTATATAGCACGCAGCGTGGACATTGTAACGGGTCCGGGTGGGCTTTGTACAGGTGCGCAGGCTGCACCGGTACAGTTTTTTTGTAATGGGTTATGGTTTTATGTCTGGAGTGATACTCAGAGCGTTGAGATATATACATATAGAAAGAGACATATTTTTACCAAAAAACCAGAATGTACGAACACACACACACACACACACACACACACACACACACACACACACACACTCTCTCTCTCACAGAAATATATTTTTCCAAAAAAACCTACGGTGCCCCATGGAAATCTGCCAAGGTGCAACAGAGACCATCGACCATCTCCTATAGGTAGGTCCATATGCCAAGCGGGTGTGGAAAAAAGTAAGCCAGCTCTTCAGAGAGGTGACAGAGATCAGGCTGATAACCAGGGATCTGGGTTTTCCACGGAAAAAACGAAGAAAACCACAGATCTCCCATTTCTAAAGGAGAAAACATGGAGTTTACCTTTTAGCAGAGAAAGCTGCAGATTCCTCACTTCTGCAAAGAGCTCTGCAGGCTGGCACAGTTCCAGCCTGCAAGAGCTAATTGCAAACAGGGCAAGAAATCCCCAGCCCTGTCCAGAGCAGGAGGGAGAGCGGGGGCTGAGGCTTTTTGTTAATCTCAAGGCTCAGCTCAGGTTCACTGTTCGCTCCTGAAGCCTGTAATGTCAGGTAAATGGGGCTTGCAGGGGGCTAGGGGTTGCAGGGCAGGGCTGGGGGGATGCTGTAAATACTGTAAATTTGTCAGAACATACTGATCTTTGTTATAATTATTACACAGTCCAGCGGGTAGAAAACTGGCTTATGGGACATACCCAGAGAGTGGTGGTGGATGGGTCGGTTTCTACCTGGAGGAATGTGGGCAGCGGAGTCCCCCAAGGCTCTGTCCTGGGACCAGTACTATTCAATATCTTGATTCTTGACTTAGACAAGGGAGTAGAAAGCACCCTGTTCAAGTTTGCTGATGACACCAAACAATGGAAGGAGGTACACAAACTAGATGGCAGGGAGTGAATCCAGGCTGATTTGGACAGGCTGGGGAAATGGGGCAAACAGAATAGGATGCAGTTTAACAAGGATAAGTGTCATGTGTTGCACCTGGGGAGGAAGAATCATCAACACTCCTATAGCCTGGGAGGGACCATTTTAAATAGCACAACTATGGAAAGGGATCTTGGAGTCGTAGTCGACTCCAAAATTAACACGAGTCACCATTGCGATGAGGTAATAAGTAAAGCTAACAGCACCCTTTCTTGTATAAGTAGGTGCATCACAAACAGGTCTAGGGAGGTGGTACTTCCCCTCTGTGGCATTGGTTAGGCCCCAGCTGGAGTAGTGCATCCAGTTTTGGGTGCCGCACTTCGGGAGGGATGTAGATGGCTTGGAGAGGGTTCAGAGGAGGGCCACTTGTTTGGTTAAAGGCCTACAGAAGAAACCCTATGTGGACCGATTGGGAGACCTGAATCTTTTCGGCCTCCACAAGAGGAGGCCAAGAGGTGATCTCGTGGCTGCCTACAAACTCATGGGGGAGCGGAGCAGCAAGAAATAGGGGATACAGTGTTTACCAGGGTGCCTGTCAGGGTAACTAGAAATAATGGCCACAAACTGGAAGAGAGCAAATTCAGATTGGACACCAGGAAAAATTCTTTACAATGAGGGTTGCCAGAATATGGAATAAGCCTCTAAGGGAGGTGGTGCTGTCCCCTTCCTTGGAAGTGTTTAAAAGGAGATTGGACAGACACCTGGCTGGGCTCATCTGACCCCAGCACACATTCCTGCCCAGGGCAGGGGGTTGGACTTAATGACCTAATAGGTCCCTTCCGACCCTAACATCTATGAAGCTATAAACTATCAAACAATTATTTAAATGTTCTGTTTGGTAAGGTTGAAGCACATGTTTCAACCTTTTTAATGTATTGCCATATTATAATTAAAATGATTATGTAAATATGAGACCACCTTATTGAATTGATTATTTGACTTTAGAATTAATTAACTTTGTTTCCTAAGACATTTCATAATTTTGACTTGATTCTAATGAGATATGAAAAGAAACAGGAGGAGGATCCAGAATGACCTGTATAGACTGGTGGAAATGGTCCATATTCAATTGAATTAGATTAATGAGGACAAATGCAAAGTCCTGCACTTGGTATGGAATAACCACATACACAAATATAGGCTGAAGAATGACTGGTTAGGCTACAGAACTGCAGAGAAAGACCTGAGGGTTATGGTGGGCTATAAACTAAATGAGTCAACTGTGTGCTTTTGTTGCAACATCCTAAATTTTATTAATAGGAGTATCACTTGCAAATCAAGGGAAATGATTCTGCTTTTTTCAGCACTGGTGAGGCCACACCTGCAGTACTATGTCCAGTTTAGCACCCCACATTTCAAAAGTGATGTGAACAGTTTGGAAAGAGTCTAGTGCAGCGCAAAAAAAAATGATCAGGAACCTGGGAGGCATTATTTATGAGGAAAGGTTGAAAGAACTGGGGCTATTTAGCCTGGAGAAAAGGAGACTGAGGAGAGATTTGGTAACAGTCTTCAAATACCTGAAGGATGATTGATAGAGAGGGGTGGAAATGGACTTTTCTCTGTGGCAATAGAGAACAGGACTAGGAACAATGGCCTTAAATTACGGGAGGGGAATTTAGGTAGGAGATTAGGAGGAAGGAACTTCCTGATAGGGCTGTATGAAATGGCACTGTTGCATTTCGACTTGTGTTTCAAGGTTTTGACGGAACAGTGTTTTGTTTTGAATTTCATTTAGATTCGAAACTGTTGTTCCGTTTCCCTTCGTCGAAACAGTGATGCTGTTTCAACGCTATTTTGATGTTTTGCCCATTTGCTATAACGGGGAAGCTCAAAACAGCCTCTCTCATCCAGCAGGCAGATGGGGGGCCCACAACCTCAGGAGGGCTGTGGGGGCTGTGCCAGTCCTCCCCGGGGCTGTGGGCCCTCGATCTGCCTGCCAAATGAGGGAAGGAAGCTGGGTGCTGCCACCTGGGACTGGGGAGCTGGGGAAGGGAACTAAGCCTGATGGCTCAGTTCCCCTACCCAGCCCTACGATTGGGCTGGGGAAAGGAACTCAACCCAGCTGAGCTGAGTTCCTTTCCCCAGCCTGGTTGTAGCACTGGGGAGGGGAACTGAGCGATCGGGCTCAGTTCCCATTGCAGTGCTGGTGAGGGGAACTGAGCCCAGGTCTCAGTTCCCTTCCCCTGCGCTGTGATCAGCTTCTAGCACCCCGGCTGCGGGTGGCAGGGAGAGCCAGGGCTGTGCTCCTGGCTGAGCCACATGGGGCTGCAGAGCTGCTGGGAACACAGCCCTGGTTCTCCCCTGTTTCCCACCACCTGGCTGCTGGCTGCCTCGAAACACAAAATGTTTCAAAACTTTCAAAATGTTTTGACTAGCCTTGTTTTGTTTCGAGACTGTTTTGAAGCCATTTGTTTTGATTCAAGTTTGCTGTTTCAAGTTCAAAATGAGTTGAAACAGTGTCAAATCAAAACAGCCAGCAAAATTTTGCACAGCTCTACTTTATGACTATAAGGGTGGTCAGGTTTTGAAACAGGCCACCTAGATAAGTGGTGGAAATTCTATGCTTGGAAACTTTCAAGTGTAGGTTGGACAGACACTTGGCTGGAATGGTTTAGCCAGGGATGATCCTGGTTTGAGCAGGAGGCTGGACTAGATGACCTTATGAGGTCTGTTCCAGCCCTCTGCTTCCGTACAATCCTATGTAACTTTCAAATTTCAGAATTTTCCACTGAATGAACAGTTGCCACAAGGGAAGTTAAGGTTAGATATTAGGAAGAACTTTCTCACTAGGAGGGTAGCAAAACACTGGAACAGATTACAGTCTTTCCAGTCAGGTTGGACAGACACTTGACTGCGATGGTTTACTCGGGGATGATCCTGTACTGAGCAGGGGGATAGACTAGATGACTTCATGAGGTCCATTCCAACCCTACTTTCCTATGATCCTGAAGCCAATTAGATTAAATCAGGAAAAGCCTTTCATACTGTTTGAATATAAGGGCAATTGAATAAATTACTCAGGGACGTTGTAGTATATTATTCATTGAAGGTATTCAAGAGCGGATAAGTATACTATTTGTCTGGCATAGTTAGGAATACTGCATCCTAAATTTGTGCAGGTGTTAGATTAGATAACTCTTAAGGTTCCCACCATCACTAAGACTTTATGATTTTAGAATTTGGCCCTAATTGGCTAGTATTTAAAAAGTGGTTACATTAATTATTTAGTATTTGCAATTTTAGTACTGTATTTTTCCTGGTTATGTCTCTCTTCAAGAAAAAAAATAGCTCGTTTTTTAAAAGGCATTTTTTGTGTGTTTATAGAGAGAGAGCCAAAATATCCAAAATGTACTTTTAATAAAATGGTAAAATATTTTTGTTACATGGAATTATATCAAGAACTGGCTCTTTTCCTAGATCAGTGTCCTCAGAAATGAGGGCACAATCAGAATCTACAAGGTTCGACATGTCATCCACAAAAAATAGTCAACAATGCAAAAAAAAAAAAAAAGTATGGTTTGGATATTTTTGGTGTCTATTACTGTGTGTAGACAAAATGGGGGTCCTCATTTGAAGTGGTGGGTTTAAAAAAAACACCACTTCAGTTGAGGGCTGATTAAACCCCCGTGTTGTGCACACACCCCACAGACTTACCTGCCTCTCTGGCAGGGAGGGGTGGGTGAGCTGCCAGCAGATGGAGTGCTCACTGAGCTGTGGGGGAAGGGGGTGTGCTTCCCTCTGTGGCAGCAGTGCCCTCTTCACCCCCCCGCCCCCGCCCCGCAGGCACCCAGCTTAGGTGGTCCCGGGCAGCACCACGGCTGCTGAGGAAAGCACTACTCAGGCAGGCAGGTAGGCTCCAGGGTGGGGAAAAAAGATCAGGCTCACTGCTTTTCTTGGGTGGAGCCTGTTCTCCTCTGCTGCTGCCAGGCTGCCTGCAGGGCTTCCTGCAGAGCTGTGGAGCTGCATGGAGCCCGGTCCTTCGCTCCGCAGCTGTAGGGGCAGCAAACTAAAACTCCGAGGAGTTTTAGTTTGCTGTGCCCCAAGTCATTTAAGGCGCATTATGCTGCCGAATTTCCTATAGCAGCTGGAATTAACGTGCAATACGCCTCTGAGGTATGCAAACACCGACACCATTAAAGTGGTGCAAAACATTTAGCCGGCTTTGAAGTGTCATGCACACATGTGCCTCTTGTTTCCTCTACACACAGCCTATTTGTCTAAGTCTCAATTTCTGCCATGATACCAGAATACCCTTAAAAACATGGAACATAAATAATGTTACAGTGTAACTGAGACCAAATTTACTAATTCAAACTCTGAAAGGTGATTAAATGTCTAGTAAGCAGATTTAAAATGAATAAGAGAAAAGAGTCCCTTAAGATATTTTATATGCTAGTGGGAGGGGAATATTAAGCTGACATAAAACTTTGAGTTGATAAAAGTGTGCTAAATGTGGATTTGCTTCGGGTAAGGCACAAGTAATTGGTGTTGCTTTGCTTCTGTTGAGCTTGGCACTGACTAGTTTCTGATGCCTGAAGGTTCCTCTTCAGTTCATAGTTAGTGGCTTACATCCCTCTCTAGCTTCCTTGCCCCCCTTTTTTTCTTAATCTCCTTTCTGCCACGTTGCCTCCTCTTTTCCTATTCCTGTCTTCCTATCTGCTCTCTACTTTCCCATGAAACTTCCTGAGGCTCTGGCTTCTTAGTCCTCTCATCTCTGGCAGTTTTGCATTGGCACAGAATACATTTCTGCAAATGGCACAAACTTGTTCTTTAAATTGGTTCATGGGAAAGATTTCAATTAGTCAAATACTCTAATGTCTGACATCCATATTGAAAATTCAGTTCTCCTCTAATAGCCACTCTTGTCTGACATCCATATTGAAAATCTGCATCTTCTCTGTGATGTTAGGAAATAATTCATTAAATGAACCTAATCAGTATAATCAATACGAAAGAGCAGTTTACATGGAGACTGTAACTTCTTTCTTTACAAAGCTTGGCCAAACTCAGCATTTCAAAGACAGCAAAGAATAAGGATTATAAAAGGGACAACTGTAGGCAGGAGATCAATTCTTACTTCTCAAATTGACTTGCTATTTCACCTGAAACCTGTTCTTATTTCCTCCGTTTGTTAAAATAGAGGAAACATTACTTATGTACAAGAATCCTAGTTTTCTCTGTTAAAAAAAAATAAAAAATCCCAAATTATCCGATTAAAAACACCCAAATCTGCTTTTTCTGTGATTAAAATGAAACGCCACAATATATATATATCAGGTATCAGTTGAACACAATGTTTTAGTGATATATTTCCAATTTTAAAGCAATTTGAAAGTCTACCACTGCCTCAGTCATAATAAAATAAATTCTAAATGTCTATGTATTTTGGCATTTGATTTTGATTTATTTATCATGGAATAACAGAGCTCCCCCTTCCCACTCAGCATGCGAGACAAGCTGCAGTTGTCCCCCCCACTTCCCCCTCCAACTGGTTTGTGGTGCCCTGTCCCTGCTGTTGCCCCTCACTCCCAACCCACAACCACCTACCCCCCAGCCCTGCTGGTGCCCCTCACTCCTGACCCACTGTGCCCTGCCCCTAGGCCCCAACCCCCAGTGTATGAGGAAGGGGGTAGGTGTATAAGGGAGAGAGTATGTGGGCATAGGCAACGTCTCGGAAAGACATGGGGGACATGTGCCCCCAAAGATTTCTTTGCCTACAGT
Source organism: Alligator mississippiensis (assembly GCF_030867095.1). NCBI lineage: Eukaryota > Metazoa > Chordata > Crocodylia > Alligatoridae > Alligator > Alligator mississippiensis. The sequence goes on from NC_081825.1 coordinate 247,987,152, forward strand.
GGGGCATGGGGCTGGCACCAGGCAAGAGCTGCCTCTCCGGCCCAGCAGGTAGGACCTGGCGTAGGAGGGCGGAGTGAGACAGGGAGGCTTGGTACTGCTGCTGCTGCCAGGAACACCGCACTGCCATGGCCACCAAGGTGAGGCATCCCCTGCCCGCGGCACAACTCCACACAGCTGCAACGGCAGTGGTGACAGCAGGAGCACTGAGCCTCTGCCCTGCTCTGCCCTCCCATGCCAGGTCCCACCTGTTGGACCATGCAGGTGGTCCCTGCCCAGTGCTGATTCGGACAGGCTGTAGTCCCTTGCCCCACTGTGGGCACAGAAATCGGGGGTCTTGTGCACCCCCCCAGTACTCTCTGATGTGTTGCCTATAGGCCTGACCCCTCCCCGCAAGTGCATGTAGCAATGGGGAGCTCTCCCCCCCGCCCTGGAATGAGCTGCCCGTTGCTCTGTCCTGCTCCCCAGCCATTCCCTCCTGCTCCCGCCCAGGCCCTGGGCCCCAGTCACCTCCTGGGCTGGGCAGTGCCCCCAGCCCCAGCTGCCAACCCTGCCCCACTCCCTCCTTCACTGTGCAGGTTCAGCACAAGCTGCCACCACCACTTCTCAATCTCACCACGAGTTGTGGCCCCCACAGTGGCCCTCCACGTGCTGTCTGCTCCCTCCCCCCATGGACATACCTGCTGGGAGCTGTGGGAGCTGCTCTCTACCACGCTGCCTAGCTGTATTACCAGCCACATGCATGTGTGTGCAGGCACATGCACATGGAACCTCCTACTTCTCATCTTCCTCCTCCCACTGCCCCCAGCCACAAGCAGCCCCTTGCAGGCTGGAGCTCTGTCAGCCTGCAAGGGAAAAACCACGGTTTCCTGAGTTTTTCTCCTTGAAAGGAGAAAATCCGCATTTTTTCCACAGAAAACAGAAAACCCAGACCCCTGCTTGTGTCTTTCAGGAATAGTATAAAGCTTAATCTCTCTCTGTCTTTATAAGATATGGGGACATTTAAGTATAATATGCTATAAAAATGATAACTGTTAAAAGTATTATACAATTTAAATATGTAAATAAGATCTTTGTTTGCCATAAATAGCATGAATTAAAACACAGGCTTAAATTTAGGCTACTCAATATGGCTTTCTAGTCAAAGTACAGCTTGCATTCTTTAACACGATAAACTGCTTTGCTGGTTTGGGACTTGACTCAAACTCTTAGACATAATGTAATTGTTTTCAGTCCATTTCCCTTGAAGATTTTAAAGAGAACAACAGACCATAGACTCAGGAGCAAAATTCAGGATTAATGAATGGATACTCCTCAAAGAAAAGAAATTAACAGCGGGACACTTCAAAGTGTCCATATTAATATCAGAATTTTTAAATATGTTTACCATTTGTAGGAGTATGTAGATGTCAGTCTGGTGACCCTAGGTCATTGATTTTAGTATGGAAACTTCAAAGGAATACTATGGAGAAAGCTGTCAGGAGCCATAGATGGATTTAAATGCATCAGGGTTAGGACTATTGTAGTTGATACTGAACTTGAATAAAATAAAACAAATTGCCACAGATGGTGTCAGATATATTTACAGAATCTATTCAGGAAAGAAATTTGTGAGTCATAGGGACAGTTACATGAATAGAGACTAACTTTGACTGCACCAAACTTTCAGGTTTCTAGGTCTCAGCATGGAATCAAGAATCAAGTAGTAGGGTCTACACTACTTGTACAGCTCATGGGGAAAGTTTGGTGCCTCAGCATGAGATCCAAAACTGCTGATGCACTGTAGATAAAGTGAGACCTAGTCAATGGGAAAGTCAAGCACAACAATCCTTTCTGGGGCTTTGGAGCATCTCTTCTTGGGATCCTCAGTTCAGAAACCTCTTCTTCAAGGGAGGTATACCCTTTTCTGCATCAACCGGAAGAGGCCAGTTTTAAGAGAGAACATGGTTAAAACATGGTGGCAGCAGAAGGAAGCAGTAGTAGTGTACATTGTAGTAATGACTTGTCTCAAAATGACTATCTTAAAAACCCCATTCAGTTGTTGCCTAAATGTCATGGGTATCTATCACTTATTATATTAGAATTGTTACCAGATGTGCCCTGCTGGGACAGGGGGAGGGACAGAGAGAGAGTGAGTGTGTTGGGGGTCTCACCTCTCGGCGAAGCTTGAACCAGTCGAGGTTCCCACGTGTTTGTTGGAGCTTGCGGACAGGCAAAGTTGTGAGTACGATCAATGGAGGGATTCCAGGCAGAAACAAAGTGGAACTGGTGCAGCTTTTGGATCCAAGCACCATCTTTTGGATCCAAACGATGGCTCATACATTGGATAATAGGAACTGATCACTCCTGGCTATGGGTGGCATTACTCTGAGGGAGCTCACAATACAGACAGGCAGATTCAGTGTTTTGGGTACCAATAAAGGAGTCATTACTAGAATTGGTCTGATAAATGCTGAGCTGGGTGTGTACAGACCTGATTAGCAATTGGTATTTCTAGGGGCATGCACAAATCATTCAGGAGAGCAGCAAGGACTGTATTTCTATCATGTCCTTCCTTGAAACAAGATTGACGGTTGGCAACCAAGAGGTGTTTGAAGGCTATTTTTAGCTAACTTCTTAATTAACTTATGAAAAGGAGTACAGAAATGGAGCAGTAATTTGAAAGATTGTTTCAGTGAGTGCTTATCTATTCAGAGTAAAGGTTAACTGAAAGAACGCTTCTAATTAAAAAAAAAAATTGCATTGCAATTGGAAGTTATGGAGCTATTTATGAAAGGTAGGTGTCACAACCCAAAGTTGTGATTTTTTGTTTGTGTGCGCGCTTCGGCACCGCTAAATTATTTCCCGCCAAATTTGTCGCTTTCTTTGCATGGTAGAGTTCTCTGCTGCTAGAGAGAACTCTGGTGCAGCGGGGGATTTCCCGCCGGATTGCAGCTTCTTTGCAGTGTGCATCTCTTGCACCGTAGTAATACACGTTGTAAAGAAGTTCCTGCCATTTGTATTAGGATCTGCGCCATGTTATTGGCCAATTCCTAATCTAGGCACACGTGGTGGCTAGCAATTGGCTTGCTAGCCATACAAAAGGCTTGGGTAGTTTCCGCCCACGCCGGAGGAGGGAGGAAGAGAGAGACTCTGTGTGAAGATCTCCAAGCGCTGCGGACCCGGCGCGCCTCCCCTAAGCAGGCAATAGAGGCAATAGAACCGAGTCTACGGAGCTTTCGCTTCTCGCCTCTCCCCGTCGCTGAGCGCAATCCTAGACGTATCCCTTTCCTGTAACTTCGGACCCCGCGGAGCCTAGCAAACTCTGAGGAAAACTTATCAGACCCACGGAGCCTGAATAACTCCAGGGAAACTTTTCGAACCCGACTTAAACAGGCCCACGGAGCCTAGCAAACTCCGTGGGAGCAATCGATTTGTCAGAGTCCTCCAATGAGGGTTCAAGCGGGAGCTGTGCCTGGAAACCTGTCCAGCCTACACCAATACCATCTTTGGGTGTAAGTAAACAATCTTTTCAATCAACCATTACGCCTCCATAACTAATTCTAACTCGCGTGTGCTAAACCGCCCCGTGGTTCTCTCCCGCCCTGCATGCCCGGGCTGCTGACCACAGCCCACGTGCACCGAAGACGGGTCCGGTACGACCCCGGTTCGTCCCCGGCTCGCCCATGGCGGCCAGAATGGGATCGGAATCACCGCCGCACATGGCGGCGAGGGCGGGATCGGGGCCCGGCCCGCACAGTAGGATTGAAGGAGAGGTTATGTGAACGGTTTCATAATTTCCTGGGCAGTTTAATTCTTTATTTGGAATTAGTTTTATTCTTTGTATTGTCTGATATGTTCTTCAATCCATGTGCAATGTAGTCATAATTGCAACTATGAATTTAAATATTTACATGTTTATATTATAAATATAACCCTAAATTAACATAATTTTGCACTGAAAATTTTATGGATGTAAAACATTAAACTAAGATAATTTCTTCAAATAAATTATAATGATCTGATGTTAACTTGGGATTCAGATCATTGTGTGTGTATATCCTGAATGAGGGATCTAGGATTTAAAGAAATGTATTATGTTCCTGTATCAAGTGCAGGAACTATCATGCTGTTCAGATGCCAGCCTACCTTCTGAAATCATCTTGAGTGGTGGAGATAGGAGACACCTCTTTCACTGAGTTATCTAAGAACAAGAAAAGTCACCTGAAAACATTTTTGTGCCATGAAAAAATTTTCCTTTGTAAACCAAACTGAATTAACCAAACATTCTTTAAAAAAACACAAAACACCCAAAAAGAGAAAGAGATGCACACAACACGCTGCAAGAGAGACTTTCTTGTGTAGGGGAATCTCTGGCTGAGACTGTTAGCTTTACACAACTGCGCCCTGGCTCCCCAGGTGCCAGTGACCTGCAGCTGTGCAATATTTGCACACACGAATTAGTAGCTGGGTTTTGCTCCAGGATTGGCACGTGCAAAAAAACCAAAACAAAACAAAAAAACCCCCAGGTTTCCCATATATTTGCAGGTGGTGTGCTATATCTGGGACAAATCCTGTAAGATGTGCATTTCCAGGCTCAGGCCCTTATTCTGCATGATGCTTTCCCCCATTTTTTCCCTTTCCTCCTTGTTTTCCTCCACCCCACTTCTTTCTTTTCCAGTCTTTTTCTCGTCAGTTTTTCTGCCACTCTGTTTTTATTGTGAATATTTAATGATCTCTTTCCATGACCGTGTCTTCTCCAAGATCTGTTCAGCGTGTGATGTTCCCTCTTTGGGGCTTTTTTGGTTTCATTTCATTGTATTTCCCCTCATTTCTCCTTTCTTTGCTTCCATTGTAACAGCAGTTTGGTAGGGGGGGCTGTTTGCAGGGCTGGGGCTTTGCCTCCCTGATCAATTCAGCATGGCCCAGCTGGGCCCATCTGAACATCCCCAGGGAGGCAGCTGCAGAGGCCTGGGGGAGATGTTCCTGGGCCCTGCCAGTGCTGATGCCAGGGGGGTGGAAGAAGAGCAGACATATGAAAAGCCAGCAGAACGAGTCTGTACTTTGCTCCCAGTTGCATCTGGACTGGTCAGTGTGATTTGTAACCTCGTCTGTGCAGGGTGAAAAGAGCTGGCTGGGCTTTGGCCTGTGGGCTTCCTTCCTGGGCAGCCCCTAGAGGCAGCAGTGCACCCTGCTGCCACCCTCAGGCAAAGCAGGCCCCCGCTCTCCACTCAGAGGATCATGGTGGCCCTGGAGTGGGGCTGGAGGAGCTGATGGTCTGAGGTGGGCACAGGGGATCCTGTGCCAGGCTAGTGCAAGAGTCTCTGTTGCTGCCTAGGGGGGTCCCAACTCCCAGGGGAGCCTGCTGTGCCCTCCAAGCCTCCTCAACACAGTGTCCATCACGCTCAGGCCTGGGCTGTGCCCGCAAGGTGTGCGAGGAGTGAGGCAGGGCTCTCCGGGCACTTCTCTAGGCCGCTGGGGAGAGGCTGTGCAGGAACGTGTTGAAACGGCACCGATCCTGTCCCTGCAGAGGGTGGTGCTGTGTAAATGGGCTTGAAAGGGAGCACTATCTAGTGGGCAGACTCTTGTGCCCCTTCCCCCCCGCCCCACCTCTCCCCAGCTTCATCCCTTGTGGCTGTGCCCCCTTCAACTTATCCCTGTGCCATTCCTGCCTCTCCTCAGCTGGTTCCCTGCCCCGGATCTATTCCTCTCTCAGTCCCTAATGCACATGCCACTTCCCAGCCCTGGACTTGGCAACCCCATTTCTTCTCTATCACTGGCACAAGGCTTGGTCTCTGGTGGGCTATTGGCACATTAAAAATAAACACGGCACCACCTGGAGAGCTGTGTAAAGTCTGTGACAAAAAATGGCACGAGGGCCCTTCTCACATAACATTTAGGGTTTTTAAATAATAATATTGTTGTTTAATTAACATTTTTATTGTGATACGCTCTAGACTATTGCAATAGACTGGTCTCCAAATGTAGTAGACCCAGTAAAATACATAGCAGTGACAGATCCTCACTCAGAGGTTGTGAAAGACTGAAAGAGAATGGCTGGATGAGATGGAAAATGCAAGGAAAAGACAGGGTCATAATCATAGGTTGTTTTAGCATAGACTACTTATGTGCATACATCTTAGTCAACTAGTAGCAAGTCTTCCCTCACATTTATACTATAGAGAAATTCACTGTACCAAGTTATTTGTTTTAGTTCATCTACTCCTATTCCACGTTCCCCGGATGAGCCTGTTTTGTGATGTCTTATTAGTTACTGTGGGCATGGGAGTGTCTTGGTACATGATTATTAGACTGGGCTCTGAAGCACTATTGTTAGCTGGCATTCTGGTGACTTACGGGGAAACAAAGGCCTTTTGTAAGATCTTGGTGCTATTTAACTTGTTTGTTTTCTTATGCTTCAGTGAATGCCTAGAAGACTAAATCCTGTCTTTTAAACAGCTACAGAAATATATTTTCCAAAGGTAAGCCTTTTACTGATATCTTCATGTTTTTACTCGAAGTTAAACAAAGTATTTACTTTTCTGTGTCATGTCAAAGAACAGTGTACAATAAATTGGTGAAATGGTGCCATCTTTCCCTTGGCCCCAGCTGTTTAAAAAGAAAGTAACAGGAACCTAGAAAAAAGCAATGACGAAGACCTATTAGCAAGTCAGGATTTTACCTTAAAATGAAAAATCTATCTAGTCCTGTTTTAATTGCATCAAGAACAGAATTTCTCCTTAGAGGCTGTTTCTCAGTCAGGTTGATCTAACTTCAGGAAATGTTTCCTGATAGTCATCCCATGTTTTCTCAGTTAAATCTAGTAACTTGATTTTGCACTGCATATGGTTAGTTCTTTTCTCTTTGCTCTCTTAAATTAATGCCCCCTGGCATTCCAAACATTTTTGCTGCTCACATTCTTTGTCCCTTCGGTTCATGCACTATCTTCTGGAACTGAAAGGCACAGATATGAAAGCAGCATTCCATGGAAGATCAATTCATTTTTAAATGACCATATTGATCCTGATCCTGTTTGTATAGTTTCCTTATAGGTAGAGCTTTGTTCAGTCATCAGTGCTTGAGAAGAGGGACAGCTGGGAATTCTGGGAAGAGGTACAGAATTAAAAAAAAAAAATATTTCCCCTGGTATCATAAACATTTCTATTTTACACATATGCAGATTTTGTACATTAAAGTTGTTACATCTATATAGTGCAGGTCTGCATCACTATGTAATGATGAGTACAGCACATCACTTCCCTTAAGAATTTAGGACCAGAACCTCAAAGAGAGTTCGGTACATAATTCCCATTTATATCATCCTTATAATCCCTTTAGTGAGTAGTCCCACTGGCTCCAGTTGTACTATATGGGAATAAGGATTATTCATCTAGTTTTGTAAGGGTAGGAAGGGTAGTCTTACAGTAGCCTGGGAAACAGATGCGTTTTGGCATTCTTTAGTGTATTATATGAGCTTCTTGGCAAGGATTAATTAGCCCATACAAGAGGTCTGTTCTGTAATAGCTAAACTGCTTCTAGTACCCATGGTAGCTTGTTTCACTCTAGCTTGGGTATAACTGCTCCACACTGCAGTCTGCAATGTAGATGTATCCCTAATCTTTTCCTACCTCATTTTCCCCTGTTAACCTGTAAAACTGGAATAATTTTTTTCCGATACCTTTAGTCTGTCCAGGACAAAAACTGACTCTTATGCTTTTATACACTTGGGTAAAATGGACTCCTATTTTACTTCAGGCTTGTAGGTTTTATCATATTACAAATGTTAAACAAGAATATTAATTCCCAGATAAAAGCTACATTAAAAATAGTATTTTTAATTTAATGGAATGGAGTTCAGAAATTTAGGACAAATTACATTTCAGGGTTTTGTAGTTTTCTTCAAACGAAGCACCATAAATACAAGACATTCAAAATTAATTTTGAAATTTAAACTTCAAATGTGTTTCAGACTGGAAACAAACAGTGATGGCTTCCAAAAACCTTATCTGTGCCCTTAAGTGGCACTGTGCAAGAGACATGTTAGTGTTTGGTCCCAGGTTAAGTCATATTGGGCACCTATACATGAGTGCTGAGGCTGCAGACTCAATTAATCAAATCTGCTGGAGCGTGGCAATTGCCATGCTCCAGCAGCCTCCTGCATCTCATGTATCACCATCCCTGAGCTTAAAAACAGCAGTGGGGGTGCTTGAACTAAGACTTGTTGAATGAGCTTTAGTTCAAGTGCCCCTGCCACCGTTTTTAAGCATGGGGATGCTGGTACAGGAGACGTGGCAGCATTTTAATTAGAGCGGCTCTGTGTGGCTCTAATTAAAATGCTGGCCCCTTCCTCCCCCAGAGCATGTGTCAAACTGCCCATTTGTTTTTAAAGACACCAGAATCTTTGTTTTCCTTTTCCAAGTGTTACTACAGGGTATGGTTAAGATTATTCGGAAGCTCTAACTCATTGTATACACCCAATAAATCAACATAAAGGCAGAGAGAATAATTTTTTTTATCCTCTGAGGAAAAACTTAAAAGGAATCTTTTATATCTCTTCTACAAGAACATAACCATTTAGGGCTGGAGCCCTCACAAATCAAGCTGGACATGCCAAAATGCATTTTGGTCTGGATTGCATTTTTGCATGTAGCTCTTTGCATTTTCCCATCCTTCTGGAAGAAAGTAAAAAAAATAAAATGCACTTACACCTCACAATTGATCTAAAAAAGCAGTTGATTTCAATTTGGTTTTCATGGCCCTGTCTTGACTGGGGTGTTTAAAAAATTAGCTATTTGATGAGCTTAACTCAGGGAATAAGTGATGGTGAAAAAGGGTGAGTACATTGAGTGGATCTGGTTCTAGTTTTTTCCAAACTGCTTTCCTGAATGGGAGAACAAGTATCAGAAGGTGACCTCATGCATCATTTCATATTGGCAACCCGAGAAGTTGTGTCCAATTTTGTGAGGCTAGCCACAGTCTGAACTTCAATCACGACTCATAACTTGATATTGTAAATGAGGTTTGGGCTTCCTACCTTGCATCCTTTAATTGCATTCTTTATCTGGACTCATAATTAAGACAAGGCCAGAATATCGCATCTGGTGCTTATTTGTGAGCACCAGAGCTATGCTAGGTGTCTGAATCTAAGACATTTTGGACTGGAAGATGATGCTACTAACTTTTCTTTAGCCCAAGGGTAGATATGTGACTAGATAACTGTTTTGTTAGATTCATTTGTATAATAGGGGAGTTAGATTTTCCTTGCTAAAAACAAAGATTTTATTTGTTCTCAGTGTCTTTTTCCTAGCAAGTAAGATATGTTGTATGTATTTTAGCAGAAATTCTCTGAATTAACTCTGATTTTCTATGTCACTAGGTTCAAGATGGCAAACTGCAGCTGTATAATGTATGGATTCTTTTGGTTCATTTTGCTGGTGTTTATTGGTTGGCCCATAAGCATTTTCCTGAGTGGCCTTTATGGATTCCTTTCCCCAATCACTACTTTAGTAGGACTAGATGATGTCAGTGAAGCGCTGCTGCGTGGAGTAAATCTGGGACGGCAGTGCGCTAGGAATGTACTAAGTGGCAAGCCCCTCTGTTGAGAAGCGAAGACAATATCACAGCTGGCCTGCCTTCTACCATGTGTTTCATAGCATTTATTGTTAACCTTAAATGTTTTCACTTCTGTACAAAAGTTGTTTGGTTTTAATGATGAATTAATGACAGTTGGTAGTTTATGACGGGAAGAATAATAAGGAAGGTGTTTTGCTCTTTGGAGAATGCAATGGTAGCTTCCTGGTAATCCCAAAATGAGTAACAATGCTATCTTCACTTGTTTGAGTAAATGCATTGAAAGTACAGAGAAGCCCAAACATGAACTTCACATTCATATTCAAATTCTTAAAATCGAGGTTCCATTTTCTAGGCATACACATTATTGGCTCAGAGCTCAAGTGTTTCAAATTTGGGAAGGTGAAGATATCTTTGGATTCTGGATTGTACTTTATTTCATTATAAGAGATGTGAAATTCAGATTTGAGGTTCTGGTAAGATGCATGTAAGTATGTATTTATTTATGTATACACTTAAGAGCATTCTTAATTTAATTCTTTATAACAGATATTGACTTTCATTTTACTTTACCACTTTGTCTAATGATAAGGAAGTTTTTAAGGAAATTTTGTTTATGTGGATTCACTGCGTTGAAATATGACTTCAGGATCATTCATGAATAATCAATTGTCATAAACTTACATGTGATTTTTTTTTTCTTTTCCATTTAATTGGAATTTAATTTTTTTAATTTTAGAATACGTTAAACCCTAAGTTAAAATGTTATCCAACCAGGTGCTTAGAATCCTTAGACCTACTAAAATTCGTGGAAATTATGGTGTTTTCAAAGTTTTTTTAATTTGGTGGTCTTAACCTGTTTTTGCTAATCCCTCTTCTGATGTTTTTATTAGAGTGAGTGTTTTTATGGAAAATTATCTAGGTTTTTACAAACGTAGTGTTCTTTTGGAAGTGACCATCAATTCAACAACAGTGAATAGCTATTGTTGACAAGGTCATTTTATCTGCATACTTTGTGTATTTCCGGAAATTACTTAGAAATTATTAAAACTGGAAAAAAGCTTGAAGGAAATGATCCAGAGGTAGGGTTCAGGGCAAAATGGGCCAATACTCTAACGCATTATTGAAAAGAAAAGGACTCATCCACTTACAACAGTAAAAAAGCCTTCCAAGCTTTGTGGGGGGTGGGGAAATATCCCTGAAGCACAGCCTACCGGGATTTACTGATCTGGCTGTAGAAGTTTAAATTGCAGGAGAGCACATGTAAATGAAGCCTTCACCCTTCTTGTATAATTTTATACCTTATTTTGGATTGGTCTTCTCTTTAAAACTTTATCCTCTACAATTTGTTTGCTTAATAAATGTTCAAACATAGGCAAGTTATGGTTGTTATGAGAGCTATAAGTGTGAATTTTCTGGATATTTGAATTTTCATTCATGAAGTTGTACTGAAATTTTTTAACTGATTTCTTTAAAAAAAAAAAATTATTTGTATTTATTACACATACATGTGGCCTATAATTAAAATAGTATGATGCTTTATTTCATAAGCCCCAGTTTTTTTAGTTGCTTAAAACTACACATTAAATTAATGTGAAGCAATAAACTCTGGTGCATATTGCATCAGAGTTTATTGCTCCCAGGCACTGGGTTTACATGTGCTCCTGGGACAGCAGCATGTTTTGCTGAGTAGGAGCAGCTCTGGCTGTCAGGGGATGCGGGGGGTCAGCCTGCCAGCCCGGGGCTGCTCTGAGCCAGCTCAACGTGCTACAGAGGGGCTGGCTGGACACGAGGGTGCTTCAGTGCAGGTTTAGCCGGCAAGCAGCCCTGACACTGAAGCACCCTTGTGCCCCAGCCAGCCCAGTCAGCGTCTTTATGCACATTGCTGCACAGTAAAGAACTCCACCACAGGATAATACTTGTATTTATAAGTACTAACCTACAGTGGAGTTAATTAGTTTACTGCAGCCTAATAGGGCCACATATGTAGATGTGGAGACTTAACTGTGGAGCTAATTAGGCAATTCTGCTGAAAATATCTTGTGTTGATGCGCCCACTGAGTATTATCTGGCCATGAATAATTTTATGTTGGAAATTAAGTTTTCTAATTGACAAACCAATAAGCTTTCAAAAGGCAGGGCATCTACTTTTCAAGATGGAACTTGGTCAGCTTGTGGAAAGAATTAGATGATGTCAGGGCAGTTTTCCCTCCCTGCCTAGTCCCACCATGTGTTCCCGGTCAGTCTGGGAGCAGGTGCAGGGAGGGGGAACCCTTCCTTCTGCCATTGCTGTCCCAGTCTAAGCCCAGAGCCTCTACAGCCTGGCCAGAGTGGGCAGCAGCAGCTCTGGAGCCTCTCCCCACCCTTGGGACAGTGGGGACAGCAGCAGCGGCAGGCAAGGAAAGGGGAGCAGAGAGGATGTGCCTCTGAACATGAAAGGGAGGGAGGACTTTTACCTGCTTTGGGGACTTTAAAAGTCCATGTCTGCTGCTCCCATGATGTGGCCTGCCCACCCTGGTGCACGGGGAAAGAGGAGGAAGCAAGAACTAGTGGTGAGGGGCAGCAGCTACCCTTGCAGCACTGGCTGCTGCTCCCACACCTCCCTTTGTAAAATCCTGAATCCGTTTCTGTATGATGTGGTTATCTGTCATAGCAAGAGACTAGACTCAACAACACTGCAGGTCACTTCCAGTCCTTTGGTTCCAGTGCTCTGCCAAACTTTAACTGTTTGGTCTGAAATTTTCCATATCAGAGGTTACCTCAGATTTACTTCTTTTTTTTTTTTCAGCTATCCTTTCAGCCACCTGCCCGAATTTGGCCAAGTTAGAGGGTGTTGAAAAATGTGTTTGCAGATACTGTGCTAGACAGCTGTTAGAGCTTTTCGACTAATATCTTCTAGTGTCCTCACTAAACTAATATGCTCCAGATCCTTCCACCTTCTACAGTCACAGGAATGCATTGTCCATATCCAGAGATCAACTGAACAGACTCTTGTTTTAACCTGATTTTTCCTACAAATGCAGTCTGCCAGTGCCAGTCAACAGAAATGAAAGCCTGGGAGTGTCTATTATGTTCACAATTATTGTCCTAATGTTGAGGCCCAGGCAATATAGAAGAGAAAGATAAGATCCAGGAAAGGGAGGGAATGGATTAGGACAAGGAGACAGACTGGAGGCTGACAAAATGTGGTGATGAAGAAAGAAACTGAGATTGAGAGTCTTGGGAATAACCCTAGGGCATGGAGCTGTTAGCATCACTGTCCATCAGATATTGCTTAGGAATTGTTAAAGCACAATTAACCCTTAAATGGAATGTGAAATACAAACACAGACAACTCAGTGGCCTAAAATCAGAGTCTAACTTTATTAATGCAACAAATGTTATCTTAACAGTTTCTATATACAGAAAGAGAAAAACATTCAGTACAATAATCTCACCCAATCTCAGATGTTACTTTGCTCAACAGAAAAGATGGCCACTCAGTTCCTGAAGCAAAGGATGCATCATTGGCTGGGATGGGTCCAGACAGGTGTTGAAGGCTGGATTTATGATGATGACAGCTTTCTTGCTGCCCCCTTTTATGCTTTTCTTCAACTTCACTTCTTCGATGACTCTGCTTTGAGATTGGTCTTCCTGCAGTCAGGATATTGTCCTTATTTTATCTTGTCAGCATATTCCTTTGTTCAATATGCTTGTGCGTCATGAGCACAACTCTTAATTTGGCCTTTTTCTGGTGTCTTACTTTGGGCATTGTCCATTGGTCTCCCTTCATTAATTTAGACCTTTCATTAACATATCCAATCATTTCATCCCTCTGATTCAGCTGGTTAGTGCCAAGTTCAGTTAATCTGAGCTGGTAACAAAACTATTACTATGTTGTGTTAGAAAAACTTCTCACAATGTTAAAAAAAGAAAGAAACACCGTGTGAGCAAACTCAAGGCTATAAGCTTCTTGCAGGACTTAAGGCCAGCTGATATTATAGACACCAGCAAAATGAAAAGTTCAGATAATAATGAGGCTGTACAGAATTTAAGCAATGATTAAATAAGGCTGAATATAAAAGAAAACTTTAAACAACACTGTAATACACCACTCTGTAAATAGGCGCAACTTTTTAAAGCATAAAATATGACAAGCTACCCTAACAGAGCCAGCTGTGGGTTCAGGAGCTGAGGAACAAAGCTAGGGGGGTGAGAAAAGTTGTGGGGAAGAGGTAGATTGTACACAATGCTTGAAGGGGGAACTGGGACTGCTAGAGCAAGAAGTGGAGTTGTGATCTGAGGATGGAGGGCTTGGATTTGGATAGGCAAAAAGAATGTAGCCAGGGAGAGAAACCCTAGTTAGGTAAGAGAAGACTAGGACAAGGACAGGTGGAAGGAGATGAGGCAGATGACTCTAGGTTCACTAGAGCATATTTCCCTGCAGAGCGTGGAAAGAAACCTGAAACTCCTATGTCTCACTATTCCTCTGCTGTCATCAAGTAACTTGGAAACCTACTGAGAAAATGTCTCATCCCCCTCTAGTGCTGGTCCTTATGGAATATGACAGCTAACTACTGCTATCAGTTACTCCCTTAACTGAACTGGCAGACAGCTGTATGGTGAATGTAAAAATTCCAACCTTGCTGATGAATTGTGTGGCTGTTAATATGATAGAATACCTCTTTTTTGGTTTGCTTCTTTTAAAAGCACCGAAAATTATGCACAAAAAAATAAAAGTACATTAAGCTTACAAAGCTAAGCACTCAAAAATAGGAAATCCACAATTAAGGTTGTTTGGGAAATCTTATTTGAGCCCTGTTATATGTTTAAAAGATTGCATAATTTTTTTTAGCAGGACTTCAGCTTCATTCAGCGCACAGATTGGACCCTGCTTTGGGTCCTATTCAGGGTTGTGCAGTAAAGAAGGGTGTTATGAATGGAACTTCTGCTTCATTTATTGCAGAAGATGAGGGTAGATAAGATAGCATAGTACCAAGAGAAAGGATGGTTTCATAGTTTAGTCAGTTAAATGCTTCTCTAGAGAATTGGATTCTATCCCTTCCCTTGTCATAGGCAATGCCAGACAAATCACTTAAACCTAACTTTTCACAGGTGGCTACTATATGTGTATGTCTCACTTTCTGCATGTTTCATTTGAGATCCTGGGGTATAATTTGCAGAAATGCTGAGCACTCACAGCTGAAGTGAAGTCTATAGGTATTGGGCTTTGAACATATTACATGCTATATATCAATAAGCACTATGAAAAATTAAAGGCTGCTGACAGATGTAAGGGGAAAAAAAACAACCCAGTGCTTTACTGGAAGAAGTGCATTAGTTTGACCCGTCTCCCCAGTGCCTATATAGATTGGGCACTTTTAATGGGGGTTTTTTGGTGGTTTTAGCTAAAGGTGATTCAACAAGCTACAAGATAAAAGTGCCAAAAAGCCCTGCTGAAGTGCGTGATCTATATAGACATTGGGAAAGCCAGGTCACACTAATGCGATGCCTCTTTTGGGCATGTGCTCGTTGCACTGCACCAGGTATGTGGACATGTTGAGCTAAAAGTAAAGTGCTGGTGGTTTGTTTGTTTTTTTCACATCTGTAAGCAGCCAAGATGTCTAAAGCATCTCAAATGGGGCACTGCAAATTAGTGGATCTTAATCTTATTGTGCCTCAGGTTTCACATCTATAAAATGGGGGTATTGATATACTATTTTGAGTCATGGAAGTCCCATGAAAATATATCATTTTTTTATTAAATATAGTTATTTGTGGCATAGAAAAGTTTATGAAAACATTAATAATGCTGTTTTGTTTAGCTTAGTGGTTAGGGCACATTTCTGGGACAGCAGACCCTGTCTCCAGGGTCTGCTTCAAAGTCTCTTTACAATGTTTGCATTTTACCTGAGGCCTCAGATTCAGGCACACTTACAGACAGTGCTTACACCTGAAAAATAGTCTTTTGCCTGGTGATTAGGGCATATTCCTCAGAGGGTGGAGATATAGATATGAATCCTCTCACACAGAGAAAGACACTTAATATAGCTTTCCTGCATCCAGAGTAAGTATTCTACCCATTGATCTACTGTACGAGAGATCATCATCTTCATTATTTTAAAATGAAAACAGTGAGCTCTGTTCAGTTTTCAAAGAAGGGACTTAAGGGTCTTCTTTTAAGATAAGAATTGGGTTGGACAGGATTGTAGTACCCACTTAAGCAAAGGCATGGAGTTAAATTTAAGAACTTTGAAGAGCTTGACATTGCAACATTAAGGTTCTTTTAACTTGATTTTTTTGAGTAAAACTATTCATAAAACACAATTATATTAATCTAAGCGGTAATGATATAGGAGATGGCATGTGAGAATCACATATTTTCAAGCATGGAATTTCACTCTGGAAAATGTGGGCCAAATCCTGGAAATGTCAGTGGTTGGAGTAACTGCTTGGGTAGCTTGTCTGCTTGGGTTTCTTCATAAGGGAAGAGTGAAGGAATATTTTTTTCTTTGAGTTGATGCACTACTAGAATTATCTGAATATTTTCTTTTTATTCACTTTTGACAAATGAACTTAAACCCCCCCTTCCTCCCCCCCTCCAAACCACGATTAAAAACCCCACTTGTTTCGAAAGCTACCTTTGAAAAATCAGTTACTTGGTAATTATTTTTTAGAAAGCAATAAGCCTGTAAAAACCAGTGTGTAATGAAATTCCCTCCTAGTGAGAATCCCAGAAACACTATTGGCCACATGCACTTACTGTGCGATAGCCACATAAAAAGCACTCTACATGGTATTAAACTTCAGTGCTGTAGGTTAAAGTGATGCAATAAACACCTGTACAGATCCCATCATGACTCATGTTAGGTTGGATTCTTCTGGCAACCCATGGGACTTTGACACCCTGCTCACCCTTCCTCCCCCGCCCCCCTCCAGGGTGGTGCTCTAACTTTGGCCAGAGCTTGTGTGGTCTGCTTGAGCACCAAGCTGGTGCTGCTCCTGGGATGCTAGTGACCCAAGGGGTCCAAGTCCCTTTTTCCACCCCCACCCTCCTTTCCCTCTTGTTCCCTCCTGCCAGCAATGAGACACAGTATTATTGCTCAGTGTGCAGATTCCATCCACCGCATCTGGGCATTTGTAAAGACTGCAGCTTTTTATTAAGTGCTGTGCTGTTTGCTGGACACTACATTCACACAGGGGGCTGTCCAAGATATTCTTCTTGTGACGTTGTTTTGAAGTGTCCACGTCCACATCTCAGTCTAGTCAGTTTGACCCACGCTTCTCTTTCAAGGTTGTGCCCAGTGGGGTACTTGTTTGATGTTGGTATAAAATGCTGTAGGCATAGATTTCAGATCAGATTACTCTGAAAGATCATTTCATTTCCATTCACCCCACCCCTTATCTAAATTCAGTGCAGCACACAAGGCCACAATACCCAGCCTGCTGAACCCTCCATGAGCCTAGAAATTTGGCAGCATGGGAGTAGTTAGGGTCTATCTTCTTATGTCACTTGGTCTAATGCCTGAGAGTACAGGGAACATATCTGCATATGTGTAAGTTGTGCAGACTGTTATGAGTCTCTGCAAACTTAAGTACAGTGTCGAGATCTTTACTGTGACAACTTCTAGAGCATACAGAATCACAGTAATCTGCTGGGGCATATACCATTGCAGGTGTGGTGGTTCTGTGTACTTCGAAGTTCTCCCCTTATGTCATGACGGCTAAACGTATTAAGACAGCTACCCATACAGAGACTTTACTGGTGACCTTCTGAACGTGATGGTATAGGTGAGGGAATGCTCTAATGTGACTCCTTGGTAAATTGGGATATGCTTATGTGGAAAGATATAGTTGCCTACTCTGATATTCGGTGTGCTTTTGGATCGACAATTGTCCATATGGAAGACTGATGATAATGATTTATTGATGCTCCCCGCTGACCTTGTGCTTCTCAAACATCCCCCCCCTCCAACTCCCATGCCACTGGCCTGGAATGAAGCAGAGGCACCAGGACTGGTACCCCCTATTGGTGTTGGGGGCTTATCAATTTGTGTTAAACTGAGTGACTATAAATCATAATTGTCAGCTGGCTGCCTCATCCCTCAAGGTCACATTGCTTTTCTGAGAGAGGCCAGCATGTTGACATGGAACCACTTCATGCAAAATGGCATCCAAACAGACTTTGAAAGACACTGAAAGTTTCTTTCAAGCCGCGGAGCCAAGGTGTAATCAACAGTTGCAACTGTGGGTTTTCGCTGTTTGTGCATCTCTGGGGGCTCATTTACTTATGAGCACTACTTCAGGGAAGGCACAGCGGGAAACAGGAATTCTTGTTAACAACCCTGCTACCACCACCTCTCTCCCTCCCTCCCTTCCTGGAGCCCAGGGAAGGTTCATCCCTCTGGGCCTGAGTGCTTTGGTTCCAGCTCCCACAGCAGGGAGATGGAGCGCAGACATCCAGGTTTTCCCAGCTGGGAGGTGGAATGGAGGCATTTCACAGCACGGTTGGTGCCAGGTTGTGAGCAGGTGTGCAGCTGCCAGCTCCAGGTGGGGGAGAGGTTCTGAACAGGGAACTCACTGTAGGCCCTCAATATCTCCTTTGTCTGCAGACTCCACAACTGAGTATGGGAGGCCTGGTTGTGGAGCTCAAGATGCTGGATTCAGGATAGTAGGCCAGACACCTGCAGAGCCCTGGAGACATGTGTAGACCGTGCTGGCAAAATGAGGACCAAAGGGGATGCTTGATGTGGGCAGTTGGAATGGACAGGTTGATGAACCCAGGTATCCAGGACATGCACATGCACGCATGCACACAGAACCCAAGCACTTGCGCTCCCTCCCACCCCCACTCAGACTTGGCCTTTTGTCTCTGGAGTCTTTGGGGGCCTAGGAAGCCCATAGGGCATGCTGGAAGGCATGCAGGTCCCCCCACCTGCTGGGGTCAGGCCATGCAGGCAAACTCTTGACCCCCCACAAGGACTAACATGTGTTTTGCTTGCTCCCGACCTAACCGTGGGCACTTAGAGTAAAGCTTGAAAGTTGGAGTGCTTCTTGAATGCCTGTCCTTAGCCATTATGTGTATTTTCTAATAATACTTGCAGTAACTAGTTAATTAGAGTCTGAAATGCATCCAAGAAATGTGTACATTTTAAAATTATTTTATGATTACACAACGAGGCCAGTTTTCTTTTGGAGAGCACTGATTTCTTCTTCATTCTACTTTCATTATATGCCTTCTCAGTATTTTTGTCTCTACCATCTGGCATTAATGTGAAAGGTACATCTTGTAATACAGCTGGCAGTCCTTCCAGGATCTAGGCCCAGCTGAAAGAAATGCAGTATTGAAAGAAGGCTGTGAAAAAGTTTGAATTATCCCCTCATGGTTTTTTTTCTTCTCTATTTCTGTTGGGTAGAAATTAGAGCACGGGTAGCCAACTTATGGCCCCTGGGCCAAATCCAGCCTACAGAGCCATATTGTGTGACACACAGGGCTGCTAGAAGGGCTGGGGAATTTCAGGATGTGGCGTACTGCCTAAATTGGGGCCATGGAGTCCAGTTGGGCATATGTGTTGGCAGGGGGCAGCGAGCAGCAGCTCTATTAACCCCTGCACGGTTCTGTCACTCACTTAACTGTCACATTTGTATTCAGCCCATGAGGAGCCGTGTGGACTCCATCTGGCCCTGAGGCTCAGGGTGAGTTTTACATCGCTGAATTAGAGAATATTTACAACTGTAAGCTACCGAAGTCATCATGGTGTTCAGTGAGCAAAGATAGAAATGCATAAATGTTTGCTACATTGTCCTTTAATTCATCTTCCATTTTTTCTCTTTGCTTTTTCCCTGTTCTACTTTTTCTTCCTCAGTGCATTTTCCTTGGTTTTACTTTCCATTTCTCTTGTTTTTATTTAACACCAACTTTTCATTCTTCTTTATTTATGTACACTATTACTTTCTTCTCTAATATTTACTTGTCCTTTGACAGTTTTCTTTTCCTATAGACTTTTATTTATGTTCCTGCTTTTTCCTCTTCTATCCTAGACCCTACTATGTATTATTTTTTTACTGAACTTCCATTTGTATATCTAAAAATATATTTTTAGGGCTCTTTCACAGCCTTTGTAGTATTGCATCTTCTAGACATTCCCCCAGCTGCTGTGTTTGGTTCCCAAGATACTTGAACCCATGTGCTCTGAAGCTTCTTTGGGTCTGAACAGCATGATGGTTTACCATTTATTTCTAGAAACTCATATGATATTGGGAGTAAATAGAAACTCAGAGTTCACATGGGCTCCAAAATCCAATCACTTTTTATTCTAGTTTGCAAAAAAATATGCAGAATTCTCAACCTTTTTAGACTCTAGGCACTGCTCTGTAACTTCGAAATTGACCAACATCCCATTTCAGAAAATAATGTATATATTACAGTGTTCACCACTTTACATAAGGGCTGAGGTGGGAGAAGAGAAGTGATTAACCAAGGACATGCATATGCTCATCTCCTTGAACAAGTACTGGAAAGTAGGGAACTTGGGAGGAGGAATGGCTTGGCAGGGCCAAGCCTGTACTTTCCCTTCTCACTCATGGGTCAGGCAATGGGGGGAGGGAGGAGTAGCAGCCTTCAAAGGATCCTGTGGCATGCAGCACCGTGACTGAGAATCACTGATGCAGACAAATAAATGTCTACTTGCATTTACTTATCTTCATTTCTTTACCACTTTTGAGAATCCTTTTCAGTTAGGTCAGAGTCCTCTAAGGAGTCAAGGATCCTTCTTTTTCCTGTGCCACCTATATTGCTGCTCCTTTGAAACATGTACAAAGGTTGGTGCAATTCTCCAGTGTGAGTTTAGGGAAGCCTTCATTTCCATACCTGTTGAAATATGTTGAAGGTCTGCCTCAATCGCAGCCTTGATCTGCTCCCTCCCATCCCTGGCTCACGCTGACTTCACTTCCACTGTGAGAATACTTTCTACAGGGTGTCGAGATTCCGTAGAATCAGTTTTGGGTCAGAAATAGTGATGCTTTATTTCTCACAGTGACTCATGACTTCCATAAGCATAAGGGGTTCTCAGGCAAGGGATAATCTGGCTCAGAAAGCATAAGGCCAGACAAAAATCCTTTAAAAATCAGGTGATTTTTAAAGGTCATTTGAGCTACATATTAAACCCAGAAATCCTGACTCCTACTTCCATACCTTACCCACGAGGCCATCTTCCTTTCATTAGGAGCAGGTTTATAACTAGACTTCTTTTTACAGAAGAACTCTGTTGTGCAATGGCAAAAGAAACATTGGTTTGTGGTCTTTTGAGCCTGTATATAACCCTGCAGCATGAAATGAGCCGTTTGCCTGAAGGAGGGATTGTTGCTGAGTGCTGTGGTGCATTTCTAGATGCTTAGCAAAGCTGCCTCTGCAGTATTTCTAACTTTGCTGTGTCCTTGAATGACAGAGAGGCAGAACAGAAATTAAACTGAGATCTCACATAACATGTATAGAATTCTGCCACTGGACCAACTATGTTT
Source organism: Alligator mississippiensis (assembly GCF_030867095.1). Taxonomy (NCBI): domain Eukaryota; kingdom Metazoa; phylum Chordata; order Crocodylia; family Alligatoridae; genus Alligator; species Alligator mississippiensis. The sequence continues at coordinate 248,008,197 of NC_081825.1, forward strand.
GGATAATAATTTTATCTGTTTTCACTGATCTGTTTGACAGCAAGGATTAGTATGTATGGAATGTGAATAATACATATTTAAAATAATGACTATTTAAATTAAAGTGTGGGACAAATCAAATACCATAATTACACATGCACTTTACAAAATTCCTCAGTAACCTCCTTGAAAGCTTGTTAAATGTTCTCTTCAAAAACAACTCCATAAATTACATGTAGCTTTCTCTCTCCTTCCCCCCCCCATTATCTTGGAAATTCTATTAGGAAAACAGGGTCTTTTTCCTTCAGAGTTCATCTGCCTCAGCTGGTTGTTCCTGACATTGTCATGAGCCTGTTTATGACATCATATTTGTTGCTTTGGAACTAGTGACGCTTTGTATGAGCATTATTGGTCAGGACACATAAGGAGAAACAAGGGCTTTTTTCCCCCTTTTTTTTTTTTTTTTAAACAAGGTCCTTGTGTCATTCAGTGTGCTTCTGGCTTTATGCTCTATTGAATTTGTGGGTCAGATTTATTTTTCATTTAAAAGTCTTCAGAGAGATCACCAGTTAAAGGTAAGCCTTTTACTGATCTATTTTCCTGCTATTATTTGTCACAGAAAGTATTTATCTTAAAACTGGAGCCTGTTTCCTCAAGCTGATCCATGAGTTGAAGATACATCTGCACAGCACACCCCTTACACTAGCATGATTCTATGTGAGCACAACAGTATACACAACAGTTTAGTGGAGAGGAGCTGGGCCTAACTTAACACTTCTCTTTTATCCCCTCAACTACTCTCATTCTCATACTCTTTAGGAAGAAAGGATGGTTTAGTGGCACTCAAACTTTTTTGTCATACTCCTTTTCCAGTTTGTTTGTTTGTTGTTTATTATTATTATTATTATTATTATTAATTATGTGCTCTTATAATTGTGATGAATAGCACTTTTTCATTACAACCACACTGTGATTCTTCATTAACTTAAAAAGTATTTTAGAGTTGATTTTTTTCCTCCTTTTTATGCCCCCCTTTCTCTCCTCCTTCCTTCTTCTTGCATGCCTTCTAAAAGGTCGTTATCTACTTACCAGGGGCAGGCATTTACCCCAGTTTGAGAATCACTGCTTCATTGAGTTGGGCATGAGTTGAATTCAGGATATTTTCTTATGCTCAGTCAATAACATGGATGCTGACTCTGTGGCTGCTCTGGGGCTCAAACTCTCTCTGAAAAAAATTAGTGGAGGCTCAGCACCCACAAGCCACAGCAGCAGGCTGCTTGCAGATGTTAAAAAAAAACCCCGAACTGCACTTTACTGGAAGAAGCAGCTTGTTACTTCAATCCAGTTCTGCAGTGTCTGTAAAGATTGGACACTTTAGCAGGGCTTTTTGATGCTTTTAGCTACATTTGATTCAATCAGTTATTAGATAAAAGTGCCAAAAAAGCCCCAATAAAGCACCTGATCTTTACAGACACTGGAGCCAGAGCCAGGTTGAACTAACATGCTGCCTCTTCTGGGCATGTGTGGGGTTTGGCATATGAATGCACTGAGTTTAAAGTGCCGTTTTGGGTTTTTTGGGTTTTGTTTTCTTATGCCTGCAAGCACCCACCAGCAAAAACCAAAGTTGGTGCCTATGGACAATAACTTCCTGTAGGACCCTTGGGAAACTGTTTATCTGTCCCAAGCTCAGTGCTGGAAGCTTAAAAGGAGGATAGAACTTCCCTACTTCACCATTATTTTTGTAGTGTCCTTTAATAATTATGACCATACGTAAACACCATAGTATGTTAATACCTAGATAGACTGTTACTAACAAGCAGAGAATTAATCCATTTGCCAGGGAAAGCCTGTTATAGTACAATGTTTTTCAGTTTTGTTTCAAAGTACAGGGTCTTCTTCAGTTTTCTTAGGGAGACCTTTTCCCAGTCTAAATAATCCCATTTTCACAATATTTTTAAACACCATTATTTTCTAAAATTCATGCTATTATTACAAATTTCCTTGCACCTTATTAATAAAATAGTATTTCAGACAGAAATGACTAACATAAGAAAACTAAAGGAGTTAAATGTCCAACTTCTTTATGAAATCCTAACTAATTAGTCATTTAGGCATCCTTTGAAAATAACAATTAAGGATTTATTTAATTATGAAACTTAAAATGTTTCATAATTAACAAGTTAAGAGTAAATTCAATGGAGATATCTTATACCTTGTTAATATAATCCTACGTAAATGTTTCTCTTCTGTTGGTATTTATCCTTGTATTTCACTATCCATGGTAATCATGTCCCCTTTAATTTTCCAAAAGAAAAGTTATAAACATACATAGCTCTCTAAGGCTTTGATCCAAAGTCCACTGAAAATTATAGGGATTTTTTGTTTAATTCAGTGGACTTTGGTTTAACCCTTTTGTATGTGTAAAGCAATCTCTCAAGCGTGCTAATAATTTATGGTGGCAGCGTTTCAACTTCCTCCAGTTGATCTTCTTCATTTGGTTGAGTGCCTAGAACTGAATGTAATGTTCCAGGTTGAGCAATTTCATTTTTGTTGAAGTTATTTACACTATTCTTACTTCCTTGGTCTAGGGTCTATAGGGGGATCTTATCTTATCATCAATGTTGGAAGGAGAGGAGCCTGATCAACCATCTAGTCCAAAGTATGGAATATACATGTTAGGTGATTTGTTATTTTATATGTCTATGTGTGTATATATATATATATATATATATATATATATATATAATAGATTCTAAGATCTTTTGGGTCAGATCTTGTTCCACCTGTTAGGTGTATAAGGCTGCACCCACACACGCAGGCACATGCAGTTTGTGGTGCCACCAACTGCATGTATTGCATGCAGTGCTGCTTATTTGTAGTATGGGGGGCACAAAGCACACCAAAATCGTGTGCGCTATGACTAGTGTCAAATAGTGTGCGCTAGGCTGCCAGCTCCCCCCTCTCCACATGCTACAGAGACCCTATGCTGAGGCACACCATGCCACAGTCAGCTGTGGAGCATTGTCCCTCAAGATGGAGGAGCAGACAGCCCTGGGCTGACTGCTCCCCTGTTTCTGTGTACCTCAGCATAGGGACTCTGCTGCAGCGTGGCTGCTGAAGTACAGTGTGCCTCAGCTTGGGGGATCTGCAGCGTGCAGAGACGAGGGCTGCCTGCTCCCCCTTCTCCCCCAGCCACTTCCGGCTGGCTGGGGTGCAGGGTGCCTCATCGTGGGGGCTGCCTGCCGGCTAGCCCTGCATTAAGTAAGGCTCCCCATGCCTCAACCAGTCCACCCACCAGCACATGGAGCCCAGTCAGAGCAGCATTCCAGGAAAAGCCAAGCATGAACATTTTGCTTACAGTGGGACAATGTGTCCTGCAGCAAAGCTCACATGCAGGGGTGCATGCTATGGCAAAAAGTAGAGGCACAAATTTGTGCCATGACTATTTGTGCTGCTGCAAGCACACACTTGTGCTCGTCTGAATGAGGCCTAGAAGTCTAACTAAGATTCTATTTCAGTCTGCTCTGGGGCTTTAAACACCACTGATTCAAAGGTGAAGGATGTTTGACCATGGCTTAAGTATAATCATCAGCTGGCATTGACACTGCCAGCTCCTTCTGGGTGTCTGCTGTATGAGTCTTGATCTGGTACATGTGCTCTGAGCATGCCTGCTAGAATGAGACTGTGTCTAGGGGAATGCCTAGTTTGTGAATCATAGTGGGGCTCAGATTCCAAGTTGCTTGGTACTATTAGGATTTGGAAATTATGAGTCTGTCCAGCAGCAGAAACCTGAAACTATACTGGTGGCAAATTGGGCACTTTCAGGGTTATGCAGCAGGGGAGGGTTTGGGATTTAATTCTGTATTTGGGTGCCTAACAAGGCAAAAAAACACTTAAGTGTCTTTATGGATCTAGTTCTTAGGAGTCAATTAGTTACATTTTTTACCTTATTATAAGCATCGTTTCATCAAGGATTGAGTGCAAAACTCATAATGCCGGCCATAAATGGCACATACAGAAATAGCACACAAGAATGGTTCTTGTTAATCTGATGGCTGTGGTTACAAAGCAGGGAATTGTCTTTTGTTTGTGTTGTTTAGATACAAAGTAGCTTTCTAACATTGCATCTGGATATGCCAAATTGCTCTATATTTTTTGTTTTATATATATATAATGTGTGGGTGCCTCAGTGTGGGGGCTGGCTGCCTACCGGCTAGCCCTGTACCAAGTAAGACAGACAGACAGAGAAAAATGCCATTTAGATTTCATGGAACTAATCCCAATTATTTTGTAATGTTTAAAAAAAATACATTTAGAGAAATGCTGCAGTATCTTACAGAGTATGGTTTGGCTGCTGATAATGACTTTTTTTGGTTGGCCCTTAAGTATGGTCTTGGGAGGCCTTTATGGTTGTCTCTCCCCGTGTGTTACTCTGGTGAGCCTGGATGATGCTAGTGAAGTCCTGGTACAAGGTGTAAACATGGGGAGGGAGTGTGTTCAGAATGTCAGAAATGGCAAACCCCTTTGCTGATGACACCACCAAGCAAGTGTTTTGATCGTGCAAAGTCAGATTTCACCTTTACTCTTCACTCTCTGTCTTTCACCATCTAAATTAAGGTCTGTTATTTCACTATAACTGGTATTTGGCTTTTTTTCCACTTCACAACCATTAGAGGAAACTATAATGTACTTTAACTATTTTATGACCTTATGGTAGAAGTTGCATTTTTCTGCCTCTATACAATGATGACTTCTGTGTTTCAAGGTAATGCAATATGTTAATGTAAGGGTGTGAATATTCTTTCAAAGACAGGATACTTCTTTATTCTTCTGTCCATGGAGTCAGGAACAGGAGAATGAATCAGTAGTACCAGAAATGAAGCAGTATGACGTGTGGATACTTGGAGATGAATGAGAAGATGAGGGCAGATACTTCTTTGTGGGTTGCCAGTTCTCATCCCTGCTTCATAGTCTAAAGGGGAGGGGCAGTTGTATAAGGAAAGCAGTCAGCCAGAGCAACACAATCCAGGGTCCCTTTTCTGTAGTGTAAGCAGGTATGAAGTCCTGAAAGTTCAGCATATTTGGATCACAGCAGTAGACACTTTTCAGGACAGGACGTTCTGTTCTGTCATCAGTGGGATATAGGTGCACTTTATGTTCTTGTTTCCTTTCAGGTATCCACAGGCCACTTTGGGTAAAAACTAGAACCCAAAATAAATACCATATTTTCTCACATACAACATCCCCCCAAATAAAATAAGCACCAGAATAAAGATCTTTCCTTGCAAATGCATTCCCCCAGTTTCTTTCTCCTTCAGCATTGGGCCCTTGGCCCATAGCTCCAAAATGCAGGGTGCCTCACTGGCACCACTAGGGCCTCTTACCTCCCATTAAGCCACATCCAAACCTTGCTCTAATAAAATTTGAAGAGAAACAACTATGGAACTGAGACTGCTTATCTCTGTGAGACTCCCAGCAAAGTACCTTTTTCCTTCAAGATAATGGCCAGAATACCTCCTTATCCCTGGGGTGGAGCTGGTATACCTACTGACTCCACCGCTGCCAATCATGTGATCCCTGCTTCTCAGAATCAGGCACAGGGGCTTCACATTAATCAATCCACCGGCTTGTCTCCCTGCAACCTGTCTCTCAGGAAGCAGGCTTACAGCCTTGTGGCCAGTCCCTGCACTGGCTTGCAGACAAGCCAGCTTCTTTGCAAGCTGCTCTTTACAATGTCTTGCTGGTCCTTAACTCTGCTGCTTGGTCCTGTGCGGGCTGGGAGCGGTCCGAGGCCCTTTTTTCGCATGGCGGGCTGTGGCCAGCAGCTCGGACACGCCGGGTCGGGGAAGACAGGGGGCATGCTAGAATTAGGCACGGATGCTTAGTGGTTGATTTAAGATTATTTTACTTACACTGAAGATGGTCGCGGTGCAGACAGGAAAACGTGCTTGAGTTGCGGTTACAAAACAAAACAAAAAACTCGAACCTGCAGAACGTAAGGGTACGTCGCAGTGGGGTTTTGGCGACGGGAGATGAACAAAAACCTCAGGAGTACGTCGCAATGGGGTTTCGGCGACGGGAAGAAAAAAAAACTGCAGGACTCGAACCCCGGGTAGAGCTCTGGATTCACTCACATGAAGTTTGCTAGGCTCCGTGGAACTTGCGCGCAGGGAAGGGTACGTTGAGGGATCAGGCGGCGACGGGGAGAGGCAAGAGGCTGATCAGACCCCTATAGCCTTCTTGAGATACATGCTGGGTCCGATAGGCTCCGCAGCGCTTAGAGATCTTCACAAGATGTGAAGTTCTCTTCCTCCTGATAGTCGTGGAGTCCTCCAACTTGGGTGGAAACCGCTCAAGCCTCTTATACGGCTAGCAAGCCAATCGCTAGCCGCCACGTAGGAATAATTTAGAACTGGCCAATAGCGGGGCATGAATCTGAATACAAATGGCGGGAACTCCTTGCAATGTGCATTTCTCTGTCGCAACGAAGAAATGCACCCTGCAAAGAAAGCTACGAGTGGCGGGAAATAATTCAGCAGTGCCAAACTAGCACAACAAAAATCACACCCTTGGGTTGTGACAGGTCCCTACTCTCAGTAGAAGAGGTTACTCACTTGCCTACTTAGCAGGAGGACTGCTCAGCTCTGCTGGAGCTACCATGTAACCCACACCCTGGATCCCACCCCCACAGGCTATTCCCTTTGCCATCATCCTGTAGGTAAGAGGCCCAAATTTTCTGTGGCTAAGGAGCTACTACTACTTGTTTCCTCTCTGCTTTCTCTCTCTCCTGCCACCCCCCGCTTTTTTCTCAAAGTAACGGGTTAGGGACCCCTGTTGCATCATTCACAAAATCAATCCAGAGATTTGAAGTAGGAAATCATAATGTCAAAAGCATTATGATCTGTTGTAGTCTTTCTGCAACAGAGGAATTGCTCTATTATTTTTCTGTAATACCAAAAGGAATTAAAGTTATGAGAGCTGTCATTTTTGAGGGGTGCCTAGATGCATTGAGAACCGCTAGTTTAAATTCAAGACTTCCTGGTTTGGCAGACAGTTGGTAATAAAGGGTCTTTTTCTCTCAAGGGTAATATGTAGCTTGCTAGTTTTAATATTTACAAATAATTTTATTATTTATAAAAATTGGTTTTAGATTTTCTTTGTTGAAATAACCTTTTAGTATTTCCTTAAGACTATTTTCTTAGCAAATAATATATGCAAAAACAAGGCATCCAAATTAACCTATTTTCATGACTGAATCACCAGAATCAAGGTGGCAGATTGCAGCTGTTTTCTCCACAAAAGATCCCATATTGGATAGAATGCTGAGATTTTTTTACTAATGTAACCTCACTCTTACTATGCTACTGACTGCCACTTTTTGTAGGCACAGTTGACCTTTGAATAAATGTATCCTTTCAATTTTAATCCTCATTTTCAGAAGCCCTCTGGGTTTTTCTAATGGTTTGAATCCTTGCCTAAGTTTGATTTATGGTGCCAAGCTCAGGACAGCTTCTGTCTGGGCCATCCATAGGAAGAACTGTAACATGCACAAAAAAATCCCTAGCCAGTCTTAGCTGTGGTTTAGAATATAAAAGTATGTTTCCACTATCCACCATTTTTGCTTTAAAATTTAACAGCTTTAAGCCAAACACTAACTTAAAATGTGACCTTTTCACAATAAACGATTACTCAACTGTCCTTTAGATTTATTTATTTTTAGATGAGGCTGAATCTCAGCACCTATGTTGGTGTTATATTCAGTCATGCTGCTCAGAGAAATATCAACAATATTTCAGCATTTTCTAATATGGTATGACAATACGTTATAATTTTATTTTGTACAATGTCTTCTATATAGATCTCAAAACATATCACATAGTTAAATAAAGTAGGACACCACCAATCTTTTACAAACACAGAGGGAATAGATGCTCTGATTTACATGAATGCATCTTTGCTGAAGACAGTAATAAAACTGACAAGAGAATTATATTGTAAATAAAACAGTGAAATCAGAGAGCAGAAGAAGAGAGAATTTACATGGCTAAGGCAAGGAGAAAACCATATCCTTTGTAACATGGTCTATGCAAGCATAAATGATTACTTAAACTGATCAAAATAATGACTGTAACCATAGAAAAGAAATGGCTCTGTTCAGTTCATTGATACATGAAAGATAAAATAGTAGAGCATATAACCCAATGATGAAAAATAAGTTTCCAAAACCCTAGGCCCAAAGCTTGGTTTTAATCAGTTGATTGAATTAGATAGAGAAGAATGTGTTTGTTCCCATCATATCTGGGACTGTGCACTTATATACAATTGCCAACCTGTTTGGCTAAGTACAGACAGTCAAATAGCCCAAGGCTGATTCTATTCAATCCTTGCAGGTTAGGCTAAAATGCATAGATTGAACCAATAAGCAAGTGAACAGACATTCACTTCTGATTCTGGAAATACAGCCACATGCCTGTAGTGGCTCAGGCCAGAAGCCAGGGGGCACTAGAGCACATCTTCCTGCTCAGGTGGAGCAGACAGCTTGGGCTAAGGATAGCTTGCCCACCCTGCAAGGGGGAGTTGTGGGGGAGGTGTAAAGTGTCCTGGGGTGCTGGCAGACTGAATTAACTTGAATCTGGAGGGGATCTGGAACAGAAGTTCAATAAACTGATTTAATTTAAATCAGTTAAGTCTGATACTACACCTGTCCAAGTTTATTTTAAACTGGTTTCAGCCATTTTGAAAGTACACTGAACTTCTGTTGTGTTATAGATTTCAACTGGTCTCCGATCACTTATACTGGTTTATGTGTAATTTCTGTCCTCAGCCTTTGTGTGACTGAGAGTGTAGTTAGTATAATACAGAATGGAGAAAACTGAATTTAGGTCATGTACTTATAGATAAGGAAGTATTTCTGCAGTTGGGTATGGAAAAGAACACATAACAATGCAAAAAAGTTCTTCTATATTCCTGAGTCAGATGACTAGCAACCAATTCAACAAGACAATGCTGTGGGGGATCCACGTAAGCAATTATTTGAGCAATCTTTAGCATTTGGCTGATGGAAGGAGCAATGAAATCCTAATGTCGTGCTGTTGCATCAGATGGTGACTGAGGAGTGGCATGCTGCCCAACTGTATGTCTGCACAGGCTGTGTATACCATATAGAGTATTCAGGTCAACAGCCTGTTCTGTCCGGGCAAGACAACCTCTTTTGTTCAAATATTTGTTTTGATCAACAAAATCCCAATGAAACTGGGTGAAGTTGCTTTTCACAGAATGTTTTCACTTGAATGTAGGTTTCATTATAATATACAGAATTACTGAGAATTGATTCCTTGGGATTCTGCTAGCTGAAGGATGAACTTATATAGTGTACGAAGGAAAGTATATATTCTGGGTCCATGTTGCCACTTGTTTAGGTCCTTGTTATCTGAATGGTAGTTGTTTATTTCCAGGCCTGTTAAAATAATTACTTTCAGGTAACCATAAAAATCTGCCCCAACTCAGGGCTTATTATAGAGGAAAGATTTTCTTATAATACTTTTGATGTAAGATGTCTGAGCAAGGCTGAAGTGTTCTAATTATCCATAGAACAGATATACTAAAAGCAGTGCAGGCTTCTCCAACCTGACCTGGATGGAGCTCACCTAAAAGAACAAGGAATAGATTCTGATTTGTTAACCTGAGTACTAGTGAGCCTAGACAAGTGACAAAATTAACATTGCTAGTGTATACTTCCCTTCTCTTTTAGGAATATTAATTAGAGAAACAAAGCAACTCATCTCTCCCAATCTACCTACTTATTCAGTATTAATTTCTCTGTATCTTACAGAACTTTTATTTGAATATTTGGCTGAAATGAAAACAATAACATAGGCATTTCTGGTTAGTTTGGGAAAGTGGTTATTCATTTTTTCATGTAAACAAATAAAAATATCATTTGCCTATTTTCAACTGTGGAAATAACTTGTTTATTATAATCACATTTCTACAGTAAAACTTTTGGGTCAATAGCTGACTGAAATTGCAGAAGTTTGTTAATGACTTTCTTCTGGTATAAGCTTAACATGACCAAATTTCAGATCTAAAATCTCTCTACCAATACAATTCAGATGAAAGATAGATAAGGAATGAGAGATGCAAAAGAAAGGTACAGACCTAGGAAATCCTATATACAGCAATTTACACTGTATTTTCCAGACATCATGAAATCATTTACAAATATGGTTCTGTGATGGAAAGCCAAGTAGTATATATAGGTTCTGGCTCTGAAATTGTAATTAGCTCATTTTAAAGGTTCCTTGCCAGATTCCAGAAAAGCTTTATTTTAATAGGACATGATCTGAAACTTTGAAATTGATGGATGGATTGCTTTGCTACTGATCCTTTACTTTAGTTTTACTGTGTTCTTTTGGCACAACACTCCAATTAATTATAATTCCAATTTAATTGCAGGCTCAAAACATTTACTAGATGCTTCTAAGCCAAAAATAGATTCATAGATTGTAAGACTTCTCAGAAGAAGGGAAGGGACCTCAGAAGATCATAGGGTCCAGTTTCCTGCACCAGGTAGGAAAGACATCTGTCCAGTCTCCTTGAAGATTTCCAGGGTAGGTGATTTCACCACCGCTGGAGGGAGCTTATTCCACAGTGACTGTGAAGAAGTTTTTCCTAATGATGAGCCTGAAATAGGCTTCCAGGAGTTTGTGGCCATTACTCCTGGTTTTCCCCAAGGGTGTCTCGGTGAACAGTTGTTCACCTAGCCCTTGATGTACTCCCCTGATGTAGTGGTAAGCTGCTACCAAGTCCCTTCTCAGCCTTCTCTTTTTCAGGCTGTAGAGTCCCACGTCCCTCAGCTTTTCCTTGTATGGCTTGCCATGCAAGACTCTGATCATATGGGCAGCCTTTCTCTGGACTCTCTTAAGCTTTACCATGTCCTTGTTAAAGTGTGACACCCAGAACTGATGCAATACTCCAGCTGTGATGTCACCAGTGCTGAGTAGAGTGGAAGAATCATTTCCTTTGTTTTGCTGGAGATGCATTGATGGATGCATGCCAGAGTATTGTTTGCCCTGCTGGCTACAGCATTACACTGCCGGCTCATATTCATACTGTGGTCTATTATTACCCCCCAGGTCCCTTTTGTTCATGGTGCTGGTCAGTTTAGCACCGCCAAGCCTGTAGGTATGTAAGGGGTGTTAATCCTCAGGTGGAGCACTTGACATTTTTCAGTGTTGAACTTCATTTGGTTCCGACTTGCCCAACTTGCTAGCCTCTCTAGATCCGCCTGTATCTGTAGCCTATCTTTAAGCGTGACCACACTTCCCCTAACTTGGTGTCATCCGCGAACTTGGCCAGTGAGCTCTATACCCCCACATCTGAAACATTGATAAAGATGTTGAAAAGTACTGGACCAAGCACTGACCCCTATGGGACACTGCTGGCCACTTCTTGCCGGGATGAGAGAGAAGAGATGAAGAATTTGACACACGACTCTCCAGGGACACTGGCCTGTTAGGGAGGTTGGACTTTTAGACTTCCAATCCTCAATTCCTGGGAGAAGAATGCAATTTCTTCCAAAATAACATCCTTAGATCTGGTTGGTACCTGATAAATAGGGATAATTCACTATACCCTTCTTTGGGTACTGGAAGAAAGAAATTGTATTGGATGCTTATTTATTCGTTTAATTCCCAAGAATGTCTAGACATTCTAGGAACAGTGAAGAGTAGAGCTGGGCAGAAAATGGTTTTCCCATTCTGAGAAAATATTGTTTAAAAAATTATGAACCGGGTGGAAAGGCAAAATGTTCAGAAATAACAAATCTGGACAATAGTTTGGGTTAATCAAAATGTTTTGTTTCAATTATTTCAGAATATTCCACTCTTAAAGTTTTGCTCTAATTAGGACAAATTTCTGAGTGAAACATTGTTTTAAACAAGAAAACCAGAATTTTTCTGTTAGAAAAGTAAACATGGGACATATTGACAGTTCTGAAACTTCTGAAACTTAAAAAAAAAGATTTTAGAGTGAAACACTTCCATGAGAATTTTCAGTTTGGATGAATGTCCATTTTTAATGAAAAAAACATTTAACTGATGAACTCCAAACAGCTCTAGGTAGGAGGGTTCTGCTACTTTCCCACTTCCTAAGTCTGCCAGCTACTGGAAATGGGAGAGATTCCCCCTCAAATATTTACTTTATGCACTTCCCCTCTGCATAGCTCTAGTGCCTATCTGATGCTACTCATAACTTTCCCAAGTTGCCTTAAGTTGGAATGGACATGTTTCTTGTCATATTTGCCACTGCTCTTAGTGTTCATAACAGCAGTGGTGAAATCAACCAGAGACTTGCAAAATGCTGTCTCATGGGAAAGAAGGAGTCAGCAGAAGTAGTGGCAATGGGAGCTGTCTATAATCATGCCTTAGCCACAGAAAGAAAGTTCTGCATAAATTCATATTTGAGAATAAGGCTACTTTTGTCAATGTGGTGGACCAGGCCTGAGTAAATAGGGATCAACCCTAAACTTATTCTAAAGCTCCTGTATGATTTGGGCAAGTCACTTATTCCCTCTGTGCCTCAGTTTCTATAAAATAAACCCAGCCAAACAAGTAACCAAACCCCCAACATACCACCTCAGACATACAGGTAAGCCAACAGAAACTCAACTCCTTTCTCTGTCTTCCTTAGTTAGACAAGTAATACAAGGCTTCCAGCTTTAGCCCACAGTGTACAAATTGCAGGCAAATAGCCTCAGTTAAGTCAGCTGATTTTAATTTGCTGATTTCCATAATTAACAAATTTTTCTTCAGGGGTTGCAATGTGATTTCCTTTTCTTGCAGCACTTCTAATGCATCTTTCCCTGACTTGGTCTAGTAGTATGCAACTAAGAAAGATAAGACGAGGCATGTCTACATGTTCATTAATGCACTGTAGTTACAGCACATTAAGTTTCATAGATTTCATAGACATTAGGGCTGGAAGGGACCTCGGAAGATCATCGAGTCCAGCCCCCTGCCCAAAGGGCAGGAAGTCAGCTGGGGTCATAGGATCCCAGCAAGATAAGCATCCAGTTTGCTCTTGAAGGTGTTCAATGTAGGCCCTTGAACCACCTCCAGTGGCAGGCTGTTCCAGACCTTGGGGGCTCAGACAGTAAAGAAATTCTTCCTTATGTCCAGCCTGAAACGGTCTTGTAGTAGTTTATGACCATTCGACCTACTCATCATCCCTTGGGGCGCTCTGGTGAACAAACATTCCCCCAGATACTGGTGGTCACCCCTGATAAACTTGTAGGTGGCCATCAGATCACCCCTGAGCCTGCGCTTTTCCAGGCTAAAGAGCCCCAGGGCTCTCAGCCTGTCATCGTAGGGTCTGCTTCCCTGACCTCTGATCATGTGCGTGGCTCTTCTCTGGACTCTCTCAAGTTTCTCTACATCCTTTTTGAATTGTGGAGCCCAAAACTGGACGCAGTACTCCAGCTGCGGCCTCACTAAAGCCAAGTACAAGGGGAGAATGACGTCCTGGGATTTGCTTGAGAAGCATTTATGGATGCAAGCCAGCGTTTTGGTCGCTTTACTAGCCACAGCATCGCATTGCAGGCTCACGTTCATCTTGTGGTCAATGATGACCCCCAAGTCTCTTTCTTCCATAGTGCTAGCCAACATAGCACTGCCAAGCCTATAAGGATGCTGCGGGTTTTTCTTCCCAAGGTGGAGAACCTTGCATTTATCGGCATTGAACACCATCAGATTCTTGTCCACCCACTTGCTGAGCCTGTCCAGGTCAGCCTGGATCACCCGCCTGTCTTCAGGTGTGGATGCTTTGCCCCGAAGTTTGGTGTCATCGGCGAACTTGGCCAGTCCGCTTCTGACTCCAGTGTCCACATCATTAATGAAGATGTTGAACAGTATGGGTCCAAGGACAGAGCCTTGGGGGACCCCACTGGTCACCGGACACCATGATGAGTGACTTCCATCAATTACTATCCTCTGGGTCTGACCCCGGAGCCAATTTTCCAGCCAGTGGATCGTGGAGGACCCAAGGCGACAATTGGCCAGTTTCTCCAAGAGGTGATCATGGGAAACCAGATCAAAGGCTTTTTTGAAGTCAAGATATATGACATCAATCTCTTCTCCCTTGTCCAGGTGATAGGTCACCTGGTTGTAGAAGGAAATGAGATTGGTCAAGCAAGACCTACCCGCAACAAACCCGTGCTGGCTATCCCTTAAGATGTTAGCATCGGCCAGTCCATTAAGGATGGCCTCTTTAATAAACTTTTCTAAGATCTTCCCCGGGATAGAAGTCAGGCTGATGGGCCTATAGTTAGCCAGATCCACTTTCCTCCCTTTCTTGAAGATAGGCACCACATTGGCCTTCTTCCAGTCTTCGGGCACTACACCAGAGCGCCAAGAGTTTTCAAAGATCCGTGCTAGAGGCTGGGCTATGATGCTCGCCAGCTTCTTGAGTACCCTGGGGTGAAGATTGTCAGGGCCAGCTGACTTGAAGGTATCCAGCTTCTCAAGATGTTCCTTCACGAAGTCAGCATTAATGGAGGGCAGGGGATCACCCTCACCTGGACTTCCCTGTCCCGTAGCGGGCATGGGAAGTTTAGTGCCTGTACTGACAGGTACTAACTTACTGCGCCGTAATTTGTGCATTAGCACAGATAAATGTTATTTTGTGTGATGCTGATGCACATTAGATTAAATCGAGTGTGCATTAGCACAGGCTCTGCCTTCCACACTAATATGCACTAGAATTAGTCTTCTGTGCATTAAGTGTCTCATGTAGACATGCCACTGTGGAATAACTTGTGCAGCAAATGGGTAGATTCTGCTCTTTTCTGTTCATGTTAAAGTCTACCCATGTCAGTGATATCAAAATACAATATCATACAGATTGGTATGACGGAGCTAATTTGGGGGCTCTAAATAAGAGAAAGGAAACATTGGAGATATGCCAGCAAAGTTAATCAGTGTGTAGAGATCCCTGTCATCTGACAAGAACATGCAAGTCAGAGAACAAAACAGGAAGTATCATACTATTCAGGAGAATGCTACTTCAGTTATTTGGTTCCTACTTCTGTTCCCTTCCCACTGGAAACTACTCACTCTGGGAGGCTGTCCCTGTGTAATCTGTTTATTAAAGGGCTAAAGTAGGAGTACTGGGGTGCAGACAGAAGTGCAGCTCCTCCGTGTAACTCAAAATGCTTTGCAGGAAGTGTTCTGAGTTACAACAATCCCCTGGACTAAACAGATGTTTATTGTTGGTTCCAGGGGCAAAGGGAATCTAGCCACTGGCTGCCAGCCTGCAGCAGTTTTCCTCTAGCAATGGCCTCTTTCCTCCTTGTCCCTGTTTTCAGAATGGGAGGGGGGGAAAGGAGCAGAGGGAGCTCATTCCAAGGTTTCCCCAGCTGGTGCTGGTGGGTGGGGTGGGTGAATTGGAGCCCCACCCCCCACCTTGGGGGAGGAGGTGTCCAATACACCCATCCTACCCTCCAGCAGGGGCTGAAAAAACCCCAAACCAGACTCCCCCTGCTCCCTTTCCCCCTTCCCATTCTGAAAACAGCTCTGAGGCTGGGAGGCAGTGCAAATGAAAGTTACAGAAGATGATGTGTTTTAAAATGTCTTCATTTGAACCGTCATGTAATGAGGGTTTAGATTTTCGCCTATTTGGCCTGTTTTGAAGCAGTTTGCAGCCATGAACTTGTGTTTGGTCATGGCTGTAGACTGCTTTCTGTGGCCAGATTGGGCAAAAATTGTTACTTCTGTCTGTGCCATATGTCATGCAGAAGGAAAGAGATTAAAATAAAGGGAAAAAGGTGGTAACAGCAGAAATAAAGGAAAGAGAATTATACATTGAAAGACTTCAGAAGTGAAAAAAGAAGAAAGAAAATTGACAATGTTGCACAAAGTTACCATTCTAGGGAATTTTGAAAAGAGCTGAGAAATAGGCCTATCAAGAATTTCCAGTAAGTTGTCATAACTCAGAAAGTTGCAAGTAAAGTTACAGTATTAGAAGACACCAAACTAAATAGCTATGTAGCAGTGTGCTAGAAATACCACAGAGAAGGGATCTGGTTTTTTGGTAAAAAACTGGGTAGTTCTTTACTAGATGGGAGCCAAATCTGAAGAGCCAATACACATATGTAGCCTTGAAAGTCCTGATCATTCAGTACATAAAT
Source organism: Alligator mississippiensis (assembly GCF_030867095.1). Classification (NCBI taxonomy): domain Eukaryota; kingdom Metazoa; phylum Chordata; order Crocodylia; family Alligatoridae; genus Alligator; species Alligator mississippiensis. The sequence goes on from NC_081825.1 coordinate 248,024,359, forward strand.
TCAGGCTCTGACTTTATGCCAGAATGAATTTGAAGAAGACTAAAAACGAAGTGGATATAAACTTGGAAGACTACCTAACCTAGGTTCATACATGATACTGACCACTCTGATGTATTAATTTTATTGCAAAGGTTGGGTGATTGTTTTGTAAGTCTCACTTCTTTGTGGTTGCATATACTAAGGAAGTATATTGTAAAATGACATGGTCATTACATTGTCTGACCGCTTAGAAATTTAGCGTTAAATACTGGCATTCTGTGGAAATATTGCTGCTATTAAAGACTTCAGGGTTGTTTTAAAAAAAAAAAAAAAATCCTCATATCAGTTTTTGTTCTGCTACCTCCATCAGTTATAGATTGTCTTATATTGTCTTTACATGTGTTATTTATTTGTATTGCGATAAAAAGGGATCCTATTGTGTTAGGCATTGGACAAGGATAAGATAAAAAAAGATGGTGCTTGCCCCAAGGAAAGATGCAATAAACAGGTGGGAGGAGTAGAAGGTAAGTGTAAGACAGTGACAGCTCACCACTGTCTGTCTAATCATTGTAACAACAGACATGAAAGTCCGTTCTTTTGTACTGTTTTAAGTCAGAATTTTTGAGAGCCAAACAGCTGAGCCAAAAGCTAGAATCTATGTTCCAAAATTATAATTGACACTCCACTGTGAAACTTTTATGACACTGGGTGAGATTTCACAGTCTTTTGGCAGAGAGACCGTGCAGAACTTGTGACCTAGGGGGGAGAGGAATTGGCAGGGCAGGGGGAGGAGGGTGTACTTTGGTGGCCTTAAACTACTTTTGCACCTTTTTATCCTGGGCTGCTCTATGCTCCTAATGTAATATAGATGGCCTTGGGGATTTGCCTAAGTTACAGCAGCCTTTTTGAGCTGCACTTCAGGCCAGAAATGCCTGGAATCTTCATAGTGCTACATACTGGGGCCTTGCCCTTGGCACGAACACTATGCTATGGCTTCTGAGGGAGTCCTTACAAGGCAGCCTCACAGCTGTCTCTTGCAGTTCTGGAATTAAGGGTGCTGGTTCTCCCTTAGAACCTCATATTCAGAGTTTCTTTATATCTCACCAGCACTTTTACCCAATGAAAAGTAGCAGAGGTTAGAACCTCAGCCTTTATTTGCAAACTGTGTGCTGTCAATATCAGTTCTTAAGGGTCAGAGACTCCAAACTATAAATTCCTTATACTGTTGCTCACCTCCATCTATATTTTCTGCCCCTGCTTCTCTTAGCTTTATAGCAAAGATATTTCACATGCATTTCTAGCCTCCTACTGCCCACCTCATTATTCTGTCATTTCAATGTACTCTTAAGCCACATTAAGATAATTATAGACATGTAGCAGTGTATGAGTGAGAGAGAGACATGATAACAGTCTGCAACTATGTGAAGGGTGTAAACACCAAGGAGACAGAATTTATTTAGTATGATACATGGGGCTATAACCAAGACAAATGATACAACAGAAAATTTTAGATGGATATCAGGAGAAACTACTTGGCAGTACAGTTAGTAAACCATGAGTTCATCTAACTGAAGGGGTGCAAAATCTGTCATTTGGTGCTTTTAAAATGAGGCTGGGATAAAACATTAGAGAATACATTTTAGGAAATTATTCTCAATTGTCTTTTTCAGTTTTAGCTTCTATGACTCCCTTGTCTACATACACACAGAGATGCGCATCTCAGATCTGTGGTACTCATATTCATATGATATATTTTTTGTGCACCTTTAATATTCTTACCATATAGCTTGTGCTTGGGATACTTCTAGCATTCCAACACCATACATAGCTCCAAACAGCTGCTATGGAACAAAATTAAATCTGTCAGAGAGAAAATTCCTTCTTTTCCTTACAAATGTAGAATTTTCTCTGGCCTGGAGCTCAGGAAGTGCAATATTTAGACCCACACTAATGCCATGATCCACTGGGTTTACAAATAGGAACCTTATACTACTAGAGGTTGTCTATAGAGGTAAACCTATTGATTAGCATACTACTGGATTATAAGTAGGCTTGGCAGGATTTGATTTTTACCAATAGACATTGATAAATGTTGATTTCACCTAACACTCAAAGACTACGCATGCATGCACACACACACACACTCGTGCACACACACAGTGGCTGCTGCAGGAGCTGGGGGCCATGCTGGTAAGGCTGTGCTGGGAGGGCGGGGTTGAAGGAGCAAGACTGGTAGCAGCAGGGAGCCTGGTATCATTCACCTCTCACTCTGCCCAGGTCCCAGCTGGAGCAGTGACCAAACTCTCCTGGAGCCTGGCCTGGCCTCTGTGGGTGTTTGGCTCCTGCCCTGATTGAGCAGGGGATGGGCCAGGCTCCATGGGAGTTTGACCCCTACCCCAATCACATAAGAACCAAAGTCACCTGTAGTCTAGCCCCTGGATAATCAGGGCAGAGGCCAAACTCCCACAGAGCCAGACTCAGTCCCTGCATGGTTGGGGCAGGGGGCTAAACTCCCTCAGAGCCTGGCCTGGCCCCTGTGTGATCAGGCCCAAACTGCCTGAGAGGCTGGGCCAGGTTGGGCTCCACAGAAGTTTGGCCCCTGCCCCAGCTGGGACCTGGACAGAGAGGGGCTGGCAGCACAAGGCTCCCAGGCACTACCAGCTCTGCTCCTCCAAACTGCCCTCCTGGCACAGCCTTGCAGGTATGGCCACCGGCTCCTACAGCACTTGCCACGTGCGTGTGCGCCTCTGTGCATTAAATTGATAACGATAAAACACCCCTAACTTTGTCGAATCCTGAAAATTTCAATCAATCTAAATAAATGCTTAAAAATAAACATCAATGTTTAGCCCCAAAATTAAAAGAACAAAATAAACCAAATTCTACCAAGCTTTTAAAACATGAAACTATAGCCTATGTATAAAGTATGGAAGGGAATTTTTAACAGTCTTCTAAAATATATTAATTACCATCTTTCTGCCTCTCAGATGTCTGTAAAATTGTACTCATTGTAACTAGGATGCCAGATTTCATATCTGGAAGAATTCAATGATAGTATCAATACAATGTTTAAATCCTCTAAAACACATCTGTAACAGGCTTTCTGTAAAGTGTAGCATGCAGGGAGAGTTCATTTGTTTTTAAGGTTGTATTGGTGCATGCATAGCTATCTCTACCATTGTTAGATGCTCTAAAGCTGAGATCAGCAGCCTATGGCCTGCAGGCCAGATCCAGCCTGCCAAGCAATTCCATCCGGCTTGCACAACTGGAATGTCAGTGGCAATTCAGTGGCAGGAAAAGCAGTGCCTGGGCTGGAAGCAGGGGAGCTGAAGCAGCAGAAGCTAGGTTGCAAGAGGCAGCCTGTCTTCAGTGTGCTAATTTGCCCTGCTACTCCAAAAAAGGTTGCTGACCCATGCTCTATAGAATAATTTGATATAGGGTCTGATCTTCCAATGCTTAATTTTATATGCAACATTTACTATCATAATAGTCTTATTGAAATTTGCATTGTAATAAGTGTACTGTGCCTGCTAATGTTTCCAGGGTTAGAGTCTTAGTTTTCAATTATAAATTATATCCCTCCTTCACTAAAGGAAATAGGAGATGTTGAGGTATCTGGGCTAACCTGACCTTCCTTCTGCCTGACTTCAGACTAACATGGCTAGCTACACCTCGATGGAGTGAGCTTTTACTTAAGGTCCCACTCTGCCTTGCCTCTCTGGATAACACTAAACCATAACTTTAACTTTTTCATGCCAGAGAGAAGATCCTAATAATCCTCTCTGCATGACTACAGTTCTAACTCAGAGCAGTCCTAGTTAGTTGGAATATTACATCAAATTTAGCTTGCAAAGGAAAAGGATACTAGCTCTAGGTAGCACCTGGGGTAGCGTGGTTTTCTTTAAGAAGTTGGTGTCACATATGCAGTGGGGAGAATCTTTTCATGTGTGTCACATGCATTTTGCAGCAGCTCAGAAGCCTTTGAGGTGCCACAAAGTACATGCGCGTGGTCGTCTGGACTTGCCCACTGAGTATATCTGTCAGATCTGTGCTCACAAGAAGATTCAAGCTTCTCCATTAACATTTGCTGAACATTTTATTCTTAATATTCCTGAAGTACAAACTCTTTTTAAGTGCGTGAAGATCACCTCTGTTGCATCCTTCAGCTGCCTAATAATCCTTCCTGCCTGCTGTCCCCTTGCCTCTGGCTTGTTGCCTTGGCAGAAACTGTTTCAGGTGAAATGAATCCTGCAGGTGAAGAGACCCTAGCCATCTCAGGAACTGGATTTTTTTTCCCCCGGATGATGATACATACCACACTTTGCTGCATTTTTGTTTGTTTGCTGCTGTAATGTCACTTTATGGCAGGCACTAGGATGATTTTGGCCAAAGGAATAAGTTTATCTGGGTACTTCTGGAATGGCTCTGAGGGAGTAGATGCCATTTTGGATTTATATATACTGTGTGGTGCCCTGTTCATTTGACCTTGCACTGTACAATATGTAGGGAAGAAGAGTTTTTTTTCTCTCAGCTTTCAAGGGCATCAGGCTTCTATTTGTGAGCCCCATTGCATTTTAATTAGCAATTTAAAACTTGAGCAAATGGGAGTGAAATCAGATATGTGCTTATAAAGGAAACAAAAAGAAAGGAAAATATAGGCACAGGACCAACTGTCCCCTGCTAGGTCTCCTGCACAAGTGCTAGCTCTACTTGTCTCGGCTTCAAGACAGTGTCTCTTTCTCTTTCCAGCCAAACGGAATGTAGGATGTGACAGGGAGGGTCTGATTGGGAAGGAATTCAAAGTGGCTATCAGTAACTGGCTTCTATGTAAATACTGTAACACTTCTGAATGGAGGGACAGCTGAGATAACATTGCAGGCTAATCTCTAGTGCTGCTGAAAACGGCCACTCTCTCCTGTTACTTTGACCCAAAGCCCATCTTTTCTATAGAAACAAAGAGAAGAGTGGGCAGGAATTACTTCAAGTACTGAATTTACTATATACATACATATGTCACAATTCTAATGAATCCAAAGTGAATTGAAATGAAAAAAAAATGGAAAATAGGGTATGAATAATACCATCTCTGCGAACCTCTGTCCTATGTGTGCACGCACACACTCTGTCCTATATATATGAATATACAGAAATAGATATATAGAAGCCCACTTACGTAGCTGTAGTTATTTAAAAGTGTTACATTTATCACTATGCTAATTTATATAAGTTGTATACTCACTTTTTGTGCCTTCTCTTACCAGTATTCGATTTAAATTCATTTTATATACCCAACGCCAATAAAGCTGAATATGAAATCTGTTGGCTTCCAAGGCAGAGGCATTTAAAATATAGTCCTCCATTGCAGTGACCTCTTTTGCTAGTTGCAATTGATAACATTCTCTACATGTAAAGACTATTTTTAAAAATTGTAATAATGTCTCTCTTGAAGCAGACTGAATCTACCCAAGGCATCTAAAGCAAAGCAGGAGCTAAGAGTGGCTAAGAAGTTTGTTGCTACATCTACATCAAAGTTGCTTTCATAATTCCCCCAAGATTAACTGAGGTGGTGGTGGTGAGGAGGGCAGAACAGAGAGGTCACCCAGAGCTAAGTGCCTTATTAAGTATTTGCACTATTAGAAAACAGGAGCTGAATCTAGCTTCTCCTGTTTCAAGAACAAATTTAAGGTCCATGAGCTTATGATGCCAACTTTAGATGCAATACAGAAAAGAGAATATGGCTCCGCAGCAACTTCTACTCATCGTACCTTTTGTTACACCCACATCTTAATACAAAGAGAGCACAAGGAAACTGATTCAAAGCTTTTTCTAGGGGATGGATAGAAGGGTTTGACCAAGGCAACCCTTTTACAGCAACTAAGGTGTTTTGTACACAACAGGATCTGTATCTGAGCGGCTGATCTGGCTCAATACATTTCTTTTTTTTTCTCTTACGAAGCTTGATCCTGGCTTCCCCAGAGTGTCTTACGTAGATGGACATTAACATGTCTGGGTATTTTATGAGCTGAGCTCCCAAAGGACACTGTACTGTTCAGTATAATGCAGTTCCTTTAGGACATGCATTGACAATCTGTGCCTTTGCATAGCAGGCCAAACCCACTCAAGGGATGCCTTTCCAGTCTTTCTATTTTTAACTGAAAAAAAAAATCCTTTAAGAGAGATGGAGTTTTTTAGGTTGTACCGCTGGAACAAATGATCAATGTGGATGTTTCAACAACTGAGCAGGAAACCAGCTGCCACATTACATTAATACCAGGGCTGTTTTTTCATCCCAGCTATTCCTTACTCCTCCGCCCAGCACATATCATTGTGCATTACTGATCCAGTGGGCACTAACAGGACCCAAGATGGGGACTTGCAACATCTGCATGTTCACATAAACCAGAAGCCCCTGCTTTTTGCCAGCCAAAAAGGCAGTGGAAAGGTTGATTTACTTTGATATTTTTGTATGGTGCTTTAGAGAGCAGTTGAGTGCATGCTGCTTTCTTAGCGCTAGGAAAAGCCCATGGGGGTCTTGCACCTTGCCTGGGCTCATCCATCACCCTGCTGTCGTTGAGCCTGGCCTTGAATTCAAGCAGAAAGAGATTAAAGGAGACAAAACCCCAAAGCCAACAAGAGCAGCCCAGGGGCGGAGGGGATCTCCCCAGTCGCAGCCTCAGGCAGATTTGGGCCTCGCTTCAGCGGGGCAGCGGCCCGCAGGGGCCAGGCGGGCACCCCTCTTTGCAGGCCGGGAGGAGGGGGCCTGGCTTTCCCGGCGGGTTCCCTATTTGGCCATCCCCTCTGCCGCGGGCTCGCTACCCCTGGCTTGCCTTACATGGCCCGGGGCGCCCTGGCTTCTCTAGCCCGCGCGCCCCTCGCCTCGCCTCGACTCCATGAATGGCCTCGCTGCTCCTCCAGGGCGTGAAGGCGACCAAATAAGGAGAAGGCGGCCGGCTGCCCCCGGCTGCCGGGGGGGATAAAGGGGCGCCTCGCGGCCGGGCTCTGCCCAGGACCGCTCGCAGGAGGTGCCGAGCTGGTGAGTAGGCAGCGCCGGGCACCGCGGGGCGGGGCGGGGCGGGTGCAGCCGCGCCCGGCACTGGAGGCGCCGCTTTGTGTTTCAGCCCCGCGCCGCCGCCCGCCCGCCGACATGTGCGACGACGAGGAGACCACCGCGCTCGTGTGCGACAACGGCTCGGGGCTGGTCAAGGCGGGCTTTGCCGGGGACGACGCCCCCCGAGCCGTCTTCCCTTCCATCGTCGGCCGCCCCCGGCACCAGGTGAGCCGCCTGCCCCGTCCCGTCCTGTCCCGGCTTGAGCTGCTTGTCCCGGCTCTGCCCTCCGGGCTCAGCGCCCCCCGCCCGCCCCGCTCCCGCTCCCGCTCCCCTTCCGCGCTGGAAGGTCGCTCCCCGCTCCTTCCTCCCTCCTCACGGCCGCCCCTGCTCCCGCTGCACCGGCCGCCGGCACCGGGGAAACTTGTAGTCAGTTCGTTTTGGGCTAACTTCCTCTGCAAAAAGCCTGCCGCGGGCTGGGAATCCCGGGATAACTCTCCCAGCTGTCCAGGTGACAGGCAGGGAGGGTGGCTTCATCCCCTGCTCCTCCCTCTCCCCCTTATCTGGTGTCTGTGGAGTGGTTTCCAGGGGGCAGATGCTTTCTAGTTTGCCAATGATCACGACTGCTGCGGGGGATGCACTTCACAGTCCTGGAGATAAGGAGGAGAGACTTCATTTCATTCTTCCCTTCATTCATTCATCCAGCTGTACCTTCAGTTCTTGGTACTGGATGCTTTGCTTTGGGATATTTGAACAAAAAATGGCTTTTTTGGGGGTGTTTATTTAATCCAATAAAATGAGAAGGGATTAAAAAAAAAAAAAAATTTAACTGCATCCTGGCTTAATAGTCTTGTGAGCTGTATGTAGCATTTAGATTATGGTTTGCATAGGATGGCTTGGAGACGGATGATCCTGCCTCATATAGAGGTTGGACTAGATCACCCCTGGAGGTCTCTTCCAGCCCTACTTCTCTAGGACTCGACAGCCACTTTTTGGCATGGTACTCCATATATTTCTCCCACTTCTTTGGCATGCTTCCGTCTCTGCTCAGTGATAGTACTTCTACTCGTATAAACTATTCTCTCTCTTTCTCTCTCTCTCTCATCTGCTTTAGGGTGTGATGGTTGGTATGGGTCAGAAGGATTCCTATGTAGGTGATGAAGCTCAGAGTAAGAGAGGTATCCTGACTTTGAAATATCCCATTGAACATGGCATCATCACCAACTGGGATGATATGGAGAAGATCTGGCACCACACTTTCTACAACGAACTGCGTGTGGCCCCTGAGGAACACCCCACCTTGCTCACAGAGGCCCCCCTGAACCCTAAAGCTAACCGTGAAAAAATGACCCAGATAATGTTTGAGACCTTCAACGTGCCAGCGATGTATGTTGCCATTCAGGCTGTGTTGTCTCTGTATGCCTCTGGTCGTACCACAGGTAAAAAGACAACTGGCTGTTACTCCAATTCTCTCATATAGATTTCCAAAAGAAAACTGAAATCTGGGAGCAAATTCTGAAGTGTTTAAATTATATAGAAACAGTATAATTAAATTGATCATGGTAAAGAAGCCAGAAGAGTCTATTGACAGAACAATGTCAATGCATATTGCTTGAAGAGTGAGTCATTGGAAATCAGTAGTGACAGTTGAGTTGTTCAAATTATTCTGGTGTAAAAATTGTATCAAAGACACGAGCACAGATGAGATGAGGAAGAGTCAACTAAGATTTTGTCCAAAATAAATGGAAACCATCTGTTTGAAGTGAATGATCACTCTTGCTAACTGGGAATAGCTATGTTAGCTAAGACAGAAATAATGAGCCAGATCCATTGCAGTCATTGTTGACAGTGGAATTATACTGATTTGCACTAATGGAAGATCTGGTCCAGTTGTGACCAATTCATATTCAATTGTATATTGAAATGTCATAAGGTTTCTGAAAAAATGTGTTAGATGCTCCCAGATTTATCTGAGTGTAGTCATTTCTCCCTTCCAGGCATTGTTCTTGACTCTGGTGATGGTGTTACCCACAATGTACCTATCTATGAAGGTTATGCTCTGCCTCATGCCATTATGCGTCTAGATCTAGCTGGCAGGGATCTGACTGACTACCTCATGAAGATCCTCACTGAACGTGGCTATTCCTTTGTGACAACAGGTAAGTAAAACTCATCATCATGACTTCTTTTATAAACATCTTGTTTATGTAGCCATGCAGGAATTTCTTCCCTTAACACCTGTGTTTTCAGACCCTGACTTGCTTTCTGTTTGCCTGTAGCTGAACGTGAGATTGTCCGTGACATCAAAGAGAAGCTGTGCTATGTTGCACTGGACTTTGAGAATGAAATGGCCACTGCTGCATCTTCCTCTTCCCTGGAAAAAAGCTATGAATTGCCTGATGGTCAGGTGATCACAATTGGTAATGAGCGCTTCCGCTGTCCTGAGACTCTGTTCCAGCCATCCTTCATTGGTAGGTGGCCTCACAGAATGCTTCTTTTAGCAGTAAATATGAGTAAATTGTAAAGCCTTGAAAACACCCCTTTTCTGTTTATCTATCTCAGCTAAATTTGCCATAATCCCAAACAAAAACAATAGTTTAGATTCTCCAGTCCAGCTAACTGATGTGTGGGAGAAGATCATAGGGTAGGTGGCTGCTAGCTGAGCGCTATGCCAGTCTTCCAGTAAAGATTAAAATACCCTTCATCTTGTAACTGATGAGCTGTCAGCAACCCTAAGGAGCATTCTAGCAACTGTGAATCCCCAGATCACATGATCACTTCAATTAAAGAGGCCCCTATGTTGGCATTATAGGAGACACTATTGTTACTTTATGCTACACAGGAAGAATCTTCTGCTGGCTCCACTGCTTTCTTTCAAGCACCTTATGGTAGGAGAGTGATACAAACAGGCTTGAGAACCTGGCTTGTTGATTTATGTTCTTCCTGCTTCTATTCCAGCCTGATTATCAGCTAGCTACATAAAATTCACCTCCATGAAATGCAGACTGCTGTAATTATACTCGGAAAGGTCCTTAAGTAGTGTAAATTCTGATTCCCAGTTCACATAAGCTTATGCTATATACATACACATGCGTGCGCAAACACACACACACACGATTTAGATTTAGTCTAAGCTGGAAAGCAGGGTGCACATTTGTCCTGCTTTCCAGCTTACTACCTGATGATCTTGCCCATTGTTCTTAACCTATGATGAGGGGCAGCACCAGATATCCATCTCTCAGACACCTAATTTGAAGTAAGTAGTCCCTGTTTCACTGTCATGTTATAATTACAGGACTCTGTCATTGTAGAAATGTTATTCACCAGAGAGAAATTTCTGAGCATTAGCAAAGTGTCACTGTTTGCTTTGATGCACTGATGATGAAAATAGTTTTCAGGAACAGTATTTGAAGTATTTGTCTAGCTAAATGTTTAAAAAATGTGTGCATCTGCGTAGTGTTTAGTTACACACAATTTAATTAAATATAGTCAAAGCCAAGATTGTAAACTTTGACCTCTGTTGTTGAGCCAGAAAAACTTGATGGATACAGCAAGTGTTTATAGTATAAGCTCTGAGTGTTAAATGCAGTTGTTCCTCAGCTGACAGCTTGTTGTGGATCTAGTTTCAGCCCTTTCAGGAAGCACCTGTTGAACTAATGCATTGGAATGTAACCTATGAACATTTGCTTCTGTTGTCTTTCTCCTTCACACTCATTGCTAATACCCTTCTCCATATCCTGATCATGGTTTGCTTTGATAACTGTACCTTCTCTGGCCTCTCCATTCTCCTTTTTTTCCAGTCTATCCAAAATACTACTGCTAATATTTTCTTTCTTCTGTCCATGTAAGTCCGCTCTTTGAAAGTCCTGGCTTTTTTACTGGATTGAATTAAAAGTTTTTCTTTGTCACTTTGAAGACCTTGCATAATTTACCACTTTTTATTTTCATATAATATTTTTCTATATAATATAGATATATATTTTTTCTGTGCATTTATATCATATGTACATATCTTTTTTTTTTTTTCTTGATCCTCTTATTGCTTTTTGCAACACACTTTGTTTTTACCCCACTTGCATCAAATGTCATCCCTCATCTTTTTTTACCATGTGACCTTTTCTTGGGAAAACTGACTTTTTTGGTTTGCAGTAATTTAAAACTAACCGGTAATGATATCTTTGTTCTACAACCTTCTTTTACTTGACTCACTCACTCATGTTTTGTTTTATATTGTAACCACTTCAGGATGGGAATTCTATCTGTTGCTGTGTTTATTATTAAATTAACTCTTATGGAATTATAATAATGGTTACCAATAGTAGCTGAAAATGCTAACAGATCTGTTACACAAAACTCATCTCCCTAGTATAATATGCTGATCAATCGTCTTGTCTTTCAAGGTATGGAATCTGCTGGTATTCATGAAACTACCTACAACAGCATTATGAAGTGTGATATTGACATCCGAAAGGACCTGTATGCTAACAACGTCCTTTCAGGTGGTACAACCATGTACCCTGGTATTGCTGACCGCATGCAGAAAGAAATCACTGCATTAGCTCCTAGCACTATGAAGATCAAGGTGAGGGATTTGTTCTATAAACTAGAAACCATTTTTCAGAATTTAGCAACTGTCTAAATCCTTGGGTTGGGAGAGGTGAAGAACCAAAGGCTGTAAATGAAATTGAGAGTAATTCTACTGAAGTCAATAGAATTATACTGGGGAGAACTTGCCAGGAAGAGGAACATTATGCTGCAAACTGCCCTTGAGAATATTGGAGATAATATTGGTATTAAGATAGGAACATTCTTTTATTTATTTATTTCATTTTAAGAGGTCCTTAGTAATTTATTATGTTGCATCATTTCAAAGACGACATATATATAAGTAGTTCAGAAACTGAGAGATTGAACTGATGAGGATTTTTGTCAATTTATCTTTCCATAGATCATTGCCCCACCTGAGCGTAAATACTCTGTCTGGATCGGTGGTTCTATCCTAGCATCTCTGTCCACCTTTCAGCAGATGTGGATCAGTAAACAGGAGTATGATGAGGCTGGTCCATCCATTGTTCATCGCAAGTGCTTCTAAGCACCTTTCCCTCAAATTTACCTCCCACTCAGGATGATGATATTATGCTTCTTGGAGTCTTTTGGCAATCCTTCCTGAACTCTCTTCAGTCATTGTACAGTTTGTTTACACACCCATGCAATTTATTTGTGCTTCTTCTAATATTTATTGCTTTATAAATAAACAAGATCTGGGACTTGCGACCTACAAATGATCTGCCTTTTTGGTATTATTTTTGTTGCAAAAACTTATCTGTAAGCAAAAAAAGAGTTCAGAAACTACTGTTGAACATGTCAGCGTCTTCAATACAAGGGTGTCTCTCTCAGCTGATCTGATTATGGGCAGCTTATCATATTTAGACACAAAATACTATTAATTCACTCTTCCTTTGGAATTTGAAAACAAAAGAAATACCATTTGAGACCTTTAAATAGTAGCTTCAGGGTAAATTCAATAAGTCGGGCAAGTGAAAGAAAACCTTTTGCATTTGTTTACTGGTTTTAAAGATGAATTTTAAATTGCATTAGTAATAATCCAAGTATTTTAATGCCAAAGTCCTACATACCAAATGTTGAAAGAGGATAATTATGTTAATATGTTCAGAATGTTATTTAAAACTAATTAATTTAGGATTCTTCAGGATTTAAGATTTTAAGATTGTCTTCTAAAGGCTATACACATTTGTGGTAAAACATTAATCTAAACTGACAACTTGCTCACCTCCCTATCTCTTCAAACCCACCCTAAATCCGGAAAAAAAGAAATAAAGCCTTTTTGTACTTAATTCAAAAGAACCAAGCAAACCTTTGAAGTACAACATACAATTGCTGTAATGACTATTTTTTTTTGCATCATCCAGAGTGTCCTAGGCACTTTTTAATTCTTAATCTGTATATTTATTATCCTTTTGACCCAGATACTGAGATGAGACTATATCTAGTCTTCACTGTCTTTTTTGTTTTCCTGTTCCTCACTCTTGTTTCCCTAGCTCTACTGTTGGCTGGTTATATTTTAGAAATTAAAAAATGAAATACATAGTAAAAATTACCTGGAGAACTCACTAAAATATCAAAGCCAGTCAGTTTCCTGTTATAAAATATAAAGATGAATCTTATCTATTCTTAATTTAGAAATGCACTTAAACACATATATAAATTTAAGTAAATATTTAAATACAAGGGTCTTGTATCAAGGCCCTATAAAATCACTGGGTTTTAAAGAGCATAAAGATCATGTTACAAAAGTAGTCTGAAATCATTTTTATTCTTCATCTGCTAAACAATTTAATGATTAGTAAAGCAAGCAATGGCATGTACCTTTATTATCAGAGAATGAATAAAATCATGGACATTTGGATATGGTTGGTGAATAAGCAGAATAACACATTTTCTGCTAAATTTAGCCATTTGAATATATGAAAACCTTTTTGTTTCTCTTATTTGCAGTGCTTTATAATTTAATGTATAATGGAATTGGATGTATAAGAAGGCATCTACCTTAGTCACACCCTTGGGCTGTATTAAAAATAAAGTTTATCAGATACTTCCTCAGATCTGGTCCTAGAGCTTCAGGGCTAGGGACAGACATTACACGTAAATCGGTTTAAGTGATCAGAAACTGGTTTAAAGCTGTAATAGAACAGATGTTCAGTACACATAAACCAGTTTGAAAATAGCTGAAACTGGTTTGAGATAAACCTGGCCGAATGTAATATCAGACTTAACTGATTTGGTTCAAACTGGTTTTTGCAATGTCAGACCCTGTGCTGGTTTAAGCTAAACCAGACACCCCAGCATCCCGGCATGCTCTCTGGGCTGGGTGGGCTCTCTGCTCTCTATTTTTAGTATAGCTAAAAATATAAAATGGAAAATTTGCTAGCTTATTGTGTTGCATAAATATGAACAATCAAAATTATAGTTGCTAATTAACTAATTAAATATTGGGTGCGTCTACACATGTACCTGACTGCACTGTTGTTACTGTGGAGTCATTTAGTACTTGCTAAAGCAAGTACTTGCTTGTTGTTACTGCTAAAGCAAGTACTAAATGACACCCCAGTAACTGCCATTACTGCGCAGATCTGGTGGTGTACGGGTCATTTCCGACCCTACTGTGCAGTAGGAATGAGCTACTGCGCAGTAGCTTGTCGCTACCATGCAGTAGCATTGGTGTCATGGTTCGTGCCCACCAATGCTACATCCCCATAGTGACAAGGTGTGTCGTCATAGCTCATTGCTACGATGATGTAGCGCCTCAGGTAGATGTCCCATTGTCATGCAGAGTCCTTGCTATTTGTTTGCCCTTGCTAATTTGAAAGATTCAGTCAGTCATAAAGGTCATCCCAGGTATTAGTGTGGGATTGTGAACTGTACACAAACTGCTTCCAGTGAAATAGCTAACAGAAGCTCAAAATGTTAGACGGGTATGCAGAGACAATAAGTCTGTGAATGGCACTGACATTTGAGTTAGGAATGGCAGGCGTTTAGCTGGCAGCATGTTTAAGACCCTGAGTAGGAGTTCATAGCTATGGGCCCTTGAGCATATGGGGATGAAGGGGGAACTGAAGAATGCCACTTATAACATGATGGTACTGACAGGATTCCCCTGCAAAGACGTTCTTGGATTCATAATTTATGGCTTATGGTGATTGTCACGAGCAGCAAAGAACATGCAAATATATAATGAATTGAATATAAAACAAGGGAGAGAAATAATGCTTTTCTTTCATCTCTCCTCCAAATGGAAGTGTTTCATCATATATGTATATATTCATATTTATCTGGATTTTGCTCTCATGTATAACATAAATTTGCAGTCTTGATATGGTGAAACTTTTAATTAACTAGGATTAGAGGCCAGAAGATAATTGAAAGAAATAGGATTTTGGCTCAGTGAGGAGTTTTTAAGTGTAAATAATGCACCTCATGGATTTCATTAATAAGAGACTTTAAAGTGAAGTTCATACTATTGAGGATAACTATATGTTGATCATTAAATGAAATAAACATGTTAAAAGAATACTGATATACAATTTTCTAATATTAATAAATGTCAGAATGAAAGTTATGCCTAATGGTAACTGCTTTCTGCAATACAGGATTTAACATATATATTTTAGTCTGCAAGCCAACTGCTTTAATGCATGCAAAAAACAGAATGTTCCTCTGTGATAATAGGTAAAATGCCCATATGAATAATCTTAATGGGAACACATTAAATGTTCATGGACAACCTTGATTCCAGTGTGTACTTTTGAGGGACTGATTTTGCAACTTCAACATTTTCATAAGATAGATTTGTAGACATAATTGTGTAGTTTTTTGATAAAAATAGGAATTCCATGATATAAAACCATATTGACTCTTTCAAGTCCCATATGGGACATCACTAGGGTTTGAACCCAGAATCTTTTTTGCCTGAGGTATAGATCACTAGCATCCCTGCAGCTACAGGAAAAACAAATGGTAAAGAGTCAGGAGGCTGCTATTTACTAGATAGCAGAAAAATAAGCAGCATGCCAACTTCTGATTACTTGTCAGGCAGGGACTGATCTGGCAGACCTGCCTGGGCCAAGTACTGTCAGGGACTCTGAGCAGGCAGGCCTGCATGAGCCAAGTACCACAGCAGCCATACCTGCAGTAAGCCTCAGATAATGATTTCTGCCCCAGTTTAGGAGCTATGAGCATACTAACTGGCTGCTGTGAGTGCTGCCTACCATAGGCGCCAACTCTGTAAGTGCTCCAGGGTCCCTGAAAAAAATTAGCAGGTGCTCAGCATCCACAGAACTGCTTGCAGATGTTAAAAGAAAAAAATACAGTGCTTTACCAGAAGAAGCAGTGCATGACTTCAACCTGGTTCTGTGGTGTCTATCAAGATCAAGCACTTTAGTGGGGCTTTTGGGTGCTTTTAGCTAAAGCTCATTCAATCAGCTATTAGATAAAATTAACAAAAAAGCCCCACTAAAGTGCCCAATTTTTACAGACACTGCAGAGCCATGTAGAAGTAGCGCGTATGTAGGGCTCAGCACAGGAACATACTAAGTTAAAAGTGCCTTATTTATTTATTTATTTATTAACATCTGCAAGCACCCACTGGCAACAACAAAAAAAGTCAGGACCTACGCTGTTTATCCATTTAACACCAGCTGGGGGCCTAGGTTTGCAAGGTAGTCAGCAGTTTTGTTGTGGCAAACCTCCTGGTTCCTGACCCTAGTTTTCAGCTTGTATTGAGACTTTGGCTTTGGATTTCCTTGTGGATCCGTTTCCTGGCTCCTGACCTCAGTTTGGCTTTGTTTTTTGGAGTACGCCCTGTGGACTGCCCCTCAGATTAATTCTCATAATCTGATCCAAAGATCCTGACCCTCCACTATGTTGTGAACTGTGCTCTGGATTTCACTCTGGTTTGGGTATTTGGCTTGCACCCTCTGACCCAGCCCTAGGCCCCTGCCTTCCCTATGCACTCTAACCATTAGGCAAAACGGCCTACACCCAGGTCCCTTACCACTGGACGTGAGCTGGCTGGGAGCGTATCTAATGATTGCAGACTGTTTAGCCAAGCATAAAGGTTTAGCATGTTCTCTTTGAAAGACCCCCATCATTAAGAGGGTTTAGAATGGTGAGAGCACCAACTCCTAATAACTGCAGTAGCAATTTCTTCTGTAGTTTCAGGTCTTTAGTGTATCACTTATTAGTATTCTAAAAGTAAAAATATTCACAAAAAATGTATATCTTGAACCATACAGAACTGCTACTGTTGGGAAGTATCTGAAGTTATACTAAGAGGCATTAAAAAGATGACTTTTGTTTTATGATTAAGATATGTAAAATATGCTGTATAAGTATAATTGCTTGCATGAATTTAACAGACATCATAGCAAGTTAAAGTACATATTTGTAACCTCACATTTTCCAGAAACAAACCACCTGTAAAATATCTGGTTGGTAACCACCAAGCATGATGTAAGGGATGTAAAGTTATGTTCTAAAACCATTTTTCATAGATGTTAGGACTGGAAGGGACTTGGCAAGATCATCAGACCCACCCTGGGTCAGATCACTCCATCAAGGTGAGCATCCAGGTCTTTCTTGAATGTATCCAGAGTAGGTGCTTGGACCACTTCTGGGGGTACTATTCCCGACTCTGGAGACTCGGATGGTAAAGAAGCTTTTCGTTATGTCCAGTCTAAAACGGTCTTCCAGCAGTTTGTGACCATTAGACCTTGTCTTACCTTGGGGTGCCCTGGTGATCAGACGTTCTCCCAGTTCCTGATGCACACCCCTTATATACTTATAGGCTGCCACCAACTCCCCCTGAGCTTTCTCTTCTCCAGGCTGAAGAGTTCCATGCCTCTCAGCCTTTTATTTTATTTGATCATTTTACTTTACTTGATCACTTTCGATGAAGCAACACTTATGCTAAGGAGCAGGCGGTGGGGAAAGGAGGGGGTGGCTGTCTAGGAGGACTGGCTTTCTAGGACCTAGATAATATTCAGTCCTATCACTGTGCAACTGCGTGACATGGGGGTGGCAGCAGTGACTTCCAGATATTTTGTGAACTTTTGTGATAGGACTTTCTCTGTCCCATCCATCCCCAGTCTATTTTACTCAACTGTACTCTGATTCTCTTACCTTCTTGGCCCTTTCCTATTCTCTTTTTCCCCTTTCTGTTTAGCTGATCCCCTCTTAACTAAATCTTTATTTCTCCCCTGCCATGGGAGTAGCATGATGTCTGCTGATATCACATACTCTCAATGGATATGTATTAAACCGTCCCCCATTCTGATTTAGTCTGGTCTATTTAGACTGTGAGCTCAGAGCAGGGACTAAGCCTGTGTTACATAATTCCCAGCATAATGGAACCCTGTGCTTGTGTGACCCTTAGACACTATCATAATAGATATGATTAATAATATTAGAGCGAACACTTGAATGAAACCATGTGTTTTGTTTTTTTATGGAGATACCCTCCCTCATGAATCTTCCTTTCTGTCTGTAATTTTAGTTTAGCATCACAACTCTACCTGTGAAGTAAATAAATAATATGTCAACCCCCATTTTCAGTAACAGCAGGTACAAGTAAAAATCACTTACCAGTAACATTTTATTTGGAAACATTTATCCCCACCTTGTTTGGACTACAGGCCTAAAACCTGTCCACTCCAGTTTGAACAGTGGGCTTTGACGTGGGACTCGCCACCTCTAGAAAACCATGTGGAAGAGAAATACTTTCTTTCAGTCAGCTAGCAACTCTGAGACAAAATGCTCCTCTTTCTTTCCTTGACAGGCTATTGAGGGAATGGTGCAAGGCAGCATGGCACAAAGATACCCTGCTAGCTGTACATGTACTAATTTCAGAAATGAAAGGAAGGAGAGCTGTAACAGTACATTTACTTATGCTTCTCAACAGAGCCAGTTTTCTTTGGTGCAGCACTTTGCTAATGCTTCTGGTTCTGAAACTAATGTACATTGAGCTTGCTAAGGTGTCTCTGCATGGGGCTGCCTTATGTGGCGTGACATACCCTTACAGCAAGAAGTGGTTAGACTCTGGTCATTGCTTAATTTTTGCCTGACCAATCTGCCACTATTTGACAGAGTCTGGTGGCCTGAGGAACTTAACCACAACACACTTTTCCTGGTTTCAGTAACTGCAGTAACATGAGCCTAAGATTCCTAGGAAACAGGTAAAATGGAGACCACTTTTTGGTTCATGGGAAAGATGTGCTCTGTGTGTGTGAAGAAGAGAAATCCCTAAATATGAAAATCTCCTCCAATTGTCATTTAAATTAGCAGCTTGTATAAAGTTAAAAATGTAATTTGGAACAGTTGTTGTGGTTCAGTAATCAGCAGACTTATCTCATTCTGTAATATTGTGTGTGAAATAAGGAGAAGGGAAAGTAAGATGAATAGAATAATAACTATTGTTAACAGCAGCAAGTTTTAAGAAGAAAGAATTGGAGCAGTGAGCTAAAAAGAAATTACTTTGGTTATTGTACTTCCTTAAGACTATCCAGGTTTGGTGTTCACTACCTGCCCTCGGCATTCTCTCTTGGTCAAGTGGCTAAAACCAGAACAGACAGTCATGTCCTTCACCAAGTAGGTCAAGGCCACATTTGTGCATATAATATTTTTTAGGATTGTTAATTAAAGCAAAACAGCTCTACAGGTTCCTTATACAGGTTTGGCAAAATGCAACTATTTCATGTGTTAAATGCATGAGTTGACTACCTGTGGCATTCATCTGATAATTAAAATAATTGCTGATTTAAATCAGCATTATTAACCCATTGAGCTATTGATTCAGTATCAGTTGTGGTCTTGATTTGATCATTGTATCATTTCATTCAGTATGGGTATTCAGTATGCTGAGTTTATAGTAGGTTAGCCTACTTGGTATGCATAGTCAAATTTTAATGTTTGTTCACTTATTCTTTCTTTAATAAAACCCATAAAAATAAATGCAGAAGTAGTTTTTTTTTTTCAAATTGTCATATGAACCAATACTTCAGAACAAATGTAACATTGTCTTGTATAGATACTTTCTTTGGTTATCTCCTTTAATTCAATATCTTTACTATTAAAAATATGATAAATCCAAGGAAAAATATAAAAAATGAAAAAAGCAAGCAAAAGAGACACACAAAAATAAAATAACTAGAGAAATATGTGGATGTTCATTTCTTTCTGTTTTTACCTGACAGGAAAATGAATTATCTATTTCTAATAGAATTTGGTATTTCTATGGATTTCTAATGGAGTTCTGACAAAGTGAGTGCTAGTATACCTAAAATTAGACTGGCCAGCTTTGTCTGGATTAAAGAATGCATGTTTTGCAGCCTCCTCAGCCTGCCTGCTTATTTCATGTATGCAAGCTGGGAGAATATTAAAATGCACAAAATTCATCTTCAAATAACATTGATTGTTTTGGTGTGTTGACAGATATTTCAAGTTCTGGAGGAAGGTGTGGGACAGATGTTTAGAAACAAAACATGCTTACACACTGACTTTTCCATAAATTATATTTATACATGAAAAATGGAGAATCATGCATACAGGCAGGCACTCTGGCAGATGCTATTTCAGTGAATGAAAGTCTATAGAGTAAAGGTGCGTCTTTTTAGGGAACAATGGTTGCACAAGCAATGTGAGTATGAGCTGCAAAAAAATGTTCCTGGTGTCTAATTTTTCACAAATGTCTAAGCAATTTCAGGAATTAAGTTCCATATTTAGAAATAACTCACCTATTTGTGGGACCATGTTCACATACAGATCTGATAACCTTAAAATATTACTGTCCATTTTAAGTTATTCACTATGTAACAAGGTGGCTTCCTCATTAGGTCTTTGCTGGCCACCCTGCTCCTGGGTTAACTGCCCACTTTGCTGTTCTGCCACGCCTTGATGGAAAAATATGAGAGTTGTTACTAAGGCTGGAGGCTACCCATTACTCACCCTGAGGACAAGGGCCTTAATACCCGCTCTGACCTCCCTCCACTGGCTCTCACCCAGCCTCTTTTCTACTGCCCTATCCCAGGGCCACACGCATCCCACACAGCCTCACACGGCTTTTGGCTTAGCTCTCCTCACCTCGGTCAGTCCCAGTACAGTCTGTTGGGTGTCTCCTACTACCCTCACTTGAGCATTGACTGAGTGATTCTACAACTCCTGGCCTCTCACTGGGCCACTATACCACACTGGGTCTCCTTACTGGCACTACTCATGGGGACTCTATTCACTTGCCCACTCTAGTCATCACCCCTCTCTCGCAGGGTCTCTCTCTAGTCATCATTCCTCTCTCTCAGGGTCTCTCATGCCCCCAGGCTTTACCCTGCCACCTGGGCATGGCCCCAGGGTCCTCCTCAGGCCTGAGCTCTGCCTCAGGGCTCCTTAACAAGCCTGGGCTCCCCCTGCTCATTAGAACACCACCAGCAATGTGGGGCTGGGGTTATAAGGTGCCCCGACCCACCTTTCACTGGGGAGATAACTGGCCTGGCATTTCTTGGGGGCTCCCATGGCACTAGGAGCCCCACCAGATCACCCTTCCCCAGCAGGGTGCAGTTTTATGCCTTACCCAGGACAAGGGGTCACCTCTACCCCATCGCCCCTGCCCTTCCCTCCTGATATTCCCAGAGCAGCCTCTCAGCCTGATGTTACCTCCTTCCTTCCTGCAACAAACTGTACCCCAGCTTATATCACTGGGCCAAAATGGCTGCCTTAATCAGGCACCTGGCTGCTACCTATTTTCTGCCTTTAAAGTGGCAGGCACCAATGGTGCACTGCCACACACTAGTTTACTTTTAAATTGAAATATCTTTTGCAGTATAAAATGACACACAGGTTTCATATGTGGTGAACTGCTTTACAAACATGGCCTCAATGAATAATAGCTGGATATGAAACTGCTTATAGACCAGCTTTGGATTTGGGCTCTGTCATTGAGTCACTGTTGTGAATTCAGCTGAGAGAGGTGATTTTTGGTTCCTATTGAATAGTTTTTGTTCATTGAAAAATGCAGTTTCAGTCAACCTGAAACTATTCACAGATTCAGATTGAATTCAGCAACCAGTTTTGGCTGAATTAAAAGAAATAACAACAATTAGATATGTTAATGAAAAAAGAAACAGCATCCCAGTTAGATTCACAAGGGGATGTAGGCCTCATTTCTACAAGAAAATAGTAAAGCTGGCTCTCTTCCTTTAGCTCAGTAGCTAGGATATTCACCTGAGTGAGGGCTGTGATCTTGGGGCCGTGCACTACCATATACACTTTCCAATTCACATATTGTTCTGCAGGGAGATGCAGGCTGACCCTGTTCAGTCTGGGTCAGCCAATCAGGGCTGCCTTGTGCACTGCTGACATCTGTCTCCAGGCAGACTGAGGGAGCTTATAGAGCATGCTGAGATGTATTTACTGCCCCCCGTGCTCCTCAGGGGCTCAGCATTCAAATGTCAGTTCAGGCATTTTTATTCTGTTTTTTGTGTTCCCCCTTCCCCCCGTCAGGAAAAGAAACCTGACATAATTCTCTTCAGATCATTTGAATGTGTGTATACATCTGGGTCTTCATGTTCTTTTTTTAGGTGAGAGGCACAACCACTATTAAAACTTGCTAAACAATGTCCAATTCTCTTGGGAGTTTAGCCCTTTGTTTTCTCCATGCTTTCAAATAAGATTATTTATTCTAATTTATGACTAAGCAAAATATTTTTATTGACCTACAATGACTTCTTTTTTTAAATTTCTAAAAAGTTAAAAAAAAAATTCAATTGCTGAAGTGAAAACATTATTTTCATGGCTCTAGTGACCCTGAGCAAGTTACTTAGGCCAACATTTTCAAATCATTCAAATGGTTTGATACCTAACTTCTAATATTCTTGAAATTAGTTGTTGTGCCCCTTGCATTAAAATAGAGTTTTAAAGATATATAAATAGCATTAGGCTGCTGCTTCTCTTTGTAGGTGAACTTATTCACAGGCTGATCTAAAGCTGAGGAATCAATAATTGTGTGAAATCATGTAACCAAAGACCATACTTGAAAACATAAGACCTTGTTGTTACACAGGAACTGGTTCTTGTTTGTGCAGCGAGCAGTAATTGCTATCAGTATGCTACTTGTCTTTCAAGAACTCATTATATAGATTTTTTCCTGTGTATAGTTATGACTATATAAGAAGACCAGACTTGACATGTTATCAGTGAAAATCTGAAAAATGCTGAAGTGACTTAGGATCCTATTAATATAATCTTAGTGCTATGAAGTCAAGAGGAGTCTTCCCACGGACAGCAATGTGGCCAGGATTGCATCCTAAGTAATATTATTCAAAAGCAATTTAGGATTAGATCCAAGAGAAATCTCAAGAAGAATTTTGGCACCAGGTCTAAAACAATGACAAGGAGTGTGTTTATATGAGCCATATTAATGCAATTCGCCTAATTTAATTTAAGGGCGCACGTCTACATGTGGACGTCTTTAATGCACATTAAAAATGGCAATATTAGGCTAATCATGCCTACATTTGATGCCTGCAAATAAAAGTGTCAAATTTAGCTGCAATTAGTTAAAGTGTGTTAACGCATATTGTAGACGCAACCTGGCACTAACTTTAGTGCCAGGTCTGCCCAGCTACTAGGGGCACATGGCCCTAACTTTAGTACCAAGCTCCTGCATGTGTAGACAGCTGCCAAAAATCACTTAATGCTCATTAGCTTAATGAGCATTAAATTTAGTCATGCTTAAATACACATGTAGACCTGTCCATAGAAGCCCAAAGGCTTTGCTAAAGCATTGGACAGAGTAGGCCTGACCAACAAACCTGACCAAAGAATGAACTCCTTAAGTAAACAAAACTTGGCCCTTGGGCCAGATGTGCACTTCTGCCAAAAGAAGAGAGAGGGAGATGTGTATATAAGGAGTAATATAACCCAGTGCCTGCATGATAAGACTAGAACAAGATGCTCATGAAGCAAAGATACAGATGGAATGTAATCTGTATTTTGTTTTGATCACTGTATAAAAGGAGGGTTGATAAGCATGCGAACTTTGTAGTAGCTTTGAGAAGCTTGCATGGTGTTATGGTGACTACCTTGTCACAGATAGCTGGCACAAATGCATTAACACCTGATCTGATATACTTGTTAGGCCAAAACGTGTTAGGGCTGTGCTTGTAGACAATAAACTTGGCTTAATCTTTGCCACAAACTGAACCTGTGGTTACTCTTTAAGACAAGACTGGTGTTGGGTTCCCTCGGCTATGCCTTTTTTGCTGGTACTGTAGTTCCTGAAACTTCAACACTACCAACACATCAATAACACCTGATGAGGACAACAGCAACACCAGGTTGACCCTGACAACATCAGGTACTGAAGGTTCTGCTTTTGTGCATGCTCTGGATTGGCTCATTCTCAAACACACTTTGCATTACCCTTGGCCATACAGGGTACATAAACTAGGCATTCATCTGCCTT
This sequence comes from Alligator mississippiensis, assembly GCF_030867095.1. NCBI lineage: Eukaryota > Metazoa > Chordata > Crocodylia > Alligatoridae > Alligator > Alligator mississippiensis. The sequence continues at coordinate 248,048,412 of NC_081825.1, forward strand.
AGCCATGAAGGACAGCATTCAGCTGAACCAGGCTCCATACAAAATGCAGTGTCAGCTGTTGCTTTCTTTTTAAAGAACAGGAGGAGAATGCAGAGGTTGCTCTTTTGGTACAACGCAATCTAGAGTACATACCTATGATGTAGGAGGCATGGGTTCAATTCTCACTGTTGATGGAGGAGGTTCCAATCTATATCCTGAGTCCCAAGGAAAATGCCTTAAATACCAGACTATACTGAAGTGACAGATGCCTATGGAAGCTGCTCCACTGTGTGAAAAAGAATTTACTGTGTCATAAAAAAGATATAGCTAGAGTGTGAACCTGTATTCAAGCAGGTAGGGCCCCCACCTAAGAGAGTTCTGAATTCTAGTCCTAGATCTTAGGACTGGCTATATATTTTTATTCAATGATTCTTTTCTGGAAAATGGTACTACATTCAGGAACTGATTCTTGGTAAAGTCAAAGCATTTTCCTCTAACTGTTTCCTTAAATGGTATGTTAGGTCTCTGTGTAGTGTCTTTTTTTTTTTTGCTATTCATTCTCAGAGAAGCTTCAGTAACAATCAGTTTTATGCCCAAACAACTGCAGTTCTGATAAACTGGTTATACAACATATTTGGATAACATTGTCAGTAGTACCTCAGGGACTAAGGGTATATTTCTACAGTAGAAGCAATGTGTTTTGGCAGTAACGTTCCTGAGCATGTCGTGCCCATTTCCCTCTGCTTGTCTGATCCAAACCTGGAAATACCTCATTTCAGCCACTCTAGGGACACCCCCTGTGGTTGTGCTTAAGCCCCTGGTCTCTGGAGTCATCATTGGCAATCCCTCAGTATGAGAATGACTTCCCTATTTACTGGAAGACTGTCATTGATGAGTCTGTAGATGACAGAGGCTGATCTGAGATTAACTGCAGACATGGCAAACAGTTCTGGGAGGAAGAAGTAGATCCTGATGGTGTTGGGTCATAGCTCTTTCCCTTTATCTCTCCCATCTATCCACTAGGGTTGTGTGAAGCTTTGGTAGGCAATCAATTTGGAGGAGATTTGGCTCAATTCAGCAGCTGAATCTCCAAGTCCAAATTTAATCGGGAGACCCATTAAAAGGTCCCGAGCTAAATCAGAAGCCTTCGAATTGATTTGGAGCAATTCGGTGCCAATTTGGAGATTCGGCCATAGACTCCACAGGCAGTCCTCGACGACATTGGACTTAGCTGCCTCCAACTGCTAAGTCTGTTATGGTGGGCAGAGGGAAGGGTCATGGTGGGAAAGATCAACACCCCCACAGTGGCTCCACCCACCCCGCAGAGGCGGGCAACTGGGACTAGCCTCCCAGAGTGCAGTCCAGTCCGCCCTGTGCAGATCTGGGGACACATGCCCTCTCCTATGCTCTCCCAGACCAGTGGTGAGAGCTGCCAGAGGAGACACCAGAAGAGCAGCTCCTGGACCAGCAGCACATGGTGGCATACAGTGGTAGGAGCCCCCTCCCCAAGTCCCATGCCCTCCCATCCCGGCTGGGCAGCTTTTCCCAGCCCCAATCCCTCCCTCGCTGTGGGGGCATTGATCTGCACCCCTCCATGCCCCTTCCCTCCCCGCTCCACCCACCACAATAGACTTACCAGCTGGAGGTAGCTGTGTCCAGCGTTGTCAAGGACTGCCTGTACAGTCTATGGCCAAATCTCTAAATTGGAACCAAATCCTTGAATCCAATTGACCGAATCAAATTGAGACAGTGATTTGAATCACCGAATCGAATCACTGCGCCTCTGAAGCAACCAAATCTGAATCTGAAGCAAATACTTGCCACTTTGCACAGGCCTACTATCCACCTCCGCTTGTCATATGCAATAGCACCATTAGGGATGGTTCAGTGCATGAGTCTCTAGGTATTGATATCAATATTGCATTTTTGGCATGCTTGAGTGTGACCACTGAAGACAAACCTTGAGTGGCTGCAACAACATATTAACATGTTTGGGACACTTGAGTGGGGACAGGAACATGTGAATTGGGAATGCTTGGGAATGTCCTGTAAAATATGCTACCAAGGTAGAGTAGATATACCCGAAAGCACCTATATTCAATTTACTTTTCAAGTGCCTTAGGTGTTGTTGAAAGCATGACTGTATAACAGTATGGGGCAAAGAGTCCTAATGCTTAGAGGTTATCCTAGAGTGACAGCTTTGTTGCTTGTCATGGTATCTGTAATGATATCTGTCATAATGTCATGGTAAACTGGATTTTTCTTACACTCTGTAATGCTAAAGAAACAATTTGTCCCAAGAATTCTTACCTTCATCCCAGAAATATTCTAGTGCTTTAAGGCATATGTAGGGGGCAGGGGTGGTGTGGGTGTTAAGGTGCACAGTTGATAGACAGAGATCGCAAGGTCAAGGCCATAACAGAAGTGCTTATGGTGTGGCCTGTCAGATCCAATGAATCTACAACTTCTGCTAAATATCTTGTCACAAGGACACAAATAAAGGAAAGTAAGGAAGGGTATATTTACACCATGGTGCTAGCATGCTACAGATTTTCAGAATCCATGATGATTATACAGGCACATCCTGAGAAGAACACTTCTGGAGAGGTTCTATAACTGAAATAGGAAGAACAAATATTTTATCACAGCTTTCCAATCTCATTCAAAATGTATCCATATTCAGTAGCCTGATTTCCAGGGCAGCACACATTTACTTTGATGTTCTGCTTAAGGGAGAATCTTGGTAGTTGGGGTTTACAAGAAAAGGCAAGAACTGAACTATTTTAGGTGATAGTGTGAAATGTAATTCCTTTAGCATAACCCAATGCCAAGTGCCATAAAATCATGTTCATACAATGCATCCTGAATGTATAATTTACTGCAGTAGGTGTAAAAAGTCCCCAAAGTAATGTACAAAACAAGTTTTTAACACACTGTCACACCCACTTTCTTAAAAGAATGCACAAATGCATTTTATATTATCTCCTGTCCTGATCTAACACAGCCTCATTCACTGACAATAATTGTGTGGACAAGTTTGTCCTTTTGCTTTCAATATAAGAAGCCATGACTTCGGCTCTTTGTTCCAATACCTTAGAGAAATAGCGAATTATTTTCAAAGCTTGTATCTTGTTTATTTACAAAAATGAAATGATCAGGTAAAGCTCCCTGCAGGTTCTTCACTTTGTCAAAAGATATACCACAAGGCTTATCCCTTGGGCAAGCTTGTGTGCACTAATGTAAAAACAATGGAAATATATTCTCACTTGGTGGGACAAATAAGTCTAAGTAAAAATAAGTCTCTTTATTGTATGCTGCTATACAAATAGTTGCACAAAAAGGGTTAACATGCAAACTCCAAATAGGGCTATGTGGCTAGAGAGAGATACTAGATGCTATTAAAAGCTTGACATTTATCACTTACAGAAGTTAAATTTACAGTGGTATTTACCATATCCACCCATCTAAGTATAGAGAATTCCACAAATACCATGAAACAGATAATTGCTGGAAGGTAAAAAAAATGTTGAGATGTTAATGGTGCTCACTGGGCTATGATTACTCTGAACTATAGAATTATATCACATTTTATATTTTATCACATTTCAGCTACACGGAAACTATGTTACAAAGTTTACTGGCTAACTGTATGGGGTATCTCTGTAGGAATCACTTTGGCCATTACTGAAAGTAAACACCCTTAGTATGAAACCCAGCAAGTGTTTAATACTGCAGAACAACAAAGAAGTTTACTATAGAAGAGAATACCATACACAAATGAAACAGGAATTCTACAGGAAGGTTGAACTAATGGCTAAGGCACTTGAATAGATTTCAGCAGATTTGGTTTCTGCTCTCAGTTCTGTTGTAACTTTCGGTGTGACCTTGAACAAAACATTTTTAGTTTTCCGTGCTTCTCTTTTACCTCTGTAAAATGACACCTCCTTTCTCCCCCTATGCTGGGTACTGGCTTATGACTACCTTAGGGGATTAGTCACTCTGAATTTGCACTACTTCTTGCAGCATCTGCATTTTTCCTTAAATGCCTCCTAAACATGTTTTTTGCATGACCTGTGCCAGAAGCATCTGAGAATTGAGGAGAACAAAGTTTGATTTTTAAGTAGCTGTGGGAGCTGTAGGAGCTATTTTATTTGAATGTTTAGCAATGTCAAACCCCTACAAACATACAGGATGAAACTAAATATGTTTTATGGGTCTGTGTAATGCCCATATTAGCTATTCCATTTAAGATGTTTAACCCTTTTTACCATTTTAATGAGTGGTTAGGAGGACACATGAATCCTTTAATACTTGAGGTCTTGTATCAGCTCAGAATCTGGAGGCACAAAGGTGGTGTAAAAATAATCTTTTCCCCTGCCATGATCTCTGTCAGTGCAGAGTGGAAGTAAATTGCCAGGACCAGTAGCCAGAGGATGCAGGCAGTGGGGCTCAAGGGTGTTGCTGGAAGCCATGCCAAGCAATGACTTCTTCCCTGCCCCTCCCCTTGCTCCATTTAAACCCTTGAGACCCCCTGCCTGCTGGTTCTGACCACTCCACTTGCTCTGCAGTCATGGAGGCCATAGCTTCTGAAGTCTTGAGCCTCTCTGCCTCTCTTCTGGCAGCCTGCTGCTTCTGTTCCAGTGCCCCTTCATCACTTGGATTAGTCTTACTTAGTCAGCACCCAGGGACCCTGCCCATCACTAGTTACACTACTGAATAACACATGCAATGTCTCTCATCTCCCCACTTCTACCACAATGACTAAAAAGGGCAGGCTAATACCTTCCAGCCCCATATCTCACACCACTCTCTCCTCACAAGGCATGGCCTGCTCTATCCTACTTTATTTTCTTCTGAGTTCATCTAAAAGTGAGTAAATTCCCTCTTCTATTCATAAGGCTTTCACTTTCAGTTAGGAGTTCTAACCACCAGACAATTTCTTCTTGGATCCCCTACTTCTGTGACTGTGGAGATAGTAAGCAGGAGAAGGGGAAGGGACTTTTTCAAAAAAGAGGGAAACCTTTCCTGAGGCTGTCCCTCTCCTTAGGCTGCCTCTGTTATCATAGATGGCATGGTCCCAACCTTATCTCTGTTTACCTGCCACCTTATCTTCTGCAATGAAATACACGGTGCTAAAAATGTTTTCAGGAAATGGGACTCTGCCTGCATGGTCTGGATGACTTGGCTACCTATCCAGTTGGTGGTTTCTAAATTAACCGATCTATCCTTAAACTCATGTTTTCTCTCATACCTTGTTTGTATGTGTGGCAGTCACATTTTGATTTCACACTTTCATTCAGCTGTATTCGGCAAATGCTCAAGGGACATTTTGCACTGATGTTTCAGGTTGCATGACACTGGTTTCTGATACTTGGTTAGTATAACTAAACTAAGTATCATTCTCAAATATTTATTAAAGCTCTGTCAAAACCTTGCTCTCAACATAACTCAGAGGATAAATTATTCACGATCATTTCATTGACTGTCTTTCAGGAAGGAAAGATCCCTAAGCAGTGGTGGCTTTCTGTAAAGATGATAGAGTTAGCACACTTAGACTGTGAATTTATGGTTGGGACTCCAAAACTGCAAAATTAACTAGTGATTTTAGATTTCTCAAATGTTCAGTGTCCAACATCTGATCTCTTGAAAAGGTCTGGTTTTTAGAAAGTGAGGCTCTTTTGCCTTCTATATATCAGGCCTTCAAATTACTAGTCATATCTGCAAATGCAGCCTGGGGAATTTTATTTATTTTGCCATGCTAAAGCCTTTATTAAGATTAGGAAAACTTGGCTAGCAAGGGTATCGTATAGTAAGTAGAGAATTGCATGACATAAGAATCAAACTCAGATTTTCATGCTTGGTGTCCAAAGCCTTATCAGGCGTTCGCTCGCTCTCTCTCACTCTCTCTCTCAGCTATGTGTGTATATATATAGTTAGCTATGTATATGTATATATATATATAGATATATACTTAGCTGTGTGTGTGTGTGTGTGTTTGTGTGTACTGCAGAACAACAAAGAAACTTACAACAGAAGAGAATACCATATACAAATGAAACAGGAATTCTACAGGAAGGTTTACCTAATAGTTAAGACACTTGAATGGATTTCAGCAGATTTAGTTCCTGCTCTCAGTTCTGCTGTAACTTTCTGTGATCTTGGACAAATCATTTTTAGTTTTCTGTGCTTCCATTTATACACATACACAAATACCATACATATATAGCACGTTATATATGTGTTTGTGTGTGTGTGTGTATACATATATACATACACCTCTTTACATTATATATTTACATATGCACGCTCACACACACACACACTATATATATAGTATTTTAGTGTATATATATATAGTATATATATATATAGTGTGTGTGTATAAATATATACAATGTAAAAAGCTAAGGTGGCAGTAGAGGGCACTGAAGGGTCCTGTAGGACCAATAAAACTTTTTCTGTATAGCAACTGGTTTTTGCTGGTATTTCTTAACGATTACTTATCACACTGCACCCTTTTCCCCTAAAGACACTCACAGTTATCAACTCTAATGCAGCTTCACTGATGGAAACCATGGAAATTTTAAGGAAAGGAACCACATGAAGGCTTACTCTGTTGCACTGCAGTCTTAGAGAATGAAAGTATTGTGAATAAAAGATGCTTGATACAGTCAGGTAAAGTGCATCTTGTTCGGTCTGCAGTGATCCCTATGAAAGAACAAGCAGTTTCTCTGTTTGGCTAAAAACAGCATTCTGGCCAGCTTTTGTTTACTACATGGGTCCCAGCCTGATGAAGGGGTCAGAAATATGGAAAATAGAGATTACCATTGATGAGTGAAAAGAAAAAATCCTCTGCATGTCTAGTTTTCTCTCATTTTTCTCACATGTATGCACCACAAATAAAAGGAGGCACTCAGAAAGCTGGAAAATAGCACATAACCTGAAATAGTTTCTCAAGCAAAGTGTTAGTAAATAAGTGAACAACATCTGATCAAAAGATATAAATGGCTCTTTCAGATTCATACTATGACTATATTGATAATGTTTCGTTGGTATGAATATAATGCACTATTTTTACTATAACTTGTCTGTTTTTCAACATTTTAAGGTTCAGTTCAATTAATGTAAGTGAGGTATGAAACAGGCATTTACTAGGTCCACGGATTTTTTTCCCCCTGTGAACCATCTCCAGTTCAGCCACATTCTTTATAGAAAAGGTAGTCACCAGTTTGTTACCAAGAAATGTGATGGAAGGGCTCACCACCAGATTCAAAGAGAAATTTCTAAATAAAAAATGTAAAATAAGCACTCAGCTAAAAAAACGAGGACAAATTTGCATAGGATGTGTGTAAATCAGTGGAGCCCTGGAGCAACTGTGACCTATGTGTGAAATTACGTGGGTTTCTCTGCTATCTAGAAAAATAAAGTGTAACTTCCACTGCCATGGCAACATCATGCATAAGCTGATTTCCTTAAAGAAAAACACACAAATCTATCATGCACATTTCTATATGCTTGTGTGTGTATCACTTAATTTTCAAATCTTTCTTACTTGGCTCTTTCTTGTCTATTTCAAATGTTCAAGTGGTACATTTAGAAATGCTTGTGCTTCTGTTTAAATTTTGGCATCATAATATTTCATAAGATAAAGCTTATCACCAAATCCAGACAAGGGAGTACAGTTTCTGGGGAATATATGAAGTTAAAATATCATTAGAGCTGGATGAAACTTGTGGTTTGTCTTTTATGGGAAATTTCATTGCTCCCTTTAAGTCACAAGACAGGGAGAAAATAGGAATGTAAGGTTTGCCAACTTTCAATAATTCAAAATTTGCTGAATGGTGAAACATTTTCATTTTGGCTCTGAAGTATATTCTCCAGGAGCTGACTTCTATTAGCAATGATGAAAATGACAAAGATGCCAGTTTAACTCAGCAGCTGCTGTAGATCACAATGTCCGTGACTCTGGAACAGACCCACCATGTGAGGGACTGTCAGTAAATTTACAAAAGTTTGCTGAATTCAAGATGTTTTCATTAAACTTTTTAGGTTTTATGAATCAGCAGTTTCAATGATATTCTTCTGCCTCAAGGGTTATCATTTTGACATCTAGCATAATTTTAAGTTACTGGAGCATATCCTAAGGAAGTCCATTTGCAATCCACTGGAACCATGTCAGAAGGGCAGGAGGTTTCGAGTGCAGTCCCACAGGGGTCTACCCTGGGGCCAGTGCTATTCAACCTGTTTATTTATGATTTGGATGCTGACATAGAGAGCTTCTTGAGCAAGTCTGCAGATGACACAAAACTGGGAAGAACTGCAAAGATGTTGGAGGATGGGAGCACAATTCAAAGAGATTCTGGCAGATTGGAAAGCTGGGCTGGAACTAGCAGAATGAAGTTCAGTGCTGACAAATGCACAGTGCTACATTGTGGGAAGAATAATAAAAAAAATCCCACAAATACAAAATGGGTGATATGCAGCTGGATGACAGCACTACAGAGAAGGATCTGGGAGTCTTGGCAGATCACAAACTCCATATGAGTCCACAGTGTGATGCAGATGCACAAAAGGCAAATGGCCTTTTAGGATGCACCAACAGAAGCATTAAGTGCAAGACACTGGAGGTGGTGGTGCCTCTCATCTTGGCACTGGTTAGGCCTCATTTACAGTACTGTGTACAGGAATCACAATAGAGGATTCAAAGGCAGGTGACAAAAATAATAAGGGGCTTGGGAAGGCAAGTCATTAGGGAGAGGCTGAAGGAAATAGGGATGTTCAGCTGGCAGAAAAGGCACTTAAGAGACAATGATACGCTTTACAGAAGATAGCAGACTTCAAATACCTGAAGGGCTGCCATAAACAGTAGGGAAAACACCTTTTATCTCTTGCTGAATAGTAGGACATAGACCAATAGCTTGAAGCTGCAGAAAAAAATACGTTTAAATTGGATATCAGGAAAAAAATTGTCACTTTTAGAACAGTGAGGCAATGGAATAGATTTCCTAGGGAACTTGTGAAATATTCATCATCACAGGTGTTCAAGAAGGGATTGGACAGGCATTGGTTCAGGATGATATTACTCATAATATTCAGGAGTAGCTATTTTTATGCTCTACTATGGGTATTTTTCCTGCTTCTGGGCTTTGCTGGTTGCCCCATGGGGCCAAGAGGGAATTTCTTCCCCTTCTCCTTTTACATGTATCAGAGGTTTGAGGTTGTTTTTTGTTTGTTTTAAGCCTTCCTCAGACCTATTAGGTGTTAGCTGCAGACAAGGCGAGGGCTTTTGACTGGGGTGTCCCAGTGCGCCTTCTGGGACATCTGTATGGTTCTATGTTTTTAAGAAACCAAGTTAAGGACCACATTTTCCCTTCATATCCATTGGTTTGAGTCCCTGAAGTGAACTGAATGATTCCTGTTTATTTCAGTGGCTTTCCATCAGGCTTTAAATCCAGAGTAACTGTATATAAACTTACACCAGTATAACTGAGGCAGAATATTCCTCATAGATTTAAAGTTCCCTTTTCTTAGGGAGACTCACTATAAGAGCAATTAAAAATGTAATGTATAGTTTATTAGTTTAAACTAATTGGTATTTGTTGGGGTGACAATATTTGGATCTTGGGGAGCACTGGATTTGCAACTGAATAAAGGCATGACCTATGGCCTAGCAAAGCTGCTAACCACAAGGCAGAATGATATCTAAGCCAGCCATTTGCTTATGTTAAGTAACCATCTTAATTGTGTTAACCATTTTCTGGGAAAAAGCAGCAAGTGAATCTGTGTGAGTCTGTGTGAATCTGCTGTGAATGAGGTGACGTTTTAGAAATGTGGAAGATGGTACAACCTGAGACTAAAAAACAGACTGGAATGTGGAAAACACGTACTTGGTAACAGAGTCCGAGATGAACATATGCAAAAAAAAAGGTGCATGGTGATTGGTGAAGAAGCCTCCAGAAGATTCCAGGTTTTAGTCAAAGTCTGCCCATTGACTGAAGAAAAGAAGTCAAAGTCTTAGCCATGCGCTTATAGGAAAAAGACATGTAAATGAGTAAAATGCATAGGCAATTTGATGCTAATGAAGCATACAGCAAACAGAGGTGGAGCTTGAGGTGGGAGGAGAAATGGGTGGAACAGGAGGGACGGAGGTGGAGTAAATGTTAATGAGTATAAACCAAAGTGTATAAATGTGGGAAAAAACTACTGTTCACTGCAGGTCCCCGTGTTTTTGGGGACCTGGCCCAAAGCTGTCTCCGTTCTGAATAAAGCTGTGGTGAGCAATGTGTGCTGGTGTTTGCTCCCTGCTTGCTCTGGCTAACGAGTAACAGGAACCATGGGCAATTGGATCGTCGTCTCCCTAGTCGTCGGGTGCCCCATGGAATAGGGGTCTAACAGTATTTTTTATAAAAAACTGTCAATTAATTAAATGCAAGACTCCATCTCTCTGCTGTGGGGAAACCCAAGGGTGGGACTAACAGGTAAGATATCTCTGATGTTCTCTTTCCAATACTTTCTCCCCAATTGTTTCATTAAAGAAAAATGGCTTTTTTGTCTCTAACCCCCAGTGGACCACGCTAGAGATAGATCCCAGAGGATTCATAACAGGTTAGGACTTTTTGCACTACCTTCTGCTACAGCTCCAATAATGTCATACTGCTAGAGTTTCTCTAGCTAGTAGTTGAGTCCAGCTTGCCTAACAATTGAGCATCTTGGGGTACAGAGAAAGGTGACACAACCTTAGGCAAGGGGCTGATACATGCACATTACCTTTGCCTTGCCCACATCCCATTTGCTACTTTCCTGACTAATCTGCTTCTTGCCTCTTCCTCCATCCACACAGACACTAAGCATTCTAGTAATTTCATTCTCTAAAATAGTGGTTTTCAACCTTTTTTTAGAATCAAGACACTCCTGAGAAAATGTCAACTCTTAGTTTTCACTTGCTTTTGACTACACAAACATAATAGAGCAATTATTTTGTTAAAAAGAACTCAGAAAGAGCACAACAGGACAGCATGTTTTTGAACTTATGGATCAGTATTTGAAATCTCTAAGTTTATTTTGTGAATTATGTGCTGTGGCATCCTGATTGAGAATCATCACTTTGGAACTTACTCTAAAATTTTATAGAATTTAATAATATCCTTTCTGTTTAGGTTCTTCAGATCTTCCACTAGAACTTTATAGTAGGGAGAGAAGTTTCTGTTAAACATAGAATGATTGAAAAAAAAATTCTAACTTTTACAAGTTATAGGACTGCTCCATACTACAAATAATCCATTTTGTGTATACACACATCCCTATATATAATCACTTTTCTCCCTTTCACATTTCAGCTGCAGAATTCTTGAACAGCAAAAAGATGTAAAAAAAAAATGAAAAAAATAACAACAGCATTTTTCACAGTGCTTCAGCTTTTCACTCCAGTTCACTAAAATAGTTTACTTTCAAATTAATCACTGCACTGCCCTAGTTATTTCAGTGGATTGCTTCAGCATGTCTTCAGTAGGACTGCTTTAATATAATGTGAATTCTCATCTGAGAGTGGTGAGATGGAGAGTAAGGGTGAGGGGCACCAGAAATACTGAAGGCATATGGTGGTATAACAATCAAAACAAAGGAAAGTAATTCTGCCATAAATCATGTTGCTAAATCAAAAGCAGCTGGGAGCATGTAGGGATTCAGCATTCGAATGAGACAAATGCAGACAGGTCAAAGCAAAGCACTTGGTCTAAAAGAAACATTTCATGTGACTGAATTTATATTGAAATATTGCAGAAAGGCTTCTTATAAATAATTGTCCTTTCTCCTACTGAGTACAAGAAGCTTATGAGAGAAGACAAAAGCTTAAGTTCAAAGACACAGAGCTCTTTCCTCACTATTTACCCTTATTTGCTACTATGCAAGTTCTTCTGTAGTATTCACTAGCTTTCTTATCTGTTTATTTGGCCACTAGAGATTTTAAAATACACAGCTCAGATTCTAAGAGATTTCAAATCTTGACCTCACTGAAGCCAGTGAGACTTTAATAATGTTTGTTGTGTCATTGACTTTCGTAGGGCCAGGATTCTAATACAGTCTGTTCCATTAGGGTTACTAATTCTTTGAGTCACAAGAGAAAAGAAAATAGGAATGTAAGGATTGCCATACTTAGACCTTATTGAATTTAAGGCCTGGCATTGGCATTAGTCAATGCCATACCCATAATGCATCTAGCCAGTCACATAGTGCTGCATTTGTTTTGAACAAGCTCTTAAAACAGAAAAGGATGGAATATTATTACAGCTGTGATGGTCCAGGAAATATTCAAGAAATAAGGGTTGGGGGTTTTTTTTGTGGCAGTGGGGGGTGTATCTTTTATTGGACTAACTGTACTTGGGAAAGAGAATATATAAGCTTTCGAGCTTCTTCAGCTCAAGAGCCTAAAAGCTTATCTGGTAGACAAGGTTCCTTGGGTGAGTCTGATATCTTTTATTAGACCAAAAGCTTATCTAACATTGCTTTCAATTATACAATTAGTACAATACAATAAAAGATATCACCCCAAAACCCCATGCTTTTAGCTTGCAAGGAGGCAGCCAATTTTTCATTAGAAAAAACTTGCATTTTGAGGATATGCTGTCATTACAATGCATGTTACTTGGCACACATAACTTGGTGTAGTAGTAATGTAAAGGTGTATATACTATAAGATGGCCATTTTTGTCCAAATATTTCAAAAGATATTCATGCTTTAATGAATAAGGAATATTAATATGGGATGTAACTGGAACCCAAGCTAGATTTGTTTAAAAAACAACTCTCACATGTTTCTGGTGCCAGATAAGAAAATGGATTCAACTCCACTGCAGTCACTGGGCATGTCTACACTGACTGCACAGTAGCCAAAACATACTGCACAGTAGTGTGTCACAGCACAGACAGTGCTAATATGCTACTGCACAGTATTATTAGGCTACTGCACCGTAGCGTCACCTAAAAGACATTTGCCAGTGCTACTGCACAGTATCTCTGATTACTGCACATTTATTTAGTACTTGCTAATACAAGTACTAAATAAATGGGAAGTAATGAGTGCACAGTAGCATCTTGTGTAGATGTGCCCACTGAAAAGGTACCAGTTTACTTCAACTGAGGATGTGAGCTGTGACCAGCCTCAGATTTTTAGGTTACAGACTGTAGCTTGCTTCAAGAATAGCCAAATAATTCACAGCCCATTTATCCAATGACTGTTATCTCTTAATTACTGCAGTTTGTCTGTAATCAGATCATGGTTTACTTGCACTACACTGGGAAATGCTCAGATAGCACAGTCATTAGTGATGTATAAAGGAAATCAAACTGTTATTCAGACTAATTTGTCAAACAATTTCTGAGGAAAACCCTGGGCCTGTAGCTTATTTGTGAATAGTTCCTTGTATCTCCCTGTATCTGACTTGGGTGTAGAGGACATGGTATCTTCCCTAACTAGAATAGTGTAACCTTTACAATTTTGTTTCCAGTAGATGCTCACATTTAGATATTTCTCTGGTTATTCACTTAAAATCAATATTTTCAATGCGTTTTTCAGCTATTAAATTCACTTGATAGATGACGGGCGCATCTACATGTGAAGGCTTTAATGCACATTAGCTTAAGTTAATGAGCATCAAGCATGTACATCTACACATGTGCATCACTAATGCACATTAAAAATGGCAAATTTAGGCTTTGCAGGTATCAAATTTAGGTGCGAATAGTTAAAGCGCATTAATAAATGTGTAGAGATGAGAACACAGGGAAAGTAAAGTTATTTAAAAACCTAATTTAATATCCATAAAAACTTTTTTTTTTACTTTTATCACCTAGAACACTATTTGATTTGCCACAAGACTGCTGACTTATAACAATTTTCAGCTGCAAATGTAGTAAGTGGACTTAACATGGGCTGAGGTTTGGGGGGTACTCTGGACAATGTTATCTCTCCATCTAGACCAGCGTAAAATCCTCAGTGTTGTGACCTTAACCCCTTATGGAATTCATGCAGTGTGATTTAATACATGTGAAAATACAGTTTATATGCCATTTTTATCACAAATATAACCATTGGAGTATTGTGTCTGGTTTCAGTGGTGGCCAGGTGTTGACTAGGCATAGAGAAGGAACTGCCTTTCATTGAGGGGAAAAAATGGCAAGGTAATGGAAGGGAAAGCTTGTATTGGCACTGTACTGAGGGTAGAGGCCTTTACTCCTGTCATTTGGTGCCGTTCACTTGAAAATTGTAGATGGAAAAAGGTGCAGCTAGTGTCCCTAAAAGAACTTTGACTGAAGGAAAAACACAGAAAGATTTATCTTAATATGGACTAACAATACTGAGTTTTCATAAGCAGGCAGGCAGGGGAGATTGTGTACCCAAATATTCATATCATGCAATATATTCATTTCATGCAAGAGTAAATGTAAGTGGAAGCAGATGACCTAGATGATTTTATGAATAAAAGATATAATCTGATGCAATCATTTCATTAATACACACATGGAACCAAATGAAAACACAGTAGAGCAGATGGCTACCAGAGGTCTTAGATGGGTGTTTCCAGTTTAGTAGCTAACTACTTAGCCTTTGTGGATTATACAAAATACTATTGGAAAAAGAAGTGCTCATCATAGCAATCTTTCAAAGAAAGTTCTATTGGTTCCTAAAATAATGCTAAAAAGAATTATTTCCATTGTCTCGGTTAGGATGCAAAATTACACAGCATAATGAAGGCAACACATAGGTAGGTTTTCTGTTTTCTGCACACAAGTTAATTGCTTGCAAATATTTGCAGTGAGAGATACCTTTTTATACAATTAATGTACTTCTGAGGTCTCTGAAGTTTGTTGGTTTCAATAAAAAGCATGATCTTATGTAAAATAAAAGAAGTTGTGGATTCTTTGAATCTTAATTATTAACATATTTGCTGTAAACAACAACTAATCTTATTAAAATATTTGATAGGACAATAGTAAAAAATAAGTTTTATTTCAATAGACAGGGCTAGAGTCACTGCTCTGTGCAATTTTTATTGTACACAGCATTGGGTCATAAGGATGACTTGTGCAAGGATGGCTTGTGACTGGTTGCAGTACCTACATATGGGGCTGCTTCTACGCTGGCCTCACTATAACATAGATGAAAGCAGTTGGGGGATGCTCTAGTTTATGGTGTTGGGAGTGACATCAGTTAGGGATTTCCAGAGTGCACTGCACTCCAGTCCTGCTGCATTTTCACTCTGGTGTGTCACCCACAGTGGGGGTTGCATGGAGTGCAAAGGGGCTGGATTTCTCAGAGAGAATCTGGCCTATAGCTTCTTAGAGACAGATTAACCTCAGTTTGGCATCTCAGCTGAGGAGATGTACAATCTCACTCCCCAAACCTAATCCACAAGCTTTTCCAACTATATTATTACTCTTTTAATGTAGAATTTGTATGAACTTCAAACAGACACAGTTTCTAAATTTTTTATGTTTGAAGAGGCTGCTTAAGTACAGTAGAGTAGATTTTGTACTGCATTTTGCCCATAGGAGGAAACCCTTTTTTTGTAAACTTAGGCAATTGATCTTAAGGAAAGATATGCTGTTGCTTTTATGCTTTTTTGCATGAAAATTAACAAAATATTAAACAGGTCAGGTTTGACCCTGCTAGGAAGCAATATTGCTGCTTCATTAAGAAACTGTTCTTTGTAAGCCAGGGGATAATGCTTTGATAATCCTAGATGCTTGTGAATGAAATGTAGGATGATTTACTAACACGAATGCTACATCCAGGACAGTTTATATCCATAGCTTGCTAGACTGTAAATGCTGGTTCCATAATAGGCTGATGCATTCATGGGAAGAGTATAAAAACCAAGGAGGAACCTGTAGAAACCTCCTGTGTCCTATTTATTGGTGTCTACTTATCACGAGTGTTTAATTACAGCAGTTTTCAATTATAGATTCATAGATGTTAGGGCCGGAAGGGACCTCAATAGATCATCGAGTCCGACCCCCTGCATAGGCAGGAAAGAGTGCTGGGTTTAGATGACCCCAGCTAGATGCTTATCTAACCTCCTCTTGAAGACCCCCAGGGTAGGGGAGAGCACCACATCCCTTGGGAGCCCGTTCCAGACCTTGGCCACTCGAACTGTGAAGAAGTTCTTCCTAATGTCCAATCTAAATCTGCTCTCTGCTAGCTTGTGGCCATTATTTCTTGTAACCCCCGGGGGTGCCTTGGTGAATAAATAAATACTCACCAATTCCCTTCTGTGCCCCCGTGATGAACTTATAGGCAGCCAAAAGGTCACCTCTCAACCTTCTCTTGCAGAGGCTGAAAAGGTCCAGGTTCTCTGGTCTGCAGGTCCTTAACCATACGAGTGGCCCTTCTCTGGACCCTCTCCAGGTTATCCGCATTCCTCTACAATTAATTTAGTAGATAATTTTCAGATAAATCTACATGCATTTAATACTTAGATTCATCATGGAAATGTGATAACTTGCATTTATTATATGCCTTTGAATGTCTCACACTCTGCCAGCTTCAACAGTTCCTATCGTTATCCAGTGCATAAAAGCCCCAACTAGAGCAAGGCTTTAAAGTGATATTATACAAGCACATGAGGACTTCTAGGATACTGAATTCCTGGGAGCTTTGCATACTTTACACTTTATTTTGTTTTAAAAATTATGTACTGGAAGAGATTCTCTGCCTGTCATCCAGGTGTGGAAGTACTTTCCCCAAATTGCACTCACTCCAGGCTCAGTATTCAGTTCCAGCTCAAATACCTTGCAAGTGAAAATTGGTGGGTGTCATTAGCATTGGAAAAGACAGAACCCCTGCTTTGAAATGAGGCCACAGTAGAACCCACTTTATTTGACCTTTAAACTTATTCACATTAAAAGTGATTTTAGGTAATTTTCTAGCATTTATGCATTGTATTTTTTTCTCCTTCCAGTGCTTTTATACTTGACCTGACAATAATAAAACTGGTTAAATAACAAAGATCTGTTGACCGTTCATTTGAAGTCCAGTGTTTAATGTATTCAGACTTGTACTTTTAATTACTATTTATCAACATTCACAGAAAATGTGTGGTTTCTCCACAAGTATATTTGCAAAAGAGCTTTCCTTTTTATGGGTGTATTTGTCTTTGAGCAAATACACCCATATTTCTTCTCAATGGCATTTCTGCTCAATGGCATGGACAATGGGATGGCTTCCTAGAAATTTTTTTAACCAGTTGCTGGAGTTAATTAAATAGGAGTTAGGGGTGACTTAAAGGAAAAAGCCAGTGCCCAGTCTTTGCTGCTGCATATAATTGATTATATCCATACATTTGTTTTAAAGCTGTTCAGTAATTAGTGCAGAGGAATTGTGAGAAGCAGCTCAGAGCATGAAGCTGGACAGAAAGGAAAGCCATTGACTAGTCAGGTGGCCTAATAATTGCAAAAAGCAAAGAAAAAAACCTATCAGATTGTTCAATGCCTCAGGTAATTTGGATACCTGGTTTACAGGTAGGGGAAATTGACCCATTATTGCACAAACAAGTATATTCCTCAGTTCATAACTGATAATTAACAAACTGAATATAATCATATATAATCAGAAAGTAGACTGATTATGTAGGTCACATAACATTGTCACTCACTACAAATAACAGGCAGCAAATCTTGAATTGTTTGAGTAACAAATGGCCTTTACACTGAAGAGACTTTATCTCAAATATTTAGCAAATACTTAATGTCATTTACAAAAACTAGAACTGGTTCAGGAAAGACTCAGAAAAAGAACAAAGGACTCAATTATTTACAGTAGTCTGACCAGCTGTCTGACTAAAGCAGCTTGCTCTTGCTAGTCCAGCAGTGTAAACAACAGTACCCGCAAACAGCCTGAAATATTTATTCAATAGCTTCCTGAGAATGATTTATGGGATGTGCAAAAATTATGACTGAGTGGTATGGTATAAAGGTCTGATTGGTATTTGACTGGGAAAAAAAATAACTCACTGTTAGCTTCACCACTTGAGACTTCTGTAGTCAACCCAAACTCATGTCAAGGTAATCTTTACACGACATCCTCCTATAGCATTGCTCTCATTTTCCAATCATCTATGACACTGAAGGGGAACATATTAAAAATAGTTGAAGTATTTTATGATAACAAAATGTATGGATTCCTTCTAGTCTAGGCATTCAACCAAGGAAACACAACCTTTCTGTGATTTGTGTAAACAGCTGGTGACAGCATTCAAATAAATACACACTTTTTCTCTCTCATTCTCTTTCTTTTATTCTAGGAAAATATTAGAAGTAGTCTATGTATTTTAATTGGAACAGAAGACACTGCTTTGAAATGAGGCCGCAGTAGAACCCAGGCGTTTACCGGGTCAGACCACAGGCCCACCTGGCCCAGTCTCCTGTGTCTCACAGTGACAGGGAGCAGATGCTGAACAGCAGAGTGCACTGGGTGTGATTCTTGCCAATGTAAAATCAGTGACAACTAAGATGTACACACGCGTCCCAGGATCTTCCAAGGTGAAGACGGAAGAAGAAGAAAGAGCTGTAAAGCCGCTCTCGCCTGAGTGCTGGGTTTCCGAGACCTTTGGTGTCACATCCCAGGCTGGCTGTAGCACGTTTCTGCCTGGTGCCAAGGTGCTGGAGGCCCAACCATGAGCTGGTGTCAGGGGCGGACCTGAAAAACCAGAGGAAAATGACTACAAGTGATAAAACCATAAGAACAGGAGAAGTGCCACTGGCGGGGTCAGGCGTAGGGGCAGGGAGTGTCGCACAGGAGCAGGGACGGGGTCAGCCCCCACTCCCGCGCAGCCTCCGGCACTTGAGGCGAGGGACTTGCGAGGCGGAGTTTCCAGAGCCCATAGGTCCCCTTGGCCCGGCCCCCAGTGCCGGCGCGGGTGCCCCGGGCGCGGCCATGCCCGCAGGCCTGGGCGGGGGCGGCCCCGGGCGCGGGGCAGCGCCGGCGGATCCGGGGCCCCCGGCCGCGCAGGACTCCCTGCCCCCGCGGGGCCGCCTCTTTCTTTCCCCCGGAATAAATAACATGGAGAAAATCCCCGCGCCGCTCTTGGCCGCGCTCCCCCGACCTGCCTGTGACGCAAGCGGAGCCTACTTAAGGGCGGATTAGCGGCAGCAAGACATTAAAGCCCAACCTGCCTCCCCGCCAAGGCGGGCTCCAAGCGCACCCCCGCAGCCCGCCTGCCCGCCCGCACCCCGCGCTCCCGCCCGGCCCGGCCCGGCCCGGCCCGGCCGGCCCGGCCCCGGCCCCGGCCCCGGCCCCGGCCCCGGCGCTGCGGGGCGGCGCACAGGGAGGCGAGGAGAGGCGAGGCGAGGCGAGGCGAGGCAGGGCGCTGCGGAACCCCCCCCGCCCGCCCACGGCATCGCTGGCCTCAGCCCCCGGGGGACCCCGGGCAGCAGGAGGGAGGAGAGCCCCGCCGCTTCCTTCCGCAGGCTCCTGGCTCCGGATGCACAGCGATGGGGGAATGGACCATCCTAGAGCGCCTGCTGGAAGCGGCCGTGCAGCAGCACTCCACGATGATCGGGAGGTAAGGGCAGGACGCCGGCCCGGCCCCGCTGCCTCGGGCCCAGGCGGCGGCTCTGGGGGCGCACCGCGGCGGGGCGGGAGGGGGTGCAGATTGCAGGGGAAATTGCGGCAAACTCCTCTCAAGTCCGCCCCCTCCGCAATGCCTCCCGGCCAAAAAGTTTCTGGTGGCGCCGGAGGCTGGCTCCGGGCACGCGGCGGGGGAGCGGGAGCCGGCCGGAGCCCGGGGCGAGCGGCGGCGCGATCAGCACTGGACAGCTCCCGGCGGCCCGGCCCGGCCCTGCCCTGCCCTGCCCCGGCCGCTCCCGCGGGCCCCGGGCACTGACGCGCGTCTGTGTTGCAGGATCCTGCTGACCGTGGTGGTGATCTTCAGGATCCTCATTGTGGCCATTGTGGGGGAAACGGTTTACGACGACGAGCAGACGATGTTCGTGTGTAACACGCTGCAGCCGGGCTGCAACCAGGCTTGTTACGACCAGGCGTTCCCTATTTCTCACATCAGGTACTGGGTGTTCCAGATCATCATGGTTTGCACCCCCAGCCTCTGCTTCATCACCTACTCTGTCCACCAGTCCGCCAAGCAGCGGGAGAGGAGGTACTCCACCGTCTTCCTCACCTTGGACAGGGACCAGGACTCCATGAAACGAGACGACAGCAAGAAGATCAAGAACACCATTGTCAACGGAGTGCTACAGAATACGGAGAACTCCACCAAAGAAGCTGAGCCTGACTGCCTGGAAGTGAAGGAAATCCCCAACCCGGCCATCAGAACCACCAAGTCCAAGATGAGGAGGCAAGAAGGCATCTCCCGGTTTTACATCATCCAGGTGGTCTTTCGCAATGCGCTCGAGATTGGATTCTTAGTGGGGCAGTACTTCCTGTATGGCTTCAACGTCCCTTCCATGTACGAATGCGACAGATACCCTTGCATCAAGGAAGTTGAGTGCTATGTCTCCAGACCTACTGAGAAGACTGTCTTCTTGGTATTCATGTTTGCGGTGAGTGGGATTTGTGTGGTGCTCAACCTGGCCGAACTGAACCACCTGGGCTGGAGAAAGATCAAAATGGCGGTGAGAGGAGTACAAGCCAAAAGGAAATCCATATATGAAATCCGAAACAAAGACCTGCCAAGAATGAGCATGCCTAACTTTGGCAGGACTCAGTCAAGCGACTCAGCTTATGTGTGAGCCTGTGACAGAACTGAAACACTGTGCCAGGTGGAACAGACCCAGACAACATTAGGGAAAGGTACATTGCTTAGGCAAGCATTTTATCAAACCACCAAGAAAGCCATTAAGGTATCAGATCTGCACTTATTGAACTAGATACAACAATGCAGTACGACATCAGAGACTGAAAAAACAGCTATAAAACTATGCTTGATCTAGCCTTACAGCACAGTTACTTTATTGCTAATGATCCAATGTTATCTTTTGACTGGAGTGGCTTGTTTTGGTTATCGTTAGGGTGAGATTACAGTCTGGACTGTCTGACTAATTGTTGTAAACAAGTGTAGAATGTTCATATTTAAAAAAAAAATTGCAAGGATGCTCTTTACTGGGGAGGGAGGGGATTGTTGCGATATGCAAATGTAAGCATGCTCTAAAAGGAGGGTAATTGCACTGCTAGCCACCTGACCACAAATTCAGCCAGTACATTTCTGCACTCCCATCTCACAGATGTCTGACTTTATTTCATCCATCCAGGTCACAGAGTTTCTTACTGGTGTGTATTATTAGCTATTTTCAAATATAGGTTTGTACAACAGTTAATTACACTATACAGAGTAATGCTGAATATTATTTTGCCATTTTTTTGTTTGCCTGTCCACACACACCAGAGACCTTAATCATCTTATGTTAGTCGTGATCCACAAAATTTGTCAGTACATTTAAAATAATTCCCTGTGCATAAATGTGCATAAATAAGATGGAATTAATATTCAGCCAAGTTATGTATTAACCTATGATGATCTAACAGACATACCAAAGGAACAGAGTTTGTTGCTTTTAACTGTGAATATGTCACCTTCTTTCTGCTCTTATTTATATAAGTGCCATACTTGAAACATCTAACTCTGTACTTTGTCAAAAGGTCGTCCGAGGTAACAGCTGGAGTAATGTGGTTTTATACTCTCCTATGTTTCTTTTATGCTATTTGTTTAGTCATTGCAATGGTGTAAAAAAGCAGCTAATAATTCATTGATAAATAAAGTACTTGCCTTTTTTTTTGTAAAACAGAGAAAATTGCTCATCTTTCTTGTTATATGCAGTTGTAGAAACACATGAGGTCAACATGTTAAACTCATAAGAATGACTTCTTCTAAGTTTAAGATGCTCCTTTCATGCTATAAATGCTAAGATACAACAAGATTACATTTGGCTGTATTTCTCAGTGTGGTAGGTATTTGTGCCTTCTAAAGCCTGTTGGAGTCAATTGTCTTCTTTCTATGGCTATCAGGGTGCACTAGAGCAGCTCCTGAGCTGGTTGCCAAACTTATTCTATGATCTGGCTCATTCTGTAAATGTACTCATGACTAAAACTACTACAACTCTTTGCCATGGATTACAAATATAGTCTCAGCAAAATGCCAAGTCCCCTAGGACCTTGGCTGAAGAACTGCCTTTTCCATATCTCAACAACTTACTATCGAGCTGTTAAGTCAGTCACAAACAAATATTTCATGATGATTTAATGCAACATACAATATATTATTGAAGAACCTACTCCAACTGCATTGAAGTCAATGGAATAAGTCCTACTGACAATCTCTGGAGTTGGGTCCAGCCTCAAAAAATGTCACAAGTCAGTTTCTGAGTATAAGACATCTGTGCTCTTTTTAAAGAAAGGGCCACAACTATATGGGAAGTTTTAAGAATATTGTAATATGTGTGCGGGAGACAGGGGCTGGTCGTTGCAAGTGGTCTGTGAAATACATTTTATTGTATTTTGTCTTAAAAAAATGTATGCATTCATTTGCCCATATCTCTTTCCTCACCTTAGATACCCAAATCATTTAGAACTAGTTAGACTTTATCAGCTCTGGCAAGTTTAAAATGTCCATTAATATTTTTACAGTGCTTCTTTGCCTTCAAACATTAATACCTTCATCTGTGGAATATTTACCTCAACTATGAAACCACATAAGATTTTTGTCCAATATACACTGCATTTTTAAAGGTATGATTACCATTTTCCCCATGTCAAAATGGATTGTTTATTATTTTATTTATTATTGAATCCTGCAGAAGGGCTTCTTGGATGATTTGTTGATATATGGATGAATAGTTACATTCTTGTTTCCTTCCATGTTAACTGTACAATCATGCATGCTATTTTTAGAAGGACAACATGGCAGCTAAAATCTCCATCTGCAATATAACAGGCTTCCAAAGATTATTATTTGACACGCAAAACCACTCCAGGCAAATCTGATCTTTGTTTCACCAACTACTGAGATGTTCTGTAAATTCTCCTTCTGAGTAGATTTTGAAGGGAAAATGCTGTTTAGCAGTAATAAACACTATTTCAAAGTGAATAAGATGGGAGGTTCTGAATAAGATTTGGTCTCAGAACTGTTACAGTTAATGAAACGACTCCTATTTACTTAATCTTAGAACAGGTTCAAAATGATTACTACTGAGTGCAATTAATGCAACACAATAAATTCCAGAGCTACTGCACTAGAGTCAATAGCTCCTGGGTGCAGTGTGCATGTGCACCCTGGGCAGCAGCAGTTTGAGCTGGGGGGAGCAGCCCTGAGCTGGCAGCAGGCTCGGGGGTCAGCCTTGGGCTTTGGGTGGTGGTGTCCAGTTGCAGAGGGGCTGGCTGGGGCACGAGAGTGCTAAAGTGTGGAGCTGTGTGGCAGGCAGCCCCTGATCTTTAGCATCTGTGTGCCCCAGCCAACCCCTATCACTGTCTCCAGGTGCATTTTAGCAGAGTAAGTAAGTGTGCCGTAAGATAATTCTGTCCCCCTACGGTGGAGTTAATTAATATACTGCACCCGAATACCAGTGCACGTGTAGAAAGTGACATTTTGCTGTGGAGCTAATTAGTTTTCTTTTCCCCTCCTCCACCTTCAGCAGCAAACTTTTGGAAACTGCTCCTCCACCGTGTATTGCCACTGCTCACGGCACAGAGCTGACCAGTAATACCTCTGGGTCCTTAGGATGGGTCTTATTTCTGTTTTTGTTTTAATGTAATTCTATCTAAGAATAAATGTGGTTAAAGGTAAAGGTCTTTATGTAGGAAATGGGATAGGAAAGAGACGGATATGTAAGAAAATGAGATCGGGGCATACTTCTCTCATTGATATCAGCTTGCTACTGCTGTAACTTTCTTGACTTTATCTGAGGCATTCTTGATTTAAGCATTGACATAAGAATCCAATTCTCCTCTCTTTGATATCCATGGCAGATCTCTTATTGGTTTCAGTAGGAGCAGGAGAAGACCCTTAGTGAGAGGATTATTGGGCTTATTATTCTGCATTGGTAATGAATATTGCTCTGTCCCAGCAGTGTTGAACCTCTGACCTGTGGACCAGATCTAGCTCATGGTACTGTGTCATCTGACCAGTGGGGTTCCCTATACGCCCAGAAATTTGGGGAGTGGTGAAAGCATCAATTTCTGCCCTGCTGCTGCCATATTTCTGGACCTATAGGGATCCCTGCAGACTGGATGACA
Source organism: Alligator mississippiensis (assembly GCF_030867095.1). NCBI lineage: Eukaryota > Metazoa > Chordata > Crocodylia > Alligatoridae > Alligator > Alligator mississippiensis. The sequence goes on from NC_081825.1 coordinate 248,072,626, forward strand.
TGGCCTTGCACCCTAGAGTGCACCAGTGTGTAGTGGGGCTGGTATGTGAGGTTGGGATGGTAGACTACTGGATCTGGCACCAGGGTTTGAGCCAGGTCAAGTGGCATACAGAAGTGCTCTATGTCTGGATTTGGTCCATGGATTGGCCCTGTGCTCTCATCCAGCCCACAGGGAAGGAAGGTTGAGCACCACTGCTCTACTTTTATATTTTCCATCTCTCACCAGATATTTATTGCTAATGTTTCTTATGTTATGTTTTATGACAAGTTTTTTCAGAGACAGCGTTTTTTCTAGAGTTAGACAGCAGATCCCACCCATCTCCTTCATGACTGAAAGCTGTGGGTGACAGTTCCATGACTGTGAATGAACGTGCCACGAACAAAACCTGTGTTAGTACACTCGCTGGCATGCCTCACTATAATCCCTTGGTCATGAAATGAGTGCAACCAGATGATGGTGATCTCCAGAACTGTGAGCAAACTCAAAATATCTGTGCATTTCTAAACACTTTCAACATCTAGCTTCTTTGGTGCAGATATTTGTTCCATTTTGAATAAGTTCAAGTTTGAATTTTTATTTACAAAATATTTAATCTTCCTACAGTATTGTGCAAAATATCAAAACCCTTAAGTGCTAAATGTTATTATTTATCAGCTTTATTATTTACATTACTTACTTCCAATGAAGATGTTAAATACATTCAAAGGAATAGATAACTAGAAAAAGGTTGTCTATTATAGTGAAAATCCCTATGCTCTTATTTTTTTATTCTACAATTAATTTGTATGTTCCCACAAAAAGCGCGAGATTGGTATTTGCACCCCAAATTGCCCAGCTATATGCATAATCTGCCATGTCTGATTTACATGGACAACCATAACACAGCCATTAGCACAAATACAATACAGTTGTGTGCAAACTTTTTCATATGTGTAAGGAGTTTAGGTTGTAGCCGTGCACTTTTGAAAATTAGGCTATTTTACTTGCTTAATGTTTAGTGATCATATTGATATTGAGGAGAGAGGGTTTCTCTGGTTGCCTCTAGCCTATTGTCCTGAGCCAGTACAGTCTTTTTGTTCCATGTTAGTATAGTACCAAACACATGGTAACTAGGGCTGTGCAAAGCTTCGGTCCCTGATTTGATTCGGCAGAGATTCAGCCCCATTTGGTGGCCAAATCTCCAAATCCAAATTAAATCAGAGAACCCTTTAATCTCTCCAAATTGAATCAGAACCCTCCAAATCAATTTTGAGAGGTTTGGAAAGATTCAGACATTCAGACATAGAGAAAGCTTTAAATGTTTTTTCTACATACTTCTAGGTAGCAGGGGCTCGTGAATGCTGTGATGCTGGGGCACATGGAGTGTCCCACAGAAGCATGGGGGGGGCTCCCCAGCGCGCTCAGCAGCAGACCTGGAACTGGACCAGAAGCACTTCTGGTCCACTTCTGGGTCCTCTGGGAAGCACGCAGGGCCCCCCCTCCGGGTCCCCCTGGCTCAGTGACTGGTGCTTCCTGGGTCTGAGGCGGTCAGCTGGGGTTCCTCTGTGGCCGATCGCCAAGCTGGGGAGGTGTGGGGAGCCCCCACAGCGTGCTCCCTGCCAGACCCAGAAGTGGACTGGAAGTACTTCCGGTCCACTTTCAGGTTTGCCGCTGAGCACATAGAGGTCCCCTCCACAGTCCTGTGGGACGCTTCATGTGCCCCAGCATTGCAGCAATCATGAGCCATACCTGCTACCTCAAAGTATGTAGAAACATCTTTTAAAGCTGTGTCTGTGTCCAAATCACTGATTGTCCAAATCAGCATTGGATCTTCAGATTTGGATTCAGCTGAATTGAATCAGGGACAGTGATCCGAATCAACAAATCAAATCACTGTTCCTGATTCAGGCTGAATCCGAATCGAATAGGGTCCGCTTCGCACACCCCTAATGGTAACCTCTTCCAGGACTGAGCCTTCCACATACAGTATGACTCAGAACTGTTACAGTTAATGGAAAGACTCCAGTTGCAGAGGGGCTGGCTGGGGCACAAGCATGTTCTTTTACAGTACAGTATACTACATACAGTAATAAGAACACTAATTCTTACATAAATATTACTACTAATAACAATGATACACATCTACATGAATCAGAAAGAGAATGTTTTGAATCCTTAACATATGCAGACAAGCTTGCTAGAGCAATTTGCTCTAAACTAGATAACAGCATTATGGACCAAAGTTTCAGATACAGATGGATGAGGTGTGCCCACAGAAAACAGCATGCTCAGCAAGACAGGGCACCAACAAACTGCATTTGTGCAAGTAGAATAATTGTGCACCTAATCATATATTAATTTGCCCAATAACTTGATCGAATATTTAGGCAAGCAAATGCAGGTATTGCTGGGCACACTATTTTCCCGTTGTAAACGTGAAACTTCTTCTTTTGGAAGTTTGAACATCTGATCTGTATTAACTGCTGCAGTAAATCTGTGATTATTTTATTGTAGTGTATCAAAAGACAGCACTGCAATTCTTCATTGCATCAAACTACATCAACCTTCTATAGTGATGAGTAGGGAAAGTGAGAGCCAAACTGTAAGCTGGTATATATCAACATATTGGAAGGAAATATTGGATCCTCACTGATTCACACCAACTAAGGTTCCAGACCATGTGCTAGGAAATCTTCCCATAACAACGTATTTTTTCATCTTCCCAGTTCATTGTGTGTACATTGTAAATGTGGATGAATAAGAGACAGAATGTTACCATTGCCCGGGAAATAATTTGGATGTTCAAAAGCAGTTAGAATGTTCGGAACTTTCAGTCAAACAGAAAGTATATCTGATTTTGCTAAAAAAAGGTTTAATGGTGTGCAATTAAATATAGAACTGATTTTTAAAACATTTGATGTGTTATCTGGTGTATTTATGACACATTTGAAAAAATATCCTTTTGAGAAAATATCAAACAACTGAGAACTGAAACTGTATCAGTACATATTTTGGTTAAGAGTGCAATTCAAAACTTTACTGGAATGTGGTCTGATAAAAAAATGTTATTCAGGAATGCAAAAGAAAGATGTATTTTTACATTAATTAAAACACACTTAAGAAATGTTGCTTTTATGAGATAGATTCACTTTAGATCTCATATTTAATTTGTTACAGCCACACGTTTTCTGAGAAATCTGAACATCCATCAGGGATTTTATAAACATGTATTAGAGGAGTTATAAAGAGAAATAGATTAAGGAAGGTTATAAAATAGCAAAACACTGGGAAAGGAGGAGGATTTATGGGTATTAAGCAAAAAGCAGGTGGGCCATCAATTTATTTTTTCCTACTGACTTTTCTGATGTTGCTCTAAACATTAAGTTATCCATTTTAGGAATAAAAATGTGTATATATAAATATGTTCATGAGAAAGTATAGAAAGATCCTTGTATTATCTCTTATATAAGAACAACAGTTTTAGAAACTATTTAGCTAAATGCTTTTCAAATTTCTGGTACAAGGTATGTTATAGTGTACAATGGCATAATGAGTACTAATGTCTCCATTGTTGCTATTAGAGTTTAATGAGCCTCATGGAGTTTGTGGATTTTCTAACTACATACTACAAGTGTCTACATTTGCAATTAATGCAAAGCAATGAACTCTAGAGCTTATTGCTGCAGAGTTTATTGCTCCTGGGCACACCATTTGAATAAGTACCTGAGAGCGCAGCACGTTGAACTGGGTCGGAACAGCCCCAGCTGGCAGGGGCACCAGGGGTCAGCCTGCCAGCCTGGGGCTACTGCCCCCAGCTCAATGTGCTGCTGGAGGAGGGAGTGGGGGTGGGTGCCTGGGGCATGAGGTGCTCCAGTGCAGGGCTAGCCACCAGTCAGCTCCCATGTTGAAGTACCCTTGTACTGCAGCCAGTTGGGGCAACATCTACATGTGCACTACCGCAGAGTAAAAAATTCTGCAGCAAGCTAATACTTTTATTTAGTTTACTCCAGCTTAGTAATTAGTTTACTCTAGCCTAAGAGAGGATGAACATGGAGACATGTGATGTTTACTATAGAGCTAATTAATCTACTCTACTCCACAGTAAACTTCTTGTGTAGACGTGTCCATTGCACCAGAATGCAAAACTATATTTCTAGCCTCTCACTTTGCCATGGAAAGATTCATACAGTGCCATTGAACATATATGTATTAAGTGGTCAGAGTTTACAAAGATGTTGGGGGGTACATAGATTGTCCTGTGTTACTGTATGGGAACGTCTACATGTGCATTTAAGCACAACTAAATTTAATGTGCATTAAGTGATTTTTGGCAGAGACTTGGTACTAAAGTTAGTATACTTGGTGCTAAGTTCCTGCAGCCCTGCCATTTGCCCCTAGTGGCTGGGCAGACCCAGCACTAAAGATAGTGCCGGTTTGCATCTACACATGTACTAATGCACGTTAACTAATCATGCCTAAATTTGATACCTGTATAAACTAATCACATTGAACTGCATTTAATTAATTGTGCCTAAATTTGATACCTGTGTTTTCAAATTTCTGGTACAAGGTACGTTATAGTGTATTTGCAGGTATCAAGTTTAGGTGTCATTAGCCTAATTTTTCCATTTTTAATGTGCATTAAGCATGCACATGTGTAGATGTGTGCCTGTAATGTGCATTAAATTAAGCTAATGTGCATTAATGTGTCTCATGTAGATGCACCCACTAATATATATTGTTTCCATTTTTTTTACTAATAATGAAAATCACTTGAGATTCTGTGAATATTTTCGGTATTTAAATTGTATTGTATATTAGCTAATACAATCAGTTTCCTCACCAGCTTTTTTGTGAAATAGGGATGAAATTATATGATGAGATCCATGTTTTGAATTGTTTCACTCTTGATTCATCACTTTGTAGTTTTATGTAATTCCACAATCATCATAGTTCTAGTATTTTGATAGACAAGGCAATGCTTTCTAAAATAATTCTTTATTCAAGCATTTAAATAATTAGGCATGACTGATACAAATAATTAAATTATAATTATAAAGACTTTGAAATAAGTTATGTGAAATATATCTCAGATCTTTGTTCATATTTAAATGACAGACATGCTGCATGAGAAATCAAAGAAATGTCAGTGTTTATTGTGATACTGATAGATCAAGAAGCAAATTAAGGATTGTGGATTTAGTATCTAGAGCAGTGGGGACCATCTTTTTTGGCAGACATGCCACAAATTAGCCCCACACCCTCCTTTAGTGCTTCTCAGACCCCCTTCCTTTATCCAATCTGCCGCTCAGCTTTCTGCTCTCTGACCAAGCTCCTGCTTCCTGCTTTCTGCCCACTTTCTGATCTGATGCTCTACTTTCTGCTTCCTGCCCTACCTGCCACTGTGCTGCCTGTCCCCTGCCCAGTCTGCCACATGCCACATACAAAGGCTTCCCCTGCCACTTGTGGCACATGTGCTGCAGGTTGTCCACTCCTGGTCTAGAAATTAGGTAAATCAATACAATTATTAATAATTAAGCAACCTAAATATTGCTGTTCATTATACTCACATCTCATAGCAGCAACAGCAATACATGTTACTATGGAGGTGCCACATTTTATAAAACCAATGTCTTATTTTTCTATTTTAGAATTATTTAACAGTAGCATATTTAAAATGCTGGCAATATTTTTTTAGACAAACTTTATTTTTTTCATAAATTACATTTATAAATAAAAAAACCATTGCATTTATGATTTTAAAAGCTGCTTTACTTAAATGTCCTAAACTTTTAAATTTTGTTTTTTTGAAGGTCAGTGGAGAACTGGTTTAATTTGTAATCAATTCCTTTAGTTTTAAAGTATGATTTTACAATTCTGTAATATGATTTCATGATTCCATACTACAGATCAAGAAGAATTTGGAAGGATAAAACACTGTGAGTGTGATTTGTGGATTTGGCAACATGACCATTATTAACACTAATGGGAACCATGAAGCGAAATCTTAACCTATTCAGCTGAATGTATTTATCCCCTGATGTTTTTCAGTAACCTGACCTTTCTACTCTAAATTAATTCAATATTTCAAAAATGACTTTAAACTGATTAAGCTTTGAGGCTTCTTCTGTTTCAGAGAAAGTTTAGCTGATCAAGAGAGCATATAGTTATCTGAGCATATGGTTTCCAAACCTATTCTATGGAAAACATTGACAATTTTGGCACAGCAAAGAAATCACATAATGGAAGCATTACTATATATTAGGGTGTAAGGTACTTTGGGTAGACATGAAGTCTTTTATTAGACCAACTAAATAGTTGAAAAAAAGGTCTTTGTAAGCGTTCAGGCACAAGAACTCTTCTTCAGGCATTGGGAGACTGCTGTTGTTCTGAAATATCCAAGGTAGAAAAGAAGCTAAGTGTGATAAGAAGTTTGTGAAAATATAAATAGGTGGAAGTCTGGAAGACAATGGGTAGAGATGGGAGGGGGAATGGGGGAGTGAAGTCGGGGGGGGGGTGCGGAAAAGTAAACAGTATAAAGTTTAGACTTTACTGTTCTGGTGCTAGCAAGTAAGCGCCAAGTAATCATTACAGAATCATTAGATTACAGAATCTTCTGAAATCTGACTTTTTTTTTAGCACTCAAAATTTTACAGAACTTGAATTTCTCTTCCCTTTGTACCAATGCCCTATCAGTTCTATAGAAAAGAGAAAGGGCCACTCTGACAACAGGTACACAGATCTGGCCATGTTAAGAGCCTTTTGTCTGCTGTACCATACATGTTTGTTGAGGACTGTCTACAATCTGTAACAGAAACTATAGTTAGACCATGGAGACCAGACAAAAAAGAACTGGAAGTCAGAGGACATCTTTATCATAAATTTGTCTTGTGGTTATTACATGTGCTGCTGTACTGTTATAGCCAAATTTAGTCAATGAAATGACTAACATTTGCATTTTTAACCTAGTTGATTTTTACATACTGTGCTTTTTAAGGTGCTCTTTACTTCATACCAAGCTTGTACCTTAGAGCAAAGAACAACTATTTTTGTAAAGTGTAAGATTCATTTTGTGAAACTGATAATGTTGTGTGAGATTCCCTGTAGATGTAAATTGATGTGGCTCATTGACTTCATTAGAACTATACTTCATTGGCTTAAATCTGCCAAATTAGTCCCAATAAAGAACAGGGCAAATAAGAATTTTAAGGTCAACTCCTCCAGTCCCAGTCAGGGTCTTGATGCAGGTCTGTTGCATTAGATTGGGGAGCATGATTTCAAGAACACACAGAGAGAATCATAGTCTTCTAGATGTTGTGGAGCTGTACTTCATTGGAGCCCTAGTCATCTTAACAGGAAGATAGGGTGCTAGAAGTTGCTAGGGTGGAAGGAGTACCCAAGTCACTGGTCAAACATGACCAGGCACTATAGGGAAGGTACAGTTGCACATTATAGCCTTTATACATTCATCCTTGGCTACCAACTATAGAACACCAGCATGAAAAGCCAGTTTAATCAAGCTTGCTAAAAGAAGAGGATTTACTCTGCTATAAAGATAAAACAATATTCGCTGTTGTACTGACATTGCTCTGACTACTTATTCTCTTCTGATCTGAGGTTTCTTCATTGGGCATTAAGTCTAAATGAAACTGCGCATGTCTATGCGTGCATTAAGGTGCTTTTCCTAATGCACATAAAATTTAGCACTTCCAATGTGAGGTACTACAAAAATGTGCATTATGCTGCTTTAATGCACAGTAATGAATATTCAGAGGTTTTAATGTACAGTAGCTTATTTTACTAAGCATTAGCATAATAGCACATTTTTTTACATGACGCTTTAATACACAGTGAAATAAGTTACTGTGCATTAAAGCACATGTGTAGACATGTCTACCCAGTCCTAGTACTATTTTGCACACATCAGAATTTTTCTGCACACATTATAGAAATTAATGAGTTTAGTGAATGCGGCTTGCAACTGAATTTGATCTAGGGCTGGAAGTCTCATGCTGGCCTCACCACTTTCAAAACAATGCCTGTTTTGGTTTTTGAAGTAGGTGAAGGTAATTTCTGGGACTGGTTCACAAGTATCTTGATCTACATAACACCAGTGTAACTTGATTTTACGCTGTGGAGTTACAGGACCATAGAAGTGTGCATTAAGAAATTGATGAATCAGGTCCCATTTTACATTTTACATTTGAACCAAACAACTTCAGTATATTACCCTGTCCCAGGACTTCTGGAGTATCGTAGAGAAGGAATTATATGTCATTAGAACCTTGGACTACAGCTGGTATAGCAGTGCTTTTCTCTGATTGAATATGACTCACTGGGTGCATCTACACATGCAATTAATTTGAAGCAAGGAGATCCAGTGCTTATTGTATTGGAGTTTATTGCTTTGTGTGTGCTGTGTTTATGTGTGTGACCAGGACCACAGCACATTGAGCCAAGTTGGAGCAGCCCTGACTGGCAGGGGGCCCTGGGGTCAGCCTGCCAGCCTGGGACTGCTCTTACCTGGCTCAACATGCTGCAGAGGGGCTGACTGAGGCACGAGGGTGCCTCAGTGCAGGATTAGCCATCAGAGAGCCCCCACACTGAAACAACATTGTGCCCTAGCCAGTCCCTCCAGTGTCTACACATGCATTACTGTAGAATAGAAAACAAGTGCTATCCTGCTATGGAGTTAATTAGTTAACTCCTGCCTAGTAACACTGCACGTGTAGATACGAGATGTTTACTGAGGAGCTAATTAGTCAACTCTACAGTAAACGTCTCATGTAGATGTGCCCACTGTTCTGTGGGAATGCTAACAAAACCAGGTCTTATCTTCATATTTTATAGGCTGCACCCATGCTAAAAGACTTCCTGAAGATCTGGGACGAAAACTGTTGTTGGTAACTTCATTATGCAAAGGAACGTCCTGTCATAAGGGTAAACATATGCATAAAGGAGGCAGAGGTTTTCAAAGGATGGCCCAGACCAGTGGAATTGAATCCCACAAGACCTAAGAACCATCGTAAAACTTTGTAACTGCCAAGTGCAAGGAGCACTACTTAGCTCTTGCTTCACTAATATTAAAACATAGCATAATGTATGCATGATTTATAAAACTAAACAAATATAAATTAATTCCTCCACCGCCCCCCGCCATAATTAGGGAAGTGAAGAAATGTAACTGATAGTAGGACAGCACTTAATGCCTGACTGGAATTTGGTCAGACAAGGGTTGATGTGAACTTTATTAGAATACAACAGAACTGAACAAGAGTGAAGTGTGTTCCTCAAGAGTTCCCTTAGATTCCTACATACATTTGAGAGAGCTAAGGAGTTAAAGCTAGTACTCAAACACAGGAATAATGATGTTGCATTCATCATTCTGGCCACTCTGTGGCCCCTCTGTTACAGATGCATGTAGCAAAATTCTTTACATTGTGGGTCATTCATCCAGAAACATGAAGTCACTGCAGAACTAATTCTCATTAAGGGTTGAATTCTGCTATAAGAAATACAAGGGCAACTAGCACCAGAGTCCATGGGAAATGCTTGTGTTAAGATGATCCTATATTCAAAAGGTAAATCACAATTAAAATCTTCTGATAAAGGATAAAAAAAGGATACAGACTTCTAGAAAGTTCTACTTTTTTTTTTATATAGAAGGGTTTTTTAATATAAAAATAGCAGCTTCCTGGTATGTGTCTTGCTGCTAATGAGCATGAGATGCATTAATCTGTTAGTTAATTATATTCATCCTTCTTATAACACCTCCTCAAACACTTAACAAGCTCAGGCCTCCAAGGTGGTGTTATAATGAGGGTGAATGTACTTTAAATACATACATATCCTGAAGTGAGAAGAGATTAGAGTTAAAAATTAAAATATGTCTTAAAGGGAGAAGCAATGAATACATCTTTGAAAACCTTAAAAAAAATTTTCAATATATATGCAGAACAAGGTGCCATGAGAAAGACTTAAATTAATAGAGCCATTACAATATTACAGACATTTTAGACATTAGGTAATGGAATGCAAATAGGAAATCACTTGGTTGTTGTTTTGGTTTAGTGTTTTTTATTGTGACACAGGAAAGGACTAGTATGTATCCAAGGTTTATTGTCTTCTAGACAAAAATGTAACCTGAAAAGTCATCTGCTAGCTGTGACCTTGCTTTTTAAACAGTATCATTGCTAAACATTGTGGACCAAATTTACTATTGATATATCTCCAATACAAGGGATTAAAAACTCCTTTTTAGTTTAGATAGGCACATGAGCTACTTTAGTTTCTATAGAAAGAGTAATTTCAAAGGCTAAAAACAGAGAACTGGTTTGACTCTTTTGTGTGGCATCAGATCCAGACCTTACAGGAAACCAAGCTCAATGTACCACATTAAGTACCTGTGAATTATTGGAATTAACACTTTGCCTCTGAACAACTGTGGCTAATTCAACTTAATTGTCATTTAAGCCTAGTGTATAAATGGCTATTTTGTTGCTAGTCCTATCCTGGGCTAGTTGGGGTCCCATTTAACTTCTTGTCTCTTTTTTGCCAGAAAACTTAATATATGGTTATCTTTAACTTGATTTTAATCTGATTTAAGCATGTGCTTAAGTGCTTTGCTGAATGAAGGCTTTAGTCTGTAAAGGTGCCTATAGACATGCTCTGATATGCTCTACTTACAACACTCCTGAGCAGACTTGATCAATCAATTAGAAAGCTCCAGTGCACCTCACTGTAACATGTATTAAGCATTCTGTGTTTCAAAATGGCCATAGGGGCATTTTAACTAAAACTTGTTGAATAAGCTTTAGTTAAAGTGTCCCCATGGCCATTTTGAAATGTGGCATGTTTAATACATGTGACATTTAGGCTTTTTAATTAGAGTGGCTCCCCCAGCATGTCTATAGGCACCTTAAGGCTCTATTCAAAGCCTACTGATTCAAACAGAAAGAATGTTTCACCAGTCCCATGGGATGCCCCTGCCCACTGTGGGTCAAGGAGGCCCAGGTGAGGGAGATTCCTTGCCCTCCAGCAAAGCTGACCTAGTGAAAGAATACCTTGACAGGCTGGATATCTTCAAGTCATCCGGCCCTGACAGTTTACACCTAAGGGTACTCAAGGAGCTGGCAAGCATCATAGCCCAGCCCCTGGCACAGATCTTTGAGAACTGCCGGTGCTCTGGTGAAATGCAGCCTCGACCTCACCACTATCCTCTGGCTGGGGAATTGGCTCCGTGGTAGGACCCAGAGGGTGGTGGTTGATGGAAGCCAATCGTCTTGGTGTGCGGTCACCAGTGGGGTCCCTCAAGGCTCTTTCCTAGGGCCTATACAGTTTAACATCTTCATCAATGATGTGGACATTGGTGTCAGAAGTGGACTGGCCAAGTTTGCCAATGACACCATACTCTGGGGTAAAGCATCCACACCCGAGGACAGGAGGGTGATCCAGGCAGATCTTGGCAGGCTCATGAAATGGGCGGAAGAGAACCTGATGGTGTTCAACACCGAAAAATGCAAGGTTCTCCACCTTGGGAGGAAAAACCTGCAGCATGCTTATAGGCTCAGCAGTACTATGCTGGTTAGCACTACAGATGAAAGGGACTTGGGGGGTCATGATTGACTACAAAATGAACATAAGCCCTCAATGTGATGCTGCAGCTAGTAAAGTGAACACAAAGCTGGCTTGCATCCATAGATGCTTCTCAAGCAAATCCTGGGACGTCATTCTCCCATTGTACTCGGCCTTGGTGAGACCGTAGCTGGAGTACTGCATCCAGTTCTGGGCTCCACAATTCAGAAAGGATGTGGAGAAGCTTGAGAGTGTGCAGAGGAGAGCCACACCCATAATCAGAGGTCAGGAAAACAGCCCTTATGATGCGAAGCTGAGAGCCATGGGACTCTTCAGCCTGGAAAAGTGCAAGCTGGGGGTGATTTGGTGGCCACCTGTAAGTTTATCAGGGGTGCTCATCATGCCCTCTTTGTTACAGTCTGCAATGGTCTACCTGAATATTTTTAGCTTTTTTAATGCAGGTGGCAATGAAGGCCTGAGGTTTAACAGTGATGTAACACACAGCTGCTCACTATCTAACTGTTTACAAAGATAATAGAATGCTGACTTGCAGAAATCTTGACTTTAAGAGTACACACTATAAGAGATAAATGTTTTAATGGCTGAAGTCTTTGCAGAAACCACTGTGGTATACTCTATGAAACAAGGGCTAGATTTTACTTATTTTGCTTAGACTAATGTGAAATTGGAGTTGAAACACAACTGAAATTAGTGGAGTTGAGCTGGACTAACTCCAGATTTACACCACTATAAATAAAAGTACAATCTGGCACTATATCAACAGCCAATTCTATCAGGTAATCATAAACACACACACAGCACATCCAGACGAGTGTGGCCATGCAGTATGTGGCACTGTAAACACATCTGCAACGCCACATACCATACAGGCAGGTGTTCTCTGTGCTTCAAGGGTGTGCTGCCCATGTGTGCTCTGCTCTGTTTTTTTTTCCTGCAGGTTTTTTTGACCCCTGAATATCCAGGGGTCAAAAAAACCTGCAGAAGAAAAAAACAGAGGAGTGTATGCTCGGCCAGTGCATGCTGCTGAAAAGCAGAGCCAGGCTGCCCGGAGCTGTGCTGTGGCTGCCAGCAAGGCTCCTCACAGCAGGATCACTGCAGCTGCAGCACTGGGAGGCCCCCAGAAGACCAGGTAAGGCTGCTGGGGACATCCCAGTGCTGGCCCCAGCCTCTCCTACTGCCCGTGGAGTAACTTGCCACGTGACAAAACACACGTGGTATGGGTTTTCCTCAGGGACAAGTAGCTGCAGTATAATGTGTGCTACTGTTACTTGTCCCCGGGGAACCAAATGTCCATGTTTGTCAGTATGTGCCCATGGGGTGCATCTACACATGCACTTTACTGCAGAGTAGACTAATTAGCTCCTCAGTAAAATGTCACCATCTACCATCAAGTACTATCATATGGTGGAGTTATTTACTGCACTGCAACAGATGTGCGGATGGTCAGAGGGACAGCAGCACTTGGAGTCAGGGTGGAGCAGCAGGCTCATGGGGTCAGCCACACAGCTCCACAGTTTTGCCACTCTTATGCCCCAGCCAGCTTCTCTGCTGCCTATTGCCCCCACCTGGAACCTGGGGATGACCCCCCAAGCCTGCTGGTAACCTAGGGCTGCTCTGCCTTGGTTCAAATTGCTGCTATCCTGGGTGCACATGTAGATGCTGCACCCGGGCACAGTGTACTCCAGCGCAAACTGCTCCACAGTTTACTATGTTGCATTAATTGAACATGTTGATGAACCCACAGTATGTTGAATGCACACTACAATGTAATATCAATGGCAAGTAATATATTACAGGCCATATAACATCCTTGGAAATATTCCAGATGTAAGTCAATGGATTTGAATAGAAATTAACAAAAGCAGAATTTATCTTAAAAAGAAAAAAAAAAAATTGAGCAGATGAATGTTATTAGAATAAGCATTCCCAGGTAGTGGGTTCTCTTGAACATCCCCTAAAGCTATTAATGGAGTTAAACTGCATCTAAAATTGACAAATAGAAGACACAATATATTGGTGTGTTTCACAGTAACAGGGTCCTTTAAAACCAGTGTTCCAAACAATGTGATTTTATTTCAAAAGGGAAAAAGTTAAATAAAAAAGTAGAACTCATTATTTGATTTCCATAAACACATATATGCAGACACTGGAAGGTGAAAAACTAAGACTTCTAAAAATATACTCCATATGTAGTGCTGTGACACCTGATGAGAGCTTGATACCAGGAAAAAAATGTGACATCCATTTAATTGCAATCTTTTATTGCAATCTCCATACCAGACGAGTTGAAAAAGGCTGGGACTCTTTAGTTTGGAAAGGAGAAGGCTGAGGAGGGATATGATAAACATCTATAAAATCATGAGGGGTGTGAACAAAGTGAACAGGGAAATATTCAGCAAGTCATAGAATACTAGAACTAGAAGGCACTCACCGAAATTAGCATGGTTTCAACAGGTTTACAACTAATAAGAGAAAGTAATTTTTATGCAACATGTAGTTAGTACAACTCATTAATACAACAAGTCATAGAGGCAGATAGTATGCCAGGTTGAAAAAGGGACTGGACAAATGTATGGATGGTAGATTTATTAATAGTTATAAAACAGAACAGTCAGGGATTTATCCTCTGGCACTTCTAAACCAATGATAGTAGTAGGTGACAGAGAGGGGGTGATGGGGGGATAGCTCACTTTATCCTTCCCTAACTTCTTATAACTTTCTAGTCTATCAAATAGTTGTATACAATGCTACCCAGAACTTTTGCCTTAACTGCAGTCAATATGTATTTTTTGATATCCATATTCCAGTGCTGATTGCAATTCATCATGTTACTGTTATCTGAATTGTTTTTAGTTTCACTTAATGCACCACTAGTCCTACCTTTCACATTACGTTGTTTAGGTTCTTTGCTTCAGAGCAAACATCTGTTGTTTCTCTTTGACCTTCCTAGCCATATAAGTTAGTACCTTTAGTTTACCATACTACTAGCTAGAACTCCAATCAATATTAGTACTTTTTTCCCCCTTCATGTCTGTCCTCCAATCAAAAATCTCAACAGTCATTTTATCTGGAGAAAAGTCCACTGGCCCTGAAAAGAAGACAGAGATGTTAGAAATATGTACTGTAAGAATGAAACTATATCTACCAGGTATGCCATCAGGCAGCTGGACCAACTGAAAGAATATTTCTGTTAAACTAGTCAGAGAAGAAAAGCTTATGGAATTTAACAATGAAGGACCTGTGAGAAAGGTTCAAGAATACACAGGAATGACAGAACTTTGTTTGTCTTCCAGGCAGTGTCTGATGGTGCAAAATTCAGATTCTGATATCAAAAATGGATCATTGCTCACATTTGCTTTACTTGCATTTACCTCCCTACTTTTTGTTTCTTTGTTTTTAGTTCTGTTCTTTCCCCAAATTTCTCCTTTTTGTATTTATGTGTTTAAATCATAGAATTTGCCTGTTAAAAAAATGAATGTCTTTTAGGTTTCCTGGCTGATTCAGATAATGTAATCACTGTTACCTGATTATGGATCATATACCCACAGGATTACATTGTAATATATATGATTCAAGTGAAAACACCATGTGATATGATCACTGATGATCAGAGACGACCTGAGCAGGGTGCGGGTCCTGGGGCAAATCAGGCTGTGCGGGGACCTGCCCCCCACACTCTGGATGTGAAGAAGCCGGCGACAGATGTGGCGGTAGGGACAGGAGAGAGGGGTGCCGAGTGACTGGACACGAAGCCAGTAGCAGCACTGAGTCGCCGCAGCCACTCCACCCAGCTCCACAGGGCCCCCCCAAAGTGTGGGGCCCAGGGCAGTTGCCCTGATTCACCCCTCCCCCCCAGGACAGCCCTGCTGATGATTACAACCTCATAAGAGAGCAACAGATTTCCTTCTGGAAATCTGGGGCTGATTGCAAAATACTTTTGCTCTTTTTAATAAGAAACATCATTCCACACTTTTCCTAAATCTTTCAACAAAAATATACTCAGTTCAAATGGAATTCTTCTCCTAAGCATATGCTTGAAACATGATCTCATCATTATCAATTCCCTATTCCACCAAAGCAACAAATGAAAGACATCGTAAATTTACCCTACTCAAAACACTGTACCTGATTGACTGGGCATAGTGTGTGCCCAGGTTCATCACAAAATCTGTATCATCAGAACTAAGACCAGAGCAGACAGATTATGGTTTGATATGTTCCATCATGTCTGTTAGTATTGCCCCAAAACAATGTAAACAAAAGAAGTAACTCGGGAAGTGGTTCACTATCAAGTGCTTCAAAGACCCTGATAAAATCAATCATCAGCAGTGCCTTAGTGAGAAAATCCCCAACCTCCCTGATGATCTTGACACCATTGATCATTAGTAGAGCTTCAAAGATGGCATCCATGAGGTGTGGAAAGAATCTCTAGGATACTTCACAAACAAACACCAGGGCTAGTTCAATGAGAATGATAGAGAAATTCAAGCTCTCATTGACAGAAAACAGTTTTCAAAGTTTGGCAGAATGACATCAACTCCAAACAGAATCAAGACACTTATTGCTATATTAAAGGCGAGACCCAGAGGAAAATTCAAGAGTGAAAAAAACCTGGTGGGAGGACAAAGCAAAAGAGATTCAGAAACTTGTCAATAGTCATGATATGCATAATTTCTTCAGCACAGCCAAAGCTATATGTAGGTCATGAGCACAAGGAGCCATCCCTCTGAGGTCCAAGAATGGAACAACACTCCTTACAGACAGCTCCACCATCAATGCAGGGTAGGAGAAGCACTTTCAAGAACTCCTGAATAGAGACTCTAATCTCAAAGATAATACTATCAGAGCCATTCCATAGCATGTCATTAAGAACTACCTTACAGATCCGTCAACTTATCAAAAGTCCTTGGAAGCCCTTAAGCAGATGAAGCACAACAAAGCACTGGTTGTTGAATACCAGCTGAAATTTATAAGCAAGATGGAAAATAGCTCTCTCACCAACTACATGCCATTATTATAAAAATCTGGAAATATGAACAGATTTCCAGTGTCTTGAGATATGTCAGCATAGTTACCATTCAAGACAGAAGATATATCAGATAGTCGCAATTATCATGGTATTGCATTTTTCTCCATAGCTGGGAAGATCCTTGCTTGTATTATCCTCAAAAGACTCACTTTCCTCATTAATGAGATTCTACTTGAAGCCCAATGTCATTTCAGACCACTAAGAGGTAAATAGATATGACCTTCATTGCTAGACAGCCGCAGAAGTGCTGCCAGCAACACTAAGATATTTACATAGCTTTCATTGACCTGACTAGAACCTTTGATTCAATCAACAGAGAAGCCCTGTGGAAGACTCTATTGAGATGTGGATGCTTGCCAAAATTTGTTACCATTATCAGACTTCTTCACAATGGCATGACAGCAACTGTCCCAAGAAATTTCTCGGAAATGGATCCCTTCACTATTAGAACTGGTGCCAAGGAAGGATGTGTAAGTGCACCAACACTCTTTTCCATCTACATCATAGCTATTCAACATCTTATTACTCAGAGACTTCTATTTGGAGACAGCATCCAGGGTTGCATAGACATGAATCTCTTTAACATCAACTGGTTAAGTTCCAAATTACTGATAAACTCCTCCATTACTGATCTTCAGATTGTGTCATGTGTGCCCAGTCAATTGAATAGCTTTACTTCAGGTCACTCTTGATTGCTTCTGTGAAGCATATGAAATGCTTGGATTCAATGTCAACTTCACAAAAACCAAGATACTTTACCAACTCACCCCAAACCAACCACCTACTCCTCCACACATTACAATTAGCAGGGAATCCTTGGAGACTGTCAAATATTTCTCCTACTTGGGTAGCCATCTTTCCCAAAAAGTGAATATAGAAGATGATTTAGACGAAGATGAATCCATTTCTAAGCACTTGGAGGAGAAGAAGTTGATTAGGAACAGTCAGCATGGATTTACCATGAGCAAGTCATGCCTGACCAATATGATTGCCTTCTGTGACAAGGTGACTGGCTCTGTGGATGTGGGGAGATCAGTGGATGTGATATACCTTGATTTTAGCAAGGCTTTTGATATAGTCTCCCACAACATTCTCTCAGGCAAGCTAAGGAAGTATGGGCTGAATGAATGGACTGTAAGGTGGATAGAAAACTGGATGGAACATCAATCTCAGAGGGTAGTAATCAAGGGCTCGATGTCTAGTTGGCAGCCGGTATCAAATGGAATGCCCCAGGGATTGGTCCTGAGGCCAGTTTTGTTCAATGTCTTCATCAATGACCTGGAAGATGGCGTAGAGTGCACCCTCAGCAAGTTTGTAGATGACACCAAGCGGGGGGAGTAGTAATACACTGGAGGGTAGGGCTAGGATTCAAAGTGATGTAGACAAATTGGAGGTTTGGGCCAAAAGAAATCCAATGAGGTTCAACAAGGACAAGTGCAAAGTTCTGCACTTAGGATGGAACAATTCTATGCACCAGTACCTGCTGGGGACTGACTGGCTGGGCAGCAGCTCTGCAGAAAAGCACCTGGGGGTTACAGTGGACAATAAGCTGAATAAGAGCCAAATGTATGCCTGTGTTGCAAATAAAGCTAATGGCATACAGGACTGTATCGGTAGGAGTTCTGCCAGCAGGTCAAAGGAAGTGATTATTCCCCTCTATTCAGCACTGGTGAGGCCACATCTGGAGTACTGTGTTCAGTTTTGGGACTGCCACTGCAGGAAAGATGTGGACAAATTGCAGAAAGTCTGGCAGAGGGCAACAGAAATGGTTTGGAGACTGGGGTACATGACTTATGAGGAAAGACTGAGGGAACTGGGCTTATTTAGGCTAGAGAAGAGGAGACTGAGAGGGTTTTTAATAGCAGCCTTCAACTACATGAAGGGCGGTTTGAAAGAAGATGGAGCTAGGATGTTCTTAGTGGCGGCAGATGACAGAACAAGGACCAACGGTCTCAAGTTGTAGCAAGGGAAGTTTAGCTTAGATATTAGGAAGACTTTTCTTACTAGGAGGGTAGTAAAACACTGGAGACATTGTGGAATCTCCATCCTTGGAAGTTTTCAAGACCCGGCTAGATAAAATTTTGGCTGGGATGATCTAGTTGGGGATGGTCCTGCTTTGATCAGCGGGTTGGGCTAGATGAACTCCAGAGGTTCCTTCAAACCCTAATTTTCTATGAGTATGGTTTTCAATACCAGATAAAATCTGGCACTGCTGCCTTTGAATGTCTGAAACCGTATCTTTGATGATCATGACATCAGGACTGAAACCAAACTTCTTGTTCTATCATTCTGTAGTCATCCTCACTCCGTTGTATGGGTGTAAAAATTGGACAACATATTGGAAATGCCTGAAAGCTTTGGAACATTACTATCAGTGATTTATTAAAAATATCCTCCAATCAGTTGGAAGGACAGGAAAATTAACACCAGTGTCTGGCAGAAGCAAACTTCACCTGCATCAAAGCTTTGCTTATATGGCACCATACTTGTTGACTATAATATATTATAAGGATGTCTGACAGCTGACTCCCAAAACAGCTCCTATATTTCTAATTCACTAATGGTCACTGCTCTAGAGGTGGGAAAAAGAAGAGATTTCCTTAAAAGCCAGTCTGAACAAATGCAATACTAACATCAATA
The DNA here is from genome assembly GCF_030867095.1 of Alligator mississippiensis. Taxonomy (NCBI): domain Eukaryota; kingdom Metazoa; phylum Chordata; order Crocodylia; family Alligatoridae; genus Alligator; species Alligator mississippiensis. The sequence goes on from NC_081825.1 coordinate 248,091,869, forward strand.
CCTGGGAGACACAAACACTTCAATTGTCCCCAGTGGTCCCATCGGGCATTTTCATACATGTAAGGGCCACAGCACTGGGCACTTTGAAAAGTGTCCAGTGCTGTGTCACTTCCAGTTGTATAAGTGGTGAAATGCATGTCAATGCTGAGAAAATGGCAGCAGCATGCTTTTGAACTAAAACACATAGAAGGTACTTTAGTTAAAAAGCACACAGCTGCCATTTTCTGCATGCTGACATGCATTTCATCACTTATACAACTGCACGCGGTGCAGTGTGGTGTGCGTCAGCTTAATCGAGTCTGCTCTGAAGCAGCAGGTCTCTGGCACATCTTGGGATGAAAAGGTAAGTGTATAAGTGCCCATCGTATATGACAAGGGATTGATCATTTTAAGCCGGGGTGGGCAAAATGTGGCCTGTGGGATGGATGCAGCTGCCAGGCCATTGTATCTGGCACAGAGGGCTCCTAAAAATTTTAGAAAATTAATATTTATCTGCCCGTGGCTGCCTGTCATGCAGCCCTCGATGGCTTGCCAAAACTCAGTAAGTGGCCCTCTGCCTGAAATAATTGCCCACCCCTGTTTTAGGCAAACTCATCTCACTATGGAGGCAGATAGATGAGAGATGCAAAGGGAAAGACTGTGACCTGACATCACCAGGATCTATTCCTTCGTCCTAGAACTACTTGTTACGATTGAAAATGAACAATGGGCTGGGATGGTGCTGTTGACAGCCCAGAGGTCTCAAGTTCAAAGCCATAGCAGAAGCACTTATGGCACAGCATGTCACATTCCAATACAATCTGTGAATCCTGCTAAATAGCTTGTCACAGGGACTTGAAGAAGGAAGGCAACTGAACATGTGGATCTCAAATCAGCTTTCTCAGTTATCTATCACTGATGACTTTCCTAGTTATGGCAAGACTGTCATTCTTGTATAGAGGGACTGTTGATGACACCACTCCAAAAACAATGCCTATTTCTCTTTCTAAGATATGGTACTAATCATTCATTCCCTTGGAGTTTGAGTAGAATGGGATTTTACAGAAAGTGATGGGCAAAAGAATTGATGGCAGGTGAAACTTCATTCTCCAGTCAAACAGCTTTATAGGAAATCCAATGCTTGCTTTAACTAGCTGTGGTACTGTCCAAGGGCTTCATTTTATTAATCATACCTTTTGTTTGAGGGCTGCCTACTTGCATGTTAAAATGGCAAAAGGCATCAACACCTAAGAGAGTGGTAGTGAAACATCCTATTTGAGCATTCTAAATATACTACAAACTACACTACTGAATAAATATTGAATATTTATTCAATACATACTACTGAATACAAAATTTAAATATGTGTACTAAATATATTGAATATATTAGTCAATTAATTTAGTTGTCTTTTATAAAATTAATTTTTATATTTTTGTCCATATTGATCAGTTCTGTGGCTGCTAGACTATTATCTATAGCCTCCTTTTCTTTAGGGTTTTGTGGAAGGAATGGTGGTAGGCCATATATAAATAAAGTATCTATGGTTATCTACAATATGACACTTTTAACTATTAAAAATGTTTTCCATTTAGTCAAATCACATGGGAATAGAAATATTAAAATGGATAGGCATTTCTTAAACATATAAAATACTTATCATGTTAAGAGTAGCAAATATTCAGATTTGATTATTCTGCTGACAGTTGTAGCTATGCAGGTCTTCTGACTTTGCTTTTGTATCTAAGAGCAAAATTTGGTCCAGCAGCTTTTTCTGCTGTCAAATTAAGTGGATTATTTTTATAGTAAAAAAATGCAATCCACTTGGGGAAAAACATATATTCATATGTATTAATTTGGTTAAAGTACTGCAAGATGGGATTTAATGATTAAATACACAGTGGGCATGTCTATAGTGAGATGCTATATCACTGTAGCAATCAGCTATGGTGACACAGCTCATTGTTATGTTGATGTAGCATCAGCAGGCACAAACTGTGATGCCAACATTACTGTGCAGTAGCAACACAATAGCTCATTGCTACTATGCAGTAGTGTCAGATAGCTCATTGCTACTATGCAGTAGTGTCAGAAATGACCCGTGCAGCACCTGGACTGTGCAGTAATGGTGGTTAAGCAAGTCACTTGCTTAAGCAAGTACTAAATGACTGCACAGTAACAACTGCACAGTCCAGCACACATGTAGACATGCCCAGTTTTTTGATAAACAGGTACCAGATGCTATGCCTAACAAAATATGCTTGCTGTGTACCTGCAGGTCTTGAACTAAAAATATTACCTTCTTAACAGCTGGGATACTGCTCTGGAACATCTGAAAGTGCACACAGTAGACAAATAATATCTGATTACCGGATGCTACATTAAGTAGATTTAATCTGAAATGCTACTGTTGGAATGATGTGGCAAGAAATAATTAAGAGCATCTATAATGTATAAGAGGTTTTCATTACATCCAACTATTTTGTGACGTATTTGCAGATTGCTGGCTCTGCAAAACAGACTTGCTTTAAATAGCTACAAATGTCGTAAATAATTTATTCTCTAGCTTTCATTGGTACACAGAAAAAAGTGCACTAAGATTAAGCTAAAAATGTGTTGACATGTTGTCTTAAATATAAATAATAAATAATCCTGTACTATTTCCTAAGGCAGCTGTCATAAAAAAAATGCAATACATTTTATTCTTCATTTGAATTGACACATATAACATTGAAAGTCCAATCCTTCAAAGATTTAAGCTTGTTCTTTTAGTCAATGAGATTACTTATGTGCATGAAGTTATGCATAAGAATTTTTAATTGCTTAATTGACCCCCCATCATGTACAGTGGTAAATGAACTCAGTCCCTCAACACTTTGGTTCCTTAATTATTTAAAAATCTATTACTTTTTTATAGCTGGTATAATAGCATGAGTGGAAACGTGTTTCCTTTTGAATCCCTTATTTACTGCCACAAATAACATTCAAAAGGATTCAAAAGGAAAGTGTTTCATTTTGAATTTTATAATAAAAAAATAGTATATTTTCCCTGTTCTCCTCACTCTGGCTATCCAAGTTCGCTAAATTGAAAATAAAACAAAATAGAATAAATCTTCCAGCAAGTGCTAAAGTTGAAAAATTTCAGCCCAAGCGGTCACATTTTCAGTAAAATTCTTACGATCCTTCCTTCAATAGCTGTGTAATGGGAACATCTGAAGGAGAAGACAGTGGGAAATGAGAGAGGTGTTAGCAACTTAAGGTTAGACTTAAGGAATGCTTTTCACTTGAATTCAATGAGAAATATGTATTTTTTCAAAATGGGGATTTCCAAAAGAAATGTTACTTCGAGAAAAACATTTTTCTGTCAGAGAAATATAAAAAAAGAAGCCCGGAGAACTGAAAACATTTCAATGTTTGGCAAACAAAAAATAACTTTTTAGAATTTTTTCTCAATAAATAAAATATTAGCTGACCCTTTTTTGTTTTCCAGTACCAAAATGTTTTTTTTTTTATTGAAAACCAAAATAATTCTGTATAGAATCACTTTTCATTATAATTTTTGTGTGAAAGGAATATTAGTCAACCAGCTACCTTTGCCAGGTTTACTTAACACAGCTAAAGAATGTCTCCTTCACAGTGTCAACCTAATATCTCACTTCAGTAAAGGAATTAAGCTTATGGTATATGACTATGAATGCTTTCCTCACTCAGAACTCACCAAAGGCAGCACAGTGCTCTACCTTTGTTATCTTTTAGATTGGTCACTGAGTAAAGCAAAAACATCAGGTTCATCAGGATGATGTATTGCCCATGTAAGCTGTTTTGGTTTTTTTAGGGTAAAAAAGTAGCAGGAATTCATTTTTTAGGTAGCAGGAATTCATTATCTGCATATCTCTAACCATTATCTGCATATCTGTAGCCTCTGTAATCCAATCTGCACAATCTCTGTTGTTGCTGTGACATTTTTATGGTGAAAATCCAAGCTGTTCAGCTTGACATCTAGTGCTGCTGAACTCAGCTATTTAAATTCAAGTCTTGCTTCATTTTAATGTAAAACCAGAGGGGGTGACATGAACATTTTCTGTCCTTCATCAGGGCCAGGGAGAATCGGCATAGTCAGCTGCAGCACACTGTCAATCTGGAAACCTGCCACTCTGCTGAAAGAAGTTTGTGATCTAACCCAATGGTGTCCTGGGGGGATGTGGGCTCACAAACTAGCATGCTGGCTAGTTGAATCACTGCATGCAAGCTCTTTTAGTAATTTTTAGAGAAACTCAGTTTTAAAGCATAGTTTAGTTGTTATCAAGCAAATTAGATTAATAATTAAGAATAGAAGGGATTTAGAGAATAGGAGCAGTCAGGTCAGTAGAATAAAATTATTCCTTTTTTCTTCCATAAGCAACAGAAGCATAACAATGTAGACATGAGATTTTGATATTATTTCTTGGTTTTGTATGACTTTGGTTGTATGCACTTCTACAGAAGATATTAAAATAAACAAACTCAAAGCTCCATTTCATTATCAGATCATACTCTGTCTTACACATACATATACACTGTGCTGTTAAAACATTCATATGTTCATGGCCTATTGACCATATATTGTATATTGATAAATATTATATGTGCTACCGTAGGCACATATACACAAGATTTTTACTGCATAGTTGACTAATTAGCAGCACAGTAAATGTCTTGGCATCTACACATGCACCCCTATTAGATTGGAGTAGGTTAATTCACTCTACAGCACAATAGTACTTGTAAATACAAGTAACACAGAATACAATAAATACAAGTATTATCCTGCTGTGGAGTAAAACATTCTGCAGCAGTGCATGTGTAGACACCACACTGGCTAGCTGGGGTATAAGGGTGCTTCAACGTGGGGATGAGGGGTGCTGCCTGCTGGCTGACCCTGCACTGAAGCATCCTGGTGCCCCAGCCAGCCCCTCTGCAACAAGTTGAGCCAGGGGGAGCAGCCCTGGGTTGGCAGGATGACCTCTGGGACTGCTCAGACCAAGCTCAATGTGCTGTGCTCCCAGGTGCACATGCAGATATGTGCCTGGGAGCAATAAATTGGTGCTTTTGCACTGGAGTTTATTGCTGTGCATTAATAAGCACATATAGATGCATCCTGAGATATATAACAGTAAGAGTAAATTAATATTAACATTCTTTGTTACTTGTATAGTACTACATAAGTAATGATTCTTGACAGATTAAAGAAATGTTAATGAAGGAAGTGTCTTGCCATCTCTCTGGTGTGTTTATATTGCCCATTTCATTTAGAAGTAGGGAAAAGATGCAAAAAACCCAAAACAGTACCAGGTTTTCCCATCCCTAATTATTGTGGGAGGCTTTGTGGACCAGAAACCGGAGCATGAAATGGGATTCAGGTGACTTATGTTCTGTTGAATGAATTCCATTGTAACGTGCTTTGAGATCTATGCATTATAAGAGCTAGGTATCACTATTAGATTGTATTTAGCTCCCTGTGTGCTTATATAGTAGAGGGCAAGTTAGTAGCAGAGGGCAAATCCTACAGTAGAGGGCAAATCAGCTCTTCTCTTCCAAACTATTCCTCATATTGGTCAAGGTAATAATGACATTATTTAAGAGCAATAGATTTCTCTAGTTTCCTGAATCAGTGAACTAAAAGAGTAGAGCGTGCTTTTAATGGTCTTTGATTTTCTAATGTAATACACAACAAGAAAGCTCTTACTGAAAGATACCTTGAGACTTTCCCTCTAAGGGGCAAATGAATCTAACAGAGGGACTTAAACATCACTGGGCACATCTAAACAAGATGTTTACTTCAGAGTAGACTAATTAGCTCTGCATTAAACGTTTTGGCATCTACACATGTGGCCCTATTAGTCCGAGGGGTACCGGGAAGGACCCTGTTATTCAGTCCTTGGGCTCCTTGAGATCCACGGGTCCACTGAATCCAGGCCAGCAGCTAATCTGTAGTTCCTTTCACAGAGCTGTATCTTCCTTCTAAATGATTTCCGGATGTGCCAGCCAATTTATAACTTCTAAGCTATACTGATAACTTACAGCCATTCAGATTCTTTTTACTTCAACTGTCCTTAGACTGACCAATAGCAGTACAAGCCTCGCATTCTTCTGATAAGGTTAATTTTAACTACACCACAGGGCCTACCATTACTTCTATAAGGCTTTGCTAAATTTATTAAGCCTTACTTCATACAAGGCTTTACTACATCTTAGACTTTAATTAGGCTCTTAGCAACAACATATAGCTTAATATCTGAACAAATGACAGAAAAAACACTTAGTCTAATCTTTGTAGAGCCTTCAGCAAGCACCTTTATCACACAGACATAATTTTCAGCTGTCACTCTCCACCCCTTGCTTGCTGAAGCACTATGATAGCTAGAGTTAAGATGCTAAAGCCAAATGCGCTACATCAGGGAATGAGGAGGGATCTTTAAGTTTAGCTTGCATAGCATGAACATATTTACAACAACAATGATTAAAACACCATTTAGCTGTTGCCAGTAAGGCAATGCAGAACACTATGATGCTCAAGATAGTTAGCCACATAGCTGAGATGATACCTGGTGACATGCGAATAGTGGAAATCACATCGTACCATTTACATGGCTTGGGTATGTTGACAGCCAGACTGATGATTCGCCCACCCTCCCAAGCAAGGAGGGCTGAGTTCCTTGCCCAGCTTTTGCCTCAAGGTTTTGCAGTGTATTTTTTATTTCATTCTAGTTTTCTAACTGTGGCATGTCTACATCTGATACCCATGAAGTGGGTATTGTAAAGTTGAGATGTATAGTTTCAGAGGAAATTTCTGGCCATTTTAGGACAACAGTGTTGTTACTTAATTGCAGCATAGCAACGGCTTCACTTTTAACTTCTAAGCAACATGAATCGCACAAAGCCCAGGTGGTACCATTTTCATACAGTAGGCGACCTGGTTCTTCCCAACAAACATGTTGCTGTATTGTTACATATGACACATTAGGTAACTCGTATACGCAGGTCATGTTAAGTGGGCTGAGAGGCCATCCTCTCCATAGGGTTCCCAATCCAATTAAGGTGTTACTGATTTGAACCAAGGGGGATTGTGCTACATACTGAGGGCCATTGTGGGTAACTATTTCCCATATGGGGCGATGCAGATTCCAGTCCCAAAGGTATCCTCCTCTTAGCCCCATGATAAGCAAATAAGCAGTGGTCCAGTTTTCATCTTTTACCCCCTGCACCAGGAATGAACACTTTCCTTTATTACATCCTTCCCTAGTGGTAATCCAGGTACTTTGATAGGGGTATCTTTCTTTAAATGTTGCAGGCATCCCATGATGCTCTAAGCCAGGGGCCATTCCCTATTTTTAATGTTGTTTATTACCTGGGAAAAATGCATGTTTAATGATAACTGAACTTGTGCACCAGCAGTACTTCAAATTCGATTTTTGTCTGCTTTAAAAGCAGTGTCCATCATGGCCTGGGCAAGATGGGCTGTCTCCAATCCTACATCAGTTAGCAATTTGTCAGTGTGCTCCAAAGTTCTCCCTTCCAGCATGTCTCCCCTGGTAAGCAGCCCTACTGCCTGTTGGAGATTGGCTGTTCCTTCAGTATTTTCCTGGGATTTATCTAAGTTCCATACATTCATACCTGAGTTAAGTTCATCCCAAAGATAACCTGGAGCATTTCTTCATTTGTGGGACTTAACTTTATTTGTGGAATGGAAAATGATCGGCCATTCCCATGTAAGTAACCCTTTAGCTATGTGGGCTCCTGCTGAACAGTTTGGAAAGGTAGCTCAGACATACCATTGTTCTGGTTTGAACAATACCCGGGCAGTGAACAATGAAGCATTTAGGAGGGTTGGGATTTTAACCTGTGACCTCCACCAGGGTGTGGAGTTATACACAGGCGGTGTCGGGGCCTCCCATGGGGGAATGGCCAGAGATAATAGTGAACATTCTGTTCTCTCACAGATCACATTTATCTTTCCCTCCTTGGGAGCCTGTAACCATGCTTCACCTTCCAGAGGGCGAAAGAGTTCCCACTGTCACTCATGGGGACGATGTTGTACCAGGTTGGTGAAACAGCATTGCCCTGGCAGAATCATAGCACTAATTTGCTTTAGGAACCCCACAAGTATAAAAGGATGGGGATAAGTGGTGGAGACTTGCTGATACAGCCTCCTTCTAGTTGTATTAAAGTGGGTACCATTCCACCATGCCTCTGTAGAGGTATGATTCATAAACCATGTAATAACTTTGTTCCAACCTGTAGCGCACCCTCCCACCTGGTGGGCTTCACATCATTGCTGGAGAGTGTCATCAGCCATAGGAATGGGAGTGGGTAGATTCTCCCATAAACACAGTGGCTCAAGAGGTGGAACAGATGCAGAATGCACAATTAGGGGTACAGACTCAGGGGCGTTGAGCTCAATGGGGTTTCCCTCAGGAAGTATGTAACAACAAACCCATAAATGAGCAGAGCTACAACAATTACCTCCCCTCCCACAGCTAGCCATTCCAGCCTTTAGGTAGGGAATGTACCCAAGATAATAACTGGTGCCACAGGTGCACTGACAGTTACCACCTTGCCAGTCAACTATCCTGTTTCTTCTACTCAGAGACTAGGATTTCACTTGCTCCAGGTTGTTCTTCCAACACGAATACTGTGGCTGGACCACGTGAAGGTCATCTGAGCGCATTTCTGGGGGATGCTCTTCAGGGTCAGGCCACTCCTTTAGGTCTTCAGTAGCAACTTCATTAATATCTGGGTAATAAGAAGGATAGCAGACATGCCCTACCCAGGAAACATAATAAGACATTAACAAGAAGAATACAGTTATAACAGTTCACCACTTTATGGTGCCAGTCAATTCAGACAGGTGACAGAGCAGGACTCGTCTTCAGTGGCAGGCTCAATTAAGAATGGCTACAGCTGCATTTGTGGACAGATCCAATATGTAGGAACAAGACAACAAGGAGCTCGGCTCCCGCTAGATGAATCTGATTTAAATACCCACCATGTATTATGCATACCTTTTTCCAATAGTGTACCCTCCTATTTATCTCCCTGAGGATGTGTCACTACCAGCTGATCTCCTGCCTGGAACTTTCCTGGGTCACCACTCCTAGGTCGCCCTACTGCCAGCTTGTGGGGACCACCCAATCCAAAGGCCTGCTGCATAGGGCTACCTCCCAGATGAGGTTAGTTATTGGCCCAATTGATAGCTCAATCCAGGTGCAAGTCCCAGTCCTTAAGAGCTGGGCCAGCAGCCAACTGCAAATTGCATTTGAGGATGCCATTGGCTCACTCTACCAATCCGTTAGACTGTGGATGGTATGAGATGTGATATGTCCATAACATGCCATGTTTCACGGTCCAGTCATACACAAGACGATTGAGGAAGTGAGGGCCATTATTGCTCTGTAGCTCTATGAGTGGTGGATACACATCTAGCAGAGTTTCCAGTACTGCAGAAGTGTCCTGGGCTGTAGCTCTCGCTGAGGCACGGGCGAACGTTATTCTTGTGATAACTTCTACAGCTACAAACATGTATTGTTGCTTCTGGGAAGTTTGAGGGAGGGGGCCTATGAAATCGCATTGCCATACCTACCACACTTCCTTTCGTAATGACAACAGGACAGTCGGGCAAGGTTTTAGTCGCATCTTGATCTCACAGCAGGTGATGCAAGCGTTAACTATTTCTTGTGCCTCTTTCTTAGTCACATGAATGCCCCAAGACACAGCCAGGCAGGCAGTTCCATCTTGCCTGGGGTGCCCGTGTTGTCAATGTAGCCATTCTGTGGTTCATTCCCCAGGTATACAGTGGGAGGTATACAGTGGGAGGAGGAATCAGGCAATGATGGACTAACTGCTTTATTTTTTCTTTAACATACAAGGTGTCAGCATCCTCTTCCCTTGTTAGTTGATCAACTCACCTATTCCACTTTGCCTCTGGGCCTTCTCCCACATTATTCCCAAGTGTTGCACTCACATGTTGGATGTGTAGAGGAAGCTTATCTTGGGCTATCTTCCATAAGGTCTCCCATTCCTCATGGCTCCAAATGTCTTGTCCTAATTTTTTAAAGTTTTTCTTGTTCCATAGGGGTAGCCATTTAGTACATCTTTCCACTACCATCCAGGAGATGCTATAAATATAAATGGGCTTTACAGGATGTGGACCTTCTACTAATTCCCACACAGCCACGCTGAGCACTGCTTTGATCTCAGCTTGTAATACTACTTGCTTGCCATCTCGAATCCTCAAGGTGGCTGCTCTCCAGGCACGACTTCGAGCAGACCCATCTGTAAACCAGACGTCAACATTGGGTCCCCCATTCTGCCATTCTATTCCTAGAAATTCATATTGGGACCCTACTTCTTGGATTTTCTGATCAGAATGCCTGAATCTGAAGGTACACACTTTCTCTTTTAATCATTCAAAGGCCTTGGTGGCAGCCTCTTTGTCTTAACTACCTACCATGACGTCATCTATATATTGCCACATGTGTACATCGGGGCACTTTTCTTGGACCTCATGAACTACGGTAGCTAGAACCTCGTGAGCCAGGGTGGGGCTATGTATCCACCCTTGGGGCAACACGGTGTAGGTATACTGCTGCCCTATTCACGTGAAAGCAAATACGGGCCAGTGACTCTCATGGATGGGAATAGCAAAAAACATGTTCTTGATATGAATGGATCCCATCCACGCAGGCCCATAACACCGGATGCTTTCTGTCAAGGCTGTTAGTGACAGGACGGCAGCCGTCAAGGGGTCAGTATTAGCCTTCAAACTCAAAAGTCAATAGTCAGCTGCCACCCTCCATTTGGCTTATGCACTGGCCACACTGGATTGTTATATGGAGAGTGGGTTCGGATAATAGTCCCGTCCTCCAAATGCTGGCTGATAATACACTGCATAGGTTGTGTGGCCTCAGGGGGAGTTCTATACTGGGGTCTGTGTACTTCTTTCATGGGAAGCAGGGTTAGTGGGATTATGCTACATCGAGTTACAGCTGTTATAGCTGTTTCTTCTGGTTTCTTGGTGAGACACTGCGCACCCAAACTGCCAATTCTCACACTTAAGGACAAACCGCTGTCCTCTTAGTACATTAAGTCCCAATAAGCTTGGTCCCCCTTTAAGTATTACTGCTGCTGCCATTACCTTGAAGCCATTAGGTAGCGTGAAAGTTGCTCGGACCAGATGTCTTGGTCATCTGGTGCTTCAGACTCCAATTACTTGATAAGGGGTTCCTTTCTGCTCCTTCCAATCTGCGGAATCTAAAATGCAAATCTGGGCACCTGTGTCTAATAGCATATCAATTGACTTCTCACTTTTGCCTAATTGAATCTGTACAGGTATCTGAATTAAGGGGCCCACTACTGCCCCCATTGTGGCCTCTTTCTTTGGGGGTTGGGCCAGCCAGACTCCCTAGGCCATGTGATCAGTGGGGGTAAAGTCTGGCAGCCCGACATGTGCCTGGGAAAATGTCGACAGTTCTGCCTTCAGGTCAGAGAATCCCTTCAGTGACACTGCTGGTGGTGCAGAAGGCTCCGCTTTTGGGCTTGCCCTTTTGCTACAGTGTTTAGCCCACAGCTCTCACAAGACATTGGTGGGCAATCCATCAATTTTCACCTTATTGAAACAGGCAGCTAACAAGTCTTTCTACCTTTTTTCTCATGGAGTCTTGAGCCAGCCTCCCCTGGCTTTTCCCAACAATTGGGGGGGGGGGTGGAGCTCAGGGGAGTTGTCTTTCGCTGAGGCCACCTCCATGTCCTTGGCAGTTTTCATTGGCTTGGCAAGCCCTGGCTTCTGCAAAATGGGTAAAAACTGCACTAATCACCAGATCGCATCTCTTACTGGGTGATTCACTGCCTCTGGCTCCAAGGCCAACGGGGCCAAGATGCACTCCATTGGTGCTCACTGGCAAAACCTCCTCCACAACAGTGCTATCCCAACTTCTGCATCTGGTGTGCGAGTCCAAACTGCTGCATGATTGATTTTAGTTAGTGGTAATTGATACAGGCAGTGGACGGTCTCCTCTAAATTGGCCCACACCCAAGGGGCAGAGTTAAGCTCTTCTTCCATATTACCATAACTGGCTGCAGTTGCTTGCAGTGCGGCAGAAAACAAAGTAACATTTTCATCACCTCCTACAAACTGATTTAACTGGAGCTCGGGGTGCAGGACGATTTGAGCTGCTTCAGCCCTACTCACTGAAATCACAGAAGCTCCTTCACTATACATTCGAACTAGCCAGTCTATCACTTGCTCTCCCGGCTTGGACTTATGCTGTTCCTGCATATCTCAAACCTCCACATGGGTAAAGGAATGCAGCTCTGTTCAGGGATTCTCCCCCTGCGACCCTGAGGGGGTTACCACCACGGTAACCCTGCCCCTCTGGGCAGGGACATATGGGGGCAGTTCAGCACCAGACTCGTCATCAATCTCCTCCCCTCTATCAATCTCCTCCCCTTGATCTTCCCAGAGCTCCACTTCTGGTTTCTCCTCATACAGACACTGTCACACCTTGTCGAAGGATGGCTCCACAGCCTGTGCTAACTGCGCCCTCTTCTGGAGGGAAGTGGCCATGCACACGATCATAATTTTTCCTTCCCTCCATTCTACTGGCGACCCTGCAGGAGATGGAAGGGGAGGAGGAAACCCTTGAGCAAGAAGAAACACCACGTTCTTCACACTCCAAACAGATCAAGAGATCCACGATGACCCAGAGGAGGAGGCGACGAGTGCTTGTCATAGGAGACTCCATCCTGAGAGGTACGGAAGGACCCATCTGTCGCCAGGACCCCTCGGCACGAGAGGTATGCTGCCTCCCTGGAGCAAAGATTCGGGATGTGACGGAGGTAATCCAGGCCAGGATCAAGCCCACCGATTATTACCCCATGGTCCTAGTCCATGTGGGTATTAATGATGCGGCCAGGAGAACCCCCGATCACCTGATGGCGGACTACTGTGCTCTGGGTGGCGTGCTGAAGGAGTTCGGTGCCCAGGTGGTTTTCTCTTCCATCCTACCAGTGACCGGACGAGGAAGACGGCAGGAGAACTGCATCAGAGAGACCAACTGGCAGCTTCGGCAGTGGTGTCTCGAGGCAGGCTTCGGCTTCCTGGACAATGACCCGCACATCACGACGAGGGATATGCTCAGCTGGGATGGGCTTCACCTGTCCCCCAAAGGTAAGCGTGTGTTTTCTACTAGGTTGGCGGATCTCCTCCGGCTGGCTTTAAACTAAGCTCGTCGGGGGGAGGGGAGTACAAGGGCAGGGGAAGCTGTGGACCACCAAACCATGTGGCACCCACAAGGACAGCCCAGCCTGAAGAAGGAGAACATTGGGAACCTGAAAGCCATGGGGAGGCCAGCACTACAGAACAGGTAAGAAACAAGAAGGTAAGAAACAATGGGCCCCATGGGACTCGGAGCGGGGGGCAGCAAAGGCACCAGTCGCAGGGCTCAAGTGCCTATATACTAATGCTAGGAGCATGGGGAACAAGCAGGATGAACTAGCGCTCCTGCTTGCACTAAACACCTATGACTTAGTGGGGCTAACAGAGACCTGGTGGGATTCATCCCATGACTGGGCGGTACATATTGAGGGCTATAGATTGTATAGAAAGGACAGGTCGGGGAAGAAAGGGGGGGGGGTTGCACTTTATGTCAGTGAGCAATATACATCAACCCTCGTCAAGACAGAATCCGAGGTTGAGGAAGTAGAAGGATTGTGGGTTAGGCTACATGGGGGGCAAGGAGAAAGGGATTTGGTGGTAGGGGTCTGCTACAGACCCCCACACCAAGCGGAAGAAATAGATGCGGGGCTCCTGAGGCAACTCTCGGAGACCATAAAAGCTAAAGAGGCGGTAGTCATGGGGGACCTAAACTACCCAGACATCTGCTGGGAGATGCAGACAGCAAGGTCCCATCGCTCACGCAGGTTTCTAACCTGTGTACAGGACCTCCACCTGACACAGGAGGTGCATGGTCCCACTAGGGGGAATGCCATACTGGATCTGGTATTGGCAACGGGAGATGACATGATAGGGGACCTCCAGATTGGTAGCCATTTGGGAGACAGTGATCACCTTATAATAGAATTCAACATAAGACGGCGAGTGGGTAAGGTAACTAGTAGGGTGAAAGTGCTAGACTTTAGGAAAGCTGATCTCAATGCACTCAGGCGATTAGTCAAGGAAGCACTGCAGAGTAGGAGTTTTGATGGGATGGGAGCCCAAGAAGGGTGGCTGTGCCTAAAGGAAACGATCCTTCGAGCACAAAGCAAGACGATCCCCGAGCGAGGCAAAAGAGGGAAAGGGGCCAGGAGGCTTCCATGGCTGACCAGAGAAATCCAGGGCAGCCTAAGGGCCAAAAGGGGAGCACATAAAAAGTGGAAACAGGATGAGATCACTAAAGATGAATATACCTCCTCTGCTCGTGCTTGTAGGGAGACAGTTAGGTGGGCCAAAGCTACCATGGAGCTGAGGATGGCAACCCAAGTAAAGGACAACAAGAAATTGTTTTTTAGATATATTGGGACTAAAAGGAAGGCCCAGGGAGGAATAGGACCGCTGCTAAATGGGCAGAAACAATTGGTGACGGACAGGGGGGACAAGGCTGAACTCCTCAACGAGTTCTTTGCCTCAGTGTTCCTAAGTGAGGGGCAGGACAAGTCTCTCACTGGCGTTGTAGACAGGCAGCAGCAAGGCGCCAGACTTCCATACGTAGATCCTGAGGTGGTGCAGAGTCACTTGGAAGAACTGGATGCCTTTAAGTCGGCAGGCCCGGATGGGCTCCATCCGAGGGTGCTGAAGGCACTGGCCGACATCATTGCAGAGCCACTGGCAGGAATATTCGAACGCTCGTGGCGCATGGGCCAAGTCCCAGAAGACTGGAAAAGGGCTAACGTGGTCCCCATTTTCAAAAAGGGGAGGAAGGAGGACCCGGGCAACTATAGGCCGGTCAGTCTCACCTCCATCCTTGGTAAAGTCTTTGAAAAAATTATCAAGGCTCACATTTGTGAGAGCCCGGCAGGGCAAATTATGCTGAGGGGAAACCAGCATGGGTTTGTGGCGGGCAGATCGTGCCTGACCAACCTAGTCTCTTTCTATGACCAGGTTACGAAACGCCTGGACACAGGAGGAGGGGTGGATGTCGTATACTTAGACTTCAGGAAGGCCTTCGATACGGTATCCCACCCCATACTGGTGAACAAGTTAAGAGGCTGTGATGTGGATGACTGCGCAGTCCGGTGGGTGGCGAATTGGCTAGAGGGTCGCACCCAAAGAGTCGTGGTAGATGGGTTGGTCTCGACCTGGAAGGGTGTGGGCAGTGGGGTCCCGCAGGGTTCGGTCCTTGGACCGATACTCTTTAATGTCTTCATCAGCGACTTGGACGAGGGAGTCAAATGTACTCTGTCCAAGTTTGCAGATGACACAAAGCTATGGGGAGAAGTGGACACACTGGAGGGCAGGGAACAGCTGCAGGCAGACCTGGATAGGTTGCACAAGTGGGCAGAAAACAACAGGATGCAGTTCAACAAGGAGAAATGCAAAGTGTTGCACCTAGGGAGGAATAATGTCCAGCACACCTACAGCCTAGGGAATGACCTGCTGGGTGGCACGGAAGTGGAAAGGGATCTTGGAGTCCTAGTGGACTCCAAGATGAACATGAGCCAGCAGTGTGACGAAGCCATCAGAAAAGCCAATGGCACTTTATCGTGCATCAGCAGATGCATGACGAATAGGTCCAGGGAGGTGATACTTCCCCTCTATAGGGCATTGGTCAGACCGCAGTTGGAGTACTGCGTGCAATTCTGGGCGCCACACTTCAAGAAGGATGCGGATAACCTGGAGAGGGTACAGAGAAGGGCAAGTCGTATGGTCAAGGGCCTGCAGACCAAGCCCTACGAGGAGAGACTAGAGAAACTGGACCTTTTCATCCTCTGCAAGAGAAGGTTGAGAGGCGACCTTGTGGCTGCCTATAAGTTCATCACGGGGGCACAGAAGGGAATTGGTGAGGATTTATTCACCAAGGTGCCCCCGGGGGTTACAAGAAACAATGGCCACAAGCTAGCAGAGAGCAGATTTAGTCTGGACATTAGGAAGAACGTCTTCACAGTTCGAGTGGCCAAGGTCTGGAACGGGCTCCCAAGGGAGGTGGTGCTCTCCCCTACCCTGGGGGTCTTCAAGAGGAGGTTAGACGAGTATCTAGCTGGGGTCATCTAGACCCAGCACTCTTTCCTGCTTATGCAGGGGGTCGGACTTGATGATCTATTGAGGTCCCTTCCGACCCTAACATCTAACATCTATGAATCTAATGTTTCCAAGTGACTCTGGCCAGCTCTTGCTGCCTCACATGGCATGCTGTCAGAATTTCTCACGTTTTCTAACTCCTTACTCAGCTGGGTGACCTTGTCCTGGAGCTGGGCATTCTCTTCGGCCCCTAACTGCAGGCATGTGGCCAGCTGCCATGACAGGCACCCCTTCTTGGGTTTACCCTGGGCAACAGCAGCAAACCTAGCCCAATGATCGGGTACTGTTTCCGGGTCACTCCAGGCAGGCCTCAACGTATCCTTATCCCACTCAGGATTCTCCATCCCTGTCACTTCCTTAAGCAAAGCCACCAATGGGGCCCACCCAACTCCCTCCATTCCAACCTTTCTCTCTGGACCAGAGTCTCTCAATCTTGTTCGTGATGTCAATTTATATCCCAGCCGTCTGTGGAGGGTTCAGAATTGAGAGTGTGGCCGGGGGTAGAAAGGTAAGAAAGGTTTATTGACTTAAAAACATGACTACACGTAGTATAATAATACAGACAATGACAGGCAATAATAATTTGCATCAGCAACTTATCGTCAATTCCCTCTGATGCCTGATGTATGACAAGTTTCTCTTTCCACAAAGCTCAGCGAAGTCAGGCATCCCCGATCAGTGCTGTCCGAGGGGTACCGGGAAGGACCCTGGTATTCAGTCCTTGGGCTCCTCAAGATTCATGGGCCCACTGAATCCAGGCCAGCAACTAATCTGTAGTTCTTTTCACAGAGCTATATCTTCCTTCTAAATGATTTCCAGTTGTGCCAGCCAATTTATAACTTCTGAGCTATGCTGATAACTTACAGACATTCAGATTCTTTTTACGTCAACTGTTCTTAGACTGACCAATAGCAGTACATGCCTTGCATTCTTCTGATAAGGTTAATTTTAACTACACCACAGGGCCTACCATTACTTCTATAAGGCTTTGCTAAATTTACTGAGCCTTACTTCATACAAGGCTTTACTACATCTTAGACTTTAATTAGGCTCTTAGCAACAACATATAGCTTAATATCTGAACAAATGACAGAAAAAACACTTAGTCTAATCTTTGTAGAGCCTTCAGCAAGCACCTTTATCACACAGACATAATTTTCAGCTGTCACACCCTCCACTGCCCCTCACTGCATGGAGGGGTTTTGCCATGAGCCCCCAGAGGCCCTGACAGCCACTTCTGCAGCTGGTGAGTATGGGGCTTTTTTTTAAAGAGCCAGGATGCTGAGGCCTGGCAGGGGCGACAATTAACAGGGTAGGAGGGCATGTGGGGTCAGGGGGTGCTCGGGGGGCTGGAGGAG
This sequence comes from Alligator mississippiensis, assembly GCF_030867095.1. Classification (NCBI taxonomy): domain Eukaryota; kingdom Metazoa; phylum Chordata; order Crocodylia; family Alligatoridae; genus Alligator; species Alligator mississippiensis. The sequence goes on from NC_081825.1 coordinate 248,109,476, forward strand.
CAGGCAGGAGATGGGGCCTGGTGGGGGTCTCCCTATGGTCTCCTCCCCCCTCCTCCAGCCCCCACCCCACCTACCAGCATGGAGTCCAGGTCCAGCTCACTGAGGCAGTGAGTGAGGACTGCCTGAATCTCTGAATCTCTCTGAAGCTCTCTGAATCTTTTCTAAATCAATTCAGAGAGCTTTGAATCAATTCAGACCTTTTTATTGGTCTCCCAATTTGATCTGGATTCAGAGATTTGGCTACCTAATCGGGCTGAATCTCCTCAGAATTGAATCAGCACCTGAAGCTTTGCATAGCCCTACTGACCAGTGTACAGAGGAGGTGGGGAAGGGAAGTCTTACCTGCCCAGGCTTTCTGGACAGGGAAGGCAGCTGCTACTGCTGCTGCTGCTGGTTCTGATGGTGTAGATGATGCTGCCACAGCAGCCTTTCCTGTATAGAGAGCCTGGACATTAGTGACAGACAGGACAGAGAGTCTGGCAGCAGCAGTGTCATTGGTGTAGGCCCCCTGATAGCTGCTCCTGGGGCCCCATTTGCTCATTCTCACCCCAGACATGATACTGAGAGCAGGGCTGTGCCTACTGTTAGAAAAACTCCCTGGGGAGGCAGGCACTGTTCCACTCATCCCAGTACAGTACAGGGCTGCTTCTGATGTGGAAAATAGCCGAAGGGGAATCTCACAGTTGGTGCCCAGGGCTGATGCCCCACTCACTCCCCCCACCCAGTTACACAACTGGTAAGAAAGCAGAGAAAAATCCAAGTCCTGAAGATCAGATACAGCTTGTGACCTTACCAGTGGCCAGAGGTTACACATTCTGCAGTTCTATTTCTGCAGCAGATGGACTGTACCTTTTGCCCAGGGCTACTGCTATCAAGAAAAAATAAGGAAAGAAAATGGGAAATCCCAAACATGAACTGTATTTCTAGATGATCTAACAGTCACATAATCAAACATGTTTAACACATAAATGGCCAAAAGCTTTCTTTAAAATGACATGTTCATGAAATAGAATGAGTTTGGCTATATATAGTACAAGTTCACCAATCTTTCTTATTGATATAACTTTTTAAAGGAAAGGAAGTATGTAAAAAAAATCTTGCATTTTGTTTAAAAGAAATAAGGAAAACCTTTCAAAGTAAGAGACTAGATTGAGTACAGTGGAATTTAATCAGAAGGCAAAGGGACAATAAATATCTAAAATCCAACTACAGCATAACAGGTGGTATATGGATAAAAGACAGTGGCATAAGCATATTAACATCCCAAGATTATAAATAACAAAGTTTTTCTTTGAAAAAAAAAAAACTGATTCAAAAAATTGGGAGTATGGTAAGTCTTTTTACATGGTTTCAAATAAGATTTTGCTACATTCAACAATTTAATGATAACCGAAACCCATGGGTTTATAATTCAACTAATGAGCTGGTTCTTGCTTCTAATACTGTCAGCAGTATTTTTGATGATAACTTCAAAATGAATATGATCATATGCTATATAACTATATATAGATCACCTGAAATGACCTGGCTTAAGCTGTGTCTGAGCCAAAACGAACAGCGGACTGTGAATTAAGCTGAATTTTAAAACCATAAAATGATAGTTTGAAAATACTGTATCTAATAACATTTGTCTTCAAATCATTCCCTTTTCAGATGACTGTAAAATTATGACACAGAACTTCGTTTTTGGAAACTATTTAAAGAATATTTACAATCTAGACAAAAATACATGTCTGTATGTGGACTCTTTAAACAAGGCTAACCTATTTAATGATTTCTTTGCCTCCACTTTCCTGAGCAGGGACCAGATCAGCCCGTCCACCAGGACCCCCTCAGGCCCTGGAAGAGGCGCACCCAGGCCTCGGGTCAGTGAGGCTCTAGTCAGGGAACTTCTGGAGGGACTGGATGTATTTAAATCAGCTGGTCCTGACGACCTCCACCCCAGAGTGCTGAGGGAATTAGCAGAGGTCATTGCAGGACCCCGGCATGGCTTTACGAGCACTCATGGTGCTCTGGTGTGGTGCCAGAGGACTGGAAAAGGGCCAATGTGGTTCCCATTTTCAAAAAAGGGAGGAAGGAGGACCCAGGAAACTAGGCCAGTTAGTCTTATCTCGATCCTGGGTAAGCTTTTTGAGAGAATTATCCTGGTGCATGTCCATGAGGGGTCAGCAGGGGAGGTTATGCTTAGGGGCAACCAACATAGGTTCATTAGAGCAGGTCCTGTCAGACCAAATTGGTGGCCTTCTATGACCAGGTCACAAAATCCTTAGATGCAGGGGTATCAGTGGACGTAGTCTTTCTGCACTTCAGGAAGGCCTTCAACACTGTCTCTCACCCCATTCTCACTAAAAAACTAGGGGACTGTGGTGTCGACACCTACACAGTCAAATGGGTCACTAACTGGCTGGAGGGCCACACCCAGAGAGTGGTGGTGGATGGGTCATTTTTGACCTGGAGGGATGTGGGCAGTGGGGTCCCCCAGGGCTCGATCCTCGGACCTGTGCTGTTCAACATCTTCATCAGTGACTTGGATGAGGGGGTAAAAAGCACCCTATTCAAATTTGCTGATGACACTAAGATGTGGGGGGATGTGGGCACACTAGAAGGGAGGAATAGGCTGCAATTGGATGTAGACAGGTTACAGGGGTGGGCAGATGAGAACAGGGTGGGTTTCAACACTGACAAGTGCAAGGTGCTGCACCTGGGGAGGGAGAACCAGCAGCATACCTACAGGCTGGGGAACTCCCTTCTTGTCAGTGCAGAGGCAGAAAAGGATCTTGGAATCATTATGGAAGTGAAAATGAACATGGGCCAACAGTGTGGGGACGTGGTCAGGAAGGCCAACCATACTTTGTCGTGCATCCACAGATGCATCTCAAGCAGGTCCAAGGAGGTGATCCTCCCCCTCTATGCGGCACTGGTCAGGCCACAGTTAGAGTACTGTGTCCAGTTCTGGGCACCGCACTTCAGGAGGGATGTGGACAGCATTGAGAGGGTCCAGAGGAGGGCCACCCGCATGATCAGGGGTCAGCAGGGCAGGCCCTACGAGGAGAGGCTAAGGGACCTGAACCTGCTCAGCCCCAACAAGAGAAGGCTGAGGGTGGATCTAGTGGCCTGTTACAAATGAGTCAGAGGGAACCAGCAAGTATTGGGGGAGTCCCTGTTCCCCCGAGCACTACCAGGAGTGACTAGAAATAATGGCCACAAGCTGGCAGAGGGAAGATTCAGACTAGACATCAGGACGCGCTACTTCACAGTCAGGGTGGCTAAGATCTGGAACTAACTTCCAAGCGAAGTGGTGCTGGCTCCTACCCTGGGGGTCTTTAAGAGGAGGTTAGATGAACACCTCGCTGGGGTCGTTTGACCCCAGTACTTTTTCCTGCCATGGCAGGGGGTCGGACTTGATGATCTGCTCAGGTCCTTTCCGACCCTACCAACTATGAAACTATGAAACTATGAATACACTGTTCCCAGTGTTGACTGGCTCATGGGTAACAATTATAAACAACTCATCTGCTACTTTGCTCTTTGTAGCAACCTCAGTGTTAAGTTTTAATGTGAATTAATTATCTGTGTCTGTGAGCAATGGCAGAGGCTTTCATGGACAACACATTGGCCCAGCTGCATAACAAAGGTGTAGGGGAGGGAAAGGGGGAGGCATGACCAGGGCACTAGCCCAGGCAGTGGCTGGATGGGGGGAGGAGGCGGGGGGGGGGGCAAAAATAGCAGCAGCAGCGCTGTTAGTCTAGGTGCCACTACCATCATTGCTGCTGCACCATGGTGGCCCAGACATTGGCCGTATGTGTTGCCGGTGCCCTGCATGCTCAAGTTCCCAGTTGCACCTCTGTGTCTGCCCACAAGCCATGGGTTGGATAACACAGCAACAACATAATGGTTAGAACTCGTGGTGAAACTTGAATTTTAAGTTAGCAGTAAAAGCGAAATGATGTGAGGACGTTTCATACAGGAAGTACTGTGTGTTCAGTCCAAAGAGAATGCAGGTGTCCTTCTCTGCACTCTGCTTGCCTACTGAAATTGTGTAATATATCAGAGAATGTTAATTAAATATAAGCATGAAGCATCAAATATGAAGAATGTTTTCTTCTGAAAGAATTAACCATGTATGGCAGAAATTCCCATGGATCCACATTCGAATATAAATTATGTGAAAACCCTATTGAGCCACTAACCAAGGTTTAAATATCTGGTTAACTAATGCCACCAACTTGTAACAGTTTGAAGCCTCACTGTTATCATACACATTAGTCTTTTAAGGATTTTTAATTAAAAATACACTCTTTGCTTTGGACTTGTAGGGTTTTACCCAGTATAACATGTATATAGCCTTCTATGGGGCACATAGCTTCAGTCTTGTTAGTTGAAAGGTTGTCTCATTGCTAGAGGGCAAACCTTTGTCCAGACAACTTTTGTTCTTTAGATTGTTCATGAGCAGTTCAGGGTACTGCTGATAGTTACAATCTGAGATTTTTGCTTGGGCATAGAAGTCAACTGATGCTTTTTTGTTGTTTGATGAGATGAGTGAAACTGGTTCCTAGTGTGAAAGAATCTAATTAAAAATTGTAAATGTGCATTTCACAGCTATGTTCCAATATTCATGACATCCTCTCCTGTAGTAAATGAGGTCAGTAGAATACCCGGAGAAAGAATAAACAAAAAAGCGGCCAACAATATCAGATAAAAATGATGCAATAACTCCAAACAATCCAAAGAAATATTTCTGTAGCTTCCTCCCCTCCATACTTGGGTCCAAGATGATTTTCTTTTCTTTGGGGATTATCAGGTGATAATTATCATAATTTGAGTCCAACCTACTCAAGGTTCTGTATGACAGCTATCTTGCAGTATTATGACTGGTACATTTCACTTGATAGTTGCAGTCAATGTAAGTTAATAATATGAAGCACTGTAGCTGTTCTTGTGCTACAGTTTTATATAATTCAGATGCTTTCTTAAGCTAAAGGCAGGGTGATTGAGAGGTGAGGCCTATAAAAGTATTATACATCTCTCTGCTTTTGATAAATGCACACTGACATGTAGAAGCATATCTTTAAAGATGATGGAACTGACCTGTCAAGCCAGAAATAAATTTAGGTTTTTTTAGTCTAATTCATAGCTGGTATAAATCTATGTAGCTCCACTGATTTTATTTGATTCTAAATAATGTACAACAAACCTACAAGAAAAGGACATTATGGTTGTATAAAAGAGCATGGAGCATTCTGAAATAAGAGTAAGCAGAACTAAGGATCACCATGCAGCTTTAACTGGACCATGTTTATACACATCTTTATGGCACAATCTTTAATTATATAAATGAGTAGTTCAGTATATGGTTGATATTCTAAACTTGAGATGTTTTGCTTGGACATAATAGTTACCTTTACTGTTTCTTTCTGAAATGCGTGAAAGTTTGTATAGGGGTTTTTATGGGTGAAAGTTTGTATAGGGTTTTTTTTGCAGGAGACTTTCTTTTTGCAATTTTTTTGCAGGACACTTTTTTCATTCAATGCCTATGGTGGGCTGAGGTCACAGAATAGGAAGCTATTCAATATTTCTAAATGTTTTTGTATTCAACACATGGCCCTATTTCTTATTTACTTTTATTTACTTTTCACCTTCCAAACCATACATCAATTATACAATTATTCACTATTCATTATTCATCACTTTTTCATTGATATAACTATCTCTTATTGGAATATTTTGGTTCAACATCTCAATATTTTTCTTTTATTTCAACTGTTTTCAATTGCATATTTGACTGGCCACCTTCTTTGATTAGACTTGAACTCATTTCCTGGCATATTTACTATATTAACTCAAATCTAAGATACATTTGTTCCTCATCTTGAATTTGAGTACCGGCCTGAAAATGGGAGTTGGATTCATTGGAGAATTATACTAGGTGTGAATTTAAACAATTTTAGTTTTATCTTCCCATGTTAGATGCTTATCCTGGTATTAAAGTGCCTATCCCCAGTATGACTTATGCTACTTTGGCGGTATCCTAAAAAAAGTACTTACTCTCATTCTGAAATGAGTGTCCACATGAGAAATCATACTGGGGTAACTGGTTTAATTATTTGAGTATAATTATGAATGGTGAAATATTCCTATGTAGACAGTGTGGCAGAATGTCATCTCAGTCTCTCCCCAAACTCTGCTATCAGGCTTATTACCTAGCTGACAATTTGGTTACCATGGTCACTGCAGAGGGCAGACACCCCTGCCCCCATCTGGTTCAGGTAATCCTGAGTTGTAACCTGAGCTGAATACATTCCTATCCCAAGATTCACAAGGGCACATTGTTCCTGTCCTGACGTTCACTAGGGATTCTTCATCTGAGGATGACATTTCCTCTTCAGCAACCCACCCTTTTACCTTGGGCCAACCCTTCCTTTCTAACTCCACTCTGTGGACCTCTTCTAGTACCTCATATAATGGTCACCAGTTCCTTTCTATGATCATTTCCCTGTCCAAATTGGGTGCAAACCCTACTTTCATTCTATCTTTCTGATTAGCTATTTTCATATCTATATAGCCCCTCTCATATTGGTCCTCCCCTCCATAGATACAGCACATCCTGACTGGCCTGAACCATTTTACCATGGCATCCGGTATTAACCCAGCCCTCAGTAGCATTTGAAAACAGCCGGTATTGAGCATGACTTCTACTACCTGGCCTACCACACAGGCTGTCACCATGAACCTATCCCATACTGCTACCTCTTCACTCCGCCTGAAGCTGCAGTCCATTTCCTTGACTGCTTCACTGCCCCCTGGCTTCTCCCTAACTCCAGGAGCATCACTCCCTTGTTTCCATTTTCTTGAGTGCCAAGTGTACTTTCACGGGATATGTGGCTTTACCTCCCACATCTATAACACACTATCCCCTTTCTCAAATATCTCAGCACCCCTCAACATGGTTCTTCTTTTCTAGAACTAATTCCCATATTCTTATGTCCCTTTTCCTTAGCTGGTTCTAACTCAGATGCCGCAAAGGCTTCAGCAACCCTTAGGGCTTCCTTTGCCATCCTAGGAAGATGTTGTCTTACCCATAGCTGGATCTCATCTTCAAGATCCCTTATAAACTGCTCTAATAAAATTTGATCTGCTAGAGCAGCCCTGTCAACTCTCTCAGGTAGTATCCACTTATTCATGAGATCATTTAGTAATTGTATCAAGTTTTGGGACTTTCTATCTTCTTTCCCTTTCCTGGCCCTGGACAATCATCAGTAAAGCTCCAATGTTAATTCTAAGTGGTGTAATATGGCGGCTTTCACTTTGTGGTAGTTGTAGGCATCATCCCTAGGAAGGGCATGGTATGCAGCTTATGCCTTCCCCACTAACAGGGATCACAACTGGCTAGCCCACAGAATTCTATCTAGCCCCATTTGTATTGCCGTTCTCTTGAAGGTTTCTATTTCTAGCCTCTGTGTCATCCTCTTCCAGCATCTTGTGCATCCGAAAGGATGTCCAATTTCATCTTATCCATTCTTGTTGCTGGATGGCCTGCTGCTGTTGAACTTCTAACACTTTGGTGACAGCATGTAGTATCTGGCCTAATAGGTTAACTTGGGGTGCCAGATTCACTTCCATTTCTATGTTGGCCTCCAGGGTCACACCCTTTTTGTGTCTCCTGGCCAATGCACCAATTTGTAATTTCCCATGATGTTCACTTAAACGCTTTGTCTTTTTGGGCCGATCAGACACAGCTGCTTCTTTTCAGGTTGGCAGCTTGCCCTCCAGTGAGATTCCCTAAAAGGTCCCCAGGGGTTCTTTCCTGCCATGTCTTGTTAAGGATTATTGCTGGGAGGAAGTTCTCTAATCTGCCTCTCCTGGTTTCCTCTTCAGTCTCTCACTTAGGTCTTTGTCTTGGGGCTCTGCCTCCCCTACACCCTGCCATACACCAACCAGCGATGATGTTAGTTCTTGGCTGAGGCTAAAGCAAAGTCAATCAGCCATGGCTAGGCCTTAGCCTTACCTAATCTCAGTCCCAGTTCAGATAGCGTACCACCCTTATTCAGGCCTCACATCAGCCTGACTTGCTATTGTGTTCACCCAGGGGTGTCTTCTCTCTGGACACTCTCTCTGTCCACGGGGGCTACTCACAGCTTAATATCCTTTCTTTTTTTTCTCTCTCCACAGGCTCACTGCTTTCCCAGTCTCTGTCAACTTCATCCGGGATCCATGGCCTTGGGAGAGGTACGTATCTTGGCTCTTCTGAGCGAGCCTTAGCTGGGCATCCCAACTCTCAGGGTTGCCACCACTTGTCTCTGCCAGGGCACCCAATTGCTTCCTGCCACTCTGGGCTCTCAGGAGGCCTCACTTCTGGTCTTCCTTGAATGTGTGTCAGTGGGGATTTTATCTCCCTTTCCGAGAACTGGCCAATGAACTGACATTCGCACATGTCTACAAAACATGCCCATGCTGGTGTGGGGATCATGTCTGATCTCCAGTAGTATTTTGCTGCTGCTGCTGCTTTTCTCTCCACTTCTGCACCGGTGCAGCTTGTCTTCTGGCAGTGGCTTCTCCACTGCCATGACTTTGATCTTCGGCAGCATTCTGCGGCCGCCACTTTTCCCTTTGCTTTGGCATCAGAGGTAAGTTTCAGCTTGTGTCAGTGTCCCTACCACACCTGGTCTTTCTTCTCCTATTTTATATCCCTTCAGACTGTTTTTAGCTCTTTTCAAACTCCTAGATCTGATCACAGACTACAACCTTCAGCAGCAGCTGAAGCTGCTGACAGTTCAGCTGTGAAAGAGTTAAAACTGTAGCTTCTCTTTGCATAGGAAAAGTTGTGTGAGTTAAAGATTAGGTTCTGTCCCTGATTTATGTGGCCAAAATGCTTCATTCTTTTTTTCCAAAAACAAAGCATGTGTCTTATTTGGTAATATGCAAGAAAATATGGTAATATCCAAAACATCTAATTTAACACAATGAGCTACAAAGCCATATTGTAAGAGCACTGTTTATATACTTGCTTCTGTGGTACCACTGGCCACAATTTACTCTTAAACTCAAGATAATCATGGAATTAGCCACTTTCAAAGTAGGTAGAAGTATAAGTTCAAGTTGACAAAGCCATAAAATCCGATGTAATTATTATTGGAAAGCCAGGGTTGTTGGGAATTCTTCTGTTAGTGATGGAGTATTTCTATTGCCATTATGATTTAAGAATTGATAGGACCCTTGAAAGAAAGCAGAGACATGGAGTTTTGGTGTTGTCTTGGCAAACAATGTAGTAGCTGCTACATAAGTGATTAGGAAGTAAATTGCTTTTAAGAAAAAGATTATAGGCATATACAGTAGCCCCTGTAGTGGTTAATAAACATGTCTTGTGCCCCCCTCTTCTTCCCCCCATCTACTCTGAAACTCCTGTCATAGCATTTTCTTTGCTGAAGCCACAGGCCATTTTACCACACAAGCCCACAGTAGCAGCTGAAGTCTGTAAATCTTGGCTCTATCTCACTAAGTGATCCTATGAAAGCTAAGCAAATTTTTAAATTATTTTTTGGAGTAAATTCTCATGAATTTCTGGCCTAGTACCATGATAGCAAGTGGCGAGGATAGACAAAAAGCTGGCTACTCACCTCCCTTATTCTAAAGGATATACTTATTGGTGCAGGTCACCAGCTGAGGGGTGTTCTTGTCCTGCTGTCAAAATATAGCAAACTACAGTAAAAAATATTGGGCAGCTAAGATTTTTGTCTCTGTTTCAGCAAGGGCTGTACTCCCCACTCCCTCTCAGAAATTTTGTGTATTTTTAACAGCTTTGAAGCTGCTATTGTCATGAATATTTCTCAGTTGTTCAGTTTTGCTGCTAACCTTCTAAAGGAACTTATCCACAGTGCGATCAGAAGCTTCTCATCAAAGCTGTGCAATTCTTGGTTTTGTTACAGTTCAAATTTGGAGTTCAAATACATCCTACACAGAACCAACTCATAGCCCAAACTATTGAGCCTTACTGGTTTTAACATGAATCCATATAGTCCAGCTTTGTGTGAAAGACCTGCAAGCCTATTGAATCTTTCAGATAACTTAGACTGCAGTTTGAATCTTAAGGAAGGGCGCTGACAGAAGTGACATTTGATGACTGGCCCCCTGAAAGTGCTCTACAGGCATACCATGATACATATGCATGGCTGCAGAATGTTTTAAAAGTGGCCGACTGCATGACAAATTAACCATCATCTAAAGAGGCATCAGATGAAGGTGCTTCAATGTGGAGCACCTTAGGGAGCTTGTGTTTCCTTAAGTCAGACTGTCAGTGCAATTGGGGTTGGGCTGATGCAGCCCAGCCCTGCCCCTGCTGCTGTCTGTAGGAAGGGAGGGGGGAGAAGAGAAGGGGAGGGAGCTGTGGGCTGGCGGAGGGAGGCAGGTTGATTGGAGCCCCCCTACCTCATTCCCCTCTCCCCAGATGAGGTTGGGAAAACCCCTGCTTGCAGCTCCCTGCCCTTCTCTTCTCACCCCTCCCTTTCCTCAGAAAGAACCAGTGGAGCTGGGAGGAGGAGTGGGGGTAGGGGAGAGAGACTGTAGGAAGGCCCCTCCACTGGATCAGCTCCAAAGTGCAGCTTGATTCCTCCTTCCCCCACACCCCACATACCCCAACAGGAGAATGTCTGTTTGTTGGCGGGGGAGAAGGTTCACTTTAACTCATGGCACTTTATGTGAAGCACCATGAGTTAAAGCAGGGACCTGAATGTCTGTCAGTGCCAGAAATTCATACCCTTGTAACGTTTGTATGAATTTAGGTTTCATTCTGAATATTTTATGAAGTTCTTGCTTCCTATGCATTACAGAATTCTATAGGTAGCCTTGATATAGTAAGTAGACTTATGAAGGAGGTAGGCAAATAGGCAGGTGTGTTGGAAGTAGAGAAATGGTACTATTTTGGTTATAAATTAAAATTTCCTTCTTCAGATGGAGGGTTATAAAAACCAGTGTGACGAAACAAGCAATAGCAAACCTAATAATTTATGGATTTATACAGTGGGATCTTTAAACTGCCAAACAGACCCAATGCTTTATTTTAAAATAAATGTTACAGAGATCTGCTTATGAATCACAAGGTTCCCATTTGGGTTGAACACTTCTTTGGCCTTTCTAGATGATGAATTAGGGTATTGTTTTCATTTCTAAAATCAGGTCACGTTGTCACCCTTGCCTTTGTCATTGTGTAGCTCAGCTGTAGCTCTGGTGTGCTCAAGCATTTCTCTGGAGGACGCAGTTGGAGTCAAGGATCACACTGACAGAAGCATATGTGTAACCGTCAGCCATTAAATATCTGTCAAAACTTTCTGGCAGAGACAGATGTAAGACACAGACACATCTCCAGTTTCTTCAAGAAAACAGATTTTTCAGTTTTACATATGGTAAACAATACTCATATGAAAGATTATAAACTGGAAAAATGATTTAGGCACCTAAAGTCCCTCATTTTCTCATCTAAAGGTGAAACTCACTCCTGTGTCAGTCCATACCTATAGTTCAGTTAAGTCTTCCTTACTTTTCAGATTGGTATCTCTCCCTCTGCCTATGTTGTGGATGAGGAAAAAAATATAGGCCTAATGCTGACTGGATGCTGTTCTGCGGATTTAGGTTTTTATAAAAGGTATTAGGTGCCCACCTTTATCCAAATGACTAATAGATATTTATGATGAAATCTTGACCCAATTCATATCAATGGAAACTTTGTTATTGTCTTAAGTGGAGGGTGAATTTTAGTGAATGTTTAGGGCAGTAATTCTCAATCAGGGTTCAGGGTAGCTTGGGGTGTCGCGAGATCCTTTGAAGGATGCTGCAGGGAGTAGATTCATAGATTCATACATGTTAGGGTCGGAAGGGACCACAATAGATCATCGAGTCTGACCCCCTGCATAGGCAAGAAAGAGTGCTGGGTCTAGATGACCCCAGCTAGATGCCTATCCAACCTCCTCTTGAAGACCCCCAGGGTAGGGGAGAGCACCACCTCCCTTGGGAGCCTGTTCCAGACCTTGGCCACTCGAACTGTGAAGAAGTTCTTCCTAATGTCCAATCTAAATCTGCTCTCTGCTAGCTTGTGGCCATTATTTTTTGTAACCCCTGGGGGCACCTTGGTGAATAAATCCTCACCAATTCCCTTCTGTGCCCCCATGATGAACTTATAGGCAGCCACAAGGTCGCCTCTCAACCTTCTCTTGCGGAGGCTGAAAAGGTCCAGTTTCTCTAGTCTCTCCTTGTAGGGCTTGGTCTGCAGGCCCTTAACCATACGAGTGACCCTTCTCTGGACCCTCTCCAGGTTATCTGCATCCCTCTTGAAGTGCGGTGCCCAGAACTGCACGCAGTACTCCAACTGCGGTCTGACCAGCGCCCGATAGAGGGGCAGTATCACCGCCTTGGACCTATTCGTCATGCATCTGCTGATGCATGATGAAGTGCCATTGGCTTTTCTGATGGCTTCGTCACACTGCCGACTCATGTTCATCTTGGAGTCCACTAGGACTCCAAGATCCCTTTCCACTTCCGTGCCACCCAGCAGGTCATTCCCTAGGCTGTAGGTGTGCTGGACATTTTTCCTCCCTAGGTGCAGCACTTTGCATTTCTCCTTGTTGAACTGCATTCTGTTGTTTTCTGCCCACTTGTCCAACCTATCCAGGTCTGCTTGCAGCTGTTCCCTGCCCTCCGGCGTGTCCACATCTCCCCATAGCTTTGTGTCATCTGGACAGAGTACATTTAACTCCCTCGTCCAAGTCGCTGATGAAGACATTAAAGAGTATCGGTCCAAGGACCGAGCCCTGCGGGACCCCACTGCCCACACCCTTCCAGGTCGAAACCGACCCATCCACCACGACTCTCTGGGTGCGACCCTCTAGCCAATTCGCCACCCACCGGACTGTGCAGTCATCCACATCACAGCCTCTTAACTTGTTCACCAGTATGGGGTGGGATACCGTATCGAAGGCCTTCCTGAAGTCTAAGTATACGACATCCACCCCTCCTCCTGTGTCCAGGTGTTTCGTAACCTGGTCATAAAAAGACACTAGATTGGTCAGGCATGATCTGCCTGCCACGAACCCGTGCTGGTTTCCCCTCAGCATAATTTGTCCTGCCGGGCTTTCGCAGATGTGAGTGTTGATAATTTTTTCAAAGACTTTGCCAAGGATGGAGGTGAGACTGACTGGCCTATAGTTGCCCGGGTCCTCCTTCCTCCCCTTCTTGAAAATGGGGACCACATTGGCCCTTTTCCAGTCCTCCGGGACTTGGCCCGTGCACCACGAGTGTTCAAATATTCCCACCAGTGGCTCTGCAATGATGTCGGCCAGTGCCTTCAGCACCCTTGGATAGAGCTCATCCGGGCCTGCCGACTTAAAGGCATCCAGTTCTTCCAAATGACTCTGCACCATCTCAGGGTCTACGCATGGAAGTCTGGCGCCTTGCTGCTGCCTCTCTACAATGCCAGTGAGAGACTTGTCCTGCCCCTCACTTAGGAACACTGAGGCAAAGAACTTGTTGAGGAGTTCAGCCTTGTCCCCCCTGTCCGTCACCAATTGTTTCTGCCCATTTAGCAGTGCTCCTATTCCCCCCTGGGCCTTCCTTTTACTCCCTATATATCTAAAAAACAATTTCTTGTTGTCCTTTATTTGGGATGCCATCCTCAGCTCCATGGTAGCTTTGGCCCGTCTAACTGCCTCCCTACAAGCATGAGCAGAGGAGGTATATTCATCTTTGGTGATCTCTCTCTGTTTCCACTTTTTATGTGCTCCCCTTTTGGCTCTTAGGCTGCCCTGGATTTCTGTGGTCAGCCAGGGAAGCTTCCTGGCCCCTTTCCCTCTTTTACCTCGCATGGGGATTGTCTCGCTTTGTGCCCGAAGGATCGTTTCCTTAAGGCACAGCCACCCTTCTTGGGCTCCCATCACTTCAATACTCCTACTCTGCAGTGCATCCTTGACTAATCGCCTGAGTTAATTTAAATCAGCTTTCCTAAAGTCTAGCACTTTCACCCTACTAGTTACCTTACCCACTCAACATCTTATGGTGTATTCTATTATTAGGTGATCACTGTCCCCCAGATGACTACCGATCTGAAGGTCCCCTACCATGTCATCCCCCGTTGCCAATACCAGATCCAGTATGGCATTCCCCCTAGTGGGACCGTGTACCTCCTGTGTCAGGTGGAGGTTCTGTACACAGGTTAGAAACCTGCGTGAGCAGTAGGACTTTGCCGTCTGTGTCTCCCAGCAGATGTCTGGGTAGTTTAGGTCTCCCATGACTACCACCTCTTTAGCTTTTATGGTCTCCGAGAGCTGCCTCAGGAGCCCCGAATCTATTTCTTCCCCTTGATGTGGGGGTCTGTAGCAGACCCCTACCACCAAATCCCTTTCTCCTTGCCCCCATGTAGCCTAACCCACAATCCTTCTACTTCCTCATCTTTGGATTCCGTCTTGATGAGGGTCGATGTATATTGCTCATTGACATAGAGCGCAACCCCTCCCCCTTTTTTCCCCACCCTGTCCTTTGAGTATGAGGAGATAAGTAAGGTGTGAGGAGATGAGCAGATAAAGCAGCCTCAGGCTGCAGGTGTGAGATTAGCAGATAAGGGCAGGCTCAGATTCCAGGTGTAAGGAGATGAACAGATAAAGGCAGGCTTAGACTTTCCTTGCCTATCTGATCTCAATTCCCTGTCTCCTTTGAAAGGAAGTAAGCACTGTAATAAATCAATTATCTTTTGAAATGGGATACCCCTCAATTCACAAATGTTTTTAGACTCAAGGCACCCCTAGCCTAGCAAGGGGTACCTTGAGTCTAAAGAGATTGAGAACCACTGGTTCGGGGTGTAAACATACACATACAAAATGTTTAAACATACACTTTTAAGGTGCATGCTTAAGGTAGAGAACACAATGTGTTATAGCAGTGTAGTATACCTCTGCTAGTACTCTGCTTTGTTTGGGCTAATACACCCTGCTTCTCAGCAGGGTTAAGGGAGGTATCTCTGCATGACACTGAATCCTGCTGTGTAGATATACCCTCTAGGGTAAATTCTACTTCACTGCTAAGACGCGTAAAGGATGCTAACGTCAGGGCTTTATGAATCTACGTCACAGGATGACATTCTACTTCACCTTTCAGAATTCATATATCCACATCTAAAGACCTTATATGGTTGCATTTTTGCCCTATGTGACTTATCCCTACTGCAGATTCAACAGTGATTCAATACTGCTCCTGACGTTGGAAAGTACTTCAGAGCTTGCTATGGATACACAAAAATGCTGTGCAACGCCCCTGACCAAAAACTAGCAAGTACTTGACATCAAACTGAGATGAGCATTATGGTGGGCTCCACCTTTTGCCCATCAGTTAAAGGACCTGTTAAAAAAGGGAACACCTAGGAAGCCTACCTCTAGGCCCACCTCCTGCAAGGTGACTCAAGGATTTGAACCTTGTCTGCTCATTTCACAAGTATGCAGCCAAGCCACCAGTTAAAGTAGAACAAAATTTCCACATTAAAGCTATCCCTCTGGTAGCTAGTGGGAACAAAAGGAGACTAATAAACAGGAAGCCTAACTATGGCTTAGCAAGATGGGTGGTACCTTGGCATAGGGTTTGAGGGGGAAGGTGGTGGTGGGCGGGGGGGTGTGTGTTTCTTGCCTTTCTAGGAAGGCTATATTTTTGCATTACAGAACCTTTGGATATACTGCATAAACAGTAGTGGCAGCAGAAAACAGGCTTCTTCACAGATCTGTTTCATCCACCTGCTTGAAATGCCTTTTCAGTGGGGCTGGACTAGATGCCCAGATTGCACTATTTGAAAAGTCTTTCAGAGGCCAACTTCATTCCAATGTTCTTCATTCAGGAAAGACATCTTGGAGTCAAAATGTAGACAAATAAATATTCATAAGAAATGTAGATGTCTTACTGTGATTCAAGCCACTATGCAGGATGAAGTAGAATGCCATTTCCTGACTGGTCCCTATAAACTTACCAGAGGGGACCAGCAGAGAATGGGAGACACCCTATTCCCCCGAGCACCTCCCGGAGTAACAAGGAATAACGGCCATAAGATGTTTGAGAGTAGGTTCAGGCTGGACATTAGAAGTCACTACTTCAAAGTCAGGGTGGCTAGGATCTGGAACCAACTTCCAAGGGAAGCGGTGCTGGCTCCTACCCTGGGGGTCTTTAAGAGAAGGCTGGATAGTTACCTAGCTGGGGTCATATGAGCCCAGTATTCTCTCCTGCCCAGGGCAGGGGGTCGGACTTGAAGATCTGCTTAGGTCCCTTCTGACCCTACATCTATGAAGCTATGAATCTATGACTGATGCCTAAAAACTGCATAAGTACCAGTTATTTTTTCAGCAATGAAATAGAATTTTGCTCTTGGTGCCTAAATAAAGAATAAGATGCTTATCTTTACATGACCAAGCTACTATTAAATAGGCAGGGCCAAGCTGTGGTATTTAGCTAGTGGACTGAGCAGGAAATGTCACAATATCAAGAGTTCAAGAAGGGATTTCTGCCCTATCTGCCTGACCTGTCTGGTGCACTATGGGACAGTATGAGGTCTGATCAAAAAGTATTGAGACTGATGCTATAGGAAACCAAATATTTTACTTAAAGGGGTTTTGGCTTAATCTCCTTTGAAGTATGCTCCTTCTGTAGCCACACACTTCTCCCAGTGCTTCTGCCATTGTTGGAAGCACCTCTGATAAGCAATTTGTGGAATCGCTAAAAGCTGCTCAGTCGCATTCTGTTTTATGGTTTCCACATCACAAAATTTTCTTCCTTTCAAAGTTTTCTTTAGTTGAGGGAAGAGAAAAAAATCTTATGGGGCCTTATCAGGTGAATATGGAGGCTGTAGTACTTGTGGGATATGGTGTTTGGCTAAAATATGTCTAAAAATTGCTTCACAAGCTGTGCTGAGTGGGCAGGTGCATTGTCATGGTGAAGTATCCAAGGTTGGGCACCCACTTTTCTGGTAGTTTTTCTGGTCGTTTCATTTCCAAATCATCAGTTAGAATTGAATTACATGAACCAACAAAAATTCCAACTTCTTCTGCTATCTCTAGGACAGTCAATCATCTATAATTTCAAACCAAACTGCGAGCCGCTGCCACATTTTCATCATTTTGTGATGTTGAAGGGTGTCCGGAACACTCATCACTTTTGACTGATGATTGTCCTTCTTTAAACTGATGATACCATTCAAAAACTCTTGCACAGCTCATAGTGTCATCACCAAATGCTATTTTAAGTAATTTAAATGTTTCTCTTGCTGTTTCCCCAATTTTCATGCAAAATTTAATGCACATGCATTGTTCTGGACACTGACATAATGAAAGGGGACATGAGACACAAATGAACTTACTTCAACCACTGGCAACAGAAAACTGGGGAAACACCATGAGCTGCAAACCTGTCCAGAGGAGTCCCAGCATCCCCAGACATGCTCAGGAAAGCCACATCCCCCACCCAATACTTAGTACCACAAATGCAAGTTCAGTCTTGATACTTTTGGAACAGACCTTGTATATTAGGATCATGTAGACAATGGTATGGAAGAAGGGCCTTAGTCATGGCTTTGCCTCACCTCTGCCCTCTTTTGTGTTCTTGAGATCTAGAGTACCCTATTATTATTTTTAGAGAACCATGTTGTGGGATTTTCTGTTACTTCACAAACTGAATCACGGGGTGGTTCACTTCATTTATGAAACTTGAGTCTGTGAATGCATCATAAATACAACTTTGGGGTTGCCTTTCAGGAGACAGCGAGAAGGGGAGGTGGCTGCTTTGATTATACTCAAGTATGTGCACATGCATACATACTCCATTTGCATACACACTGAACCACACATATACCCCTGGGGTGCAAAATGCCTACTGTAAAGGTGACTTGTTTGGGAATTTCTTTAGCTCCAGCTGCAGTTTTATCATAGGATCTACCTTCTGGCAATGATAGTCAGAAGTCTATTTATGCACAACATAAAACATATATTTCTTGTTTTATTAGTACATTTAAGTGGTTGCTGTTGCACATTAATGACAAGCTTAAGAAATGAGCAGTTTTCACTAAAATAATTGAATGCATACTAAAGTGACTATTTGAAAAAATATTTTCTGAAAATTATATTGTATTATAACCAACACGTGTTCCTGGGTACATCTACACATGTTGCTGTGGCAACATTTTTACTGCGACATGATTTAGTACTTCCTTTTGGAAGTACTAAATCATGTCACAGTAACAGCCTACCCATACTGTACTATATGCATGGAACACGGTTATTTTTTGCAGCTACTTCACCATAGTAGTGCAATGTACTGAGGGGAGTATGCTGCTATGGTGAAGTAGGTGCTAGGGAATGTAGAGTCACAGCAATGTAGCATCATGTGTAGATGTGCCCCCTTTTCCTCATATTTTTATATCACTTATTTAGATCATCTTTAAACTTTCTGCTTCTTAGGCTTTGTGCCAGCTATTCAGAGAGAAATAATATTTAGCACAGTGCCATGATGGTTATGTCAGAGAAAGAGACAGAGAAAGAAAGCTCTAAGCCAACCAGTTGTTATTGCAGCTGGCCCAGCAACTGAGGATGAGGTAAGAAGTGAGAGTTAAAACATGACTTGGGACAAACATGTACACTATTCTTTTGTGTAAGCTAGTATTTTCTTTTTCTATCTACTTTAAATTTTTTTGCAAATATAGAAGGCAACAAATTAGCCTGAATATATTTATTATTCCTTATGTACTAAAGACTTGTTCTCTATAAAAACTGGATTTACATAATTATTTTTTGCTTAACTGGGCTACAATAGAAATTAATAATTGTGTGTTACTGTAATATGTTTAGATTGCAATTATATATGGATATATTTATACTTACAGGCAGTCCTCAGACATACAACACAATTGGTTCCCGAAAGCCACGTCTTAAGTCGAAACATTGTAACTTGGAACCAATTTTCTCTGAAGAAACAATGTTATAAATGGGGGATTGGTTCCTGAACCAAGGCTCAGTCCCCTATTTTCACCAAAAATACCCCAGAATTTTGTACTCGATTAATTATACATGAGTAATATAGCTACATTAATGTATTTATATTGTACATAGCAATCATATTGATTTGGAAGAACTTCTTTGAGGTGGCTTTGCTGGACTTTTTGAAAGGCTCTTGGTTGGACTTTTTGAAGGGTTCTTGGCTGGAGTCTTTTCAGGAGTCTTGGCTGCAGGTTTTTCTGGAGTCTTGGCTGCTTTCTTAAAGAAAGTGTCCAAGGAAGTTTGGACAGATGTTCTCTAGGAAGATGAGCAATGCAGAGAACTTGTTTGTGGGTGTGGCATTGCATCGGATCAAGTGTTGTAAGTCGAAACTGGCATTGTAAAGTTGAAACAGGGTGTCAGTTTATAAATGTTGTAAGTGAGAAATGTAACTTGAAACTTTGTAAATTGAGGACTGCCTGTATTTCACTTCCGCTGTGAACTATTCCAGAGTCTTATAAACTGTCACTTAGTATACAGAATGGGGCACAAATACACACAATGCCATTCTAAAACTCCTTCATGAACTTTTAATGCTGTTGACTTCAATGGAAGCAATGCTGGTTTACACTTGGGTAACAGATCAGAAACTGAGCTAAGAAGCTTGGCTTTTCACAGAATCATAGACAGGTAGGGCTGGAAGTGTCCTCAGGAGGTTATTAAGTCTAGCCCTGTGTTCAAGGTAGGATTTCCCCTATCTAAACCATCTTATGGAAGTGTCCATCTACCTTATTTCAAGGAAAACTATACAAACAGCTCTCTAGCCAAGAACCTCCTGGTTTAAATCTCAACTAGAGCAAACTCCAGTCAAAATCCCCAACCTTGGCTGTAGCCAACACCCAGTGCTTCTGCGGGAAGTGAAAAGAATCTCACTTGCGTTGAAATTAGTGCTAAATCTTCAACTATAGAAGGACAAGGTCAAATGGCCCTAGTTCAGCAAACACTTAAGTGCATGCTTGGATCCATCCCTATTTATTAAAGCATGTGTTTAAAATCCTTTGATGACAGCGTTGCGTTAGGACTGGAGGGAGGACAATGAGACAGAATCTGGATAGTGTTCCTAACTAAGCTGAAAAATGAATTATAGGTACCAGATGAGAATAACTAGCTATGGATGGTTCTCTTTATTCTGTCTAGGGGGAAGGGGTGTTGTGTCTTATTGTGTTTTCCTAGTACTGTCCCTTTAAAGCAAGAGCCCTCATGTCCAGCACTGCAGGGATCTGTTGCTTGCGTCAGTTTTGCAGCACTGGGACTCCACATTGTCTGCCCTGAGATGCCGGGGGCTTTCTTGGTTCCTCTCCCTCCACAGGACTGGACGAGGTAAAGTCAGAGGCAGAGCAGGTATGAGATCCGCATACATCTACTGATGCAACTGTTAAGATCCGCCCTGGATATGATTCCAGAGAGTTATAATAATAATAAACAACTCTTAGTTGCACTGTCAGCACAGCAGTGTCCAGAGTGTTGTTGCTGAACACACAACATATCATCTGGTGAAGAGGGTGGGATCCTTTGCTGAGAAGACCCCCCTAGATTGCGGGATGACATTATGACACCTGGTAGTGTTTTGTGATCGGAGGGAAGTTTTTTTCTTCTTTTTCTTCTTTTCTCTCTGTTACGGCTGATGTTAGTTAAAATGGCTACATTGGGGCATATAAAAGAATTTGATGTGAGCCAGCCGGCTTCTTGGGACTCTTATGCTGAGAGGCTATCCTATTACCTGGAAGCCAACAATGTGGAAAACCCAGCACAGAAGTGCGCAATCCTCCTGACAGTCTGTGGTGCCAAAACATTTGCCATTGTCCGTTCCCTCACAGCACCCGCCTTACCAAACACTAAGTCTTATGCTGAACTAATTGTTCTGCTAAAGCCACATTTTTGTCCAAGGACATCTGTTACTCTGCAGAGATTTCATTTTTTTAAATGGGACCAAAAGGCCAATGATGGCATAGCAGATTATCTGGGTGAGCTCTGTCACCTTGCCAAATGTTGTGAGTTCAGTGATCTCCTGGATGGCCTGCTTTGCAACTGTCTCATCTGTGGGGTTCAAGATGAAGCAATCCTCATTGCCAGATGATACGTTGTGGGTTCAGCAATGACACTCTGGACACTGCTGTGTTGAACTAACAGTTGTTTATTGCTATTGTAATTCTCTGGAATCATATCCAGGGCGGATCTTAACAGTTGCATCAGTAGATGTATGCAGATCTTATACCTGCTCTGCCTCTGACTTGACCCCGTCCAGTCCTGAAACCAAGAAAGTCCCCAGCTCCTCATGGCAGACAACATGGAGTCCCAGTGCTGCAAAACTGCCGCAACGCAACAGAACCCTGCGCTGCTGGACATGAGGGCTTTGGCCTTAAGGGACAGTACTAAGAAAACACAATAAGACACAACACTTCTAAGGTTTGATGTTATAGTCCTATGTAGAGTACAAGTATTTCCGAACTGACTAGCTGAATAAAATCTAAATGCTGTATGAAAGTAAACATACAGAAAGAAGTACTGAATGGACAATCATGGGCTATGGACACATTATATTTATAGCACTATAAATGTCCTTGCAAGACTATAAAAAGTGAGCATCTACACACTTCCACCATTTGTAATGCCATAAAAATCTCAGCTTTGTCACAGAAATGTTCCTTTTTCAAAGAGGGACTTCTCTACAGCACTACATTTTGTAGGGCCATATGTAATGTATAGTCGTTTACAGGTAATGCTACAACTGGCCTCTTTGATCACCAGCCCCAGAGTGCTCTGCTCTCTCTCTCCCCCACTTCTTCCATCACTTGTAGACACATGCCCAGAGTCAGGGCACAGCAACCTGGTATAGACGCCATAAGAATCACCTGCAGGGGAATTTCTGGGATGTGTCATAAGAAAACAGACATTATTCCCTATAACATGTCACAAACTGTAATTACCTGTGGTTGTGGCAACATGTTTAGGTATTTGGAGTGCAACAAGGGGCTAGGACATCTACTTGCTTACGACTTGTGCCATGGTAAAGAAATTTATGGAGGCACAAGGGCAAAATCTGTTTGCCCCCTTAGTCATTCTACTTTAGGTTCCAGATGGACCCAGGAAATACATAGAAATATATATAAAAAAAGTCACCTGGGACTGAGAAAAGGGGCCATGGACAATTGTCGTGTTATTCAAACTGATTTGTTCATGATATGATTTGGAATTTTCCAGGATCCATAACCCAACTCTTCCAGGAAATATAAGGAATTAACATAGTTAAAAAACAAAATGAAAATAGAAAGAAAAAAACCAAAACTACAACCTACTTTTCTATCCATTTTGAAATAAGCCAAGCACCAAGTGGAATGGTTACTACTAGACCTCTGTAGCAGATGCCATTGTACTAATGACTAAGGCCTTGATCCTGCAATGAAGTGTGTGTGGGTGGACCCCTGAACTTCCTGTACACACATTCACATGCACTGTATAGCTCAAGGATTTGCAGTTCAGAAACAAGACATATCCTCTTAAACCAGACACTTACTGCTGGCTACAGCATTTTACACATGGATTAAAAAATAAATATTTTCTCCTGAGACAGAGATGTGAAATACTTCCCTGTCTGGTTCCAAAGGGGCCTTTTCTTTATATCTCTGACCCTTGATTTCTCTGAATATGGAATGTCAAATGCATTAGTACAGGATTATCCACTGGGAGTGGGTAAGGAGGAGGAAATATGTTATCCCTTAACAGAATTAGTGACTGCAGAGTGTGTTGCAACTTGAGCTCAGAATAATACTGCAGTTTGGCCTAATCATTTGGGACATGTCAAGTTCCAGGGTATTGATCATTTCAGATTAAATCTAGTTTTTAAACATGAATTGGTCCCTCTAGCTCTGCTGTCAGATTAATAGTAGCAATAAGAAAGATCCCTTCTCATCAGAACAGAGGTAAGAAATATTCAGGCAGGACTCTTCCCCCCTCCCGACCACCCCCCAAGCATAGCACTAAGTTAATCTTTCTGTGACTTGCACAGAACTAACTGCATGATGACCATGAAAAAGATGCAGTTAACATGCCCACACCTCCTCCTGTCCATTACTGCACTGTGTGGGTGTCTTCCCTCCCACTGCTACACTATGTGCTGACCCCCCTCCCACCTCAACCTCAATGCTGGATCATGAGCCTCCATTGCTACACTGTCCAGGTGCCCTCTCTAAGGACCACTGTACCATGTGTCCATGCCCCCAACCTCTGTACTATGCTCACTCACACCCCACAACATGCACTGCATCCACAACCCTTCCCCTCCCTCACAGCATCATGCATGCCCATGGTCCCAAACTCTCCCTCATCTCTCTGCACTACACTGCCCTGCTCCTTTAGCTGCTGCTGTAGCTGGAATGATGGGGGGAGGGTGGGGAGACAGTAGTTGAGCAGGAACCTAGGATTGCAATTTAACTCCTCATGGACATGTGGACCATGGGCCATCAGTTAGCCCAATTTAGGCTGTTGTATGTCACCCAGGAGCCTTGGCTTCTATCCTTGCCTCTGCCATAAAGTCCCTGTATAATGCTAGGCAAGTCACTTAAAACCAAACGTTTCATATGGGCCTATTAACTGCATTCTCATATTCTGGGGCACTAATTTGAGGCACCTGCAGTCTGATTTGCAGAAGTGCTAAGCACTCACAGCTATAACTGAAGTCAACATGCATTGTGCTTTGTATACAGAGGGTGTATTAAAGGTTAAGTACTCTGTGAATTCAGACCTACTAGATGTGAAATTACTGTACTGTTTGCTATTCAGAGTCTCTCTCTCAGCTCTTTACCTGTACAATGGGAACAAGAATGTCATCCCACTTCACTCAGTTGTGACACTGATACAGTTATTATTTGTAAAGTACTCGAATGTGGCAGCAATGAACACCAAAGAATATCTCAGATGAGAGGATTAATAATTGTGTATTCAGATCAGGGAGCGAACAGTGTGCAGTAAATAAGTCAAAAAATACACAATGAATCGTAAAGCAAAATAATAAATAGCTTTACATTCGTTAAGGATCACATTGTCCATTTCGGCAATTAAAGAGGCAGGGAGCCTAGGGCCAATAAGTCTAATGTGAAAGTATGTGATTCTTCCTTATACATCAATTAATTTTCATGTAAATCTTGATATCTTAAAGGGACAGATTGCCATATTGTACAAAGTATTCTAACCCTATTGAAATCAATGAAGCCATGATAAATTATACTAGCTGAAGATTTGGTACTTATGTATATAATCAGATAAACTGTACAATGTTGAAAGGCCAATAAAGCATTAACATATATATATATATATATATATACATATATATATATATTGCATTCTAAATCTTTTAAATGGGATTCTAAATTATTTATATAAATGGCCATATATTTTTATACTCCTGCACATTCCTTGCTCCACTGCCTGAGAAATGCCCATTCATATAGCTTTTGAAGCAATATACCTAGATTTGTAGGCTGTTATACTTCTCTTCCTAGGAATACCAATTTCCAAAGAAACATGACATTTTGGAACCACAGTTGTGTTACATTGAACTCTTTGGTAGTTCAAATATTTGTGGTTCTTATGGATTATAAGGCCACATGATGAGTCAAGTATGAAAACTTTCAAGTTTAATGCAATAGTGATAACAACAATTTTTAGAGCTGGTTAAAAAAAATCAAAAAGAGACAAAGTTATTGTGAAACATTTTCACATTTTTTAACTGGCTCTAGTACCAACAGTTCTTGTGATCAGAGACAGTAAGATTTTAATGTTCTCCTGATGCTATAGTTTGATATATAATTTGATAAAAAGACAAATGATCTGATAATCATGGAAAACTGAACTGCAGTTAAATAGCAGTTGTATATTTTCATCTATTTCAAACACATCATATCCTATAAGATTTACTGCAGAAGGGTTTGAAAGATGCATCTGATTTCCCAGTTTAATACAGTAACTCCAGCTTGACAGTTGTGATGTATCAACACAGCACTACAAGCTTAAGATAAATTATAGTATTCCTTTTCATCAGGCAACAAACTGTGATGGTGTGTTCAGTCACTAGGCATTTGTGCCTGCTGCCTAAAATAGAATGTCTCGCTGTGATGGGTTAATCCTTCTTTGGCTCTGATCCTGGACAGATTATTAGCTCTAGCATGCTATGAAAGACTGCTGTGTAAGGCAAGTATTTCACTTAAGTCACTTACCACATTCTCTGGATAGTAAAAGTAACTTGTGTATGTGCCAGTCATTATGCACAATAATTTCAACGGCCTTTTGTAAAATTTCCAGTGAGTATTTTGACCATTATTTTTAATAATTCATAAATGTTGATGACATATAGGATGCATGCATTTAGTCCTCAGTTACACCTGTGCAACTGAGGAGCAGACTGGATCAAAAGTTTGAGGGAGAAAAATAGATTTCCTTACACATTTTTATCATTCTGTGGTACTTTAAAAACATTCTGAGAATCACAGTTTTATTAAGTGACTGCTGTATCAGCCACATTAATGTTTGTTTTTGTTCCAAGTTTCTGCTGATGTTTATCCAGCTGAGTTTTATGGAAATGAATGTTCACTGAAACCAAGGCCAAGTTTTTAAAAGGCTCTATATGCTTTAAGGCTAGGTACAGGCATTCAAAAAGCCTGAACTGATCTAAGTTACGCTGTTTTCTGTAAGCAGCATGGTTTAGATTGGAAGCAGACAGAACACATTTGCCCCTTGCGGGGAGGGGAGGGCGGCAAACCTTAGACCAGGTTCCACCAGTTTTAAACCAGTCATTGTGTGCCACACTTCTGTTCTGTTATGGGTATAGACCACTTTCCGATCACTTATATTGGTAAAAGCGTAATGTCTGTACCTGGCACAAGTTGCCTAAGTTTACTGAAGATGTGTCAGAAGAGCTTGGTTTTTAGACACTGCTGAACGCCTATTCTCTGAAAACTGGTCCATTTAAAGTGTATCAAATTGGGCAGCCAAGTCATTAGTCTCCTTTGAAAATCCTGACATTATTTTGTTATTAACATAGGTCATGTGGTGGCATTTACATGTGTTATTGAAAAATGTTTATAAGCACCATTATAAAATGGAAGTGCTTGTATTGGAGCAGTGGTTTTTCAACCTGGGGGGAGGGTATCTGTGAAGCAGTACTATGATCAATTAAAAGTATGTGAATACCAACACTTACAATTCAAAGGGGTCTGTACCTCCTATCCACATTTTTTATGGGTCTAAAAATGAAGAAAGTTTGAAAACCACTGTATTAGAGAATGGAAATGATATTTAATAGTCCTGGCTAACCAATACATCCCGAATTTTGTATATTCAAATAAAAAATATTCAGGTTCCATTTATATAAAATGACAAATCCACAAACAAAATTGACTGATTAATTTTGAAACTGGAGAAAACTGAAATCTGTTTGTGGATATTTTGTGTTAGCAGAAGCTGAAGTTTACAGTGAATTATTCATTCAGCTGTAATAAACAGAGAGTGGAACAAAAGGGTCAAACATCTGGTGTCAGAATAAAAAGAAGTATTTTATCTTACTCAATTTCTTAATGCAATGCTATTTTACAGATTCATATCCTATTATAGGTTTTTTGGCATTAAGTTTTGCTTAATTTAGAGCAGAAATTGAAAGTACCTAAGTGACTTAGGAGCCCATGCAGATTTTTAAAAAAATAGCATAGGCATGCAGTAGAGTAAATTTTACTGAAAGTCAATGGATCATTTAGGCACTATTGACAGTTTTACCTTTAGTCCATTGTCTACTCTTACTATCTTTTTGGGTAGGGAGACTTTTTGAGACTAAATTCACTATACAGAAAGTGTTTTTTAGACTGAATTTCAGATTGCAATCTCAGTTGTATATGACATGGAAACCAGCAAAAGTTGTTGTCCTAACAGCAAATTCAGATTCCTATTGTAGAAAGAGTGTGTCAGGAATACCTTGGAAATCATCAAAATATATTTGAAATGAAGTGGTGAAGTTAAATTTTTCAAGGAAAAATATGAGAGACTATCAGTGCTCCCTTAATCTTCGCTGACTTCAGCTTTTCCAAGGTCAGCAAATGCAGACTTACTAGAGACATTTGCCAAAGTTAACAAGCACAAGTCACACCTGTCAGAAACTACAATATAATTAACCTAGAATGAGTCACATTAACACCCATGTACTCAGCAAACCGAACAAATATAAATAGGACTGAGCTTTCCCAACCAAAACCCAAAATTGCTTGTGCACTTAAAGTGCTCTGATTCATTATTCTGACCAACATGACCTTACTTAGCATACTTACTATGTATTACAAGGACAAAGTACAGAGGAGACTGCTGATTAGCTGGGCAGTAAGCCAACTATAGTACTACTATAGTAACATAAGGAAGGGGCCATTTCCCCAGGAGTTGTGAGTTGTGAGGGAGTGCGTGTGGGGGAGGAGGAGGGGAAAGTAGTGCCTAAGAGGGACAGAAGCCAAAGGAAAAGAAATATAAAAAAACAAATAAAACCCCAAAGGATTTTAAAAGAGCAGAGTTCTTTTTCAAGGGCACTGCAGTAAACATTTTTATAATACCTCCAGAGAGTTTTGACTTGGCTGATATCAAAATGGATCAGCTGTTTTTAGTTGGCATTGTCATAAGAGTAAGGAGAATTAAGTAAATTTCACTTGATGTATTACATGAGACATAAGACATATTACATTACATTGTATATGTTATACGTGCATTACTTTAAACACCTGTCCAGAAGACTAGATAGCAGTAAATGAGATACATTTTACTGCAAGACATAATGTGACCTTGGAGACTTTCTTCCAAGATCCAGGTGAAACCTAAGAAACTTTCAATAACAGATGCTCATAGATTAGAAGACACAGGGTAAAAAGAGAGTTGTAGTGGATTAAATCCTGTAATCATGGCAATACAGATTACACAGCCATACTGTGAGCAGTCTATTCTTAAAAAGAGAAAGGATCATAGTACCAGCAGACTCAAGAGCTGAAATGCTTGAAAAGATCTTTCCAGATTGCTATGGAATGCCATGTAGGAGTGCATGAAAACAGTAGCTGGCAAGACTGCCAAGCCTTCAGAAGTCACATTGTGCTTACAAAATAATTGTGAATACAAAAACAAAATAATTCATCAGCATCTGACTCTTTTGTTTTTGTAATATACAAAATGGATTTCCTTACACATTTTTGTTATTTTGTGGTACTTTGGACACACACACACACACACACACACACACACACACACACACACACACACACACACACACATCAACTATGTAGGACACAGTATGAACTTGTCCGCAAGGGCATTTGTTGATTTGTTGTCATTAGATGCCATTACACTAATGGAATAAGTGTACCTTGCCTTCCTACAAAATAATTACAATGCCAGTGAGAACCATTGCTGATAACAGAATTGCTTGAAAGAATGGAAGCAGGTAGCCGCTGACTTACTCCATTAGTGACTTATTTCATTCCTTGTGGACAAGTTCAAACCATCTCCCATATTGTTGACTGATGCCCATTTACTATGCTACTTGGTGGCCTTTAAGCTCTTCACACTGGTGATGACATTGCCTTATGATGGCTGAAACGATATGCCAAAACCATATATGCTAAATAAATAAATGTCACCAACTATGCACAGCTATGTGTTCTTCTTAGGTGACTAATATTTAGTTGTCTGCACTGACACAAACGACGAAGTGCACATGCAGCCATTTGCCACACTTTAAGCCCATGATCAGGAGTGGCTTGTATATATGTTCAGTGGTGTCATGGCAGAGTTTGGTGAGATTTGGGGGGAGCTGGATGTCTGAGGGGAGTGGGGTTGGTGGATCCACTGGGAGGGTTGGTCTGTCCAGGGGCAAGGAGATTAGGGAGCTAAAAATAGTCCAGTCAGGGCTGGGGGAGTAAGAGCACAGCCCCATGGCTGGGGTGAGCAACTGGGCTCTCTCAGCCCCGTGGTTGTGCTCTGAATGTGTGCAGATGTTTGGCAGATCAGGCTAACTCAGTTTTGATCTAACTTAGTTCACCTCCTCAGGTGAACAAATTTAGACTGGGTTGGTCATTTTTGGTCCAATTTAACCTTCCCAAGTGCCTGCATAGATCAGCACTTGGATTAACCTAGCCCCAGTCAGGTTGATTTAAATGTAATGTCTGCATGTATCCTAATAGATTTAAATAATATTTATCAGATGGGACATTCTTTAACCATTTTCACAAATAACAGCTGCTGTTCTGCACTTTTGCACACATACAACAGGAAGAACAGAGATTGTACCACCCTACAACAGCATACAGACTGGCGGTTAGAGCATTTTCCTAGCAGGTATGTGGGTTTTATATTCTCTAAAGCAGAGGAGAAAAATGAAATCAGCATGTCCACATTGTGGTTATATGCTCTCACCTTTTGGTTATTGTACCAAAGTAGGTACTTCCTCCTTTTTATAAATGAAAGCGGTGTATTCCAGTGCATCTTGTGAGGTTCGTGAACCTCTTCACATGTCCCAGGTGCACTCTAAGAATACCTGTCAGACACAGCCATTCAGAAGCCTTGCCAGAGAGATACCTGTTTCCTGGATCTCAATGGGTACCTCAAAGTGCTCAGGGGTAGCTGGGGGGTGTTCTAATTAGAGCGATTCCTGGAGAGACTCTCTAATTAAAATGCTGCAGCATCATGTACACTAAGCCCTGCACATTTAAAAACGGCTGCGGGACACTTTAAGTAAAGCTCATTTGATGTGCTTTAGTTAAAGTGCTCCAGGGGCCATTTTTAAACCTGCAGGGGCTTATACACAGGATGCTGCAGCAATGCTAAAGCATTCTAATTAGACTCAATGAATTGAGTCTGCTCTTATGCGTTCTAATTAGGCAACCAATGGAGCTAATGTGTAAAGCTGGCACTGAGCTGCTCAGCTTTGCCAAGACTGAGGCATTTAAGGACATGCACAGTGGTAGAACTGTCAGGATCTGAGAAAGTTTAAGGTCATACAGTAAGATTTAAAGAGAGTTTAGGTTCCTTTAGAAATGGGTAGCAGGTGATTGGGGATTTTCAGGATTACTATTTTGGATTAGTTTCCTAATTCTACTTAATTCTCACTGTAGGCACCTAAATCTATTATTTGATCTAACCTCTAGGTGACTAAAACACTTTGAAAATGGGACTCACTTAGGCACTTTTGAAAATGTTACCCTTACTGTATAAAGAGGATATGACCAGCCTGCTAGGGGTTAGTACAGTTTCTAGACTCCAGGAAAGGAAAGTGGATAGTGTCCAGATACTAAAGGCAGCTTCACAGATCATGAATATGAGGGAAGATAATCCTCACCATAGATTAAATCGAATTTAGAATAGATTATCAGAACCTTCAAGAATGAACAACTACATCTCATCTGGCATTTTGATATTTTATGGTAGAAATTAAGTATATGTAGTCATGATTTGCAAACAGCGCTTGTATAGGCAAATGGGGCAGCACAGAGCTAGTGTTGTGGGTCTCACCATACCCAGGACTGATGTTGATCCTTTGTTGTCACTTCTGAGAGGTTACTACTAACGCACATACCAGAGATATTTGGTATAAGTTTTCTCTTATCAAACGTTAAATTATATTGTCACAGCAATAACATCTGTATTGGAGCACTTAGCCATCCTATTGGAGTGACTGTTATTAACTATTAATTGTTAAGCATCAATAATGTGCTTGATCATGAACAACACTCCAAAAAATTATTGCTGCCTCTGGACACTTTCCATTATATACAGGACAGTATAAAATATACTGGAAATCTCAGAGGAAGGCCTGGACAGCTTTTCTCTCCTTTTTTCAAATAGCACTGTACCAAAGCAAATTAGAACCAGGGCACTTTCCTATTGCAATCTAGCTAATTAGAATTATTCATATTTCATCCTAAGACATTTCAGTCACTGCTATTTTGATAGTCCACTGAAGAACAGAGAACAATGTACATTGGCATTTATTCAATGAAAAGTACATAATTAAATCAGGGATTCCATTTATTTTTCTGTGCTTTTAAATATTTAATTTTACTAACTGAGCATTCACAAGAAAAATATGTTCATTCACTGTATCAGCAGCAGTAAAGCAGGCAGTAGAAAGTATAAATCTTCAGTGCTCATATTATCAATTCCTCCCCCTAAGAACCCAATTTGATTCAAAAAGTTGGACTGTATCTCTGAAATCTGGTCCCCTAGTGAAGAAGCAAGAATGCTGCATAAACTGAATATCAGCGTGTTTGAGGAATTCAAATGTGGAGGTTAAAAATAACTGCTGTGTCAAACAAGGATCAGGTTTCAGCCTTCGCTGGAGCATACATAGAAAAAAAACTTGGGGCTGATAATCAAGGGATATCGATTTACTCTTCTATGTTCTTTTAGTGATGAATAGTTAAGGTTTTCATTAAAACAGTCAATGATTTAAAGAATTATTATGCAACAAAATACTTGAAAAAAAAAAAGAAAAGATAAAGAGTCTTTGGTCCATCTGTAAAAACTTCATGTATGTCAAATATCAATTTTAGAGAACAAGAAAATTTAAGATTCTTCCATGATGCTGTTCTGTTTTCACTAACTTCATTTTGTGAGTGACTGAGTTGAAGCTCCCTGTTGCATTTTTTAAAAAGTATTACTTGAACTATTTGTATTGATATCTTTTTCATAAAATATGAATACATACATTAATGTGCATAAACTAATACACATTTATTTGATTTAGCTTAATCCATTTAATACATTAACACAAAAAATACACATACAGTTTTGAAAATATGATAAATGCTTTATTAATTTTTAGTATTTCAATTTGTATTTTAATTAATAGGAAATTGTAAAAATGAGGAAAAAATTACCAGTATTGGACATTTTCAACACACACACACACACACACACACACACACACACACACACACACACACACACCTTTGTTTTTCTACATATACAATGAATATTGAGTAAACTGATAAAATGAAGAGTAAGAATTATAAATACTTTCTTTTTTCATGTTCATGCATTTTGGGAACTATTTAGCATGGCACTACAGTAGGGGCAAGCAAAATACAGCCCATGGGATGAATCCAGCTTGCCAAGCAATTTAATCTGACCTGTGGGCACCCACCAACTAATTGTACCCCACTCAGCCTGTGTGCCTTGGACAGAAGGGCCCAACCCAGCCAGTACGCAGCTTCTGGGTGGGGACGTTGCTGCTACTGCTGCAGCCTCCTGGGGACCTGCTTGGCTTCCCTGGCTTTCTGTTTGCTCCAGGAACCACGTAGGGAAGTGGCAGGATTGGGGGTGAGGCGGGGGAGCTGCAGCTAGGTGGGAGGATGGAGCATGGGGCTGGGGCTGGCAGCAGCATGAAGACTGCACCCAGGGGGGTGGCAGGGTGTGGGTGTGAGGGAGTGTGGGGGGTGTAGGGACATTCCCTCCCATGGTGCACAGCCCCTGCTGCTGGGGGAGGCAGCAGCAGCAGGCAGCAGGCACTCAGGGTGCTCATGGCCTGCACAGGCACTGCTGCCTGGTGGCATATGGCTCCGGCCAGCACTGCACATGGTGGCAAGGAATGCAGCCAGGCTGGCCTGTCTCTATCACATGGGGCTCCATGCGGTGTATGTGCAGCTCCTGGCACTTGCGTGCCACCAGGGGAAACCCTGCATGATGGAGCTGGCTGACTTCACTGCTCCCTGCCGTGCAGGTCCTAGGACTCCACCAGAAGTGGAGGGGACCCCACTGCCTGCTTCCTGGTGGAATCTCGGGACCTGCATGGCAGAGAGCAGTGAAGGCAGCCAGCTCCATGGTGGGAGACTTTCCCCAGTGCACATGAGTGCCAGGAGCTGCACATGTGCTGTGTGGAGCCCCATGCAATAGAGGCAGGCCGTCCTGGCGGCACTCCCTGTCACCACGTGCAGCTCTGGCTGGAGCCACAGGGGAAGTTGGGTGGCTTTCAGAGAGCTGTTCACTATATTAACGTGGCTCTGAGAGCCCATTTCACTGGACACTGGAAAATCTGGGGCAGACAACTTGTTTTACAGCTGTTGTTGTGTGCTGCCCACTGCCCTCCACCCTCTGGCTACCATTGCCTGCCCATGAGTTGGGGAAACACTGTGGTACTAAAATAAATAAATCAATCAATCCAGTGCTGCCAAAATAATGTATGTAAACTTCTCTCTAAATGCAGCCATACAACTTACAATGTACAAAATAAGAAACTGGATATATGTATACAGGCAATCCTCAAACTTACGACACAATTGGTTCCTAAAAACAGCATCGTAAGTTAAAACGTTGTAACTTGGAACCAATTTTCCCATAGGAACAATATTACAAATGGAGTATTGGTTCCTTTACGATGCTGGATATAGCTGCATGCAGCTGGTAAGTCTGGTGTGGTGGAAGGGGAGAGGGCAGATCAATGCCTCAGCAGCGAAGGAGGGATAGGGGCTGGGGCTGCCCAGCTGGGGGCAGGGGAGGGCATGGAAGAAGGTGTGGCTCATCTAGGGGGCCTGGGGAGGGGGGCAGCTCCTGCAGCTGCTGGTCCAGGAGGGCATGGGGGGGATGTGCCCCCAGATCTGTGCAGGGCAGGCGGGGCCAGTGCTGCACTGTGCTGTGCTCTGGGTGGGCATGGCAGCACTGGGAGTGGGGTCTATGCCTTGCTGCCACTGGCCCAGCTGGGGCAGGGGGGCATGGGATAAAGATGTGGCATGCTCTGGGTGGGCGTGACAGCACCAAGAGCGGCGGCTATGCCCTGCCACTGCTTGCCCAGCTGGGGTGGGGCAGGTTTGTAATGAAGCCACTGCACTGCCTCCAGATGAGCAATGGCAGGAGCCTCCCCTCTTTCCTGAACCCCCCAGATAAGCTGCTACTCTGTCCTGTGCCCCCCCCCCTGGCTGGGCCAGCGGTGGCAGGGATAGCTCCCACTCCCAGTACCACCACCCCCATCCGGAGTGCAGCATGGTGCAGCCCTGGCCCCGCTTGCCCTGTGCAGATCTGGTATATCCAGTTATCAAATAAAAACACCCTGGAGAAAAGCAGTGCAGGGCACAGTTCCCCACTGTGCCCTGAGGCAACCTGAGGTTTGGACCTCCAGAAATGCTCTGGCATCTGGCCAGAGCATCTCTATGGTGCCTGCTGCTGCCCCCCTGCGCTGTCACCTGGGGCCCAGGGCTGCTGTCAGGGACAGCATGTCATGCCACGCCAGGTCCTGCCTCCCTGGTACCAGCTTGGCCCAATGGCACGTGGGCCCATGGAGGTAGAACCCGGCACAGCATGACATGTGGTCCCTGTGAGTGGCATTGGGTCCCAGGTGACAGCCCAAGTGGCCTGGGGCTGCCTGAAGGTGCATGGGTTTGTGCAGCACTGCATCGTGCCAGGCCAGACCTGTGGCAGGTGTCACAGGCAGCAGTGGACCCTGAGCACCTCAAGGCCACTGCTGCTGTGTGAGTGAGCTGTGGGCCCTGGTGGGGAGGCGGGACAGTCTGTGAGTGAAGGGGGTATGGGCAGCTTTGATTTTTTATGATAAAACCCCCCAAAAGTAAATGCCAAAGCATATAGCTGGTTAGAATTTATTTTATGATAATGATAGAGGCACTGGTAGGCTTCCAAATTGCTTTAAACTTGTAAATATATCAATATATTTGCCCAACTGATTCCTCTCTATATAGTGGTGTTTCATTTAAATAGCAGAAGAATACTATTTTGGGTATTTTAATGAGAGAATTTAGGTTTCTTATCGGAGAATTTACAATTTTTAAACAGGGAACACCAGGATCTCTGCTGATGAGCCAAGTGGTAAGACCCCATTTGGGGCCAAAAGGACATGCTTTGACAGTTCAAAGTGGGCCACTGCAAGAAGCACATCTTCTGGGCAATAGCTGCCCAGATGGCAGAGTGGGGGCACCCCATCCAGGTCTGACAGGCCTGCAGCTATGGGGCCACAGGTCCTTGGGGGCCATTGCTGTCACAGGTGGTAGTAGGTCACAGCCAGGCAGCAGCCCCCACCGCCAGACTGCTGCAGTAGGTAGAGGGTGCAGGGGGCACTCTAGCTGAGGGCTGCTTCCGTAATCCAGCTGGCACAAGGAGCTACTGTCCCCAGATACTGACTGGCTGGGCCTCAGAAGCTCCCTGAGCTGCTCACCAGGGCAGCTTTTTATACTGCTGGGCCAGCACTGGTGCTGGCCCCAGGCTCTAGCCCCCCTGGCTGCAGATCCGGAAGGAGCCAGGCTGGGTTTTTTTGTCCCAAGTGGCACAACTTGCCCCACACCAAAGTGCATGTCTGGGCACATGCAATGAAGCAAAAATCCCTGGCACAAATGTGTACTGCTCTTATTTAAGCTGTGGCAAGCGCATGTACCTGCATGCGTGGATGCACCCAATAAGGTTAAATTCTCTCCTCAGTGACATTCTCACAGCTGAAGGCAGAAATATTGCTTTTCTCAGTCACCAAAACCCTAAAACAATAATTTAATGCTCGTACCTTCATGGCAAAGAATCCCTCTGAATCTACCCTCAGATGTGGACATGTGGACCATTAAGCCATTTGAAAGGGAGGTGTGGCATGGTGAGGGGAAGAAGGTGGAGAATCCCCATTTAGTTTCTCGTCTGAGTGAGCATCAGCTGAACAATGTTTTTGCTTTTGTCCCAGTACAGGAAAGCTAAATCATAACTTTGAACTTTGTTTGAAGAACAAAATAGAGTGGATAGATAAAACAATTACAGTAGATCAGCTGTGAAGCAGTATCATTTTAAACTAATTTAACTATTCATCTGCTCACCTCCTCAGTTATACCCATGCAAAACTCCTTAACCCTAGGATTCTGAAGATGATAAAGTTACAGAAAGGAGTGAATGAGTAATGTAGTGCAGCATACCTACAAGGTTTCATGAAGAAGAAACAAGAAACACTGCCAGATTCTAAATTTGACTGAGATGCAGGTGGATCCCTGCCAGTGCCAAAAAGCTTAGAAGAATATGATTTACAGTAAAATATTTCAAACCTGTTCTTGGAGAAGAGTGAGTTTCCAGGACCCCCAAACTCAGAGGATTTATGCTTAGGTCATACTTCTTTCTCTCATGAAGGGTGACTATACAAAACTTTTTACCTAATGTGAGAAGATTGTAATGTCCTCTATCTGAGGGCCTCATGGAGGAGCTTATATTGTATTGCTGGTCTAAACTGGTGTGGTTGTATGCATGTGTTCATGTGCTTTCCTGAATGGAGCTCTTTGTGTTATAGTACATTTTAAGACAAGAAGGGAGCATTAGAGTATACATGTTCTCTGGATGAATACATTTTCAGTGATATGTACAATGTGATCATACATGGGAACTAAACAGGAAATATGAACTTGCTGGACAAGGAGCTGCTCATCACACCATGGAACAGATCAAAATAAAGCAATTTTTCTCTGGTGCAGCTGTTTTGAGAAGAACAATAATTATTTCATTTTTCTTTAAAGTATTATAATATAAGATACTATTTCTCTAGAACATGCAAAGCTTCCTCAAAATCATAAATGGTTCTCTGCATAGAAGAAAAACTTCACTGTAACTGCTTTAGGGAATTTTTACATGTGTTCCTGGGGGTGGTGCAGGAGCACTTTAATTTGGGTGGCTCCAAGAGCTGCTTTAATTAAAGCACTTGCTTGCAGTGTCTCATGTATCAGCATCCCTATGCTTCAAAATGGTGGCAGGGGCACTTTAATTAGAGGCCGCTGAAGGAGCTTTAGTTAAAGTGCCCCCACTGACATTTTGAAGTATGGAGATCCTGATACATGAGACACCAAGGCTGCTGGAGTGTGCTAATTAGCTAATTAGCTCGGATGCACTATAATTACAGCATATTGGAGCAGCCTCCCTGTGTGTCTACAGGTACCTTATGCCTTCCTTTAACAAAATATGAGAAACAAAAGCTTCTTCCCCTTACAAAACATTTGTAGAATCATAGAAAATGTAAGGCTGGAAGGGGCCTCAGCTAGTTGTCTAATCTGATTCCCAATCAAAGCAGGACTATCTCAGTTTAAACCATCCTAAAAACAAAGTATCTTTATATTAGGCCAACTCTATAGTTGGGAGCAATGTTAGACATGCCTTTGGGCACAAATTCTGTAAATCTTTGTTTATGAAAGCTTGTCTAATAGCTCATCCAAACATACAGCTGCTCCAATAAAAGGCGTCACCAAAAGAACCTTGTATCTTGCATATTTCCTGGACTATAACAGCTATAACACTCCAACTCTACTAAATCATCCTATACAAGAGTTTGTTTAACCTGCTGTTAAAACATTCCAAGGAGAGAGATTTCATAACCTCCCTAGATAATCTATACCAATGCTTAAGCACCCTCAAAATATAAAAAAAAGTTCTTCCTATTATCCAATCTAAATTTCCCTTTCTGTAATATAAGACAATTACTCCTTTTCCCTGCAGCCACAAAGAATGGTATATCACCATCTTCTATATAACTACTCTTCTGGTATTAAAAGGATATTATCAAATACTTTTCAGTCTTCTTTCTCCAGACTGAATAATTTCAGTTCATTTAGTAAGTCATGTTTCCCAGACCTCTGATATTTTTTTTTGCTCTCCACTGGACTCTTTTTAATTGATCCACATCTTTTCTGAAGTGTGGTGCTCAAAGTTGGACACAGTACTCCAGGTGAGGCCACCTCTAGTGCCAAATAGAGTGAAAGAATCATTTCCCTTCACTTGCAAGCAATGCTTCTATTAATACAACTCAGTATGCTGTTGGCTCTTCTTGCAACAGAGCACACTATTACAACATGTTAAGAGCACATATATTAAGCTTATTGTCCACAATAGCCTCCAAGTCCTTTCCTGCAGTGCTGCAGCCTAGCCAAGTTGTTCCCCAGCCTGTATTTGTCCATACAATCATTCTGTCCTAAGTGCAAGACTTTGCACTTTATTAATTAACCAATTTATTTGATTTATATCCATTTCCCCCTCTCCAAAAGAGGCTGAGAATGGTTAAATAAAAAAACAGGGTGGAGGTACTACCAAAGCTGCAGAGCGACTACTAAGAATGACCTTCCATGTGTTTTTGGCAAATAGACTTCGCATACAGATGTCATATGCAGGAGCTTGCTCTTGGCTGACTTGAAGAATCATGATGGAACATAATGGAGAAGCCCCAAGTGTGTCAGTATGTGATGCTCAAACCATTTAGGGCCTTATGGATTAAAATCAGGACTGTGAATTGCTCTCAAAAAGTACTAGAGCCAGTGTAAGGTCAGGAGCACTGGAGTAATGTCAGTGTGTGGGCTATCATGTTCAATACTACCTGCAGCTTGCCCTTATTAAATTTAATTTGATTAATTGTAAACTATTTATCTAGCTTTATCACGGTCATTCTGAACCCTACTCTTACCTTCCAGAGAGTCTGCAGCTCCACCCAGTTTAGTGTCATTTACTAGTTTGCTAAATGTGTATTCAACCCCATCCTCCAAATCATTAATGAAGATATTAGACAGTACTACACACAAGACAGACCCCTCAATGGAACCACACTTGATACCTCCCCTCCTCCTAATTAGATAACAAGCTATTGATGACCACTCTTTGAGCATGATGATCTAATCAGTTATGTATCTAACTTTCATCCAGACTTGATTTCCTTAGCTTACTAATGAAAATGTCACTGGACACAGTATCAAAAGCCTTGCTAGAGTCAAGGTATATCACACATCCTGCAAATCCCCCATCCTTGAATAAGGATGATCAAGCACAACATGCTCCTGACAAATCCATGTTGGCTGCCCTGGATCACCTTGGTATCATCTAGGTGGTTAGAAACAGATTCCATACAAATATGCCCCATTATCTTTCTGGGTAACAAGGTTAGACTGACTGGTCTGTAATTCTCCACATTCTCCTTGTTCCCATTTTAAAAAAATGGACACCATATTTGCCCTTTTTCAGTCATTCAGGACTTCATCTTATCTCAAAGACAATAGCTAAAGATGATGAACTTTCAGTACCTAACCTTGAAAGTGTTGGCCTGCAATCCTTTTTTCCAGAGTTTATTCTGAAAAATGGAGTTATTTCTATACACCTAACTCACAATGGTATATGAGTACTGAAATGGAGATGGTTACTAGAGCTAGAATCTCAACAAGCTTAACTATTAATACCTATCTAAATAAAAGCAACATGAACAGGTCCATTTCAAAGATAAACTAGGGCCAAATGTTAGTTCTCTGTCACAATACAGCCGTATTGCAGCCAATTTAAAAGGGAATAAAGGTACTAGGAAAAGCTCTGATTCGCTTAGCTTTAAAAAATCTGTTTCAGTGCAAAATAATTACTGAGTCATTTGGCCAGAATTAGGTGAGTTACATCCTTGCCTTGTATTCCAGCAGGAACAGATGTCTGTAAGCATTGTTAGCCCTGAAATGTTGTTGTAAGAGTGAGAGCATCATTCAATATGTAGTTTGACCTTGCTTTTCAGCTTGCTTGTATGTCTGGAACAGTGTTGATCTCAGGCAGTTTATTTCAGCTGAAATGAATGTATTAGGCTTCCTGTCATGGAAGTCTGCTAGGCAAGACAGCTGGATGACATTTGGTTTAATTTGTTGATACTAAAAATCTTTGAGTTCACAACTGATGGAAGGCAGAATGTGTAATGCCTCAGTGAAGGACTTGGAGCATTCTTAGCAGGGTGACTCCAGACTGGAATTCATTGCGCTAATGTTAAATGAACAGGAAGTCAGAAGGGTTTGGTAATTCTCATATCCATGGAAATCTGATTTATTTTGTATGTGATATTTGAGGCAACTTTTAAAGTATTGAACAAGAAGAGGAAGACGGGACAGAATGCTGCAGAAAAAAAGCTTCACCAAAAGAAGTGTAAATTTTATCTTGTGCTATAATATTTCTTATATGCCCTGTCAAGCTTCTGCACAAATTACCTAAACACAAACATTAATATTATTATTCCAAGCAGATACTATAGTCAGTTGTATATCCAGCCAAAGAATACTTACACACCTGCCTGCCTCAATGCCACCAAATAATCTGCACTTCTTTCTGTGCTGCTAGGAGGCATTAAAATGCTAAGCAAATTAGAATCACACACTTTCTATTTTCCTATTTTCTAACATGCAGTATATGGCCATATTTAGGGAAAATGTTGGTTGTATGAAGGTAAAGTTGAACTGTGCTGCAGACTGAATTCCCCCAAAAGGTTTTGTTCCTTTGTTAATGCTTGCAGAACCATGTTTTGAATGTGTTTGTATGCAGAGCCCTGGAAGAACAAACAGGTTAGAAGTATTACTGCATTCTATGTTCTGACTTTTATATTAACTAGGCCTTAAATCTTATTATTATTCATATCATAGCTCCATTATACTAGTTGCTGCAGAAGCATATAATGGAATGACAGTCCCTGCCTCAAAGATGTTACAAGGCATAATAGGCAAGAAAAACAAGCAGACAATTGAGGGGTGTAGGTTTGAAGAAGATGCAATAGCAAAAATGTGTGGGAAATTCTTAGCTAATCAGGACTGGAAGCCCACGTTGCCACCTGTCTAGCCCTTATCAATCAGCGGCATCTCTCTTAGGCATTACAGAAATGAGACAGTTTGAGAAGGAACTTGAAGGAAGAGAAGATGGTGACTTCAGAGATTTTTATTTTAAGCATTCATGTCGGCCATTAGGCATGCTGGAAGACTAACTATAGACTGAGAATACATATGCAGTCATTTTATTATTTTTATGAAGTATACATGTATCCAGTTTCTTATATTGCACATTGTAACTTGTATGACTGCATTTAGAGAGAAGTTTACACACATTGTTTTGGTGGTATTGACTTTTTTTAAAGTACCGCAGTGTTTCTCCAACTCATGGGCAGGCAATGGTAGCCAGAGGGTGGAGGGCCGTGGGCAGCACACAACAACAGTTGTAAAACAAGTTGTCTGCCCCAGATCTGCCAATCTTCAGTGCAAATGGGCTCTCAGAGCCATGTTAATATAGTGAACAGCTCTCTGAAAGCCACCCACCTTCTGTCCCTGCTGACGGCAGCCCTAATACAGTCAGCCATAGGAGGAGTTCACATGTACAGTACAGGGCTGCAGGCTCTAAAAGCAGCTCACAGTCTGTTCCCATGGCACTCATCTAAACTATAATATTGTATGAGATTGGCTGCACAGAGCCACTGAAGAATGCCCACACATTGAGCAGCATGTAGCCTTTTAGTGGGTAAATGTGGAAAGGGGGAGCCGTGTGGAAAATAAGTGCAAAGCAAGAAAGGAATAAAAGAAAGCTATGTGGAAATTAAACAAAAGAGAAAAGACAAATCCAGATGTCTTACAAGAACATGACAGTATCAGGATTGAAACAGGACTGAAACATGATTACCATTAAAAATCCCAAACTGGTTACTCAGTTTGTAGTGATTAACACAAAACATGTAAGATGCTACTATCTTTATTATAATACTGTCTAGAGGCAAAGAACAATAGAAATGCCTACAGATAGAGTAACACAGAAATGTACAATTAAAAGACAATACCTTTACCAACTAATTGTGTTCTGTATCAGCTAAGATGGCATTATGATGCCATGTACATTTTACTATAAAATACATCCAGTTCCTCTTAAATAGTTCTTAGTCTGGGCTAGATTTACCTATATCACTTGCTAAACTATACCAGAAAGTGATCACATGTGAGAATACAGGTCATCCATGAGGATTTCATTTGCCCAACAGTGAGGATACTGGGTGGTCAGTGCTACCCATCCAATTTATCTAGGTATTTTACCCAGCCCTGAAGAGTGTAGTATATGCACACCTGTTATTAAACAGAAATCCTTTCAAGCTAATTATTATTATTATGTACTTGTATTTGTTTTACAATCAGCTGCATGGGTTTATTGTTTAATAACAGGGGAGTGCTTTTTTTTCTCTGGATGCCTGGCATCCAGAGAATGTTTGCAAAATTAGATTTAGGAGCAATATAAGTGGGCTCTTATTCCTATAGGCT
Organism: Alligator mississippiensis; assembly: GCF_030867095.1. Classification (NCBI taxonomy): domain Eukaryota; kingdom Metazoa; phylum Chordata; order Crocodylia; family Alligatoridae; genus Alligator; species Alligator mississippiensis. The sequence goes on from NC_081825.1 coordinate 248,151,549, forward strand.
ATCACCTATGAAGTGAAACATTGAAAATGGGAAGGTAAAATAGGTCAGGGATTAGAACTAGTAACCAAGGGGAAAATCACTTTCCACTTTGGGAAAAAGATAAAAATATAATTGTATTTAATAAGACTGAACTTGTTTTCTAGTGGGAGGTAGTGATGATCCCCACATTTAAGTTGCCCAACACTATGCATTATAAAAGATTATTACAATAATTCTTAAGGCACTCTATGAGATCTGAAGCCTACCTTGTTTGCAGCAAGGGGAAAGCTCTTGGGTGAAAAAAAAGGCCTCTTTCCCCTTTCCCTGCATTTCCATTATGATTTAAATGATTTATAAACAATTTATCATTGCTGTTCTTCTGCCCTCACATGCATTCCTCAGGAAAATGCTAGTGTCCTAAAACAATAACTGAACGGGAATACTCTAAAAAGTAGTAGTCACATTACACTGAAGTAGCAATAGCACTAGAAATCCCAGAAGCTGAGAATCCTTGTGCTGTACCAAGGCTGTAAACAGACGTCTTATTCGATTTGGAATCGATTGTCCTGGGATTTGACCTGGATTAAAATTGGTGCAGTACAGTCCTGTACACGTATCATCCTTCTAAAATGCATTGCTGTTCTATGCCAGTAGGTGGGCCAGGGAGAGCACAAAGCCTTACAGGCTTGTCTTTGGAATGAACCTCAGTAACTGTCCAGACGTAGAACAAGATATCCTTGGAAAAAGTATTAGTGCTTTTTATCTGACATACCTCAGAGGTACTTGAAGAGAGATAATAGACATATATGTCTACATCCCTGGGACAAATGCAATTTCTCCTGGGACAAACGTAATATCTATTTGTAGCCCAAGAGCTGGGTTCACCCTAACAGCAGTACTATTTGGATCTAGAAATTTTCCTACTGGCAGATTCCCCCATGCCAGAAGCTTTGCCTTCTTCCAGAATAGGAGAGGGACACATGGAGCATAAATCCCTTTCTTCTGGGAAGGGGAATGGATCATATCAGCTCAGGCTGCCCCTAACCATTCCTCCAGAGACAAATGGTCCAGGGACCATTCTCTGCTGTGGGCTACAGCCAACTGCTGTTGTCAGTTAACATCAGTAATGCAGTACACTAATGAAGCATTCTGATTTCAAATCATACTGATAATACATAAGGCAGTATTGTTATACTTTTTTACATAACAATTTTAAATCTTTTTTTCTTTTAAAAAAATGCCTAGGAAATTCTAAACTCCCCTCCCCTTCATTTATAAGCATGGTATATCGGTGGCAAAGCCAAGCAAAAAGTATTAAGGAAATGCCAAATTTAAGGTTGCCCAGGAAACCTTGATTTGCCCCTCCTTAGGTATATGTGCATGTGCACATACACGCATGTGTGCATGCACATAAACACACATACACACCATTTTTTAAATAATAGGAACTAATAACTTATCTAAAGTAAACTAATCCAATTTGAAGATAAGTATATTTTTGCTTCATTTAAAAAAAAGCAAGGAACAGACAAACCCGGATACTATTCCACATGCATACGAATTCTCCATTCTCTGAAGGCATATACCTGAGAGGAGACATGGCGCTTCAACACCATGTCCTGAAAACGACCAACAGAGGTCTGTTCCATCAGTGGCCAAAAAGAATTTCAGAGTCTCAGGCTCTCAAATGAGAATGGTTTTTTAAGGTGAAGAACAGTTCAATATTAAGGTGGTTTGTGTGAGTAAGGACTCAAGCTATATAGAGCTTTATGGATCAAAATCAAAACCCTGAAAGGCAGTGAAAAACAATAGAAAGTAGGTACTTTTGTCGGAGAATTGGTGTTATTCATTCCTTGTGGCTAATTTCACAAAATGGGTGGGCAGCTGAATGAGCTCTGACTTCTAAATGCTTTTCAAATTCAGAAATTGTATTTGATCCATTTACAGTAGAGGTAAAATCTTTCCTGGTAAAGTTTGGGCCCAGTAGGGAAGGTCACAAACACCTTGTCACAAACAATGAAAGTCACTTTTGGTCTCTGATACCAGCACTCTTGGTTTCTTAAGAGCAGTTGGAGGTCCAAGAGAAGCCCCGGACTGTGATCATCTTAGATACAGATGGTTACCCCCACTCTTCACTGCAATATGGAGTGAAATGGCTAGAGCTTGTTAAAAGGAAAATGCTGAAAGGCAACTGGCTACATGAAATGTTGCTAATGACAAGATTAAAAGCATTATTCTACAAACTTTAGTTGCTGGACCAGGATAAAAGCGCTATATGAGAGGAGAGAATGCATCCATGCAGTGGTCAGTGAATGTAGGAGAGGCAAAAACAGATCAAGCACTGAACCTTTGAGCCATAATAAAAATAGTTTCAAAAGCAGATTTAGTGTTCTCAGTAACAACCTTGCTGCTGATTTGACAGATATAATCTGTATCTGAACCTTAAGTGACTCGGTAACATACTCTATGCTGAACATTTCTCACATTAAATGCCACGGTTGACTTAATTTAAAACTTGCCTTTGATCCTGAAATATCCCACTGATGTGTTAAGTTTCTCTGCAAGGGACATTTTCGAAGTCATTTCTAGCAAAGATTTTTATGATTGCAAAAGTTTCAGGACATAGAAGTATTGAAAAAATAGGTGGGCATTGTAATCTGAGGGGGCCTATGTTGCATCCATATAGACTACAATGCACTCTTAGGGCCAAAGTTATTTGTCTCAGGATAATCTTTTATTGTAACTGAAAGCTATGTAGATCACTGTGAAAGTATTGTCCTAGCAGAAGCTGGTTGGATAGGTTGTTTTAAAATATGCACTCTACCCTCTTCCTCATCACAACAGTCTCCTGAATCATCTCTAGGAGAAAAATTTGTAATTCACTAGTCTCAAGTCACAAACTCTGACATGAATTATTCAGTTCATTGAACTAGAGGCACCACATAAACAACCTTTATCCCTTGGGGAGTCCCCATGCTATTCATCATTTCCTCCTTCAGGTTTTCTCCCATGCTGATTAATACACACTGAATGAATAAGGATCAAAAGCCAATGAAGAAAACCAGTTCCACTCAAAAAGTGAATATACTGCCATTTCTGACACTCAAAATGTGAGGATACTTGTGTTTAATTATATATTACAGGCCTCTTTAACCACTATACTGTCTCTGTGTCCAAGGCCATTATCTTTAATCCATGGGGAAATACAGGGAACGAGAGATAGAAGCTTAAAAAAAAAAGAATTAAAATCTGTTTTTTGCCTGAGGCATGCTTTAGTTCATTTTTCAGCATGGTTCATTTCAGTGCTCCACTTTTAAAGGTTCACTTAGTTGTTCTAGCTAAAAAGTTAAAAGTACGAAGTTAAAGTGATTTATATATATTTATTCTCTCTTTAAGCACTCATACCAAGATTTTTTTTCACCATTCTGGTTGTATATATTCACACACACAAAATATACAGTATATAATATCATATTGATATAATATATTTCACATTATATATATAATATTATATATTGCATATATATGTGTGTCTGTAGGTATAACCATAATTACGTATTACCATAACTGAAAAAAAAAAATCCTGGTATGAGTCCTTAAAGTGATACGGGCATATAAGATACATACATTTCTCTCTCTCTCTAGCCATATATACACACATATGATATATATGATAATGTTTTTATTGCTTCTATAAAGCAAACTTGTTGCATCAAGACTTTGTACCATGCTAAGTATAAATTATAAATAACTAGAAAAATATTTGTTTTATTGCAAGTGTTTTTTGCAAAGAAATAAGCTGGCTTTTTACCCATGACCTTGCATACTTTAAGAACTAAAAAAAAGGGCAGTAATTTTATTTGCAGCTGAACAACTTTTGTCGATTGGAATAACTTTTGCCACTTCACATACTACTGAAAAAATACCTTGACAAAATGATTCATTGAGAACAGATGCTAGAGATGTTAGTGGTTTGACTAAGATGCCTGTAGCAGGCCTAAGCAAATTTACATCTGATCTAAGTCATTTGACTGGAGAAGTGGAAAGGGCTTCATAGTCTTTTATAGCTTACAGTAACTGGGGTAACATATGCTCTCTGATGGGGTTTTAGAGTGGTAGAAACTGCAAATCTGTTCGATCTGAGACAGATGAAGCAAGGAACACTGGGACGAATGAAACAGATGAAAAGCTTGCAAGTTCCTTATCGCTTAAAGAATCAGATTTTTGGAGGCTAAATGAGGCAGTGTTTTAAACAAGGAGTATATGCTTTACCTTTACTTCTCAAGATCTGGATTCAGTTCTTAAACATACATAGTATCATCATAGTATCATAGTGCTTAGTGTCATAAGGAACCTAAACAGATCATCAGGTCATACATTTAAAAGGAGTTAAATTTGTGGATTCTTCCCTTTCCTCATTTGTGTCCATCACATATTTTGACATAATTAGTTGTAAATGACTGGTAATAAGAAATATCCCAGTAGAAGAGATTCATAACTTGGCTGAGATGCCCTGAGGAATTTTGTATATCACCTGACTGGCCAAAGTGTGTGCTAAATTTTCCCTGCTTGAAGAGATAAATACACACTTAAGACTGAAAATGTAAATTTCTCATAACAACAATGAAAAGTCATAGTTCAATACTGAAAATGAAACCTGACTTTCCTTCTCTGTTCCCTGCCTAACTACCAATAGAATATTCTTAGAAAGTGACACAAAAAAAAAAAAAAAAAAGATAATCACAGCTGAAGCACACAGTCTTTTAACTAATGAAGTCATGCGTTTAAAAAAACCCCTATTCATGCCCTTCTATTAGTCTGGGTACTTAAGAATTTGAACAATCTACAAAACATTATTTCCTAAGCTAGCTTTGTCACTGATCCAAAGTATAAAGCAGAACATATGTATTTAATTCCTATTGATGCTAGTAGAATTTGCACTTGTATTTAAAGGGAGAATTTGGCTCCAAACGTTTGCATATGGGATACTATTTTACATCTACTGTAACTTTACAGGTAAAGAGATGGTGGCCTGCTAGAGGGAGGATCAAAATGGAAGCTCTTATAGCAGAAGAGTATCTTTAATTTTATTTGTTCTTTCTCTTGGTATAGAACATCTCAAATGAAATTGATTTGGAAACAAGCCAGTGCAGAAGGAGGTCACTCGCTTACTCAACTCCACTTACCAAGTGGAGCTTTTTGTCATAAGAAGCACATGACACCATTGCCCTTGGATACCAACTGGCTGCCCTTGTATCTGAATTTTAAATGTTGGTAACAGTATATAAGGCCTGCATGTCCTAAACAAATTGGAGGATTGGGCCAGAAGAAATCTCATGAGGTTCAACAAGGACAAGTGCAAAGTCTTGCACTTAGGACGGAGCAATCCCATGCACCTGGGGACTGACTGGCTAAGCAGCAGCTCTGCAGAAAAGGATGTGGGGGTTACAGTGGAAAATAAGATGGATACGAGGCAGCAGTGTGCCCTTGTTGCCAAGAAGGTTAACAGTGTACTGGGCTGGATTAGTAGGAGCACTGCCAGCAGATCAAGGGAAGTAATTATTCTGTTGTATTCTGCACTGGTGGAGTTATATCACATGACTTATGAGGAGAGTCTGAGGAAACTGGGTTTATTTCGTCTGCAGAAGGGAAGACTGAGGGGGGATTTGATAGCAGCCTTTAACTACCAGAAGGGCGGTTCCAAAGAGGATGGAGAAAGACTGTTCTTAGTGGTGACACGTGACAGAACAAGGAGCAATGGTCTCAAGTTGCAGCAAGGGAAGTTTAAGTTGGATATTAGGAAAAACTCTTACTAGCAGGGTGATGAAGCACTGGAACAGCTTACCTAGAGAGGTGGTGAAATCTCCATCCTTGGAGGTTTTTAAGGCCTGGCTTGACAAAGCCTTGGCTGGAATGATCTAGTTGGGGATGGTCCTGCTTTGAGCAGGGGTTGGACTAGATGACCTCCTGAGGTCCCTTCCAACCCTAAATTTCTATGATACTGTGGGCATTTTTATACATGTATGTGCCACAGCTCTAGGCGCTTTGAAAAGCGCCTGGTGCTGCAACATTTGCAGTCGTATAAGCAGCGAAATGAGCGTCAGCACTGAGAAAATGGCGGCAGCGCACTTTTGAACTAAAACACATCAGAGGTGCTTTGGTTCAAAAGTGCACCACTGCCATTTTCTGCGTGCTTATGTTCATTTTGCTGCTTATACAACTGCACGTGGTGCAGTGCAGTTTGCCTCAGCTCGCATGTGGAGTAAACTCAATTAGTCAAGTCTGCTCCAAAGTGGCTGATCTCTGGCCTGTTGCAGGACAGAAAAGTATGTGTATAAATGCCCTGTGATTCTATGTCCTGGTGAAGTAGAATGGCTGCTCTTTTTGTGATACACTACCACAGATGTAGTTTGTGTCACACAGGTGCCAGAGCTGGAGTTCCTTTGACTGACTAGGGAAGGAACTTCTAGTAGGGCATGTTTTGTGAGGGATCAAACTCTAAGTCCCCTCCTGACTAATTGGTTTTATCCTTCAGGCTCCTTATGACACACAGGCTTGGGAAACAAGGTGGAAGTGGCTGTTGCAGCTGTAATCAAGATGAGTTGGGTGGCGAGCATTAACAGTCAGCTTAGGAGGTTGCTTTCTCTCACCCTTTTCTTCAGAAATGGTTGAGAAAATTGCTGCTTCTGTTTTAAGTAGTTTAAACCCTAACGGATGTTGAATGTACCTTGGGCTTTTAAAAGGTGGGGTTTTTATTACATTGCTAAAAGTAAAGAAATAAAGCTACTGGAATTCAGATATATTTTTGAGTCTCATTGGTGATTAACAGCTTCATCCCAAATGCCACGATCACACCTCACACCACTTAAAAACTATGTCAATAATCTTTGCTGTACTAGAAATTTTGTGCCCAGCATGCAATTAACCTCTATTTTGCATTGAATTAATTTGTCCTGCCTGCATTCTGGAGGCCCTGCCAAGTTGTTTTTGTACAGTTTGTTTGCTTGCTCTCACCTTAGTTTAACTGTAGCAGCTGTGAGTAAAAGCTGCCCAAGCCCAGATGCAGGTTGACAGTTTGAACCTTGGTTTTTGTTGCTGATGTCTTCAGAACACCTGCTGTGGTGTTTTTTTAAAGGACAAATGCACTCAGAGCATATGAAGAATAAGATAAAATGATAAATAATATGCAGGAGACCCCAGTGATGACATTATTTGAGCAACCCCTTTCATAGGAGAGCCTGCTTTTTACTCAGATGTACTTATTAATACAAACAATAAAGGCTATCTTATATTGCTAAGAGAAAATGCACAGCATATTTTAACTCCAACAGTTAACTGAGGAAAATATATAGATAATTTAAATGTTCAAAACCATTCTAAAAAAAGGGAAATAAATATATTATGGATATGCAGAGGTATCATATCACAGAACTGCAGACAAAAGAATAGCGCCTTTTCCAATGATTCAGGCCAAACTACATATAAAATATGATGTTTGTTCCTGAGGATTTCTTTACCAGCAGCATTTCATAATACCTCTTAATATACCTAAGAGTAAATTTCCCTTCACCTTGCTGTTAACATCTATTAAATACCCACAAATGCATACAATAAGGCAAATGGTCAACCTTTTAAAATTACATTATCCTCCCCCCAGTGAAGCAGATTAAAAATGATTTTACAAATTAGGACAATCTCAATTTATCCTGGCTTTTTAGCTTAAACATTATTAAAAATCCTCCCTCATTTGAATCACCTTTTAGGGTCCTTCCTATCTCAGTGTCCTTCCTATCTCAGTGTCCTTGAGAGATTTATTAACATCTGTTTCTCAATGACACTGTGCAAAATGTTAAAATAATCATTATATCAAAATAAATCTGTAGGCTTCTGGCATTTACTATTTTTTTAAATCATTGAGCTTCACAGTCCTATGCTGCACTGGTGCAACAATGGTCCATGACAATAGATTAATACAAAACAAACTCAGTATCCATATTACTGTATTTACCTGAATCCAAGATGACCCTGAATTTAAGATGTCCTCCCAAAGATTCAATTATATAAATGGGAAATTTATAAATGTGTTATAATTTTCGATTGGAGAGGTTTTTTTAATTCCTGCCCCCTTACTGCTTCAGGTGGAAGGCAGTGGGGGGAGGGTGTGAGAACAGATGATATAGGGAGGTCAAGCAGCTTTCCCCCTGCTTGTCCCATCTCTTTTTCAATTCACCTCAACCCCCTGCCTGCCTCCCCTGCAGCCCCAGGCCTCCATTTTCTCTTCCACCTCTGCTCCCCTTCCTTCCCCTCCCCACCCAGCTTCTGCTCCCTGCTTACTCCTTTCCCCCAATCTCTGCTTCACCACCAGCCTCTGATCCCCACTCTCCCCCACACTTACTCTTGCTCTGCACCAGCAGGCATTGTCCCTGTTCTAGCCTAGGGCATGGAGCATGGTCCTAGCCCAGCCCTTGTAGCAGCTGGACAGGCTGTGAGCCACTGCTATGGGGTCAGGCTTGGGTTATGCTCCATGGTCATGCTCCATAGCTATGCTTTGTGGCCCAGGCTGTAGCATGGTTGGAACCTGCTTTTGTGGAGCAAGGGTAAGGGATGGGGGAGGGGAAGATAGTGGTGCAGAGGCTGCCTTGAAGAGAGATAAGGGAAAAGACTGCAGGAGGGAGATGGTGTGCTGCAGAGGGAATGGGGATGGGGGGCAGGCAGCAGGTGTAGCTATGGCCTCAGCCCTGGGTAGCAGTTGGAGCTGCAGCAGCCACCTGTCCTCCTACCACTCTTATACTTGATTCCAAGGCAAGGGTCTTCCCTCCATATAAAATGGGGAAAAAAACCTCATCTTGGAATAAAGTAAACATGGTAAAAATGTACCGTGCCAATCTATTTCAAAACAGCTCTAAATTCCCCAGTTTTCAGACCCATTCCTGCAATAAATCATTAGGAGTTACATTACTGACTTCAGGATGTGTCCCTTATTACCTTTTGAAATAAACCACACTTTCCTCTGTGCAAGTGTATATCTTAGCTTGGATACTAGTATAAGTAGATTAAAACTAAAAAAGGCTGTAATCTAGAGTCAAGCCCTCAGATACCACTGCATCTGCTCTGAGGAAAATACACGTGGTGCCCACCTAGCCAGCCTAAAATCTGCCTCTATACAACAAGGACGCTCCACTGCAGAAATAGACAGTACATTTGAACAAGCTATCCAAATACCCTCCAGTGACTTGATACAATACAAAAAGAAACCCCGCTGTGACCACATACTAGGCCTGTGCTTCAGATTCGGCCGATTAGGGGGATAGCGATTCGATTTGGTGATTTGAATCACTGTCCCAAATTGATTTGGCCAAATCTCTGAATCTCTGAATCTCACAGGCTCACCCCCTGCCTGTTGTCCCAGCCCCAGCAATGGCTGCCCCACTTGCCCCAGCTCTCGGCACTTTGAAAAAAAAAGCCCCACTCACCAGGTGCTGCCGGGTGGGGGGCGATCCCTGCTGCCCCCCACTGCCCCCACTGCATGAGGGGGCTCTGCATGAGCCCTCTGCCCTTCCTCCAACCCCCCAGCCCTCCCCATGGCTGCCCTGCCAGCCCCAGCTCTGGCCCTTTAAGAAAAAAACCGCCAGGACTCACCAGTTCCTGCCCAGCAGGGGACAATCCCCATTGCCCCCCACTGCCCTGCACTGAGTGGGGGACTCTTCCATGAGCCCCCTGAAGCCCCAAGGCCACTGCAGAAGTTGGTGAGTCCAAGGCAGGGTTTGGGGTATTTTTTCTTAAAGGGCTGGAGCTTGGGTGGGCGGAGCAGCCATGGGGGAGCTGGGACAGTGGGGGGGTTGGGGGCTCATGGCAGATTCCCCAATGTGGCATGGGGCAGTGAGGGGCAGTGGGGATTGCCCCCCTGCCCAGCAGCACCCAGTGAGTTAGGACTTTTTCATAAAGCACCAGGAGCTGGGGCGGGCAGGGCAGCCATGGTGAGGGGCAGTGGGGCCTGGGGGAACAGGCAGGGGATGGGAGCTGGCAGGGGTCCCCCCATGGTCCCCTCCGCCTCCTACTTACCAGCATGGAGTCTGGCTCCAGCTCCCTGCTGCAGCGGGTGGGGACAGCCAAAGTCATCAAAGCTCTCTGTATCTTTCCCAAAGATTCAGAGAGTTTTGAATCGATTTGGACCTTTTTATTGGTCCACTGATTCGATTCAGATTTGGAGATTGGCCACCGAATCGGGCTGAAAGCTTCACACAGTCCTACCACATACCCCTGATGGTCATCTACCACTTCACACTGGGACCAATCAGAAGAATTATCAAAAAACTGCAACCTATGCTTGACAAAGACCATGAGAGAAATATTTCCATCCCTTCTGCTCCTGGTTTTCAAACAACTCCCTAACTTTGACCAACTCATCATCAGAAGCAACCTCCCCACTGTTCAACAGACATCAAGTGGGACAAGGTCTTGCATTGGCAAGAAATGCTTACTCTGTCAACACATCTCCACTGCAACTACAATTAACAAAAACCATCCAAATCCCTGGTTCCTAGAGATGGTTTCCCGAAATGTGACATACCTGATCTAAAGAAGTAAATGCCATTATAGTAACTAGGTGGGTGAAATGAAACAGGAACTACATACCAGAATAAACTCTCACAAAAAAACAATAAAGGACAGAGACATGTATACACCATTAGGAGCACATTTCTTTCAGAACAAGCACTCCTCTGACCATTCTATCCTCACACAAGGGAAATCTATCTAACATCTTTAAAAGGTGAACTTGGGAATTCATAAGCTGGTTGGACACTAAGAAAAATGGACTTAACTATTATATTGTTTTTATAGAACATTATAATCTTCCAGACTCCTGAATTTTTTCCACATAGGAAAGGTGAGAATGACCCTTCTCCCTTTTGATAGGTGTTGATCTCTCAGTAATCGGCCTTTTTTCTGTTATCCCTGGCAATTTTTCTCACCCCCTCTTGCTACTGTTTTTTACTATGCTGTGCTTGGCTTGTTTTAGTCAGATCTGAAGAAGAATGCCTCACATTGTCTATCTCTATCCCAGCTATACAGCTGGTCCAACAAAAGGTATCATCCTAAGAAATTCTTTAAACATAAATGCATTCACCACTCAACACACACTTCTGATTCCAAAATACAATACAGCATAACTGTCTAGGTCAATGCTGTTTATGAATCAACTCTGTGAAAATTGCCAATAATATATATTTTACCATTATATCAACAAAAGCAGCTGGGGGGGGGGGGTGGATGTGTGGGGGACACTTGTTTTTGTTTTCTACATTAAGTTTTCCTAAAATCTTGAGGGGAGGTGGGATTTGTATTTGTTTGAAGTGCCTTTTTAAATAACTCCAAATCCACAGTGCAGGCATATTAGCTTTATTATAGTAACTAGTACAATGTTCAAGCCTGGAAATACCACATTAAAGTAGACTCATGCAAGGAAGGCTCAGTTGCTTTTATGTGATTGTAGAGCAGAACATTGAAGTGAGGATTTATGTTGTAACCCTTCTTTGAATAAACTGTCTCGAGTATCAAATGTTCGCGAGATGATTTTTACCACTCTCTATGCAATCTTGAAAGGCAATTTGTAGATTTCTGCAGTGCAGCATGAAGGCTAGTTATCCTAGGTGCTTCCAGTCAACTTCAGGTTACATGTCCTAATAAATTAATGATTACGTCCAACATTAACACAAGTCTTTTATTTTCAATTATGCATAAGGCAAAGCTTTTGCATGTTGGTGAAGGCTGAGGATCAGGTAAATACCATGAGATAGTCAAGATATAAAAAGTATACTTATTTAATTTAAAATTAAGTTATAAGGCAGGATATGTGGCATAAGACACATACCTCACTTTGATAAGCTTTTTTTCCAGAAGCATAGATTGTGTTTATTTTGACCTAGGCTAGGTAAAGATATTACACTTAATGCACTTTAAGCATGCAAAAAGTGGTTTATAGCCATAACAGAGCAGATATCCATGGCACATGAAGCACTTTAAAAATAGCAGATCCCACTCTAAATTAACCCTGGATAGATGTGTACTAACCTAAAGCACTTTCTGTTTAGCGCACTTTATTGAATGCCTGTGCAGGTCCCATCGATAGTTAACTTAGAGTGTGATTGTCCCAGGTGGCATTGTGCAGGGCTGTGCTCTAGCTTCAGGCAGAGCTGGTTTACATTGCCTGAGTGCCAGGCCAGACCTACCCCTTTACTGTCACTGACCCAAGTCAGTGACAGTCTCTGATCCCGCACATAGCCTGATGGGGAAGGGATAGTGGGGAAAGGGGTGTCAGCTGCCCTGGACTCTTGGCATGCCACAGCTTTCAGGGGGTCCTGAAAGGAAGGGCTCTGGGGTTAGTGGCCCTGCAGAAGCCCTGGCCAAGCAGCAGCACATTCCTACCCAGCTGGGGCTGCTGTGAGGGAAGGGCTCCAGGGTCTGTGTCCCCACAGCAGCCCTGACCAGGCTCCCTTCCTCCCCTCCCCTGCCTCAACTTCTTGAGAGCTGCAGCCAGCACTTACAGTGCAGCGTAGACCAGCCAGGGCTACTGCAGGGGAAGGTCTCTGAGGTGTGTGTCCGTGCAGCAGCCCCAGCTAGGTGGTTCTGTGCTGAGAAGGTGAAAGGTGCCCCCTGTGTGGATCCAGCCTGCCCCCAGCCTGCAGATCTCCTGCCACCCCTCCCGAGAGCCCAGCCTGAAAGTTGGGGGGGGGGGGGGGGGCTTTCATGTCAGGGAGGCTCAGTTCCCCACTCTTCCCTGTCAGCTGCTGGTGAAAGTCACCAGCTGGTGGGAGCACAGGGCTGGGAAGAGGGTCCACTCTGGTTCTGGTAGTCTGCAGAAGCACCCCCAGTGGCCTGTGTAGGCAGGCTGCAAGACCCCTCACTGAACATCTGCTCAGTTGGCTCCTGTTGTACTTTATAGCACTTTAAGTAAAGCACAATATGTTAGAGCACTTCTACCAGGGGCTTTCTGAACATCTGTACTTAGCCCTAATCAGCAATTTCTATCACTGATTTCCCAAAGAAAACTTCAAAAGGCTTCATTCCTTTCTACACATAAAGCAGATCCTCACTGTTTAGCTGAGACCCTTTGAGACTGACAATCTTTTTGCAATGTAAAACAATTAGCTGATGGCTTCATGTAGATGGGAGGAATCTAAACCAGTGGTTCTATCAATCCATGAGTGATGCTCACATGTAGAATATGTCAGCCTTTAAAATGGCTCATTGAGAGCCAGCTTGGATATGTTTGTGATGTAGATATATGTAATAAACAAATACCATTAAAAAGTAATGCTATCACCCTAAGAAATCCTTGCCTCTCTGTTAGAAAGAAATCAAGAGTAACCCATCACAGAATTGGCTTTGGTCACTTGTAGCTGTTGTATAAGCTGTATGGGTTGTACTGGGGTATGTTCTTCTTGCTTGCCAACTACAAGGGTTCTTTTGTTTTTACTTTACTGACTTTGAGATACCCTGACAGGTCTAACATGTGCAAATGAACCTGCGCTGAGGGAACCAGGACTGCTAACCTGGATACTTGACACAGAGCATGTCTACACATTCATTAATATGCCATAGTTACTGTGCACTGTTTAGTACTTTAACCATGTACTAAATCAATGTGCAGTAACCAGTATATCAACTAAGCAGTAGTGCTGGTACACACCTTTTCAGTGATGCTACTGAACAGTAGACTAATAACACTGTGCAGTAGCATATTAGCATTGTTTCTGCCATGACACACTACTGTGCAGTGTTATTAGGGTACCGCGCATTTAGCATCTAGTGTAGACATGCCCACAGAGAAGAGAAATCTTTGCATAAGCCTCATTGATAAACAAAGAGCACAGAATATTGAGGTCTATAGTATATTTCTACTATATTTATGGTCAGTTTTCTTTAGATCTGTAAAAAACAATATCTGTTGTTAATTTTTTTTATGTTTATGTAGTTATTTATGTATTTTTGTGCTATGAAATTGTCTCCCTATAAGCAAATATTTCACATTATTTTAAATATATCCTCTGGTTTAACTAATTGGATTTATATTAAACACTGGATGTTTCCCTCTGAAAAAGATATAGGGCCACATTCCCCATTACATATTTGCAACCTCTTTTTAGTTAGTGAAATTTTATATTAAAGAACAGCAGAATTTGGTCCAATGAATGTGCGTGCATGGAAAAAATCTTGGCCATCAATTTCTTGAAGTCTAGACACCAGTCATACATGCATTAAAAAAGGCATTACTGAAATCTGGAAGCTAAATTGATCATTCATTTGGAACAGACTGGAACAGTGGTTTGTGATACTGAGATATACTATTTTCTCAAAACTTTCCTTTACTGCAATAGGGCAGCTTTGCAACCTGAGCAGCTTTGGTTCATCAGGCAGAACCAGCTGCTGTGCTTCTGGCAGTGGTGATACATCCAGCTGCCAGGTATAGTGGTAGTTCTTCTTGCATCTCCCTTCACCTCATGCTGCTGCCCTGGTTCCATCCCTTTCCTCCTCCCAGACTTACAGTGGTGACACTGCTACTTTAGGGCATCATTACACGTGCTCCAAGGTGGAGGGGGGGGGTGCTTTAATTAAAGTGGCTCTGAGAGCACTCACAGCATCATGTGTATTCAGCATCCCACACTTCTAAATGGTGGTGAGGGTGCTTTAACTAAAATTAGTTGGATAAGCTTTAGTTAAAGCGCCTTCACCGCCATTTTGAAGCATGGGGACACTGAATGCACTTGACGCAGAGGCTGCTGGAATGTGCTAATTATCACATGTCAGAGCAGATGTCCAGCATGTATACAGGTGCCCTGACTGTCTTGTACAGCAAAAAAGACATGGTTTTTTTCCTATCACTTTTGAAGACATTTTGCCCTGATTTCTAGAATAGGATAGCTATAACTCCTAATTTCACTTGTCTAATAGAGCTTATGTCTTCTGTCTGCTATATAACATGGAATCGCAAACTGAATATTCTCTACTTTTCAACATTCATCACTTTTTGCTATCTCAGACATGCTTTGTTCCACCTATATATGTTTCATTATCATTTCCCTTTCCAAATTATTATTTTTTTAAAGACTTCTGCTTATTGTTTGCACCATTCTTTCTACTTTTACTTTATCTCATTATACCCTGTTGCCCTTTTCCACATTTGGAATTCAGCAAGATAAATTTTAAATATAGCCTCTCAACTGTATCTTAGGCCTTTTCTACTTTCCCCCAAAGGTATAGGATGTCAATAACAATCTTTGCCATATTACGCATTTTCTCAGATTCCAGAAAAATCAAATTAGGTTTTCTGTTTTCTCTAGGACCTAAATGTCTTCCTTAATATCTACACATTTAATCATTTTGATATATCTAGATTTTAGATACTTCTTGAGTCAACTGATTACATTTAGCTAATTTTTTAGAATTAGGCCTATGAGACATTTAATAAACAACAGCACTTGAAAACATTGATATCAATTACATCTTCATGTATGGTTTGGAAAGTCTTGCTTTGGACAACAGTAAATGAACACCAAAGGAAATGGAGAGCAGGGGGAAAGAGGTGTGTTGCACTATAATCTGCAGAATAATCTTCATTTCTGATGGAAATTACATGTTGGTAAATGAAGATGAATCTGAAAGATTCTAGAGGGCATAAATTAATGCAATCAACTTCTTGAGAGGTAGGTTGAAAGAAAACAAAAGTTTAATCTACTTAAACTATTTCTATCCATGTACTAATTCATGTTCACTTCTCACTTTAGCTCATTTTGTCCAATGCATTATTTCATGTTTTATTCTTTTGCACCAGTTCTCTATGCAGCCTATCTGGAATTAGGACAAAATTATTATTATTTTTTAATTACTAACAGTTTGGCAGAAGTCATCGTCTTTATTGTTTATCCACAAGGGCAACAGAAATGGTGATACCACTTAGTTTCCCCTTAAGTATTACATAGCTCTCACTCCAGTTTGTGGCAAAGATGGAAATTATTCCCTATCAAAGTTCAGGAAAGGATCCTATTTGAATATTTAGGTTCTATGAGATTTAGATCTTGAGAATGACAACGTTCTTCAAGAATACCAAGGATTCCTTGTATTTGCATTGAAATTTTTCTAAGATCTTGCTGTTTCATCATTTTTGCTGATTTATGGTAACCCTGTATTCAGCACTGTTATGGTGAACTTTCAGTCCTAGTTTTTATGACCCTTATGCCCCCTCTATGTCTGCTTGCAGATCCTAAAAAAACAAAAACCCACACTTTACTGGAAGAAGCAGCATGCTATTTTGACCTAGCTCCACAGCATCTGTAGATCAGACATTTCAGCAGGGCTCTTTGGCATTTTTATCTAAAGTGGATTCAATCAGCAATTAGATAAAAGCACCAAAAAAAGCCTCATTACAGTGCCTGATTTATACAGATGTTGGGTGAGTTGAGTCCAACTAATGCACTTCTGGGCATGCGCTGGACTCAGCAAAGGAGCATGCTGAATTTGAAGTAAAGCACCATAGTTTTTTTTAATGTCTGCAAGCAGCCTACATGTGCGGGTAAAGGCACAGTGTGATTTAATGTGCAGTCCAAATAATCACACCTCCTGCCATGCCATACATGTATGGAAGGAGGTGCGATTGTGGGATTGCATATAAATCCCATCACTCCTTATTGCTAGTGCAAGGGAGGCCCAATCCTGGGCTCTGCCTGCACCAGCAAGATCACTGGTGCTGTGGTCTTCCAGCCTCAAGGGTACACGACACCCCCAGAGCTGGGAGATTATGGCTACCATGATCTCCCAGCCCTGTGGGTTTCATGCACCTTTGGGGCTGGGAGACTGCAGCACTTGTGATCTCCCAGCCCAAAGGGTTTCACATGCTCCCTAGGGCTGGGAGATCTCCCTCAACACCTTGAAAGCGCATCCCTCACCAACCCTCCTATCTCCTAGAAGTCTGGCATGCCATCAAGCAAACCAAGAACAACAAGGCTACTGGACTGGATGGCATACCTGTTGAAATCTACAAGGCTGGAGGCAAAGGACTGAGACTCCATGAATTTATTCTTCAAATCTGGAACAACAAAGAGATCCCTAGAAACTTAAGGAATGCCAACATCATGGCTACCTCCAAGAAAGGAAATAAGTCTGTGTGAGGGAACTATCAAAGTATCACCTTCCTTTCCATAGCAGGGAAAATCCTCACCTGCATCCTTCTGAACCATCTTCTACTTCTTGCTGAGGAAGTTGTAGCAGAATTTCAATGTGGTTTCAGACCATCCTATGGGGCAATTGGCATGTTCTTTGTTGTCTATCAGGTTGAAGAAAAGTAACATCAGGACCTGTATATGGCCTTCAATGACCTTACTAAGGCTTTTGACTCCATGAGCCTCAAAGCCTTGTGGAAGGTACTGGCCAGATTTGGATGTCCTGAAAAGTATAACAAAGACCTGAGGTTTCTCCATGACCAGATGACTGTGCCTCTTCTCTGTAGCAGAGTGGA